>NC_092163.1:30770737-31970737 GCF_045791955.1 Oncorhynchus clarkii lewisi | reverse complement strand
TTGTCCCATCGTGCACTAGTGACTCGTGTGGCGGGTCGGGCGCAGTGCACGCTGACACTGTCGCCAGATGTACGGTATTTCCTCCGACACATTGGTGCTGCTGGCTTCCAGGTTAAGTGGGCATTGTGTCAAGAAGCAGGGCGGCTGGGTTGTGTTTCGGAGGACGCACGGCTCTCTGCCTTCGCCTCTCGAGTCCGTACGGGAGTTGCAGCGATGAGACAAGACTAACTACCAATTGGAGAGAAAAAAAGGGGGTAAAAAATAAATAAAACCGCAACCAGGCAAGTCATTTTGAAATATGTATTTATTTCAGAATGCAAAAGACATGTTGCAAAAAGCTATATTTCAGAAAGGGTGAAAACGAAAGCATTCTATATATAATTGGCTGAATGTAAGTATGGCTAGGCTTAGATAAGGAAAAGAAAATAAACAAAGGCCTGGCTCAGAAATATCTGTCACAGTTAGTCCAGGTGTCTCTTGGTTACAATTACAATGATATTTCATTTTTATATAATTTGTGTTGGCTCCTTAATTTAGTTCAATTAAATCTCATAACACAACTGTTTGGCATTAAGTTAGAAAGTGTGTTTTTTTCTGATCTAAATTGCACAAATGCTGCCATCAGTCTTGCTGTATAACGAACACAAAATCAATCCCATGGCCCTGTGTAACCCAAACAATGTGGGGCAAGAACAAAAAAATTAAGATTCTGTTCAAATGTGTAGATTACACCCAAATCCACTTTGGCCTCAAAAGCACATTCCTAAAGCTAACCAGATTCATGGCACAGAGAACTCATTTTCGTAAATAATAAAATAAAAATATAATAGAACATTTGTCTTAATTATAATTGCACACCACATTTCGGAAATACAGAGACCCCTTTGAAAAACAGCCATCGTCTCACTGTATAAGGTTGTTTAAAATAAAGTTAATCAATAATAGTCAATTATCTAAACTCACTAACTCAGTTTTTCATATTCACATATTGTAGCGGAGACCCTATTTTACAAAATCTGTGGTGTTCGTTGTCCCCACCATCAGCACACTTGATAACAGGGAGTGTAATTTCAATCAGACCACTACAATTTAGCTGGTACGCCATAGGTATTAAATAGTATTGACATTTTAAAGTCCAACTACTAACCACAAAGATGGCTGCCGGTCCTCTCACCGTTGAATGGGACGGTCTATTCCAGCGGTACTCAACTCATACCCTACGAGGTCCGACACCTGCTGGTTCTTTGTTCTACCGGAATTTATTTCACACACACCTGGAGTCTCGTTTGAGGGGTCTATTCGATCATCTATATTTCTACGATTTCAACACGTTTCCTATAGAACCCTCAAACTCAACTCTGGATCTCAAAGCCAGTTCCACTGTATTTTTTTCACTGTTCTCCTCTAATCAGTGATTGATTTAGACCTGGGACAGACAGCAGGTGTGTGGAATTCATTATGAGGTATAACAGAAAACCAGTAGGCTCCGGACCTCGTAGGGTGAGTTGAATACCCCTGCTATAGAAGATTGACAATATTATTTAAAACAATGGATATTCCCATTCAAGTCAACATTCTCTGATGGGTGGACCTGTAACAATTTTTATGGTACCATTTGGAGTTGAAATGTTACATTTTAATATTGTACTGTATTTAAAGAGTATGGTGGGCATAACAAACACCTAATTTGATGTGAAATAGGGTATAAACTACAGCATAACACAAGATAAACATGGTTTGTTAATTGACGTCAAAAAGGTGTAAAAATGACAACCCTGTTTGTATGCTTTCAAATTGCATCAAAATCAACACTTTGTCTGAATCAATGACCAAGATATGGACATGTGGGACGACCCTATAAATGTAAATACATAAACATTACATTCTCAAATCTATCATTTTAGTTTCCATTGTTTTAGGGAGAAAATAGAATAGGCGAAAGCATCTAACATCTGGATCAATAGCAATTTCCTGATAATAATATGGTGTTCAAATGGGGGTAGTAAACAATGTGAGAAGTTCTACAGCACTACTCTAATTAAGGCACATTTTATTTATCTTTGGTACAAAACTTTAGCAATCCATAGCATACATTATATTGCAGCAGATTAATATGATTTAGCATACATTTCTAATTAATCTCCAGCATGAGAATACCATTCTAAATTGGATACGTTACAAACGTCAAAATGTGAACATTACTGGAGCCACATCAGTTTGTTTCAGTTAGCTCGCTAGAGTTTTATAGATTGATTTAGAGTTAGCTAGCTACCAATCCTATTACTACCTATACTGTAGCGTCATGCCTCCAAAAATGACTTGTCTCCAGTTAGGTTTACATTTTGACATTTGTGACATACACTTTAAGCATATTAAGTGCACGGTGGTGTATAATACCAGCTCTCATAATGTGACATACACTATCGTAAAAAAACTACATTGCATAAAGGTTAATAAGCAGTGCAAAAGGCCATGCACAAGTATTCAAGTTTGAGTGGTGGAATGATAATGGCCAAGATGTAATAAACACAATTAGGAAATTAAGATGTTTGCACTGATAACGTAGAATCACCCTGCCTAACCTCTATAACGGAGGAAGCGTCTTTGCAATGAAAATAAAGATGAAATAAAGTGAAGTATCCCCGAAGAAAAAAAAAAAGTAGGCTACAAACACACTGCCACTGCCCAACAAATACTGCTAAGAAACACATTGAGTTAAAGTCTGAGGTTCTAAATTGGAGTTTGGTATAGTTCCAAAGAGATTCTGACTTGCAACACATGAACATGTACAAGATACAAAACAAATGCAGCCACTTCAAACTCAAAAATCAAAATCTGAAGATGGCCAGACTTCCAATACGGGATTTGAAAGGCTGGCCACACGAGACAAAAGGCGTCCGCATGCTTCCTATCCGAAACAGTTTGGCATAGTTTGTTCATATATTTTTTATTTTATTTTTCCTTTATTTAACCAGGCAAGTCAGTTAAGAACAAATTCTTATTTTCAATGACGGCCTAGGAACAGTGGGTTAACTGACTTGTTCAGGGGCAGAATGATAGATTTGTACCTTGTCAGCTCGGGGATTCAATCTTGCAACCTTTCCGTTACTAGTCCAATGCTTTAACCACTAGGCTACGCTCCGTCATTCAACAAAGTAAACATTTATGACAGATTTCTTCAGTTATCTTAGATTATTTCTGACTATTTTGAGGAAGTGTATACTGGCTACAGAGTCTCAAGTTGGACAAACAGTACTATCACTGCTTTTTTTTCCCCCTAGAGCGAAGGTCTTTTAAGGGAGTATGCAAGCACACTCGTTCGGTTCACCGAGCCAATTTCTGCTAGGTGCCAGCCGAACCAAAGCACACAGAAGCCTTTAGAAACATGTAACGTGCGGTGCAAGCTAAGCATTTGTAGCCATTATTATTATTATATTGAAGATGTAACACCTTGATCAGACCTACAGCATCATTGCAGCAATGCTGCAAAATCAATTCTGGTGGTCAAACTTTTTTCATTACATAATACAATCGTTTTACTGGATGTGTGAAACAAAAGTTCAACATTCACCTTTTGTTACTATTTCCGTCAAGTCTACAAATACAATTTAATGCATACTTTGGATAAATCCATGTATGCGCCACACAGAACGCACTGCTTCTGCAACACAGAGTTTGTGTACCAAAACGCAATTACGCTCTTGGTCTGATCGAGGAGTTCAAACTTTTGTGTTACGCGAGTAGCCTACTTTATTTAATCAAATGTTTGAAGCTGCATTACATGAAATGCATGATTATTTTGGCTTTATTTAAAGCTCTCCTTTCCACTATTTTTCAACATCACCCTTCTTGAACTCCTTGTTACTTCCAGAGGAATGAAAGAAGAATATCTGAAGCAGCAAAGAATGAGAAATATCTATGACTGTAGAAAAAAGAATATATATATATATGTCAGAATTGTCATAAGTGGCATCAAAAGGCAAAATGAGCATTGACAGAAATAATTTCAGTATTTTCACATCCGATAGTGGGCATACTCAAAACCCTGTGTGGTGGCTCCCTCATGTGGCTAGGAATGCAAAGTGCTGCATTTCTACTTGCTCCACTAAGCTTTGGGGGTAGGAATGTTGACCGGATCCAGTTTCAGCAACTTGAAGTAGGACACAAGTTGATTGGGCACTTCAGCCAAGACACTCTGGGCGAGGGCTTCCTTAGGGGCCTGCAGAGGGCGGAAGGACAGTGAGAAAGAAAGTGCTCCAATAGCAGTGCAACAAAACATACAAATAAATTCAAGACAGAAAAGTACGTAAAACCTGTCAATATCTCGCCAAAGTGTTATGGAATGGTGCCACACTACCCACTGATACTATTACTGATGTACACTTGTGAATCTTCTCAATTCCTCGCCAAACTGGTGTGGTACTGGTACTGACAATACACTTCACAATGACAAATGCAGATTAAAATAAACATACATTGGCAAACTGTCTGAGGGGCACAAACTGCACAATATCCCTGGTCACGGGCTCGCCACTCAGGGACTTGAGTACGCCGTCGTCTCCATCTAGCAGCTCCATGGCCTTGAAGTCTGCTTCGCCCACCCCGATGATGATGATGGACATGGGCAGCCGTGAGGCCTTGACGATGGCATCCCGGGTCTGGTCCAAGTCCGTGATCTCGCCATCGGTGATGATTAGCAGGACAAAGTATTGCTGAGGGAAGTTAAAGAGGACAGAACAGTTTGTTAAATTTGATTTAGTTTGAAATGAACACACATGCGCTAGACATGGCAAATCTTCCTGCTTTCCACTGTGTTCATTCTGACAAAGACACTTTCATAACTGTTGAGTAGGCTTGTATTGTAAATGTCTGATTTGCATCATGTTTGTACACAGTGCATTCGGAAAGTATTCAGACCCCTGGACTTTTTCCACATTTTGTTACAGCCTTATTCTATAATGGATTAAATTGTGTTTTTTTTTCTCATCAATCTACACACAATACCCCATAATGACAAAGCAAAAACAGCTTTAGACATTTTTTCAAACTTTAAAAAATATCACATTTACATACAGTACTAGTCAAAAGCTGACACCAATTCATTCAAGGGTTTTCCTTTATTTTCTAAAACTATTTTCTACATTATAGAATAATAGTGAAGACATCTAAACTATGAAATAACACATATGGAATCAAAGTGTTAAATGAAAATATATTTCATATATTTGAGATTCTTCAAAGTAGCCATCTTTTGCCTTGATGACAGCTTTGCACACTTTGGGCCTTCTCTCAACCAGCTTCATGAGGAATGCTTTTCCAACAGTCTTGAAGGAGTTACCACATATGCTGAGCACTTGGTTACTTTTCCTTCACTTGGAGGTCCAACTCATCCCAAACCATCTCAATTGGGTTGAGGTCGGGTGATTGTGAAGGCCAGGTCATCTGACGCAGCACTACATCACTCTCCTTGGTGAAATAGCCCTTACACAGCCTGGAGGTGTATTTTGGGTCATTGCCCTGTTGAAAAACAAATGATAGTGGGACGAAGCACAAACCAGATGGGATGGCGTATCAGTGCAGAATGCTGTGTTAGCCATGCTGGTTAAGTGTGCCTTGAATTCAAAATAAAATCACAGACAGTGTCACCAGCAAAGCACCCCCACACCGTCACACCTCCTCCATGCTTCACGGTGGGAACCACACAAGGAGATCTGTTCACTTACTCTGCGTCTCACAAAGACACGTTGGTTGGAACTAAAAATCTCACATTTGGACTCAGACTTAAGGACAGATTTCCACCAGTCTAATGTCCATTGCTTGTGTTTCTTTGCCCAATCAAGTCTTCTCATTTGTGTCCTATAGTAATGGTTTCTTTGCAGCAATTTGACCATGAAGGCCTGATTCATGCAGTCTCCTCTGAACAATTGATGTTGAGATGTCTGTTACTTGAACTCTGAAGCATTTATTTGGGCTGCAACCTGAGGTGCAGTTAATTGCCCATTTCTGAGGCTGGTAACTCTAATTAACATCCTTTGCAGCAAAGGTAACTCGGTCTTCCTTTCCTGTGGCGGTCCTCATGAGAGCCAGTTTCATCAGTGCCTGATGGTTTTTGCAACTGCACTTGAAGAAACATTCATTTTTTAGATCGACTGACCTTCATGTCTTAACTTCACTAGGGTAGGGGGCAGCATTCGGAATTTTGGATGAAATGCATGCCCAAATTAAACTGTCTGCTACTCAGTCCCAGAATATAGGATATGCATATAATTAGTAGATTTGGATAGAAAAGACTCTAAACTTTCCAAAACTGTTAAATAATGTCTGAGTATAACAGAACTGATATGTCAGGCAAAAACCCGAGGAAAATCCAACCAGGAAGTACTATTATTTTGAAAGGCTGTTTTTCCATTGAAAGCCTATCCACCATACAAAGACTTAAGACCCAGTTCACGGGCTCTGTGCCTTCCTCTACATGTGACCATTGTTACAGCACTTTCAGAGTAAAAGCCTGAATCTCCCTCATTTTTCAATCAGTGACCAGTGGAAATTTCCATTCATCAGCCATGCGCCCTGATTGTGAATGCGCCTTTCTTGTTTCTTCTTTCCTATTGACAAAGCTTTTGTCCGGTTGAAATATTATTCATTATTTATGACAAAAACAACCGGAGGATGGATTTTAAACAACGTTTGGCATGTTTCTACTAACTTTTATTGTACTTTAAAAAAAAAAACTTTTCGTCCTGGAATTAGTGCCCGCCCGCGCCTTCTGAATTCGGATTACTGGACAAAACGCGAACAAAAAGGAGGATTTTGCTCATAAAGAGGGACATTATCAAACAAACAAAAATGTATTGTCTAACATTGAGACCTGAGTGCCACCAGATGAAGATCATCAAAAGGTATGTGATTAATTTTAATGCTATTTCTGACTCCTTGGCTGGAAAATGGCTGTATGCGTTTCTCTGGCTAGCTAACATAAATCGCAAAGTGTGCTTTCGCCGTAAAGCATTTTTGAAATCTGACACGGCGGTTGCATTGAGGAGAAGTTTATCTATATTTCCATTAAAATACTTGTATAGTTTATCAATGTTTGAGTATTTCTGTCCTTTTATGTGGCTCTCTGCACTTTCACCGGATGTTTGAGACAATGCATTTCTGACCACAATGCGCCAATGTAAACTCCGATTTTTGGATATAAATATGAACTTTACCGAACAAAACATGCATGCATTGTGTAACATGAAGTCCTATGAGTGTCATCTGATGAAGATCAAAGGTTAGTGATTAATTTGATCTATATTTCTGCTTTTTGTGAATCATCTCTCTGGAAAAATGGCTGTGTTATTCTGTGAATAGGCACTCACCTAACAATCGTTTGGTTTGCTTTAGTTGTCAAGCCTTTTTGAAATGGTGTAAAATACATGTATGTTTGAGGATATTTAATAATGGGATTTCTGTTGTGTTGAATTTGGCGCCCTGCAGTTTCACTGGCTGTTGACAAGGTGGGACGCTACCGTCCCACGTACCTTAGAGAGAGGTTAAAAGTAATGGACTGTCATTTCTCTTTTCTTATGTGTCGTCTCCCGAGTGGCGCAGCAGTCTAAGGCACTGCATCTCAGCGCTAGAGACACCCTGGTTCGACCACAACTGGCCGTGATTGGGAGTCCCATACGGCAGCGCACAATTGACCCAGCGTCGTCCAGGTTTGGCCCTGTGTAACCCTTCATTGTAAATAGGATTTTTTTATTAATTTCCTAGTTAAATAAAGGTTAAATAAAAATGTGAGCTGTTTTTGCCATAATATGGATTTGGTCTTTCACCAAATAGTGCTATTTTCTGTATACCAACCTTACCATGTCACAATACAAGTGATTGGATCACACACATTAATAAGGAAAGAAATTCCACAAATTAAGTTAAGGCACACCTTTTAATTAAAATGCATTCCAGGTGACTACCTCTGGTTGAGAGAATGCCAAGCTGTCATCAAGGCAAAGGGTGGCAATTTGATGAATCTCAAATGTATTTGATTTGTTTAACACTTTTTTGGTTACTGTGTTATTTCATAGTTTTGATGTATTCATTAACCTGTTGAGTGAAGGGGGCAGTATTTTGATGTTTGGATGAAAAACGGCCTATTTCTCAGGCCCAGAATATCCATATAATTGTCAGATTAGGATAGAAAACAATAAAGTTTCCAAATCTATCAAAATATTGTCTGTGAGTATAACAGAACTGATAGTGCAGGTGAAAACCCGAGGAAAATTCAACCCGGAAGTGCTGTTTTTCCTGAAAGCTCTCTGTTCCATTGCTTGCCTTTGCTCCATTTAAAGGGATATCAACCAGATTCCTTTTCCTATGGCTTCCACATGTTGTGAACAGTCTTTAGACATAGTTTCAGGCTTTATTTAAAAAAATGAGCGAGAAAGATCACATCGTGTCATTGTATGGCTGGGTGCCAGCAGCGTTTTGCATGTGCAACAGCTTGGAGCAGACATTTTCTCTCTCTCTCCTATTGAAGAAGGTACAGTCCGGTTGAAATATTATCGATTATATATTGTAAAAACAACCCGAGGATTAATTATAAAAAAACATTTGACATGTTTCTACGAACTTTATGGATACTATTTGGAATTTGTCTGCCCGGTCGTGACCGCTCGAGCCTGTGGATTTCTGAACAAAACGCGCCAACCAAATGGAGGTATTTTGGATATAAAAATAATCTTTATGATACAAAAGGAACATTTATTGTGTAACTGGGAGTCTCGTGAGTGTAAACATCCGAAGATCAAAGAGGTAAGCGATTCATTTTATTGCTTTTCGTGACCAATCTACTTTGCTGCTAGCTGTTTGTAATGTTTTGTCTGCTGAGAGAGATGTCCTTACATAAATGCTTGGTATGCTTTCGCCAAAAACCTTTTTTGAAATCTGACACGCCAGGTGGATTAACATCAAGCTAAGCTGTGTTTTGCTACATTGCACTTGTGATTTCATGAAATGTAAATATTATTAGTAATTTAATTTGGCGCTCTGCAATTCAGCGGATGTTGACATATGATCCCGCTAAACGGGATGGGTGCATCAAGAAGTTAACAAGGACAAAACACAGGTCTTTCCATCATTGTATGATTTTTTGTGTCCAAATGAACAAGCTTACAGACAATGTCAAATGTGAAATAGCGAAGCACTTGAGTTGGGTGCGCAATTATGCAGGTACTTTCCCCGAAACGGATGACAAACAACTGGATTTGTTATCCCTTTCATGCCCTGCCTCCAGTCCACTTACCAATATCTGAACCAGAGAGCCTCATCGAAATTGCAACAAGCGGTTTTGTGAAAATGTAATTGAAATCAGAAGCCACTGCCAGATTTCTTGATTGGGCTGCGCTCAGAGTATCCTCCCGTGGCAAGGCCCTTTGCAACCACGTACCTATGCGAGTGTGGAACCTCAGCCATCACTAGCATGAAAACTAAATACAGGCACAGACTGTGTGGAAAATGATTTAAGACAGACTCTCTCCAATACAACATTGCAGTTATGTGCATCTTTTCAAGCACACCCTTCTCATTAACCTGTGGTGAGTTATTCACAATTTTCGATTAACAAATAAGGTTATATACTTAAGATGGTTAAATAAGAGCAAAATTATTGATTATTATTAGTGCCCTGGTCCTATAAGAGCTCTTTGTCACTTCCCACGAGCCAGGTTGTGACAAAACTAATTCTTATGTTTAATAAATGCATTGTATATAGTGTATGTGGCAGACTTACAATGATGGCAAAAAAAAACATTTGAGAGAGTGTGCGGACCCTGGTGCTATAGAGGGGGTACGCAACTGGAGGTTGAATGTTTGAAGGGGTACGGTACTATAAAAAGTTTGGGAACCACTGCTGTAGAGCATCTTCTGTTTCCAGGTGTCAAAGTTATCTATAAAGAGTGATTTCAACAGAGCTACAGTAATCTTTTAGCCAAGTGTGTAATGCCAGTAGCCTGCTGAATCTTTCACACTCGTGGGCCAATAGAGCTGCCAATGACAACAGCTGGTGCAATGGCGGAGGAGGTCCGGCCATTCTGTCGCCTTGACTGGTTTTGCAAACCCCTCAAGGATCGAAGGGCGGTGGGGCCCAATGAACCAGAGCCAGCTGTCGTATCCTTTGTGGATGATGAATGGGCCGGACTCTCAGGCAGCCTCACATTCCCTTCCTGGAGCCCACCCATCTTTATTCATGTTTTTGTTTAGTCTGGTGTTTTCTTGTTTAATTTGTACAATTGCAAAGCAACTTTGGGTCCTTGAAAAGCGCTATACAAGTCTCATGTTTTATATTGTTATGGTCTATTTTAAAGGTAAGCTGAAAAAGTGAAGATAACCTTTAATGAGATGGAGGGGAAGAGGTGATGCATGTGGTCTAGACTCACCGATGCGTTGTTCTGCTGTGCCGCCCCTGACGCGATGCCTGCCACATGGTTGATTATGGGGGAGAAGTTGGTGGGACCGTAGAGCTTCACCTGAGGTAGGGCCATGCGGTAGGCCTCCACAATCCCCTGGACTCCTGCAACATATTAAACACACAGGGCCAGTTTGAGCTTGAACTGGTGTAGGTAGGTCAGTGATACTCAAATACTATTGGGGAAAGTTCAATCACACATTTCCTAGGCGGCAACAGTCTGGATGGATATTGTAATTTATCGAACATTTTATGACTTGGGTTACATGTTTTTGCATAAAATGTTGAGGAATACTGGTCAATGCATCAAATGAGACTAATTAAATATTTCAATTAATTAAAAACAAAACTATTTTGATTTTGAAAATGTGCCTTACAGTGCAGGAATTTGTACATTAGGCTACTGCGATTTTAGTACAACATTAATTATTAACCTCTCTGGGATCGTTTGGGACGCTAGCGTCCCACCTCGCCAACAGCCAGTGAAATAGCAGGGCGCCAAATTCAAAACAACAGAAATCTCAATTAAAATTCCTCAACCATACAAGTATTTTACACCATCGTTAATCTTTAAACCGATGTCAAATGTTTTGTTTTCTGAATTTTTACAATGAGTATTTCTGTATTTGAATTTGGCGCTCTGCAATCTCATGTTGGCCACATACCCTAGAGAGGTTAAACAGTCCAAAATCTCTATACTGTGGCCATGAGGAGATAATCTCCTCCAAGAATTTACAACCTCTCTGACCACAGCAGCCTGGGTGTAGGAGACAGGGGGTAGGGGGATTGTGCATAGAAAAGGGCTGGTGCAGAGGGAGGGTAGTGCTCGCTGTACCCAGAGGGCAATGTCATAACGCCACCCTAGTTCCTGTGCCCAAGAACCTGCCTAAATGACTACCGACCCGTAGCACTCACGTCTGTAGCCATGAAGTGCTTTGAAAGGCTGGACATGGCTCACATTAACACCATTATCCCCAAAACCCTAGACCCACTCCAATTTGCATACCGCCCCAACAGATCTATCGATGATGCAATCTCTATTGCACGCCAAATTGCCCTTTCACACCTGGTCAAAAGGAACACCTATGTGAGAATACTATTCATTGACTACAGCTCAGCGTTCAACACCATAGTGCCCTCAAAGCTCATCACTATCTAAGGACCCTGGGACTAAACACCTCCCTCTGCAACTGGACCCTGGACTTCCTGACGGGCCACCCCCAGGTGGTAAGGGTAGGTAACAACACATCCGCCAGGCTGATCCTCAACACGGGGGCCCCTCAGGGGTGCGTGCTCAGTTCCCTCCTGTACTCCCTGTTCACTCATGACTGGACGGCCAGGCACGACTCCAACACCATCATTACATTTGCAGATGACAAGTGGTAGGACTGATCACTGACAACGACGAGACAGCCAGGTCAGAAACCTGACACAACAGTGGTAGGCTTGATCACCAATAACGATGAGAGCCTATAGGGAGGAGGTCAGAGACCTGGCCATGTGGTGCCAGGTAAACAACCTCTCCCTCAACGTTATCAAGACAAAAGGAGATGATTGCGGACTACAGGAAAAGGAGGACCGAGCACGCCCCCATTCTCATCGACAGGGCTGTGGTGGAGCAGGTTAAGAGTTCCTTGTGTCAACATCACCAACAAACTAACATGGTCAAAGTACACCAAGACAGTCGTGAAAAGGGCACAAAAAAAACATTCCCCCTCAAGAGACTGAAAAGATTTGGCATGGGTCCTCAGATCCTCAAAAGGTTCTACATCTGCAAAATTGAGAGCATCCTGATGGGTTGCATCACTGCCTAGTATGTCAACTGCTCGGCCTCCGACCGCAAGGCACCACAGAGGGTAGTGCGTACGGCCCAGTACATCACTGGGGCCAAGCTTCCTGCCATCCAGGACCTCTATACCAGGTGTTGGGGAATAATCCAAATTAGTTGGTAACATAGGTAAGATGTTTTATATTCATCATATGTTTGTAAGTTACTTCTCATCAGAATGTTTATTTTTGTAATAATACTGTGGCGGGGCTGCAGTATCTGTTCTCTGTCAAGACTAAGTTACTTGGGCCGGAGAGAGGGGAGAGGTCAAGCGTGTATCTCTTGGCTCCACAATGTCTGTGTGCCAGTCAATGTGTCTCTGTGATCTTGTCAAGATAGGATGGATTTGATATATGCCTGTTGATGTGAGGATTTGTTTAGGTTCTGAGTTTGAGAAAATAACATAGTTTAGGAGACAAAGCTGAATGATAAATTATGGCCAATGCTGTCTGGCTGTGTGTGTCTTTGCTATAAAAGGATCTCAGTTGCAATGTGTAAGGGACTCTCAGAGAATTCATTTATAGACACTGAATTGATCTGAGAGTCACAGGGTTGTGATGGAGCTCATATAATTAAAAATGGACTTTGTGATAACTCTGACTTGTATGTGGTTTGCTCTCATGATTTGGTAAATACAGGACATTTCCACGAAACAGGCAGTGTCAGATGAAGGCCCTAGAAATTGTCAAAGACTCCAGCCACCCTAGTCATAGGCTGTTCTCTCTGCTAACGCATGGCAAGCGGCACCGGAGCACCAAGTCTAGGTCTAAGAGGCTTCTATAAACAGCTTCTACCACAAAGCCATAAGACTCCTGAACATCTAATCAAATGGCTACCCAGACTATGGCTACCTAGACTATTTGCATTGTGTGCCCCCGCCCGCTCTGTTTATCATCTATGCAGTCACGTTAATAACTCTACCTACATGTACATATTACCTCGACTAACCGGTGCCCCAGCACATTGACTCTGTACCGGTACCCCTGTACATAGCCTTGCTATTGTTATTTTACTGCTGCTCTTTGTTTTCTTTAGGTATTTTTCTTAAAACTGCATTGTTGGTTAAGGGCATGTAAGCAAGCATTTCACAGTAAGGTCTACCTGTTGTAGTCGGCGCATGTGACAAATACAATTTGATATTGGAGGTTACACACATAACCACGGTTCTAAGAACTAAATCGTCACATTAGGTTGACTGAGTTGAAAATACAGTCCGTGTTATTCGGTCCGTGTTGAGTATGGCCGCTGTAGGTTTATATGTTTAAAATGGCAAATAAATGAATGAATAAATCATTGTACATTTAGGCCAACAACAGGCAGAGTATGGTTTCATTTAATCTAAACAGGTTGGATTAATAAACATGAGGTGATAGTCATGCTGATGGACGTGGATTATATTAACATACACACTTCACAGAAAGGAAATATTTACCTTGACAGTAAGGATTACTTGGGTTGAAGTTCAGTGCAAATTCATGGGATACCTGCAGGGTTAATAACACAACAATTTACTAACTTATAAAACGTGTTTTCCTGAAATATTTACCCATGATGCTTTAAAAAAAATGTTTTATCTAACCTTGAAGTCTGGGGGCACTTGAGCTCCAAATCCAAAGGCAGGGAAGAGTTTGTCACTGAGGAAGCGCATAAAACTTGATTTGAGTAGACTATCACAATTACCATGAAAACAATGGAGGGATGTTGTCCACGTCTCAATACAAGAGAATCACAGAGTAATAGACCAAACCTGCCATGTTAGTCCATTTAGGTCCACGCCTTTATAGAAATAACAATTTGGTAAGGATCATTAAGGCTAAACATTTCCATGACCTAAATCTGCCCAACCAGGAAGTCAAGACATGTGCTCTTATTCATCTCAGTTGCTGTATTCGGATTCCCTTTGCCTCTCCCCCTAAAATGTGCAGTTCCATCTTCCTCTCATAAATTTAACAGCATTGAACTGGTGTCAGCATGGGCTGGAGAGCGTACCCACCATATTCGTTAAACCAGATAATTTATTTTAAAAATGAGGTGGGGGGGGGGGGGGAGACATCTACTCATGGTCTCTCCCTCTTCAGCGTTCTACTGAGCAGAAAGTTCTTACGTGTCATAGTCCTGGACAACAAGGCCCACTGACCAGGTGGCCGACAGGTACTGGTTCAGACCGTCAGGACTCAGGTAATGCAGGGACTGTGGAGAGCGAGGGTCGCCGTTTGACCCAGTGAAGTCAATGCCCACCTTAGAAAAATATAGGAACCATGAGTGATGGTCCATATTGGTACAAAAAGCTTGAATAAAAGACTCATTTAAAAGAAGCATTCCGGGAATGGTACATCAAATGTTGGAATTTTATAGATCTAGCCATTGATTCTTAAAAGAACTTGTAAATGCCTCATGAGCTTAGTCTATTTGCCGTGCCACATCAGAACTGCAAATATAAGCTTGTTTTACTCAATTGTTTGTAATTGCTGTAAAATCTGTACTGTCTATTTTGAGTGTGGTTACATTTCTCCAGCCCCATCCCTCAGCCATTTACAATTTGACATTTAAAGTAATTTAGCAGACTCTTATTTCAGAGCGATTTAGTTAGTGCATTCATCTTAAGATAGCTAGGTGGGATAACCACATCACACATTTTCAATCCATCAAAGATATTGCTTGAGTTTTAGACATGCGCTAATAAACAAAACTTCAACCCCTTACTTCTGATTGTATCTGAAGAGCCTGCACTTACCGTAAAATTTATTTGGCAACCTCCCATGACATAGTCCAGGAATGTGTACTGTGCCTGTATCTAGGGGGAAATTACAATTTGCTTTAGAAGTATCAACTTTTAAAAATAGGGTAAAATCTAAGGGATAATGATAAGCTACTGTGCAATTGTACTGAACAAAAATATAAACTCAACATTTAAAGTGTTGGTCCCATGTTTCATGAGCTGAAATAAGATCCCAGAAATGTTCCATATGCAAAAAAAGAAGCATATTTCTCTTAAATTTTGTGCACAAATGTGTTTATATCCCCTTTAGTGAGATTCTCCTTTGCCAATCAAGATGCTGGTTAAACAGCATGATCATTACACAGGTGCACCTTGTGCTGGGGATAATAAAAGGACACTAAAATGTGCAGTTGTGTCACAAGACAATGCTGCAGATGTCTCAAGTTGAGGGAGCGCACAGTTGGGCATGCTGATTACAGGAATGTCCACCAGAGCTGTTGTCAGAGAATTGAATGTTCATTTTTTTTATCATAAGCCATATCTGTTGTTTTAGAAAATTTGGCAGTATGTCCAACCGCAGACCACGTGCAACCACGCCAGCCCACAACCTCCACATCTGGCCTCACTTGCGGGATGGTCTAATTGGCTGAGGCTGGCACCCCAGTGGGTGGAAACCAGTCAATTGAAATAAATTAATTAGTCCGTAATCTATGGTTTTCACATGGGTGGGCATAGACCCACCCACTTGGGAGAAGGACCACCCATGTGAAATCTATAGATTAAGGTCTAATTAATTTATTTAAAATGGACTGATTTCCATTTATGAACTGTAACTCAGTAAAATCGTTGAAATTGTTGCATTTTATATTTTTGTTCTGTATAATTAATTATAACCTACCTGGCAGCTCTTGACACTGATTACTCCAGAGTTTTTGTAACTCTTCTTCTTCTTCTTCTTCTCTGGATGGATACAGTCAAACTCCACCTGATCACAATGGACAATATACACAACTTCCTCAAATACAAAACTATCACCATGATTAGATAGGCAGAAACAATTTACATTAAGCTGCTCAACTCTTACCATATACATTATATATTAACTACATGTGTATCTATACTGTAAAGGCACAGAACAATGATTCAATTGTAATCAGAAACTAGCAAAAAAAACATGAGTAATTAGTGAAGTTACTGTGTAGTGGGATACAATTAATTACACAAAACTTTAAATTCATGCAACATGGTATCTTTACAATTTAATGTCAAGTGGGACCAATAGAGAGACAGAAGCTTAATGGTAAGGTAAGCAAAAAGTAAAAGTGCTAGAAGAAAAATACATGGTCTCACCGGTGAACCATGGGCAGCTTTCTGCAGCTCAGACACATTAGTTTGGAAAACACCGATAAGGTCATGCGAGCCATCACTATCATAATCAGAGCAGTGGACCTGGGGAAGGGGGACAGGAGAGAGGGAGTTTGAGACAAAAGGACAGAGGTGTTCTCTTTGGCTCACCGCACGGTCTTTAGCATCCAAAAGCTGGCGGGTAGTGCAAGTAAACTCGCCTATCATATCTGAACTGGTGTCTTCGTCCTTATCGTAACAAGTGACCTGCCAGTAACAGACACATAGGTAAGCCCTGGGGCTACAGTAGGTCAGAGATACCATAACAATAGAGCTGTAGGTTATATCAAGACAAAACAACTTTTTTGTAGTCACAATATCTAATTCAACAGGTTCTATAGGACACCATAAGCTCTGAAAGTTCTCTACATGCTAGTGCAGGTCTGTCAAATGCCATGGTCTTTCAGCTATTCATACCTTGATTGGTTTGCTCATGTCACAGTTGCAGAATGTTTGCAGAGCCACAGTGAATTTCTTCCATGACGGACTCAGATTATTCTTGACAACCTAAAAAAATAAATACAAAGAGAATGTAAAAAAATTCAAATGTGACCGAATGTTTAGTTATATTTATTTTTACATTGGATATAAGAGACTTGGGTTGCAATGAGTGGGAAAACTTTCCGGAAATTTTGTTTAAATTCGTCAAAAGTTAGCTTAAACAGTGAACCTTTTTTGTGGGACACACATAAGGCTATTCTAGGTCTTGTGGCATATTTTAGTTAAACCATCCCCAATTCAATGGAATTGCAACCCTCTGCATGCACAGTGCATTCTTCCATCACATGTGCAGTGCACTCTTCCATCACATGTACAGCTGATTCTCAAGATCTTGCACACTAATGAGATGCTTTAAGCCCACACTACCCTGTCTGAGCCAAGGACTACATGCTTTCTGGTAAGTTTTGATTACAATAATGGGTGGGATGTATATATTTCATGACATACATATATTTTTGTTAACTAGTAAAGAGTAGCCTACAGAAAAGTGTTTAAATCGTTTCTAACTTAACACTTTCTGCTAGTTAGTTTTTGCTACCATGTGGGTTTTAGCTTGCTTGAGCCTGCTAACTGAGGAGTGTTAAATTCACCTGTTTCCATACAAGTTTCATTTTAAAACATTTACCTTACAAAAGAGCTGTTTAAATCTAACTGCTTAACTATTTATCTGTACATGGAATTGTATTTGTTTTTTTTTTTAACTCATTGTTTTCTAATCTTTACAGGAAAATGCCACGGGCACAATCTGATGTGGAGACATTTCACTGCAGCGAATGTAGAATGAAAAGCTGTGTACATTTGAGAATGTGCCAAAGCATGTGAAGAATGCAACAAAGATGCAGAATCATCTGGCCAAGTGCCATAAATTCCCTCGGTGCTCACAAGCAACCTCTGACAAAAGTCCCTCTACTTCTAGTCGAGGGAAAAATGATGAATACACCTTAGATAGCAACAGCTCATGGTACTCCTGGAATTCGAAGTTGTTTTGACTCAACGGAGGGACGTAGTCAGAGAAAGGCTGATGAATGTCTTGCTCAAACTGTGTATGCAACTGGTTCACCTTTGATGCTCACAGGCAATGTGTATTGGAAGAGATTTCTGAATGTTCTTCGCCCAGCATACACCCCTCCAACCAGAGGGGTGTATGCTCATTTGCTGGATGCAGAGTTCAAGTGAAGGTCAAGCAAATCATAGAGAAAGCAGACTGTATTGCAATCATCTCTGATGGGTGGTTGAATGTTCGTGGGCAAGGAATAATGAACTACATCAACTCCACCCCTCAACCAGTATTCTACAAGAGCACAGACACGGGACAGACACACCGGTCTCTACATTGCAGATGAGCTGAAGGCAGTCAATGACCTTGGACCACAGAAGGTATTTGCACTGGTGACAGACAATGCTGCAAACATGAAGGCTGCTTGGTCTAAAGTGGAGGAGTCCTACCATCACATCACACCCATTGATTGTGCTGCTCATGCATTGAATATGCTCCTCAAGTACATCATGGCACTGAAAACAATGGATGCACTCTACAAGAGAACCATGGAAATGGTTAGGTATGTGAAGGGTCATCAAGTTAGCAGCAAACTACCTCCCCAAGCAAAGTGAGAAGACGACCACCACATTGAAGCTGCCCAGCAACACCCGTTGTGGTGGTGTTGTCATCATCTTTGACAGTCTCCTGGAGGGGAAGGAGTCTCTGCAAGAAATGGCCATATCACAGTCTGACGATTTGGACAGCCCCATCAAGAGGATCCTTCTGGATGATGTATTTTGGGAGAGTGGTAAGCAGCCTGAAACCTATAGCAGTAGCCATTACACGGCTTGAGGGAGACAATGCCATCCGGTCTGATGTTCAGACTCTGCTAGCAGATGTAAGAGAAGAAATCCTACTGCCCTGCCCACTTCACTGTTGCTCCAAGCAGAGTAAACTGCAGTTCTGAAATATATCAAAAAGCGGGAAGACTTCTGCCTGAAGCTCATACACGCCTCAGCGTACATGTTGGACCCCAAGTATGCAGGCAAGAGCATCCTGTCTGGTGCAGAGATTAACAAGGCCTATGGTGTTATCACTACCGTGTCTCGCCACCATGGCCTGGATAAGGGCAAGGTTCTTGGCAGTCTGGCGAAGTACACGTCCAAGCAAGGGCTTTGGGATGGAGATGCAATATGGCAGTCGTGCCAACATATCTCATCTGCTACCTGGTGGAAGGAACTTAGTGGATCTGAGATTATTTCCCCTGTTGCCTCAATCATCCTTCAAATCCCACCAACATCAGCAACCTCAGAGCGCAACTGGTCCTTGTTTGGGAACACACATACACCAAAGCACGCAACAGGCTGACCAATACAAGGGTTGAAAAATTGGTTTCCACCCGGGCAAATTTTAGGCTTGTTGAGGATGTCTCGCTGTCAGGCTCAAAAAGGTTGGAAAGTGACAGTGAAGATGAGGCCTCAGTCTGATGTTCAAGAGGTGGACATTGAGGATCTCCAGGGAGAAGACATTGAAGCCTGAGTCTAGAAACTGAAGCTTTGGTTGTCTTCCTCTATCATTTTACAGATGTATATTGAAAATGTTTTTGGGAGATGCGATGGATAATTGGGGGATCACTCAATATTCCCTTTCTTTCGTTGTTCAGTGAAATCATCCCATGTGAAGAGTCAACTCATTTAATTAAAATTCAATTGGTAACTGAATAAAAAAAGATGCGTTTAGACAGGATTACCTAGACATTCTGACTAGCTCAGAGGCGCGCTATATGGCAAACCAATCCAAAATCATCTCTCGGCATGTCCAGCTCACTCATGGCTAGTGGGAAGGTTGCTGACTTTTTCTTTGGCTAAACCAACTAGACTCGTAATTGAACAATTGTATTCGTATTTACAGATGGAATACAAGTTTGTTATTAAGATACATGAAAGTTCACGTTTTTCTGCCAAAAACAAATTGTGATAATAAAAAAGAAAAATGTTTATGTTCAAACAGCTTTGTGAAGTAGTGACATACACCTAGTTTCCTGAAATGGGTCACAAATGGCTGAGAGCAACAAGTCACAACAAATAAAAATTACAATTGCAACCATGCCAAAATAACAATACAGACAAATAAGGTCAGGCACGATACGCTCTCCATTAAACAAATACTACTTTATTAGAGAAAGTTTCAAACATGCTGTTCTGGTGAAAACAACTTCAACAGACAGAATGAATTATAAAAAATGAGGTAGCTGTATTCTGGACTGGTCTCAGAGTAGTGGTGGGCTTGTGCAAAGAAGCGGAACCTTTTTAAAGAAACATGGGTGGCGAAATGCGCGTGAAGTAGCCTATTTTGTTCTGTGTCCTTGAGGAAATTCATGGAGGATAACTACTAAATCAGTATTTAATCACATACACAACTAAACCTTTTTATGAAAGCAAAACATGACAATTTATTACCAGTATTCTGCATCATAAACACCCAATGAGTATTCAGTCTCGTAGTCATTTTCCTTGAGGAAATGCATGACTATTAAAGCAGTTGAGTTCCCATACACAGAGCAACAAAAAAAAAGCATTTGTGACAACATGAAGATCTGCAACCAGTGTGTATCCTCATTTGACTTTGCTGATATGTGTTGGTATAAGACTGGTATGAAGGAAGGCCAGGGGTGTTCTATGACAGTCCGGGGGGGCCAAAACACGTACTGGGTTTTCATACACTCCTAATAAGGGACTGACTCAGACCTGGGACACCAGTTAAGTGCAATTAACGATCAGGTAGAAACAAAAAAAAGTGTTTCGGCCCTCCAGTAGCGGAATTGAAAAATCCTGCTGTAGGCCATTTCTGCCTGCTCACTTCGTAAATTGGTTGTCACCAGCTCGTTAACAAACGTGTAGCCGGGCAGGCAAACGCTTAAGTCGGCCCTTGAGCACGCTTGCTATTGGGGTTTAGAAACTGGACATCGACAAGTTTAATATTTCACCTTGCCCTCGGTAGCCCACACAACCGCAATTAAACACGATAGATGTCAAATGTTCACAACACATTAAGATGTTAAGATACATGCAATGTTTTTCCAATGTATGAGTGATTTTACGACGTTCATTCTGAGTTTCACCAACTTTGATGATCCTTCCTCTCTACAGCCTTGTCTGCCCGAATCTCTGCACTCGCTGGCAAGAACTGACAGAAACCAATTACATGTGCGCTTTCAATAAGCCTACTTTCTTTTTGACATACCCAGTCTCTGTTCCACATATTGGGTTGCAGCTACCCCAAAGAAATATGGTGATAAGTACCTCTGTTCTGTGAACCAGCTGCCACTTGCCATCATCTCCTTGCTTAAAGAATTCTAGGAATGGATCAGATTTCCCAAACAAGTCCTGCAATAGAGACAACCATGAGCACTGGGGAATAAATAATGGGCGGGAGAGAATTCAGAACTGTTTATTACATCTTAATAAAGTAGGCCACTTTCCATTTGAAAAGACTGCACTGAAGTGCCTCGATTGTACCTTCTTATCCAGGCCTTTAGCCTCCACCTCCAGCACTATGGCCCTGTTATCCTTTATCTCCTCAGCAGTAATCTATAAAACACACAATTTAACACAAATGAGAGAATTCATTTGAATATCTCAAGACAATGTTTGCATTAGCCTTATGTTTGTTATCACAACATTTACACAGCCAGTTAAATACTTACAGTAATGGTGCCTTTGCCTGCAGGCTTCCCCTTCTTCAGTTGTAGAGGTCTGGTAATCTTCTTGCTGGACACAATCTGAAAGGCAAAATGGTTGGTTGTTGGAGACACCATCATTCGTGTTAGAAATTCTATAACAACATTGGGTTAAGTTTACACTTAAGAAAAAAAAAATTACACAATGTATAATAAGGATGCGGACTAATTGGTCCACACATTCTTAGATCCTCACCTGTCCCAGCGTGCACTCAAACCCCCCCAGGAAGTCATCATCCTTCAGATCGACAGACTTGTTGTCTATGTCATAGACACCCAGCTTCAACTTCTGCACCTTCTCAAAGTGGTAGTCCAGGAGCAGCTTCTTGGAGAACTCGGGGTCCTGGCAGTTTTTCACCTGCTCTGTGCGGTCCAACTGTATAGTGAAACAGAAAACATCTTCATGAACAAACAATAGGCCATTTGAGAAAATACGGAAAAAGCCCTTAACCAACAATGCAATTCAAGAAATAGAGATAAGAAAATATTTACTAAAACTAAAGTAAAAATTCAAATAAAAAGTAACAATAACGAGGCTATATACAGGGGTTACCGGTACAGAGTCAATGTGCGGGGATACAGGTTAGTAGAGGTAAGTTGTACGTAGGGGTAAAGTGGCTATTCAGTGTTGCTTGCCTCGAAGCGAGCATAAAAAGGCATTTAGCTCGTCTGGTAGGATCACGCCACTGGGCAGCACGCGGCTGGCTTTCCCTTTGTAGTAAGTAATAGTTTGCAACCCCTGCCACATCTGACGAGCGTCAGAGCCGGTGTAGTAGGATTGAATATTAGTCCTGTGTTTATGCATTGCCTGTGTGATGGTTCGTCTGAGGGCATAGCGTGATTTCTTATAAGCATCCGGGTTTAGTGTCCAGCTC
Source organism: Oncorhynchus clarkii lewisi (assembly GCF_045791955.1). Lineage (NCBI taxonomy): Eukaryota > Metazoa > Chordata > Actinopteri > Salmoniformes > Salmonidae > Oncorhynchus > Oncorhynchus clarkii. Next base: position 31,948,245 of record NC_092163.1, on the reverse strand, counting down.
CTTGAAAGCGGCAGCTCTAGCCTTTAGCTCGGTGTGGATGTTGCCTGTAATCCATGGCTTCTGGTTGGGATATGTACGCACAGTCATTGTGGGGACGATGTCGCCAATCCACTTATTGATGAAGCCCGGTGACTGAGGTGGTATACTCCTCCATGCCATTGAATGAATCCCGGAAAATTGTCTAGTCTATACTAGCAAAACAGTCCTGTAGCGTAGCATCCGTGTCATCGGACCACTTCCGTATTGAGTGAGTCACTGGTACTTCCTGCTTTAATTTTTGCTTTTAAAAGCAAGAATTATGGTCAGATTTTCCAAATGGAGGGAGAGCTTTGTATTTGTCTCTGTGTGGATTATAGGTGGTCTAAAGTACAAATAATGCAAATAGTGTGGTATACAGCTTATCACGAGGTACTCTACCTCAGGCAAGCAATACCTTGAGACTTCTTTCATATTAGACATTGCGCACCAGCTGTTATTGACAAAGACACACCCCCACCCCTCGTCTTACCAGACGTAGCTGTTCTGTCCTGCTGACGCACGGAAAACCCAGCCATCTCTATATGATCCGTGTTGTCGTTCTGCCAAAAATAAGATATTATAACTCTTAATGTTGGTAGGATAACCTTGAACGGAGATCATCCATTTTATTTTCCAGTGAAAATAGAACGGGTGGTAGAGGTGGGTTACCCACTCGCCGAAGAATTCTCACAAGGCAGCCTGATCTCCGCCCCCTGTATTTGTCTTTTCTTCATGCGAATGATGGGGATTTGGTCTCGGAGAAGCAGTATATACTTTGCGTCAGACTCATTAAAGGAAAAAAATATTCATCCAGTTCGAGGTGAGTAATCGCTGTTCTGATATCCAGAAGCTCTTTTTAGTCATAAGAGATGTAAATAGGTTTGCTGCTACCAAAATCAAGATTGTTATAATACTGTTATTGCATCAAATGGTTGTTTTATGTAATAGAATAGGGTTCTTAGAACTCTCATGTGTCTGTGTTAACACTGACAGTACATTTAAGATGACTTAGGTGATAAACCTAACAAGCCACATTCCATCCATGCGAGGGAGATTGCTCCGGCCTGACTGGAAGGTAACAGGGAGAGATGGCTCGGGTTGAGAGGAACTTCGTTTTCGGGGCCAAACCCTGGATTCCTTACAATGAGAAGTCTTCACAACAGATACTGTCCGCTGTGAATTATTCATTTATTTCATAGCAAATGCTATCTGGCTGGGGGAATACTCCTTTGTCATATCAAGTGATCCATTCCGCACATCTGTTTGTCATGTAGACTAAGGGGGTGCATCTATGCCATATAAAATATCTTGGTATTCTTTGTGTCGGGGCTCAACCCAACAGTCAAGAGTATTTAGTTGACCAGCCTCGTTATTGCATAGCACTTACATCCTTCACTCGGCTAGATCAGCCAATATGCTAAATGTAGTTTGAAGAGAGCAGAGTTGCAATTGCACTTTCTCTTGAGCTATTTTTATAGCCTACCTTTTAGGAGTGGGAAGAATTACAGACGGAGAAATATGGGTGATCAATATTTAGGCCTTTCTAGGCAATATTGTAAACTGTAGCCTAATCATAGGCCTATTTAGGAAATACATTTCCTTGGAAAAATAACTGCCCCGTACTTCTCCTCCAATTATTGAACTTTTTCCCACCTTTATTTAACTAGGCAAGTCAGTTAAGAACAAATTCTTATTTTACAATGGAGGCTCATGTATAGCCTACTCAATTTGAAACCATACGCGCAACCTGATCGCGCGGGTATTGCTACCGAACTTGAAGCCGCAAGAACGTTTCGTACTTTCTTCTTCACGGACATCCTCCCTGCTGCTCGTTTCATCTTGGCTACTTTCTTCTTCACGGACAGCCTCCCTGCTGCTCATTTCATCTTGGCTACTTTCTTCTTCACAGACATCCTTCCTGCTGCTTGCGCTCCTAAATGTGCTTCTTGTATTTCTACTTTCTCTTCTCTTTTGTAACATTTCTCCAGTTCTCTTGAGGTCCTCTAGTGCTTCTTCTTCACCCTCCCTCTTCTGCTCCATTTGTTTTGCTGGTAGTCTATCTTCCATTCCAGCTCCTAAATCTCCCACTCCTCCACCAGACACCTGGCCACCCCCAAATTGGTTGTGAAGGGCTGGGACTCCACCAACTTCGTCTGCTGGTGGAGGATTCGGCAGTGGTGGATACCAGGGGGCCCCATGAAAGGGTTCCGCTCGGAGAAGGGCTAGCCAGGCTTCTTTTTCCTTCTGTTCATCCTCTTTCGTCTCTGGTAGTTCTACTTGTTTTACCATCAGTCTTCTTACAGCTCTATCTATTGAAGCAAGATGCTTTTTGAGGCAAACCACGCACACAGTTCTGGGTTCCGCATTTACAGCAAGAAGCGGTCTCCTGCCTGACTGAGAAAGCAGTAATGTTCTGATGGCACCACATACATACCTGTGTGAGTCAGGGCTCTCAACTCGGGTGTTTTTTTAAGTACAAGTACGGAAACAGACTCAATGGTGAGCACAACCTCAGCGGTGCAGTGTTAAAAACTGAGCCCAGAATAGACACGCTTGTTGAAAACTTCAACCAGCCACACACACACACACCTCTCATTAGGACTGTGTGGGGTTTTTCTGTGAGATGTGATCGGTCAGTTTATTCCAATTCAGTATACAAATGTATTGTATCAGCAACAGTTCCAACCTAACCTAACTGATGTAAGTGTTTTTAAAATGGGGAAAAATAAAACATGAATAGCTATTTATATTATTACATTTCATTTATTTGTCTACATTGCATTTGTTTTAGGCTGGCATAAGGGCAATGAAATGTACTGATGTTTACGAATAGTTGCATGTTTTCATAAGCTTGGGTCCCAGGAATAACTGAATATCTAATTTGGGTCCGAGGGTGAAAAAGTTTAACAACCCGTTGTATCGGGTTTACTAAGGCGTTAGTTCTATTAGCTATGCTGACTATGACGTTACTTTAGCTAATATGGTGACGTCGCTGGAGGCGGTGCTTAGCAGTTACGATATGGTTTGGCCTGGAAAGTAATTGTTACCTGGTCACATACAGCTGATGTGTTGTGCAGTGATTTCTTATTTATTTATCTAGGCAAGTCAGTTAGGAACAAATTCTTATTTACAATGACCGCCTACCCCGGCCAAACCCGGACGACGCAGGGCCAATTTTGCGCCGCTCTATGGGACTCCTAATCATGGATGGATGTGATGCAGCCTGGATTCGAACCAGATAGTGTCACCTCATTTCTCTCCTCAACCTTTGTGCATCTACGTTGAACATTTTTCATAGGCTAGCTTGCAGCAATCTCATGATGGGTATATGGAAAATTTGAGTATCAAGTATTAGCCTAAACCTATCGCTGTTACATTGAACCTGGTGAATGGAAATTTGAATGTTCCAAAAGCACAAGTCAGTGGCCTGGAGATGCTAAATATATGTTTGTTAATTAAAATCAATTACCGTGATACCGTCAGTCTTATGCATGACAATAACCGTCGGATAAAATTTTCATGACCGCCACAGCGCTTGGTGGGCCTGATCACCAACGACGATGATACCGCCTATAGGAAGGTTAGACATGGCAGAGTACCAGGACAACAACTTCTCCCTCAACGTAGACTACAGAAAAGGCCGGACGAGCACGGCACACATTCGCCACACACACACACAATTATCACATACACTGCTGCTACTGTCGATCCTGTTGCCTAGTCACTTTACCCCTTACCACATACATTCATGACCAAACGAACGTGGACACCTGCCCAATGAACATCTCATTCTAAAATCATGGGCATTAATATGGATTTGGTCCCCCCTTTGCTGCTATAACAGCCTCCACTCTTCTGAGAAGGCGGAATGGCCGATTAACTTCTCTAGGGTAGGGGGGGGGGGGGGGGGGGGGTCAGCATTTGGAATTTTGGATGAAAAGCATGCCCAAATTAAACTGCTTTCTACTCAGGCACAGAAGATAGGATATGCATATAATTAGTAGATTTGGATAGAAAACTCTAAAGTTTCTAAAAAAATGTAAAATAATGTCTGAGTATAACAGAAATGATTTGGCAGGTGAAAACCTGAGAAAAATCCTTTCAGGAAGTAGGATCTTTGTGTGTGTAGTTTTCTATTCAATGCCATTACAGTATCCATTTACTTAGGACTCAAATTGCAGTTTCTATGCCTTCCACTAGATGTCAAGTCTTTAGAAATTGTTTCAGGCTTGTACTCTGAAAAATGAAGGAGTAAGAGCAGTCTGAATGAGTGGATCTTGCCGTGTCAGAGCTTTTTCATTCGCGCGACCGAGAGAGTGCCTTTCTTGTTTACCTTTTATATTGAAGACGTTATTGTTCGGTTGAAACATTATAGATAATTTAGGCTAAAAACAACCCGAGGATTGAATATAAACATCATTTGACATGTTTCTATGAACTTTACGGATACAATTTGGATTTGTCATCTGCCTGTTGTGACTGCGTTTGAGCCTGTGGATTACTGAAGAAAACGCGAACAAAACTGAGGTTTTCGGATAGAGACTTTATCGAACAAAAGGAACATTTATTGAATGAATGTCTTCTGAGTGCAATCATATGAAGATCAAAGGTAAGTGATTAATTCGCTCTATTTCTGACTTGTGTAACTCTTCTACTTGGCTGGTTACTGTTTGTAATGATTTGTCAACTGGGCTATGTTCTCAAATAATCGTAAGGTATGCTTTCACCGTAAAGCATTTTTGAAATCTGACACAGTGGTTGGATTCACAAGAAGTGAATCTTTAAACCTATGTAAAATAGTTGTATCTTTTCTGAATTTGTATGAGAATTTCTGTATTTCAATTTGGCGCTCTGCAATCTCACTGGATGTTGGCCAGGTGGGACGCTAGCATCCCACATATCCCAGAGAGGCTAACTAGTCCAACGCTCTAACCACCTGCCTCTCATTGCACTCCACGAGGAGCCTGCCTGTTACGCAAATGCAGTAGAAGCCAAGGTAAGTTGATAGCCAGCATTAAACTTATCTTAGAAAAAACAATCAATCATAATCACTAGTTATAACTACACATGGTTGATGATATTACTCGTTTAACTAGCGTGTCCTGTGTTACATATAATCGATGCAACGCTGGGGGATGATTTAACAAAAGCGCATTTGCGAACAAAGCACAATCGTTGGACGACTGTACCTTACCATAAACACCAATGCCTTTCTTAAAATCAATACACAGAAGTATATATTTGTAAACCTGCATATTTAGCTAAAAGAAATACAGGTAAGCAGGCAATATTAACCAGGTGAAATTGTGTCATTTCACGAAGTCAGGGTATATGAAACAGTTTGGGCCGCCTGGCTCATTGCGGCCCAATAATTTGCCAGAATTGTACATAATTATGACATAACATTGAAGGTTGTGCAATGTGACAAGAATATTTAGACTTAGGGATGCCACCCGTTAGATAAAATACCGAACGGTTCCGTATTTCACTGAAATAGACGTTTTGTTTTCGAAATGATAGTTTCCGGATTCGACCATATTAATGACCTAAGGCTCGTATTTTTGTTTGTTATGTTAGACTTAATTATATGATTTGATAGAGCAGTCTGACTGAGTGATGGTAGGCAGCAGCAGGCTCGTAAGCATTCATTCAAACTGCACTTTTGTGCGGTTTGCCAGCAGCTCTTCGCAAGCACAGCGCTGTTTATGGCTTCAAGCCTATCAGCCTAATGGCGCTGGTGTAACCGATGTGAAATGGCTAGCTAGTTAGCTGGGTATGCACTAATAGCGTTTCAAACCTCACTCGCTCTGAGACTTGGGCGTAGTTATTCCGCGGCTTTTGTTGAGCGATGGGTAACGCTGCTTCGGGTGTGGCTGTTGTCGATGTGTTGTTCCTGGTTTGAGCCCAGGTAGGGGCGAGGAGAGGGACAGAAGCTATACTGTTACACTGGCAATACTATAGTGCCTATAAGAACATCCAATAGTCAAAGGTATATGAAATACAAATGATAGAGAAATAGTCCTATAAATACTATATTAGCTACAACCTAAAACCTCTTACCTTGGAATATTGAAGTCTCATGTTAAAAGGAACCACCAACTTTCATATGTTCTCATGTTCTGAGCAAGGATCTCAAACGTTAGCTTTTTTTACATGGCACATATTGCACTTTTACTTCTCCAACACTTTGTTTTTGCATTATTTAAACCAAATTGAACATGTTTCATTATTTATTTGAGGCTAAATTGATTTTTATTGATGTATTATATTAAGTTAAAATAAGTGTTCAGTATTGTTGTAATTGTCATTATTACAAATAACAATAAATGTTTTTTTTTTTTTTATTATTATTTTTTTAATAAACGGCCGCTTATTGGCTTTTGTTCCTCCAATAATCGGTATCGGGGTTGAAAAATCATAATCAGTCGACCTCTAGTTGGAACATTGCTGCAGGGACTTGCTTCTATTCAGCCACAAGAGCATTAGTGAGGTGGTGCACTGACGCTGGGCAATTAAGCTTGGCTTGCAGTCTGCGTTCCAATTCATCCCAAAGGTGTTCAATGGGGGTTGAGGTCAGGGCTCTATGCAGGCCAGGCAAGTACTTCCACACCAATGTCGACAAACCATTTCTGTATGGACATCGCTTTGTGCACGGGGGACTTCCCCAAACAGTTGCCACAAAGTTGGATGGACAGAATCATCTAGAACATCAGTTAGCTTTAGAGTGAAGATTTCCCCTTCACTGGAACTAGCTTTACGCCACTCCAGCAGACGCTTGGCATCGCGCATGTTGATCTTGGGCTTGTGTGGGCCTGCTCAACCATGGAAACCCATTTCATGAAGCTCCCAAAGAACAGTTATTGTGCTGACGTTGCTTCCAGAGGCAGTTTGGAGCTCAGTAGTGAGTTCTGACGATATTTACACGCTACGCACTTCAGCAGTCCTCTGTTCTGTGAGCTTGTAAGGCTTACAGTTGACCGTGGGCAGCTCTAGCAGCACAGACATTTGACGAACTGACTTGATGGAAAGGTGGCATCCTATGACAGTGCCACGTTGAAAGTCACTGAGCTCTTCGGTAAGACCATTCTACTGCCAATGTTTGTCTATAGAGATTGCATGGCTGTGTGCTTGATTTTATACACCGGTCAGCAACAGCTGTGGCTGAAATTGCTGAATCCACTAATTTGAAGGGGTGTCCACATACTTTCCGAATGCACTTTATATACACACAAAAGTATTTCCGACTTTGCTACGTTATTCTAAAAATGATTAAATGTTTATTCCCCCCCCCCCCCCCAATCTACACAAATACCACATAATGACAACGCAAAAACACATTTAGTAATTTTTGTAAATTTAAAAAAAATAATACTTTTACATAATTATTCAGACTCTTTACTCAGTACTTTGTTGAAGCACCTTTGGCAGCGATTACAGCCTTGAGTCTTGACGCTACAAGCTTGGCACACCTGTATTTGGGGAGTTTCTCCAATTCACTCCGCAGATCCTCAAGCTCTGTCAGGTTGGATGGGGAGTGTCACTGCACAGCTATTTTCAAGTCTCTTCAGAGATGTTCAATCGGGCTCAAGTCCGGGCCACTCAAGGACATTGAGAGTTGTCCAGAAGCCACTCCTGCGTTGCCTTGGCTGTGTGCTTAGTGTCGTTGTCCTGTTGGAAGGTGAACCATCACCCCAGTCTGAGGTTGAGTGCTCTGCAGGTTTTCATCAAGAATATCTCTGTACTTTGTCAACCAAGGGTGGACGCCAATCAAGTTGTAGAAACATGTCAAGAATGATCAATGGAAACAGGATGCACCGGAGCTCAATTTCGAGTCTCATAGCAAATGGTCTGAATACGTAAGTACTTATGTTTGTATTATATTTGCAAAAATGTAATTTACTGTTATTTAATCCATTTTAGAATAAGACTAATGTAACAAAATGTGGAAAAAGTCAAGGGGCACTGTATACTACTAACATGAATGACTTTCAGCTTAAGCTTTAAAATTATTCGGGATTGGTGTCCCGTCCATGGGACGGTTAAGCTAACGTAGGCTAATGCGATTAGCATGAGGTTGTAAGTAAAAAGAAAATTTACCGGGACATAGACATATCTGATATTGGCAGAAAGCTTAAATTCTTGTTAAATCTAACTGCTCTATTCCAATTTACAGTAGCTATTACAGTGAAAGAATACAATGCTATTGTTTGAGGAGAGTGCACATTTTTGAAAATGAAAAGTTATTAATAACAAATTAGGCACATTTGCAGTCTTGATACACAATTTTAAAACAAAAATACAATGATTCATTGGATCAGTCTAAAACTTTGCACATATACTGCTGCCGTCTAGTGTCCAAAATATCATTGCACCTGGGCTGTAATAATACATTATGGCCTTTCTCTTGCATTTCAAAGATGAGACAAAATAAAAAATGGTATTATCTTTTACCAGATCTATTGTGTTATATTCTCCCACATTCCTTTCACATTTCCACAAACTTCAAAGTGTTTCCTTTCATATGGTACCAAAAATATGCATATCCTTGCTTCAGGGTCTGAGCTACAGGCAGTTAGATATGTCATTTTAAGCAGATCCTTAAGAGGTTTTAAAACACTGTTTTTGGGAGTGAGGAATATTGTAATAAGGAAATATGCAGTTCACAATGTTTTAATAAATGGGTGAGCAAAAATATTAACCGTTTACTTTGCAAGCACACCAGTATTGAGGCATAAAGCAACATTTACTAGCACAGGCATATGGTCTTTTAGCATGTCAAAATTGCATTTGGAATATGTTCAAATTAATTTTTACATAATCAATATTTTTAAGACAAAATAATGAGAACAGCTCAATAAATAGACAAAGATTGGTAGTTGAACAAGTCATTGCATGCATGCATTTTTTTAGCAGTATATATATATATATATATATATATATATATATATATATATATATATATATATATACACACATACATACATACACACACACACATACTGACACACACACACACACGGGCAAAAAAGTATTTAGTCAGCCACCAATTGTGCAAGTTCTCCCACTTAAAGAGAAGAGAGGCCTGTAATTTTCATCTTAGGTACACTTCAACTATGACAGACAAAATGAGAAAATCACATTGTAGGATTTTTTATTAATTTATTTGCAAATTATGGTGGAAAATAAGTATTTGGTCAATAACAAAACTTTCTCTCAATACTTTTATATACCCTTTGTTGGCAATGACAGAGGTTAAACGTTTTCTGTAAGTCTTCACAAGGTTTTCACACACTGTTGCTGGTATTTTGGCCCATTCCTCCATGCAGATCTCCTCTAGAGCAGTGATGTTTTGGGGCTGTTGCTATGCAACACGGACTTTCAACTCCCTCCAAAGATTTTCTATGGGGTTGAGATCTGGAGACCGGCTAGGCCACTCCAGGACCTTGAAATGCTTCTTACGAAGCCACTCCTTCGTTGCCCGGGCGGTGTGTTTGGGATCATTGTCATGCTGAAAGACCCAGCCACGTTTCATCTTCAATGCCCTCAAAATCTCACGATACATGGCCCCATTCATTCTTTCCTTTACACAGATCAGTAGTCCTGGTCCCTTTGCAGAAAAACACCCCCATGCTTCACAGTAGGTCTGGTGTTCTTTGGCTGCAACTCAGCATTCTTTGTCCTCCAAACACAACAAGTTGAGTTTTTACCAAAAAGTAATATTTTGGTTTCATCATATGACATTCTCCCAATCTTCTTCTGGATCATCCAAATGCTCTCTAGCAAACTTCAGACGGGCCTGGACATGTACTGGCTTAAGCAGGGGGACACGTCTGGCACTGCAGGATTTGAGTCCCTGGAGGCGTAGTGTGTTACTGATGGTAGGCTTTGTTACTTCAGTCCCAGCTCTCTGCAGGTCATTCACTAGGTCCCTCTGGGATTTTTGCTCACCGTTCTTGTGATCATTTTGACCCGACAGGGTGAGATCTTGCATGGAGCCCCAGATCGAGGGAGATTATCAGTGGTCTTGTATGTCTTCCATTTCCTAATAATTGCTGCTCCCTCTCTGATTTCTTCAAACCAAGCTGCTTACCTATTGCAGATTCAGTCTTCCCAGCCTGGTGCAGGTTTACAATTTTGTTTCTGGTGTCCTTTGACAGCTCTTTGGTCTTGGCCATAGTGGAGTTTGGAGTGTGACTGTTTGAGGTTGTGGACAGGTGTCTTTTATACTAATAACAAGTTCAAACAGGTGCCATTAATACAGGTAACAAGTGGAGGACAGAGGAGCCTCTTAAAGAACAGTTACAGGTCTGTGAGAGCCAGAAATCTTGCTTGTTTGTAGGTGACCAAATACTTATTTTTCACCATAATTTGCAAATAAATTAATTACAAATCCTACAATGTGATTTTCTGGATTTTTCCCCACTGTGTGTGTGTGTGTATATATATATACACACACACACACACACACACACACACACACACACACAGCAAAAAAAAAAAAAAAAAAGGGAACACTTAAACAACACAATGTAACTCCAAGTCAATCACACTTCTGTGAAATCAAACTGTCCACTTAGGAAGCAACACTGATTGACAATACATTTCACATTCTGTTGTGCAAATGGAATTGACAACAGGTGGAAATTATAGGCAATTAGCAAGACTCCCCGAATAAAGGAGTGGTTCTGCAGGTGGTGACCACAGACCACTTCTCAGTTCCTATGCTTCCTGGCTGATGTTTTGGTCACTTTTGAATGCTGGCGGTGCTTTCACTCTAGTGGTAGCATGAGACGGAGTCTACAACCCACACAAGTGGCTCAGGTAGTGCAGCTCATCCAGGATGGCACATCAATGCGAGCTGTGGCAAGAAGGTTTGCTGTGTCTGTCAGCGTAGTGTTCAGAGCATGGAGGCGCTACCAGGAGACAGGCCAGTACATCAGGAGACATGGAGGAGGGCGTAGGAGGGCAACAACCCAGCAGCAGGACCGCTAACTCCGCCTTTGTGCAAGGAGGAGCAGGAGGAGCACTGCCAGAGCTCTGCAAAATGACCTCCAGCAGGCCACAAATGTGCATGTGTCTGCTCAAACGGTCAGAAACAGACTCCATGAGGGTGGTATGAAGGCCCGACGTCCACAGGTGGAGGTTGTGATTACAGCCCAACACCGTGCAGGACGTTTGGCATTTGCCAGAGAACACCAAGATTGGCAAATTCGCCACTGGCGCCCTGTGCTCTTCACAGATGAAAGCAGGTTCACACTGAACACGTGACAGAGTCTGGAGACACCGTGGAGAATGTTCTGCTGCCTGCAACATCCTCCAGCATGACCCGTTTGGCAGTGAGTCAGTCATGGTGTGGGGTGGCATTTCTTTGGGGGCCGCACAGCCCTCCATGTGCTCGCCAGAGGTAGCCTGACTGCCATTAGGTACCGAGATGAGATCCTCAGACCCCTTGTGAGACCATATGCTGGTGCGGTTGACCCTGGGTTCCTCCTAATGCAAGACAATGCTAGACCTCATGTGGCTGGAGTGTCAGCAGTTCCTGCAAGAGGAAGGCATTGATGATATGGACTGGCCCGCCCGTTCCCCAGACCTGAATCCAATTGAGCACATCTGGGACATCATGTCTCGCTCCATCCACCAACACCACACTGTCCAGGAGTTGGCGGATGCTTTAGTCCAGGTCTGGGAGGAGATCCCTCAGGAGACCATCCGCCACCTCATCAGGAGCATGCCCAGGCGTTGTAGGGAGGTCATACAGGCACGTGGAGGCCACACACACACACACACACACACACACACACACACACACACACACACACGACTGAGCCTCATTTTGACTTGTTTTAAGGACATTACATCAAAGTTGGATCAGCCGATCTCCTGTTTGTACTTCCGGCGCCGACAGCGATGGCCGGCTCGCTTCGCGTTCCTAGGAAACTATGCAGTTTTTTGTTTTTTTTACGTGTTATTTCTTACATTAGTACCCCAGGTCATCTTAGGTTTCATTACATACAGTCGAGAAGAACTACTGAATATAAGATCAGCGTCAACTCACCATCAGTACAACCAAGAATATGATTTTCGCGAAGCAGATCCTGTGTTCTGCCTTTCAACCAGGACAACGGAATGGATCCCAGCCGGCGACCCAAAAAACATCAGAGACTAACACTCTTTGCTTCACGGAAACATGGCTCACTGGAGAGACGCTATCGGAGGCGGTGCAGCCAGCGGGTTTCTCCACGCATCGTGCCGACAGAAACAAATATCTTTATGGTAAGAAGAGGGGCGGGGGCGTATGCCTTATGGCTAACGAGACGTGGTGTGATCACAGAAACATACAGGAACTCAAATCCTTCTGTTCACCTGATTTAGAATTCCTCACAATCAAATGTCGACCGCATTATCTACCAAGAGAATTCTCTTCGATTATAATCACAGCTGTATATATTCCCCCCCAAGCAGATGGCTCTGAACGAACTTTATTTGACTCTTTGCAAACTGGAATCCATACATCCTGAGGCTGCATTCATTGTAGCTGGGGATTTTAAGGATGTCTTGCTCCCAGGCAGACTAAATAACCTTTTTGCCCGCTTTGAGGACAATACAGTGCCACTGACACGGCCTGCAACGAAAACATGCGGACTCTCCTCCACTGCAGCCGAGGCGAGTAAAACATTTAAACGTGTTAACCCTCACAAGGCTGCAGGCCCAGACGGCATCCCCAGCCGCGCCCTCAGAGCATGCGCAGACCAGCTGGCCGGAGTGTTTATGGACATATTCAATCAATCCCTATACCAGTCTGCTGTTCCCACATGCTTCAAGAGGGCCACCATTGTTCCTGTTCCCAAGAAAGCTAAGGTAACTGAGCTAAACGACTACCGCCCCGTAGCACTCACTTCCGTCATCATGAAGTGCTTTGAGAGACTAGTCAAGGACCATACCACCTCCACCCTACCTGACACCCTAGACCCACTCCAATTTGCTTACCGCCCAAATAGGTCCACAGGCGATGCAATCTCAACCACACTGCACACTGGCCTAACCCATCTGGACAAGAGGAATACCTACGTGAGAATGCTGTTCATTGACTACAGCTCGGCATTCAACACCATAGTACCCTCCAAGCTCGTCATCAAGCTCGAGACCCTGGGTCTCGACCCCGCCCTGTGCAACTGGGTACTGGACTTCCTGACGGGCCGCCCCCAGGTGGTGAGGGTAGGCAACAACATCTCCACCCCGCTGATCCTCAACACTGGGGCCCCACAAGGGTGCGTTCTGAGCCCTCTCCTGTACTCCCTGTTCACCCACGACTGCGTGGCCACGCACGCCTCCAACTCGATCATCAAGTTTGCGGACGACACAACAGTGGTAGGCTTGATTACCAACAACGACGAGACGGCCTACAGGGAGGAGGTGAGGGCCCTCGGAGTGTGGTGTCAGAAAAATAACCTCACACGCAACGTCAACAAAACTAAGGAGATGATTGTGGACTTCAGGAAACAGCAGAGGGAACACCCCCCTATCCACATCGATGGAACAGTAGTGGAGAGGGTAGTAAGTTAAGTTCCTCGGCATACACATCACAGACAAACTGAATTGGTCCACCCACACAGACAGCATCGTGAAGAAGGCGCAGCAGCGCCTCTTCAACCTCAGGAGGCTGAAGAAATTCGGCTTGTCACCAAAAGCACTCACAAACTTCTACAGATGCACAATCGAGAGCATCCTGGCGGGCTGTATCACCGCCTGGTACGGCAACTGCTCCGCCCACAACCGTAAGGCTCTCCAGAGGGTAGTGAGGTCTGCACAACGCATCACCGGGGGCAAACTACCTGCCCTCCAGGACACCTACACCACCCGATGTTACAGGAAGGCCATAAAGATCATCAAGGACAACAACCACCCGAGCCACTGCCTGTTCACCCCGCTATCATCCAGAAGGCGAGGTCAGTACAGGTGCATCAAAGCTGGGACCGAGAGACTGAAAAACAGCTTCTCTCTCAAGGCCATCAGACTGTTAAACAGCCACCACTAACATTGAGTGGCTGCTGCCAACACACTGACTCAACTCCAGCCACTTTAATAATGGGAATTGATGGGAAATTATGTAAAATATATCACTAGCCACTTTAAACAATGCTACCTAATATAATGTTTACATACCCTACATTATTCATCTCATATGTATACGTATATACTGTACTCTATATCATCTACTGCATCCTTATGTAATACATGTATCACTAGCCACTTTAACTATGCCACTTTGTTTGCATACTCATCTCATATGTATATACTGTACCCGATACCATCTACTGTATCTTGCCTATGCTGCTCTGTACCATCACTCATTCATATATCTTTATGTACATATTCTTTATCCCCTTACACTGTGTATAAGACAGTAGTTTTGGAATTGTTAGTTAGATTACTTGTTGGTTATTACTGCATTGTCGGAACTAGAAGCACAAGCATTTCGCTACACTCGCATTAACATCTGCTAACCATGTGTATGTGACAAATAAAATTTGATTTGAGCCTGTAGTGTGGTTTTCCACTTTAATTTTGATTGTGACTCCAAATCCAGACCTCCATGGGTTGATAAATTTGATTTCCATTGATAATTTGTGTGATTTTGTTGTCAGCACATTCAACTATGTAAATAAATAAGTATTTAATAAGAATATTTTGTTCATTCAGATCTAGGATGTGTTATTTTAGTGTTCCCTTTATTTTTTTGAGCAGTATATTATATATATATATATATATATTATATATATATATATATATATATATATATATATATATATATTTTTTTTTTTACTTGAAAAGACTTGAGACTCGAACATTGTGACTCAAATAATATTGACTTAGTCTCACCTCTGTTGTAGACATTGCGTGCTAGGAATATGGGACCAAATACAAAACTTCTGACTAATAGGTGGATTTGTCCAAATATTTTTTGGTTCCCTAAAATGTGGACAAAAAGTGCAGTCATTTCTGAACGAATCACCCGATAATGGATGAAAATAGCCTGAAACAAAAGCTGACAGTCTGCACATTAACCTCAGTCATTGTATCATTTCAAATCCAAAGTGCTGGAATACCGGGGCATAACACACAATGTATCAGTGTCAATATACCTTTGGACCTCACTGAACGTTGCCAATTTTTAAAATGTGTCGATTAGTTAGACTTTCTCCCTACCTCGGTCCACTTGTCATCCCCAATGCTCTGCAGCAGCACGCAGAGTGGGTCAGACTTAGATCCAACGTCTTTGTCGAGGAGATTACTGCACGAGATGGAGAGTTCTACTTTTGACACACATTGCGAAGCCATCTGAAAAAGACAGGAAGAAAAAACAAGATTTCAGATCAAATGTGACTATATTAAAAGCTAAAGTCTCCAGTTAAAAACAATAACAACGGGGTCCCTGCCACTTGCGTTGGTATGACGCTAAGGAAATGTGCCAGGGAAATTAAAATCCTCTCAAATTCATAGATAACGCTCCAGATGCAGGGACCGACAGTCCATTACATTTATTTTATTTTTTAAATATTTGAAGCCGTTTACATTCTTGTTGTTTATAAACAATCAAGTAACGATCCCTTATATGTTGGGTTATGATAAAGAAAAACAGCCCATGAGGCATTTATAAATTATATTCTTCAGTAATAAATAATATAAAGAATTTAAATGACCATTAACCGCTTCCCATATCCCAGGCTTTGCTTTAATGTACACTGCTCAGTAAAAATGGCAATTTTGAGAATGAGTGAGTCAACCAGGTCGGCATAGAGGAAATAAAAAAAATGAGACAGGTTCTTAGCTAGCAGATTGTAATGGGCTGGGATGCGAAGCTCCATTAGCAGTCACGTTAGATACTGTTTGGTGTAGCAGAGAACGGCGATTTTTCCTCAATTTCCGATTTGGAAGGCAATCAAATGTATTCTAAACATCCATGTCCAGTTGCAGGGGGTTTTGTTTGAATTCAGAAAATGTGATGTTATTAAATACTTGTTTTGCTCCAGGAAGTAATTCAACAACAGGCACACCGCCATCTTGTCAATTTCAAATCTTTTCTCTCATTGAGGGGATTCGGTTAATCTGGCCAAGGCACTCGGTAGGTGTGTTGTGCACCAGGAGAAAGTTGATTGGTTCTAATGCAGACTGCCTTCCGGGCGTGAGCAAGGTGCCCAGTTCAATGCCTAGGTCAGCTCAAGAAAGTGACATAATTAAAAAGGGCCCAGTGTGTGTGTGTGTGTGTACACACACACACACACACACACACACACACACACACACAAAGTCAGAAGGTTGCATACATTTAGGTTGGAGTCATTAAAACTAATTTATCCAACCACTAACAAACAATATTTTTGGCAATTTGGTTATGACATCTAATTTGTGCATGACAAGAGTAATTTTTCCAACAATTGTTTACAGACAGATTATTTCACAGTATCACAATTCCAATGGGTCAGAAGTTTACATACACTAAATTGACTGTGTATTTACTTGGCGACCATGGCCTTTTATGGCCTTTTTTGCCTTTACCTCCCTTATCTCACCTCATTTGCTCATAATTGTATATATACTTATTTTTAGACTGTATTATTGACTGTATGTTTGTTTTACTCCGTGTGTAACTGTGTTGTTGTACCTGTCGAACTGCTTTGCTTTATCTTGGCCAGGTCGCAATTGAAAATGAGAACTTGTTCTCAACTTGCCTACCTGGTTAAATAAAGGTGAAATAAAAAAATAGACCATGCAGACGAACGAAAGTGTCTCGTGGTCAAAGCAACAACAAATGCGCTCCTTGAGTGACAGGGGGTGGGACTAGGTCTGTGTGGAAAGCAGCATGGAGAAAGAGTGGTGGGATGACTCAAGTAGCGGTGTAAACTATAAGAATTGACGTTACACGCGTCGTATCACATTTAACAAACCAAACATTCAAATACTGTTATAGAAGGTAAAGTAAAAACGCAAACCAGTCCGTGCATCAATACCGGTATATAGTAAAATACAGTATTACCGCTCAGCCCTAGACTCTACACACCTGCTCACATATGAGCTGCTGCTACTGTTTGTCATATCCTGTTGCTTAGTCCCCTTCCCCCTATACATATCTAACGCCATCACTCCAGTATGGGGCGCTAGGTAGCCTAGTGGTTAGAGCATTGGACTAGTAACCAAAAGGTTGCAAAATCGAACCCCGAGCTGACAAGGTAAATTCTGTCGTTCTGCTCCTGAACAAGGCAGTTAAACCACTGTTCCTAGGCAGTAATTGAAAATAAGAATTCCCTGCACATGTAAATATGGTATTGGATCTGACTTTAAATATTTCCTGTATATAGTATGCTTGCTTTAATGTGCATTTCATATTTCCTATTATTATTATTGATTGCTGGGTTTTGAGTTTACAAGAAAGGCACTTCACTTAACCAGTTTATAATATCAATAAGGCACCCTGCGGGGTTTGTGGTATATGTTGCTGTATCCAGGCACTCCGTGTTGAGTCAAGCATAAGAACAGCCCTTACGTTTCGATCACACCGACAGCTTCATTGCATTTTGATACACCAGAATGACATTCATTTCCAATGAAACGCTGCGTTTGCTTTGCAGCATTGCGTTGCAGAGGCAGTTGGAGGGCGTTCGGTGTGTTGCATATTTATCGAACGTATGCGTCAAACTGTATGCGTTCGGCTTGACAGAAACGGTAGCAGAAGGTGAATGTTTTACTTTTGTTGCATACATACCCAGATGATGCTGCACACTAGATTGCGCAACCATACTATCGGTGTACTCGAAGCGTTAGCCCTGGTGTATTGGCCACATACCACACCCCCTTGTGCCTTATTGAGTAATCATAACAGTCAAACGAGTTAATTTTCCATCAATGGATGTGGATTTATCTTGGGAGTTTAATACGAGCTAATTATCTTCTCTTGAGACATATTCAAATTCCTTTAAGTCATAGCTCGCAATAATTATTATTTAGAGTTAAACCGGATATTGCATCTAACGTTGTAAAAATTACTACGATATTTCTTAATTGCCTCAACGTTATTACGTTAAAAGGTTTGTATAAATGTCAACTCTTTTGCTGTGAAAAAAATGTTGGGCTAGTTTTCAGGCCTTTTGGGCGGGTTTTGAGTAGTCGTCATGCTAGAAACCCTGGCTCACAACACACTGGTACTGTTTATTTACAATAAACTACATACTTCCTAGTTAACAGCAAAAGTTCAGATGTAAATCAGACACCCTGAAAACTACCAGACGCTTATTCTATAGTAGAGACTCGACATGGAGAGAGAACTTCCTATAAAGTTAACTCAACCATTAAAAAAAGAAGCCTGACAAGAACCCCAAGGCCAGGGCCTATTACGCCCATAAAATAACAATACACGGATTTGCCTGCTCACCTCGATCTCTAAACTAGCAGAGGCTACTTTATAAAAAATAGGTAAGCTACAAATATTACCTTGTCGCACGAAACGGAATATCAGGTCTCTTTTGAAACAGTTGTAATTGTCTTGCAACTGAACAGCACACTGCCGTAACACGAAATGAATGTGGAGTCGAGGAAATATTTCCTAAAAAAGGTGTGGCAGATGGTCAAGTGAGCTCAACATTGGATGATCAGCCACCATAAAAACGTTCTTATTGGACAAGAGACAACGTCACTTGTGGTGCCCGCAGTGCAGGGGGAAGGGTCCGTCCGTGCTAGCCGAATTCCTTGGGACGTCCCTACCCCATGCAAGCCGTTGAAGTTTAACATGGTTAAGGCAAATATTTGTATATTTGAGGTTATGGTTAGGTAGGGGACGTCCTAAGAATCCCAGATAGTACTGACCGTGCAGGAAGTGACTACACACATATCCCGGTTGTCACTAGTTACCATAGCCACAAATTGCCTGTATAGTAAAAAAAAAAAGTGCTTTTTGGTCTTAATTTAAGATTAAGGTTAGTCATAATGTCAGCAGTGTGCTTAGGGTTAACTTTATGGTTAGGTTTAGAAATGGTAGAAATAGGCGGGGTTTAGCCATTTGGGGCGCATTGGGGCGGCAGGGTAGCCTAGTGGTTACTAGTTACCACAGCCACAAATTGCCTGTATAGTAAAAAAAAAAAAAGTGCTTTTCGGTCATAATTTAAGATTAAGGTTAGTCATAATGTCAGCAGTGTGCTTAGGGTTAACTTTATGGTTAGGTTTAGAAATGGTAGAAATAGGCGGGGCTTAGCCATTTGGGGCGCATTGGGGCGGCAGGGTAGCCTAGTGGTTAGTGTTGCAAGTTCAAACCCCCGAGCTGACAAGGTACAAATCTGTCGTTCTGCCCCTGAACAAGGCAGTTAACCCACTGTTCCTAGGCCGTCATTGAAAATAAGAATTTGTTCTTAACTGACTTGCCTAGTTAAATAAAGGTAAAATAAAAATAAAAATACATTTGTGGCTGTGGTAATTAGTGACGAACGCATATCCCTGGTTGAAGCTGCACCCACTGAGACAGAAAAAAATAACCCTACAGATATAAAAGATGTAGCCATTTATAATTAGCCTATCCATCCGATGTGCAATGTTAACGTATAAACTCCGTTCAATAAAAAGCCAGCCATTAACCACCGTTGGAAACGGAGCTAACTAAACCAAGCGATACACGTACATTTGTTAATCATTTTATATTATTAGAATTTGCTTGTACAATATCTATTCTAGTGTCACTAGCGCTGTATTCCAAACACTTAACAGACACATCCTTTCCCCCCAGCCCTCAAATTAAGTGGACACTTCTGATAACGTTTCATGACGTCTGACGAGTATACACTTGCGGGGTGAGGAAGGAAGGAATTATTTTTAAACCGACCGCCCTTGCCCGGAAATTCGTCACATGTTTTCATCCACCGGTAGCTTGTTGGTGCTTTATATGCGCTACAGTCAAATATGATTGATTGTCTACTTACATTAAATATATCATTATTAATATACGCCTACTGTATAATAGCTAGCTAATTAATTAGCTAACTAACGTTAGCCTGCCCTGGAACTTCTGAAGAAGGAAAATGTTTTATTTCTACAATTTCCAAAAACATCACTTTTACTAGACGTGTTTGTGAATTAGTAGCACAATTTATAACTTATTTACATTTGTTTATACCTACACTTGTATGATGACATATCCATATTGATGTTGAGGTTTTAAGTTTTGGCAGACTTTTCTTAGCAGATGTACAATCATCGCGAATTGAATTATGGGGCGTTTCAGGCCCGACGTGAACATAATAGTACATCCGCAAACGCTATTAAAAACGAGGGCTGAGTGGCTAACATTGCTAACTGCCATTGCTTGGCAGTCGTCTTCATCTGGACCAACGACAAGATTGGGCGCGGCAATTTCCCTAAGGGCATAAGGCGATGGTAAATTGACGAAGGTGTGTTTTTTATCAGTTTGAAACGCAGCCCAGATCTCTCGTGCCTTGCGAATTTGCAAATTAATAGGTAACCATGTCCTGATCAAAAATATTCTTACATATGACAGAGAGCAGAGCTTGAAACTGGTGCATTTTTTGCCAAGCACCTAATTTAAAATATGGACGTCTGCAGTAAAATTCAACATCAAAATATACATGTTCTCATTCAAATCAGTTTTGTTATAATCCACTTATGCTTTGTACTGGTTTAAATGTAAACAATTAAGTAACATTAACACCACTAACTGAAGTTATTTGTATATTAATTAGGCTACCACACACAAAGGTCACACAACCCTTTCTGTATACAGCAAATACCAAGGCTCTATTTCCTATGTAGGCATCAATTAGTAAAAAATAAGTAAAGCAATTAAGTTAGTTAATAGCCAGCAACACTAGTCTTAGCTGTTCACTGCATCACTGAAATGTTTTTTTCTGTATGATAATGTAGCCATTTACAACCCAATACATTCGATCTTCTAGTTTTGTAGGCCTATCAACTGCACTCAATAAATAGCCATTTGTAAAGTTGATTGACTAATTGGGAACGACACAAATTAGGCAAATCAATCGGATACACTTTTTACTGAACAAAAATATGCATCACAATGAAATCCAGTGTCAATTGGAAGTGATGAAACTGTGGCTTATTCTGCACAAGGCTGTGCTTGCATCCCATGTCAGATTCACTACGGATTTGGGATTGTGTGGTCCTCTATTATATCAAAGACCAGCTATATGGCAATTTCTGATATAGCCTACTGCTTTAGATTACAATCCGGTTAACGGCTTGATTTCAAAAGTGTGAGATCAGATGGGGAAAATAAGGAATATTGTGAAGTCTAACCATAATATATCATGTCCAGCAAAACTTTGCCTAGATATTGGAAGCATAATTCCACAAATACTTAATCTATTATACACCATGTCACCTCGCACAATTCATAAATATAACTAGTACTTACCTTTGCATGCAAATCCAACAGTAAACCAATTGGCTCTGCAAGTGGCTCTCATTGCCTTATACCTGACAGTTTGGTACCCAAAAAGTAGTGTAATGCATAATATTTAACAAGTAAAATCCAGAAGCACACTGTGACATTTGAAGGAAGCAAACCAAAATAGGCATGTATGAATACTGAATGACAGTTAAGTCCAAACTTGCTTTGCATTGCAACTCAGCAGCTCTTTCCATGGGCTCTCTCTAAAAGTGAAAAAGGCATCTTCCAGGCCATATTAGTTTCTAAATATGCTTTACGTTCATCAGCATGTTCAAAGCAAGCCCTAGGTTGTCATGTATGTCCACAAAACAGCCTACCATTTCACCCCAGTGCCGTATACTAGGCCTTTCTCAATCTGTGGGCTCATTAGGACAAAGTGAGACATGCAGATATCCCAAATATCAAAGAACACCCAGCATTTCACTCTTTAAAACATTATGAAATAAACAACTTAATTGATGAGTAGCCTATATAAAAAAAAGTATGTATATGTTTTACAACACTTCAAATAAAAGTGAATGTTCAGAGAACTTATATGAATCAGTCAAAAATGTTCCATTAAACCGCATGATAAAAGCAAGGTACATTTAGGTTTAGCGCTAGGCTAGCTTGTAAGACAAGAAACAGATGTTATCTTAGCCTTCTACTAGGCATGTTTGCCACTAGCATCTACAGTGGAATTGAAAGTGGGCCTTGTGACAGTGGAATAACTCTCTTAAAACACACACAATTTATGAACATAATTATATACAGTGCTCCATCTGTAAACTGTTTGTGCTGAAATAAAAATGTGAGACCATATCAACAGTAGACTACTGAACAAAATACAAAAACATTGAGTAAAGTGATCCTTAAAGGGGAAGAAAAAAAAATGGCAACTTCATATTCATCTCCAGCACCACCCCAGTATCAACATGTGGAAATGGCAAATGTATGTTTTGTAGTAAAAAAGATAAGCGTTTTGCAATGACATTAACCAATTAGTAGGGAATTAGTAGGCAAGGCCTACACATAATTGGTTAAAATCACACAATGCACTCCAATAATGTAATTTGAAACACTTATCCTCTCTTTTTTACTACAAAACATAGAAATGTGCCATTTTCACATATGTTGGGGAGGTGCTGGAGATGATGAATATGAAGTTGAAAAAAATGTTTAAAAATTTCCCTTTTAAAAGGCAGGGGTGGACAACTCAGTTCCTGGAGGGCCATGTGTCTGCTGAGTTTTGTTCTTTCCTTTCAATTTGTTTGCAATTAAGATCTAGACAACCAGGTAAGGGGGAGTTTTAGCTAATCAATTACCTTAATTCATCAATCAAGTACAAGTGAAAACCCGCAGAACTTGGCCCTCAAGGACTGGCGTTTGAGGTGCTTTAACCTCTCTGCGCACAGAACCCGGTAGCGGGATGAAATTCGACAACATACAGTGATCGCTACATAAATAGTCATATTAAACATTCATGAAAATACAAGTGTCTCACATGTTTCGAAAGCCTAGAATCTTGCTAATCCAACTGCGTTGTCAGATTTAAAAAAGGATTTACTGCGAAAGAATACGATGCGATTATGAGGATAGAGCCCCATAAAAACCAACTATTTCAACCAGCACAGGCGTAACAAAATCACAAACTGCAATAAAATAAATAGTTTACCTTTGACGATCTTCCTCTGTTTGTAATCCCAATGCTCATTGTTACACAATGAATGGTCTATTGTTTGATAAAATCCATTTTTATAGCCTAACACAACATTTTGTGAACCGCTTGTGTCGTGAATTCCGTCTCATTCCATTTTCGACGACACACTCGAGGTAAATACACACACAGAACGTGACTTTTCCAGTCATGTTTGGTTTCATTGCAATCAACTGGTTTGTTTGTAACACAACCAGTTGATTGCAATGAAACCAAACCTGATGGGTCATTTCGCGGGACATATTGACTGAAAGAAACCGATTTGAAGACAACAAGTCATCATTGTGCACCAATGATTTGCCCGCTGTTTCGTTGATTGACTGTATTTTAACCCAATGACCACTGATCGTCTTGAAATCTAGCTGGGTAGATAGCCAATGAGCTGAGGTAAACGGCAATATGTAATGTTTATGTGTTGGAAGACCAACCCATGTAGTAAACTCCGACGTAAAGAGGGTCATTTGCCATTGAAGTTTCATACCGGAAGGAGCAACGCATGTTGCACACAGCGTTGTTTTGGTAAAGCGCATATTCAGCTGTTTATATATCAATCAGTATGGCGACTAAGTCAGGGAAAGCTAAATCTAAGTCTAGATATACAGATGTGCACACAATTTTAGAAGAAATTGATCGAGGGCGATTCATTTAGCGATTCCCAAATGGAGGAATATTTTTTTAACGGAGAGGACATCGTATTGGACTGGTAAGTTCTTCTCATGCTAATGCCATTGTTTGAAATTAATAATATAAAATATTATTTGTGAAATTAAATAGCCTATTTGAGGCTGTTGAGGGGAGTGCAGGCCCACAACAATGGCCAAAGTGAAATGGAGACAGTAGTTACAGCTGGTCTGTTGTAATATAATAAAGACAGTAGATCTAGCTGGTCTGTCATAATATAATAGAGACAGTAGATCTAGCTGAAATGTCATAATATAAATGAGACAGTAGATCTAGCAGGTCTATAATAAGGTTGAATATATTGTGTTCCCTGTACTCTATATATATATATATCTGTTTATTATACCTGTTGATACAGGGTTCATATGTGAAACTATTCTAACTGAACATTTTCTTTCACAGTGACTGACTCCGAATGGGAGCCCCCAGTGCCAAGGTGTCCATCCCCCACTGAAGCTGCTGCTGCCACAAGTGGTGTTCATCTGCCCAAATGTATTTCTGCAGGCATGGATGTGCTATGGCACCTGGCATCAGCAGCATAATATTGTGTAGAGGACTGAGGGTCTTCCAAATATTGAAAGTGTTATTTTGTAAATGTATATATTTTTTTCATGTTTTTTCTCCATTTTTTTGGGGGGGTGGGGGGTGTGTTAGAATACCATTTTGGTATTTTGTATATAGTTATTCCATTCAAAATGTATAACTTCACCAATTTGTCCACTTGGGTACATTTGGGCTACTTGTGTGGGACACCTGGGTCACTTTATGATAAATGTCATGTAGCACACTCATTTTGGAAGTTATCATTCTGAAACTTTGCACAAGTACTGTTGCCCTCTTATGTTTTTCACTGAAATTGTCCCCATCATCCTATCTGAATGTTTGTTTTATCTTGTTAATTTAAAAAATAATACAACAATAAAAAGAAAAAAAACATGTTTTTTTTTCATTGTATTATCTAAACCAGATCTATTGTGTTATATTCTCCAATATTCAATTCACATTTACACAAACTTCAGTGTTTTCTTTCAAATGGTACCAATAATATGCATATCCTTGGTTCTGTGCCTGAGCTACAGACTGTTAGATTTGGGTATGTCTTCAGATGGAAATTTTAAAAAGTAGGGGGTAGCTCTAAGAGGTTGTTAAAGGCAGGTTTCCCAGACACAGATTAAGCCTGGTCCTGTTCTAAAAATAATTCTTAACAGAGAATTGCCATTGAAAGGGCATTTTAGTCCAGGACTAGGCTTAATCTGGGTCTGGAAAACCAGCCTACTGTATGGGTTTCTTGGCAAACCCTATCAAATGTCCCATTCAACCCTATATGGTCACTTGCAAAACCTCGATAGAGCCTATATTACCCTTTTTAAGTAGTTTAAACAGCTAAATGTAGGCCTAACTTAAAAGGCCCAGTGCAGTCAAGCTCTCTAAAATGAGGTTGGAATAACACTGAAAATGATAATGCCCCTTTCCCCCGTAAGAGCAGTTTCAAAAGGCTGCCAGACAATTCAACCTGTTTTGGTGGGATGGGGTTTTGGCCTGCTCTTTGAAGATATTTTGTTTATTTTTGACCATTTTAATTTAAAACAATCACTGTAAGGTACTTAATTGTTACCCAGAAATGATTTGAAAACTGCTACATTGGGCCTTAATAAAAATTAATTAATTACCTGGACCGTTTGGTAAAATCTGGGTGCCTTCCCAAAACCATTTTATTGTTCATATAGAAAATCATCAAGCAAGTGAAAAATGAGAAAAATAGAATGGCTTGTAAATCTGTCAGGAATGTCATTTTATTGACAAAAGTGTAAGCTAAACAGTATATACACACTTGTGAAATAAGCTGGAACGTCCCCAAAAATATAAAACTTAAGTGTCTCTTGTTAGACAACACTACAAAACTAAAACATTCCAAATAGTATTTACATCTTTGCAAAACAGCTCATTTTCAAAAGAGTATATCGCAGTGGGAGGGTTGGCAGATACAAAAAGTTCTGAAGAGCTCTGCAGACCATTAAACCAAATGCAATGTTCAACATCTTTTTCTCAGAAACAAGCAGTACAATTTATCATACAACATAGCTAGCAACATTGACATTTGCATTTATTAACAGTGAAAAACAGCATAGAGCAAATAAGCAAACGCTTTAACCATGACACAATGAGTGTTCTCTGTACTAACACCATGCATGGCAGCATTTGGCAAGTACCCCCTTTAGAAAATCATCACAAAGAGAATGTTAAATCTATGGAAGAAATACAAGAACACAAAATGTGTCAGGGCATTTGAAAATAACACATGCTTCCAAGTGAAAGTGACATCTCAGCACAGAAATAAGACTATCCTCTTAATCCAACCATATAATCCAAGGCTCTTACTCTAAATATGATTGGACTCAAGCTACATCAACAGTTGGCTTTTTGCCATTTGGAAAATCCAAACATCCCACTTTAGCTATATTATACATCAAATCAATATAGCAGCGTTCCATTTGATTCTTACGCTACTAGCAACTTGATAACTTTTGTAAAGGAGCTAAAGATAGTTGGGAGCTTAAATCCTAAATGCAAGTTCTTACCTTTGCATTAATGAAACCGGATGTTTCACTTAATCATTATTGGTAGAGAGGAACATTGGAGTCTTATCCTAGAGTTATCTTCACTTTCCTAGCCCCAATAGGCCTATCATTTAAATCCATGACAGCAGATGATGCCTCCTCGTGTGACTCAAAGGCAACCATTGCCTCACCAGTGGGCAGGCCCTTTTCACTGAACTGTTGACAGACTGAACCAGGCAGCACTTGATACCCATAAAAGAAATCTAGGATCTCATCGACTGTTACGGTGAAAGGCATGTTTTGGATCTTTACAATGGTTGGTCCACAAGGGTTACCAGGGCCTCCGAGTGACTGCTCTCTCAGAGGGTCAGAGCCAGGGCCACGGCCCAAGGCAGACTGAGGGCGCACTTCTAAACGCCCTTGGCCACTTCCTCGGTTGTTATGGCCTCCGCTCTTTCTAGAGCCGTTGTCAAAAGGTGGCCTGTCCCTCATGCCCTCTGGTCCAAAGCCAGGTGGGCCATTGTTGCTACCTGGTCGGAAGCTTGGGGGTGCCAGAACTGCTCCAGGCAAGTGACCAGCAACCATGGGTGGGGGAATGCTAAGGGCTACATTCTCTAGACTTGCTGAAAATGGGGGTAGAGGAGGAGGGCCCACTATTCCATTACCTGGGACAGTAAATTGAGCAAAAGGACCATTGCCTAAATTGCCAACAGTGTTTCTGAGGAAGTTGAACTCTTCTCCTGTTATACTGGCAAAGGGGTGAGCTTGGGCTTGAATAGGATTCTGTGCCTGAGCATGGCCGTGTGCCTGGCCTTGAGAGTTCCCTTCAAATTTCTGGCCTCTCTTAACCTGTGGTGGTGGGTTTCTCTCGATTTCCTTCATCTGCTCAAAGGTGACCAAATGCACAAAGGCATCTCTGCCATTTAACTTCTGCCTGTGTAGTCTCTCAGCATTTAGCGCATCCTCCTCTACCCTGAACTGCACCACAGCCTGACCTAGACCGTTACCACTGCTGTCAACCAGAACTTTAAGACTTTCTTCAAATACTGCAATGCCTTCCAGAAACAGACGGACATCTTTCTTTGACACATTATATGGAATATTTGAGATGTGTGCACAGTTTCTAGGGCTCTTGCCGGACTCAGAGTTGTTTTTCTTATCAACACCCTGCATCCTTTGACGAATGGAATCAATCTTTTCAAACATAGCTTTCTTACTGATGGGGTGAACTTGTATGAATCGGCTTCCCATATACTGCATGTGACAGCTGAGGGCAACCTTGTAATCCATTTCATTTTTCAACTGGACAAAGCCCTCACCTGTAGCTCGGCCAGTGGGTCCATAAGCAATGTAAATGCGGTCTTCCATAATGTCCAGCTTTTTGAAGAACTCACAGATCTGTTTATTTACTGCTTCGTAGGGCAGGCCTTTTAGGTAGACACAGAACTCCTTGTTGTGAGGGGAGCGAGACCTTGCATGATCTCTGGTTGAAGGAGATGCTGAATTCATGTTGCTGCGGTGGTGCTGGTCTTGGGGCACATTACTGGATTTTGAATGGGCTTGCCCTCCAACCCCGTTGCCACCACTGCTGACACTCATCCACTGGCTCTCTGTGGCCGGAGAGATGTCCACGTACCTCTGCCTTAACATTCTGCTGCTTCTTTTGAGCGCCTCAAAAGTGTCCTGAGGGGAAAAGAACTTGGCCAGGGCCCTGCCGCTACTCCGGCCAATGTTGTCCCTGACCAGTCGGATGGAGTCCACCCCTAACCCACAGAAAAACTCCCCAATATCCATTTCAGTAGCTGAGAAGGGCAGGCCTTGAAGGTGAACATATAACTCGTCTGAATTACCTATTGCTGCCTTCATGTGTGCCTGGAGATTTAACAGAGGGTTCATATGGCCAACAAACATGTGATTTGGGGCCAGTCCACTAGGGGGTGGGACACCTGGGTTGAATGGTGGCATTGAGCCCATGTGGGACAGACTCATGGGAAGGACAGGGGGGCCTTGGGTTAAAGGTGACACAGTGGGAACAGGAGGCACAGAGGACACTGGTGGTGGAAGTGGCATGGGGGGTATGGAAGGCATGGGTGGCAAAGATGGCATGGTTGTCAAAGGGTGAATAGGTGGTGGTACAGAGTTGCGGGAGGACATGGCTGTTCTCATACTGGATCCCATGGTGAGATTTGGGCTGCTGAAGTTGTTGCTGAAACTGGGGGGCATGTTTCCCATGCCAGTGGTGGCAAACGTGGACACATTTTTGTTGCTTATGGTTTCATGTGCAGAGGCAGCTGTGGTGACGGTGGCTGGTGTGGTGTTGCTGAACCCTTGTAAAGTGTTGGGTAGACTGCCCCTCCCACATGTGTTGACGGGGGGACCTGGCCTTCTACCATTTCCTGCTGCTCCCTCTACATTGCCCGTTTTAAAACGCCTGCGGCTAAGCTCAATCATATTCTGCATCTCGGTCTTGCTGCTCAGCAAAAGTGACACTTTTGAACCTTTGATTGCTCCCCCGTTACGCATCATGCCAAGCCTGGCATCTTCATCTGTGGCGAAAACAATAAAAGCCTCACCATGTTCACCCCCTACAATATGCACCCCACCATCTGGGATGGTCAATCCAGAGAAGAAATGGCGTATGTCCATGGTCCCCGCCACTATCGGGAGACCCTGCATGCGGATGACCACAGCCATGCTGCTGAGGCGAAACAACACACACCTGCAGGTGAAAAAAGGCAACCACCGTAAGACTAGAGGAAAGAGCAATGAACACACAAGAAACAAAGAGCAGGAGAGAAACCATGATTTACAAGATGGCTTACGTTTGTATATATTCGATGAGAGCCCAATGCATCAGAGAAATTCAAAATGTATGTACAAGTATATGTACAAGTATTAGGCGGTTTGTCCACTCATCACCACTCTTAGACAGCCATCCACACATTGCTTCATTCACCACATACATCAGCCTTGGCTCAAGGACATTATGTAGACCCTAGGTCTAAAAAGCAAATCTTGAATGTAGAAATGTTACTCGTAGGCCTAAATCTTGCTCATAATTATAGTACCACACATTTCAATTAAATTTAGGCTTGGGCGGTATACCGAACAGCGGGGTATTTGGAAATAACCACAGGATGGTTTTTCATTACCGTCAAAACAATTTATTTGACTTTTTTAATGAATTAGAATATTTGTAGCTAGTTTACCTGCAGTCAACTTGTGTAATACGTTAGGAGATGAAGATTGCGAACCCTCATTTCACCCGTCACATAATTTTTCATTATGAAGCTTGTTGGTAGTCCCAAGTCACGTGGTGTTTGTTTACAAGCACAACGATGAGAGACCAGAGCCTTGAGTCACTCACTGTTGCTAAGCACGCACCGGGTGATCTACTTACTGTATGGAATTCACATCTAAATGTTTGCAAGCTAGATATTGTATAAATACTAAGTTAACGGTCTAAAATGTTGTAAATGCTCTGCAGTTGTGCATTTGTTTTGCTAATTTAGTAGCTAGTTAGCCATCTCACTAAGTGGTTAGCTTCTCCCAAAATTAAGCTTTGCTTGCTTGGAAACAGCAGACAATTCCCTACTGGATCAAAAGCCTTGATGTCTAATATTTGTTTAGTGCATGCAGCAAACTATAGCATTTTTTTGTTCCTTGTATAACTTTGAGTTGGGATGTCTGTCTTGCAAATACTTTAGGTCAGAGACTTTATAAAATGTTAGCATTTAGATGGGATTTTACATTTACTTGTTAGCATTGCTCAGTGGGGTTTGAAAATAGCGCCCCTTGTGTGGTACAAGGTCGGTATAAAAAGGTATGACAATCTGGATACAGCCCAAGCCTAATGCAATTAATTAATTGTATAAACCTACAGTGCAATCAGAAAGTATTCAGACTCCTTCCCTTTTTACACATTTTGTGGATTAAATAAATGTTTCCCCTCATCAATCTGCAGACCCTTTGTGATGAGACTCAAATGATGAGCTCGGGTGCATCCTGTTTCAATTGATTGGACATGATTTGGAAAGGCACACACCTTTCTAGATACAGTTGAAGTCAGAAGTTTACATACACCATAGCCAAATGAATTTAAACTCAGTTTTTCACAACTCCTGACATTTATTCCTAGTAAAAATTCCCTGTCTTAGGTCAGTTAGGATCGTCCGAATAATTTATTTATTTCAGCTTTTATTTATTTTGTCACATTCCCAGTGGGTCAGAAGTTTACATTCTCAATTAGTATTTGATAGCATTGCCTTTAAATTGTTTAACTTGGGTCAAACGTTTTGGGTAGGCTTCCACAAGCTTCCCACAATAAATTGGGTGAATTCTGGCCCATTCCTCCTGACAGAGCTGGTGTAATAGAATCAGGTTTGTAGGCCTCCTTGCTCGCACACGCTTTTTCAGTTCTGCCCACAAATGTTCTATGGGATTGAGGTCAGGGCTTTGTGATGGCCACCAACTTATTGTGCGAAGCTTGTGGAAGGCTACCGGAAACGTTTGACCCAAGTTAAACCATTTAAATCACTATTATTCTGACATTTCACATTCTTAAAATAAAGTGGTGATCCTCACTGACCTAAGACAGATAATTTTTACTAGGATTAAATGTAAGGAATTGTGAAACTGAGTTTAAATGTATTTGGCTGAGGTTTATGTAAACTTCCGACTTCAACTGTAAGGTCCCAAGGTTGACAATGCATGTCAGAGCAGTGGCCTCCATCATGCTTAAATGGAAGAAGTTTAGAGCAACCAAGACTCTTCCTAGAGCTGGCCGACCGGCCAAACTGCGCAATCGGGGGAGAAGTCCTTGGTCAGGGAGGTGACCAAGAACCCGATGGTCACTGACAGATCTCCAGAGTTCCTCTGTGGAGATGGGAGAACCTTCCAGAAAAACAACCATCTCTGCAGCACTCCACCAATCAGACCTTTGTGGTAGAATGGCCAGACGGAAACCACTCCTTAGTAAATGCCCTCCCCGCCCCCCGCTTGGAGTTTTCCAAAAGGCACCTAAAGGACTCAGCCCATGCGAAACAAGATTCTCTGGTCTGATGAAACCAAGATTGAACTCTTTGGCCTAAATGCCAAGCGTCAAGTCTGGAGGAAACCTGGCACCATCCTTATGGTAAAGCGTGGCGGCAGCATCATACTGTGGGGATGTTTTTCAGTGACAGGGACTGGGAGACTAGTCAGGATTGAGGGAAAGATGAACGGAGCAAAGTACAGAGAGAGCCTTGATGAAAACCTGCTCCAGAGCGCTCAGGACCTCAGACTGGGTTGAAGGTTCACCTTCCAACAGGACAATGACCCTAAGCACACAGCCAAGACAAAGTAGGAGTGGCTTTGGGACAAGGCTCTGAATGTTCTTGAGTGGCCCAGCCAGAGCACGGACTTTAACCCGATGTAACATCTCTGGTAAGACCTGGAAATAGCTGTGCAGCGACGCTCCCCATCCAACCTGACAGAGCTTGAGAGGACCTGCAGAGAAGAAGAATGGGAGAAACCCCCCAAATTCAGGTGTGCCAAGCTTGTAGCGTCATACCCCAAGAAGACTCGAGGCTGTAATCACTACCAAAGGTGCTTCAACAAAGTACAGAGTTAAGGGTCTGTGATAAGTATTTTATGTATTATACTTTCGCTAAAAAACTGTTTTTGCTTCGTTATGAGGTATTGTGTGCAGACTGAGGAGGAAAAAATACAATTTAATACATTTTAGAATAAGGCCGTAACAATTTTTTGGGGAAAAAGTCAAGGATTCTAAATACTTTCCGAATGCACTGTATAGCTCAACTTCCAATTGATCAATCTGATGCATAATTAGGCCCATGTCCAATACATTTCAGGTGGAAGAAGGGGCATGAATTTAAAAGGTTGAGTAAGTCGTTTTAGAAACTTACAGGGTGCATTACTTACCAACAACAGATGCAATTCCTAAAACTAAACCACATTTTGATGTCGACTTTCAATGATTTATCTGACTAGACCATCTAGACCACCAGCAATTAAGTTGTGGTTTATTAAGGGTTAGGGGTTTATTAAGGGTTAGGGGGAGGGGCTGCCAAGATAAGTCACGGAGGTTTGGGAGGCAAAATCTGCATAGTGTTACAATTTCGCATGGTTCTATGCTAGATTGTTTGTTCCCAAACATTTAGCATGACAGCTAAAATGGCTGAGAAAATCTGATCTCAGCTAATAAGGAGAAGTATCTAACAAAATAACTACATTCTGGCATTCACTAATTATAAACAATTGACAATATAAATGTGGGTACATTTGATGAAAATCTTACTTACTCAACCTTTAAAATATAAACGTGCCAATTTGATATAATTGCAATGCAGTATCCCTAACACTCATTTCAGTAGCAACTGGTAAACACAATCAAATGCATTTCTCATGATAAGCTGTAGACCACACTATTTACCAAGAGAGTTTTCATCTATTTTTCATAGCTGTCTATTTACCACCACAAACCATCTATGAAATGTATAAGGCCATAAGCAAACAGGTGGCGCTCCTAGTGGCCGGGGACTTGAATGCAAGGAAACTTATATCCGTTTGACCTAATTTCTACCAGCATGTTAAATGTGCAACCAGAGGGGGAAAAAAAACTCTAGACCACCATTACTCCACACACAGAGATGCGTACAAAGCTCTCTCACCCTCCATTTAGCAAATTTGACCATAATTATATCCTCCTGATTCCTGCTTACAAGCTAAATCTAAAGCAGGAAGCACCAGTGACTCGGTCAATAAAAAAGTGGTCGGATGAAGCAGATGCTAAGCTGCAGGACTGTTTTGCTAGCACACTGGAATATGTTCCGGGATTCTTCCGATGACATTGAGGAGTACACCACACTGGCTTCACCAATAAGCCAATAAGTGCACAATAAGTGCATCGATGACGTCGCCCCCACAGTGACCTACCAAAACCAGTACAGTACAGTACATACCAAAACCAGAAGCCATGGATTACAGGCAACATCCGCATTGAGCTAAAGGGTAGAGTGTCAATACAGGACTATTATTGAATCATACTACACCAGCTCAGACGCTCGTCGGATGTGGCAAGGCTGGCAAACTATTACAGACTACAAAAGGGAAGCACAGCCGCGAGCTGCCCAGTGAAACAAGCTTACCAGACAAGCTAAATTACTTCTATGCTCGCTTCAAGGAAAGCAACACTGAAGAATGCATGAGAGCATCAGCTGTTCCGGACGACTGTGTGACCATGCTCTCCTTAGCCAAAGACATTTAAACAGGTCAACATTCAGGCCGCGGGGCCAGACGGATTACCAGGACGTGTACTCCGAGGACGTGTACTCCGAGGACATGTACATCTATGCTGGCTGGGTAGCATACAGGTTTTTAGCAAATGTTCGAAAAAGGCCCCTTCACAAAAGATTGTGGCTGGATTTGACACAGAGGTCTACCGGCTGGCTAGGGTGTTCAAATACAAGACTCTACTCAAAGACAAGCGAGGCACTCACTGAGCTCAACACAAATAGGCTGACAATCATGTACTTCAATGGAGATGTCTGTGATAGATGGAAAACTTACAATGGACAGACAGACATAGGAGCTCATAAGGTAGTTCCATAGGTTTTGCCTATTGCTGCATTATTGCCTGAATCCTTTTTTTTTTCATTTACAATGAAACACTTCGAAGCACTTTATTTGACAAAAAACAATGAATGCAATGTTGTTGTTTTTTTTTACATAAGTATAACTCTAGGTTTTGACTATTGCTTGCTGCATTGTTGCCTAGATTCCTGCATTACTTATTTTCATTTATAATGAAACACTTAGAACTGTATTGAAGCACTTGACTAGATAAAAAAAATAGTGCAATGTTGTATTGCATCATCACAAATGTACTGTTATCTAATTAAATTGTTGACATTTTATTCATTCACATTATTAGACACTCTTTCTGATGATAAAATTAGCATAAATTGTAAAACACAGAATTCAGACAAATAAAAATAGAAAAAAATGGAATTTGGGAAAAAACTAAATGGATTTCATAGGGCCCTAAATTGTCAGACTCTAGCCACCCTAGTCATAGACTGTCCTCTCTGCTACTGCACGGCAAGTGGTACCGGAGCGCCAAGTCTAGGTCCAAGAGACTTCTTAACAGCTTCTACCCCCAAACCATAAGACTCCTGAACAGCTATTTCAATTGTCTACCCAGACTATTTGTATTGTTCCCCCACCCCCTCTTTTACACTGCTGGTACTCTGGTTATTATCTATGCATAGTCACTAACTCTACCTACATGTACATATTACCTCAATTAACCTATGCCCCCGCACATTGACTCTGTACCGGTAACCCCTGGATATAGCCTCGCTACTATTATTTTACTGCTGCTCTTTAACCATGTTATTTTTATTCTTTACTTTACACTTATTTTTCTTAACTGCATTGTTGGTTAAGGACTTGTAAGTGAACATTTCACTCAGGTCTACCTACACTTGTTGTATTCGGCACATGACAAATAAAAATTTATTTGATTAATTGTTTCAAATTCGGAGGATCAGACAAATTAGGCCATGTGTTATCGCATAAATGCATAACAACATTAAAACACTAAAGGTGCAAGACAATTAGCCTATGTGTAGGCTCAAGTCTCAAGCATTGTTCAGAGCAGGTGTTGGCAAAAAACAACCTAGTAAAAAGCAAGTAGAAAATGTGGTCAACAGAAGGAGATCAGTTCATGAAGTGGAGACATTTACTTGGGGCTTGTGGATAATGTGGTATCTTGTCAAAGAAAGCCACCAACATACCATGCTCTTCCTCTATACCACTCATACCTTGGTAGGTCATGCTTAGCTCTGCTCAACTTCAGAGGTTTCCACAATAGAGTACACTATCCCAAAAGGGACACTAGTCAAAAAGGGAATCAATAAGGTCAATGAATATAGCCTAACAAAGCTAATAATTACTGGTAAAAACCATGACGAGCAGACAGAAGGTTGTGGGGGTTGGACTGGAAGTCCAAGCCTGTTCAGGACATATTCACAAGCTTACCTGTAATAATGGTGCTTCGTTAAAACTGTGGCACAGGATATCCAAGCCAATCCTGACAGCAAGCTATTTAAATCAATTCTTGATTAACAAAACAATAGGAAATGGAAGCAAAAACATGAGCAAAAGGCAGGCAAATGTAGGCATCCTTAGTGAACAGCATGTACAAAACACTCTTGATTCAACCCCATATCAGCTTTTGTTTTGCATCAGGAGAAATGCAGTAAATTGGCTTCAACAATTAGAGCACAAACTCCTTCAAATGGCTGCCGCGCCAAAAAGCCATACACTAATATATTTCACAAAGATTATGCATCTCGTAATTTCTCATGTTGACATCAAGCATGAAAATAAATTAAATTCATCACAGAAATCCATAAGAGTGAAATAAACATCCATGTCATTGAAAACTTGTATTTCATTGCTCAAGTTTCCCTCGATAGCTTATCCTTAAAGTGTTCTATGTAAAATGATGTCAACTATATGGCCTACATATGCAAATAAGGTATAATAATATGGTAATGGACCGGTCAGTTGGAAGACTGCTTCTCATCTCCCACCAAACACATAATCTGATCATGGTTATCAAGAGACTCTGAAGCCCAATACCTGAACATACTACGGACAAACCTAAAATCAGGTCTGCTGCGTCATCAGTCTCACACTGAGGATTGTATTCAGACCCTGCCCCATGAAAGATTTAAGCCTGGGCCTACACTAAAATGTAGCCTCGCATATTCCTTATTTTGTATGGAAAATGCTAGAGAAAAAACAACCACCTGCATGTGTGTGAACTCAAAGCTTCAGCACACTACAATATCTCAATTGTGTGGGAATCTTTCCACAAAACATACAGGGGACAACGGTCACTCCTGTGAAAGCACCTAACATGGTCCACATCTGCAACAATGGACAATAAGTGAGGTCATCAACTGTGGTTGTCCCACCTAGCCATCTTAAAGTGGCAATCCGCAGTTGAAACAATAACAAAGCGGCACCTCGCCTCTATTTTGGGTAAAAACTGAGGAAAAGGCCTGGAGAAATGTAACCACTTTCAAATTCATAGATGGCTATTGATGCAATGACTGGCCAACCAAGATATCAAAATCATAGTTTTCAGCATAACTTGAGGCCATACAATGCCAGTATCATTTACTCAAAATAGTCAATCTAAGATTTAAAAAATTTCAGATTTCTTGAGTTGACGTTTTTGCAGAGGAAGTTTTAGTCGCGCAATTTTACTTCTATCCAAGGTGTGACATGTCTTATGTAAACAAACTCTGATCTGTTGCACTGCTGGGCAGGTCTGTCTCACTGTATATGTGTTCTGCGGTATGATTGGATAGTGCGCAGCAGTGTGTATCCCGTGTTAGTGGGCAAGTTAGCCTTGTTGAAATCAAAACCAAACCCTCAAGTCATGACAAACTCACTTTAAAAATAAACTGTTTTGGATGAGACTGAATAAATGTTTGACTTTTCGATCAGATAAGTGGCATCGATATAAGTTGTTTATTGCCTTCAGTTGCGCTTTAAACACGTGGTAGGCCCCCATCATTAAGTGGGAGTACACAGGGAGGTACATGAGTGGGCTGAGCACTCACCCTTGTAGGACCCCTGTGTTTAGGATTAGCAGTGGAGGTGTTGTTTCCTACCTTCACCACCTGGGGTCAGCCCATCAGGAAATCCAGGACCCAGTTGCACAGGGCAGGGTTCAGACCCAGGGCCCCGAGCTTAAAGATGAGCTTGGAGGGTACTACTGTGTTGAAGGCTTAGCTATAGTCATTTAGTTCAGTTACCTTTGCTTTCTTGGGTACAGGAACAATGGTGGACATCTTTAAGCAAGTTGGAACAGCAGACTGGGATAGGGAGAGATTGAAAATGTCCGTAAACACTCCTGCCAGCTGGTCTGCGCATGCTCTGAGGACTCGGCTAGGGATGCCGTCTGGGCCGGTAGCCTTGCGGGGGTTAACACGCTTAAATGTCTTACTCACATTGGCCACGGAGAACGAGAGCCCACAGTCCTTGGGAGTGGGCCGTGTTGGTGGCACTGTGTTGTCCTCAAAGCGGGCGAAGGTGTTTAGCTTTTCCGGGAGCAAGATGCCGGTGTCAGTGTCTTGGCTGGTTTTCCATTAGTAATCTGCCATATACGTATCGTGTCTGAGCCATTGAATTGCTACTCCACTGTCTCTGTACTGACATTTTGCCTGTTTGCTTGCCTTACGTAGGGCACAACTACAGTTTGTATTCAACCATATTCCCAGTCACCTTGCTGTGGTTAAATGCGGTGGTTTGCGCTTTAAGTTTTGTGCGAATGCTGTCATCTGTCCACCGTTTTTGGTTTGGGTCGATTTTAATAGTCACAGTGGGAACCACATCCCCTATACACTTCCTGATGAACTCAGTCACTGTATACGCCAATGTTATTCTCATAGGCTACCCGGAACATATCCCAGTCTGATGTGCGAGTACTAAAGGCAATGTTTTGATGTGTCAAATTTGCTTAGTTAAAATACCCAGCTACATAACTGTAGCCTCAGGATAGGTGGTTTCCAGTTAGCACAAAGTCCAGTGTAATTCCTTGAGGGCCATCGTGGTATCGGCTTGAGGGGGAATAAACACGGCTGTGACTATAACCAAAGAGAATTCTCTTGGGAGGTAATATGGTCGGCATTTGATCGTGAGGCATTCTAGGTTGAGGGAACAAAAGGACTTGAGTTCCTGTACGCTATCACAATCACATTATGAGTTGTTAATCATGAAACAAACACCAACTTTCTTCTTCCCGGAGAATTCTTTATTCCGGTCTGAGCGATGTATTGAGAACCCAGCTGGCTGTATGAACGGGGACAGTATATCTGGAGAGCGCCATGATTTTATGAAACAGTATGTTGCAATCCTGATGTCTCTCTGGAAGGAGATCCTCGCCCTGAGCTCGTCTACTTGAAAATTAGCTGAACTGCACATTAGCGAATATATACCCGGAAGTGGCGGATGGTGTGCACGCCTCCTGAGTCGGACTACAAGTCCACTCAGAATACCTCTTCTCCACCAGCAGCGTCTTGGAGCAGCCTCTGGTATAAGTTCAGTTGCCCTGGAGGGTACGAACAAAGGATCCAATTTGGGAAAGTCATATTTCTGGTTGTAATGTTGGTGAGTTACCGCCGCTCTGATATCCAAAAGTTATTTCTGGCTGTACGTAATAACACAAAAACCGTTCTGGGCTAATAATGTAAGAAATCACAACAACAAAAACAAAATACTGGAAAGTTGCTTAGGAGCTAGAAGCAGAGCTGCCATGTCTGTCGGCGCCATCTTCATATACAATGGTGCCACTGGACTCAGATCTACAACTCACTCATCAGTCTGAAGTGTCGCCCCTTGCGCAATTGAAGGACTTTTTCAACAGCGCGGGGGGTTGGAACTCAAGAGGGCAGTCACATGTGTTTGCGAGGCAGAGGTCCTGAGTTCCGAGTCTCGATATGAGCTGAATCGGGGGGAAATGGTACTCAATAAGAACATTAACTTCCTGAAGTTATCCCTATAGGCTTTAGCCAAGTGGGTCAACACAGTCTTGTAACATGCAGGAGACCTGGTTTGAACCCAGTCAGTCACAAGATTAAATATGGAGTGAAAAGTTTATCCATGTTTTTTTTTGTGCCACTCCCTTCTATAATATATCCTGGCGAGGCCTGTGGTCATCATGCCAGATTGGCTTCAGAAACCACCAGAAGCTTTTGTTTACCATAGACCGTTTGATTCGATACATGCTCCTTATCTGAAATTATGAAACTTTGATCAACTTTAAATTATAGTTTGTAAACTTGATACAGACAATGAATGCAATCTACCATATTCAAACTGAATATATAAATATTCAATTTGAAATCACATTTTAAAACTGAACGCAATTTTCAATTCAGTTTCAAATCATGAAATATAAATTCAATGATTCAATTTGTGCATTTCAACCATGTTTGGACGAATGGTTACACCCCTGCTGGGTATACCGTTGTAAAACTTTTGCAACAGAAATCGTTCCCTCCAAACAGAAACCGTTTCCAACGAAAACGAGTTTCTATTGGACAAATTCAGGTAGGTCCCTCCCCATTTCGTTTGGTTCTTAAACGGTGAACGGTTTCCGCTGCAAGGCGTAATGAATACACCCCTGGACTGCCCAATCTCTGGTCACGACAAATAGCACATACTGGGGGAAGTTGATGAAATAGCAAATGAATTGCATGGGCACGAAAACGCTGTCAACATGAACGAGACTTCATTGTAAAACACATTTGCCAATAACGTAGCTAAAAGCTCAGTCTGTCACAGTACTAAAGCGGTTTCCAAATGTGAAGGGCTGCAAAAAGACAGCAAATTCTGCAAGGCTACAGGAAGAGACCACAGACCAATTATATCTAGCCATTTCAACATTTGAATGTGTACCACATTACTCGAGAAAGGGCGCCGTGCAAGCTAGCTAACGTTAGTTGGATTGATATTAAGAGCAGGTCCTGCAATGAAAACCCCTTCTCCGACCTAGAAGCTAGCTAGTTAATTAGCAAGATGGGTAGCTAGCTAGCATCATTGGCTAAAGACAGAACAATTGCCCTTCAACGTACTTATTCATACTAGTAGCTACCTAGCGAAACACGAGAACATCAAACGTTTAGCTAGCTAGTTCCCACATTTCTAAAGCTCACGAAAAGCATAACGTAATACATGAGTGATATAGCTTGTTGTTCGCTAAACACATAGCTAGTTAACGTTACCCCATTTGGGCAGGCCGAACATCTCACATGCCCCCGCCAAATATCTAGTAGCTAGCTAGCCCTTCTAGCTAACGCTATATTCACCCAATGTCTAACTGCAGGCGTATATTTTCACGAATCTGTAACAACCATTTCATTATTACTATCTCTGTAATTGCATTTGTCCGCTGTGTTTTTATTTGGTCCTTACCGAAATATCTGTTAACAGATCTTTATTTTATGGTGCGTCCTCCTCTCTTGCTCTTCTCTCTCTGCTTGTGTAGTTTTTCTTTTTTGTAACAATAGACAATACTCAATTCAGGCAAAAAGACATCAAAAATCACCGTACACAATTTTAAATAAAATAAGACATCACATCATACATAAAATATTGCATTATAATATTCTACAAATTACATAGTAACAGAAGTAATTTAAAAGCTATAAATTCATAGGGGAAGGCTTGAAATCTGGGTTCTTGGGAAATGTACATATCTTGAATTTACTTAGTATTGAAATTAACAATAAAATCTAGCTTCTTATCAATGTTTAAAAATAAAAAATGTGTTGCTCAAGGTAAGATTTAAACAGACTTATTTGAGAAATATATAATATCCCAGAATTTGGATATTATATTGATAAAAAAACAACTTCTAAATAGAGGCGTTTGTTGGATATACACGGAGTGTACAAAACATTAAGAACAATTTCCTAATATTGAGTTACACCCCTTTTGCCCTCAAACGCCTCAATTCGTTGGGCATGGACTAAAACAAGGTGTCGAAAGCATTCCATGTTGACTCCAATGCTTCCCACAGTTGTGTGAAGTTGGCTGGACGTCCTTTGGGTGGTGGACCATTCTTGATACACACAGTAAACTGTCCAGCGTGAAAAATCTAGCAGTTCTTGACACACAAACCGTTGTGCCTGGCACCTACCACCATACCCCATTCAAAGACACTTAAATATTTTGTCTTGCCCATTCACCCTCTGAATTGCACACATACACAATCTAGGTCTTCTGCTAGATTGGGTTGGAGGACAGCATCCAACTTTTAAAGTGCATACACTGCCAACTACTGTACTGGATTGTGAGGCCAGTCACGGCCTACCTTCATTAGTCCGGTTCCTCTAAGAAAGTAAAATAGAGCCCTGGACAACACTTTCCTGCCCCCACTACACCACCCAAACCCCATCCAGCCTCTCTAACCCTTTCACGCAATCTCTCCATTCCTCCACTAAACACTCACACAGACCTGTTTCATGTCTCCCAATGTGGCATTCAAACCTGTGTGCCCAAACCGTAGTCTACTCTACACAGCTTCCTCTCCTACATCCCATACTCCCCACCTCTCCTTTAACTTTTATTTTACCTTTATTTAACTAGGCAAGTCAGTTAAGAACAAATTCTTATTTTCAATGACGGCCTAGGAACAGTGGGTTAACTGTTCAGGGGCAGAACGACAGATTTGTCGACACACCGACACAATCAGTTAACCACTTACACACTCTTACATTGAAATCTGGGATATACACCCCTGCCCCCACCCTACCATATCACTGACTGCATCCTTTGAACCATCTGTGTATTTCCTTAATGTACCACAACGTTTGTGCGCTTAATTTAGCATGTGCTACCCTTAAAAACAAATACAACGGATCTATATATCAATCTATTAAGACTTAAAAACCCTTATTTAACCTGTGTCCTCCCCCTTCATCTACACTGTGGATTTAACAGGTGACATCAATAAGGGATCATAGCTTTCACATGGTCAGTCTATGTCATGGAAAGAGTAGGTGTTCCTAATGTTTTGTGCAGTGTAAATAATGTAGCACCTTCTAATGGACCTCTCTAGCCTTGTTTGGTATACAAAACATGCAAGGCATTAACCATGCTTTTTTCCAATCTGGGTCTTGAATACTGAGTTCCAATAAAACTTTATCTTGGGGTGACTCTCTTTTGACAATGAAACACCTCGTTTGTTACCACATCTTGGATCATTATTTATTATAAATATCCATTCCTCCAACTAAGCATTTATGGTTAAGTCTCAGATCCTATATGACCTCATTAGGTGAATAAGGCCATTTGGGATCGCATTGATCACAGCACCAAATTATAATGAAGTAACTCATTATTCAAGATATTGGTTTGATAAAGGGAAAAGTTGTGTACGAAGCTCAACTTCCACACTAACAGATGTTGTTCATAACGTTTTGATAGTATTATGGGCAATTTAGATGTAGTCACATGTTAACAAATTCTAACCAACAATCTTCTCAAAGATATTGTGGAACGAAGTACCAAATGGAGTCAGGTGCAACGATACACCTCTTCATCCAGTTACCTTTTTAAAGTTATCATTTCCATCCAAAAAGTCTAACATATCAAACCCTCCTGCTTTCTCCCCAGCTTTAACTGCATCCTTAAGATTTTTATGCTTATTCTTCCAGAAGA
This sequence comes from Oncorhynchus clarkii lewisi, assembly GCF_045791955.1. Lineage (NCBI taxonomy): Eukaryota > Metazoa > Chordata > Actinopteri > Salmoniformes > Salmonidae > Oncorhynchus > Oncorhynchus clarkii. Next base: position 31,905,578 of record NC_092163.1, on the reverse strand, counting down.
AATCCACAAAAGGCTTTGTTAATGTGTTTGCAAGTAGTTCCATGGACAAATAATGAAACAAGCAGGGTATATGAAACAAGACAATCCTTCTGCTTTCACCAAAATAACTCTCGTCTAGTATAGACAGGTCTCTTTGTAACCAATTATTGAAAAGGAGAATCGCCATCTTAAAAGTCTGGATGAGAAATTCATCAGCTGTCTGACAATGTGGTTTTTGGTAATATGAATACCCAGACACCAACACTGTCTAACATGAATATTACATATTGTAGTTTCTACATTATCATATAAACACAGATCACACTGAGACGTTCCATCCTATAACAGAAAACAAATCAATAGGTGTCAAGTGCTTTGGCAATTTGATATTTGCTTTCCAGGAATATTGTCAGCAAACTGTGAGATCATAACCTCTCCCAAATATTGATAGACGTCATTAAGGATACTTGGAGATAATAATTCCAAATTTAAAACCAGAAAAGGTGAAATTCCGCATAACTGGCGAACCCCACGTTTGATATAGTGTTTGATTGTAAAATTACTGAACTTAAATGTCCTTATTGACAGTTTTCAAGTAAGAAAAAGGAATTGATGTTCAATGGTATCAAATGCCATGTAGAAATATAGAAAGAAAATAACAACTTCTGCTTGTGTGTCTAGCTAGTAAAATGTCAGTATTTCTCTCCCTAATAAAAAACAAATGATATACAAATATTGCTCCACAAGGTTGGGATTCAAATTCACACATTGAGATGAGGCAAACACAAATTCTCCATTTTCTCCTTTAATGTGACATGAAACCAGTGTTACTGTCAACCTCATTAGCATGCTGCATGTTGTCAACATATAGTGAATAATGATCCATTAACTAAATGGAATGTAACACATACAGTTGCAGTCAGAAGTTTACATACACCTTAGCCAAATCAATGTAAACTCCATTCACAATTCCTGACATTTAATCCTAGTAAAAATTCCCTTTTTTAGGTCAGTTAGGAGCACCACTTTATTTTAAGAATGTGAAATGTCAGAATAATAGTAGAGAGAATGAAATAAAATCAGCTTTTATTTAATCACATTCCCAGTGGGTCAGAAGTTTACATACACTCAATTTGGTAGCATTGCCTGTAAATTGTTTAACTTGGGTCAAACGTTTTGGCTAGCCTTCCACAAGCTTCCCACAATAGGTTGGGTGAATTTTGGCCAATTCCTCTTGACAGAGCTGGTGTAACTGAGTCAGGTTTGTAGGCCTCCTTGCTCGCACACGCTTTTTCAGTTCTGCGCACACATTTTCTATAGGATTGAGGTCAGGGCTTTGTGATGGCCACTCCAATACCTTGACTTTGTTGTCCTTAAGCCATTTTGCCACAACTTTGGAAGTATGCTTGGGGTCATTGTCCATTTGGAAGACCCATTTGCGACCGAGCTTTAACTGATGTCTTGAGATGTTGCTTCAATATATACACATAATTTTCCATTCTCATGATGCCATCTATTTTGTGAAGTGCACCAGTCCCTCCTGCAGCAAAGCAACCCCACAACATGATCCTGCCACCCCTGTGCTTCACGGTTGGGATGGTGTTCTTCGACTTGCAAGCCCCCCACATTGCCTCCAAACATACCGATGGTCATTATGGCCAAACAGTTCTATTTTTGTTTCATCAGACCAGAGGACATTTCTCCAAAAAGTACAATCTTTGTCCCCGTGTGCAGTTGCACACCGTAGTCTGGCTCTTTTTATGGCGGTTTTGGAGCAGTGGCTTCTTCCTTGCTGAGCGGCGTTTCAGGTTATGTCGATATAGGACTCGTTTTACTGTGGATATAGATACTTTTGTACCCATTTCCGCCAGCATCTTCAGCATCTTCTTGCAAAAAGTGTCAATCAATCCCAGAACAGCAGCAAAGTACTTCATCTCTAGGAGACAGAACGCGTCATTCCTAAGTGGTATGATGGCTGCGTGGTCCCATGGTGTTTATACTTGCGTACTATTGTTTGTACAGATGAACGTGGTACCTTCAGGCGTTTGGAAATTGCTCCCAACGATGATCCAGACTTGTGGAGGTCTACAATTTTTTTCTGAGGTCTTGGCTGATTTCTTTTGATTTTCCGATGTCAAGCAAAGAGGCACTGAGTTTGAAGGTAGGCCTTGAAATACATCCACAGGTACACTCCCAATTGACTCAAATTATGTCAATTAGCCTTTCAGAAGCTTCCAAAGCCATGACATAATTTTCTGGAATTTTCCAAGCTGTTTAAAGGCCCAGTCAACTTAGTGTATGTAAACTTTTGACCCACTGGAATTGTGATACATAAGTGAAATAATCTGTCTGTAAACAATTGTTGGAAAAATTACTTGTGTTATGCACATAGTAGATATCCTCACCGAATTGCCAAAACTATAGTTTGTTAACAAGTAAATTGTGGAGTTGTTGAAAAACGAGTTTTAAATGACTCCAACCTAAGTGTAAGTAAACTTCTGACTTCAACTGCACTACATAAACTAACCATTTTGTAACTTGCTCACAGTCATGGAATCCAATGGTCAATGCTGTTGAACTACTTAAAGTCAGGAATCTGCTACAGCCCCACTGCTTGTGTTGTGTGCTCGGTTATTAGTATTACTGTCCGACCCAGCACTATGGTGAAACAAAAACAATACAATTGCTGGGGCGAACAGTAATACTAAAAACCGTGTGTACAACACAAGCAGGGTAGCGGATTCCTGCTTCAAGAGCACATCATTTCTGTCAATAATAATACTTTGTCAAATACAAAAGGAACAAAATTATTCAGGTCTGCCAATACAAAATATACTTGTAGGCCTACACTAACATAAGTCAGGAAGTTCTGCGTTTCTAAACAGTATAAATTATTTCCAGTCATCCCAAGAGTGGCATTTTAGGCGCGAAACTGAGCAAGTTCAGTATTCACAATGCTCTTAGGTATGTTTCCTGAAGGCTCTCTCTAGTGCTGAGTCCACTTAATGCTCTTTATATCGATCCCTTCTTGCATCATCTCCCACAAGGGGCTGAAGAGAAAAAGAAGTTGGAGAACAATGAAGACATTGAGAACTGTTAGAGTGCATTGATAATGTTGCAAAATAAAAGGATAATATATTATATTCCATTAGCTCTGGGATGGGAATGAGGAATCCAAAGAGAAGGTCAAAAGCCACCCACGGAACTCCCACATCCAGACCCCCGCACAAAAGTAGGGGCCTGGATCAGAAAACCAGACAGTATCTGGTGTGAACACCATTTGCCTCTCCTTTGCAGAGTTGATCAGGCTGTTGATTGTAGCCAGTGGAATGTTGTCCCACTCTTCAATGGCTGTGCGAAGTTGCTGGATATTGGTGAGAACTGGAACACTCTGAATCGACGTACGACAGTGTATCCCAAACATGCTCAATGGGTGACATGTCTGGTGAGTATTCAGGCCATGGAAGAACTGGGACATTTTCAGCTTCCAGGAATTGTTTACAGATCCTTGTGACATGTACATTATCATGTTGAAACATGCGATGGCTGCAGATGAATGGCATGACAATGGGCCGCAGGATCTCATCATAGTATTTCTGTGCATTCAAATTGCAATCGATAAAATGCAATTGTGTTCGTTGTCTGTAGCTTATAACAGCAAACTAAACTACTCGCCCACACAACACCATACACGCTGTCTGCCATCTGCCTGCGTGAAGAGCACACTTCTCCAGCGTGCAAATGGACAGCAAAGGTGAGCATTTGCCCTCTTTAGTCGGTTACGATGTCAAACTGAAGTCAGGTCAAGACCCTGGTGATGACGAGCATGCAGATTCCCGAGACGGTTTCTGACAGTTCGTGCAGAAATTCTTTGGTTGTGCAGACCCAGAGTTTCATCAGCTGTCCGGGTGGCTGGCCTCAGACAATCCCGCAGGTGAAGAAGCCGGATGTGGAGGTCCTAGGCTGGCGTGGTTACACCTGATCTGCGTTGTGTATTTGACATACTGCCAAATTCTCAAAAACAACATTGGATGCGGGTTACGGTAGAGAAATGAACATTCAATTCTCTGGCAACAGCTCCGGTGGATATTCCTGAAGTCAGAATGCCAATTACACACTCCCTCAAAACCTGAGACAGCTTTGGCTTTGTGTTGTGTGACAAAACTGCACATTTTGTAGTGGTCCTTTTTTGTCCCCAGCACAAAGTGCACCTATGTAATGATCGCGCTGTTTAATCTGCTTTTTGATATGCCACACCTGTCAGGTGGAACGATTATCGTGGCAAAGGAGAAATGCTCACTAACAGAGATAAACTCATTTGTGAACATTTTAGAGAAATAAGCTTTTCGTGTATCTTTTATTTCAGCTCATGAAACATGGGACCAACACTTTACATGTTGCGTTTATATTTTTGTTCACTATATTTAGGTTAAAAGGTTACCTATGTCTTCGACAGGCTGCCTTACAGCAATCTCATTGTTCACCGTCATCAGACACAACTTGTGTCTGGATGAATTGTTTCCTCCAGTAGCTATAAAACAAATGTCAACGTTAAGATCAGCATGTGGGGTATTTAGGACATGCAAACATATTGAACATATTAAAAAGTTACTTGAACAATTGAGCTTATTATTGGTACAAGCAGTAGTGGATTTATACAATGAGGCTCTATAAAACATTGCACATCAAACAAATGTTTATATTACACAACCAAACAATTAAGCTTGCCTGTAGGTCAACCTGGCCATTAGTCTTCACAGGAAGATGGGTTATGTCAAAGCCCTCTGCCTCCAAGACTCGACAGGAGTCCAAGCACACTTATGCTCCGTCTGAGTGGTGATAACGTGCTTCTTCTTGGCCTTGTAAAACCAACCACACCCTAGATGGAAAGCATTGTGGGAAGAAACAAAAACAGACACTGTTCCTTTTCCTTAAGTCACGGTATCTTCATTTACAAATGAGTTACACAACAGAACAGTTGATCGACCTTAACTCCTTATGTATTAATCTTTTCATCAGAAGGCAGTTATTGGCATATATTATTCACTCTCCCAAATCCTGCCAGAGGCCAACCTTGCTCTTAATCTGACTAAAGCAGTACAAGAGTGACTGACATATTGGATTCAGTGGCACCACTTGTGAAAACGATTTCATGAGGATCTGTAGCAATCAAGTGTGCCACTTGCTGTAAGGATCCATCAAATGAAGATATGTTAGCCTCTGTCATCATTTGATGATATGATGCAAAAGCTGGTCGATGAATTGTCATTCAAATAACTTTCTAGCTTTTTCCATTGCACTTTCCCAGCCATATGCATGTGTTCTGGAGTAAGGGTTACCGTAATAATTCACTCTTGTTTCCTAGAGTCATGAAATAAAATCTATTGAGTTGAAGGTTCTGTGGTAATTGCAATACTCAAACATTTATTTAATCAAATTAATAACACCCAATGATTTACAGATTTCATGGCGCCAGTTTTCTATAACTATCGTAGGAGAGGCTGGTGGATAGAATACCATTGGTGTTGCTTGAAAATCCATGTAGAAGTCGCATCTCATCTTTCTCCTGTTCCATACATTATGTAAAAACACCATAATATTGACATTAGTTATTAGGGTCCAGCAAGTATTCAGAGCAGAAAAGTTGGGGAACAGGTGCTAACGTTAGCAGATCATTAGCCATTACAGGGTATGTACGGGCGTAACAGACGCTTTAACAGTACCTAACTAGCTATCTAATAACTCATATCAGCCAGCTGGAACAGGTCTGACTAGGTGATATTTGAATAACTAGGGAACTGGCTAAGCTTGCTGCGTCATCGAATGACAATCATTCGCTCGCTACAAGATAAGTAGCTAATGAAACATTGTGTGTAACGTCGCAGCTACCTCTCTCGATAGTACTTTGAGCGTAGTTCATTCGGTGGCTTGGGAACCCTCGCACGGATTTCAGAAACTTCGTCGTAACAGCCTTGCTCATCATCTTCACGTAACGTTTATATAACCTAGCTAACTAACCTCAACCAGTGACAAACAGGATTCGCAGACAGGAAATTCAAGCGCCTTCCTCTTTGAGGTTTATTGGCAGACTACACTCATACGGTGTTTTACCGCCATCTACTGTACAGGGTAGTGAAAAATACCCCCAAAACAAAATCTGTTGTGGATGAACAAACTCATACTAATTACCAAAAACGCTAACGTTCTGCCAAATTCTCTAAAACAACGTTGGATGCGGGTTAATAATGCCGCTGAAAATATCAGGCCAATGCAGGGTGGGACATACACTACTACCCTGAATTTCAAACAAAAAAATCTGTACATCAGACAGATTTAAACAGACAGGCTCAGGAACCTGTGAGGGGGAAACGTCTTCATTCAGTACTCCCTGTAACATTTAGGCTGTAAAGTCCTGGAGATCCAGAAATCTATTTGTCGCCTTCACAGTGCAATTTATCACTTGCGCTATAAATGCAACAAAGTCCACCTTCACAGTTAGTGTGTTGGGGTCCTTCTCCTGCCTGGCATTCACTGCAGACTGTGGGACATCCACAACCATATAATCTCTACTCACTCCAGCTATTTTCACTGCCGGCACATTGCATGTGCTGAATAGCCCTGATCCTAGCTACCGCAACCTCCTTACATTACATTCCCATCACACAATTACAACATGCTTCATCAGACTCTTCAACTACTACGTATTTATTCATTTGACAAACAATTGCCACGTGTCCAAACTTTTTAGTTGTAACACTGCAGCTGCTTCTGTACATACAGTGCATTCGGAAAGTATTTCAGATCCCTTGACTTTTCCCACATTGTGTTACATTACAGCCGTACTCAAATTGATTACATGTCTCCCCCCCCCCCCCCCCCCCCCATCAATGTACACACAATACCCCATATTGACAAAGAAAAATATTTTAGAAATGTTTGCAAATGTATAATAAAAATCTACTTACATAATGACTCAGACCCTTTACTCAGTACTTTGTTGAAGCGCCTTTGGCGGCAGCGCCTTTGGCAGCCTCGAGTCTTCTTGGGTATGACGCTACAAGTTTGGCACACCTGTATTTGTTGAGTTTCTCCCATTCTTCTCTGAAAATCCTGTCAAGCTCTGTCAGGTTGGATGGGAGCGTTGCTGCACAGCTATTTTCAGGTCGTTCGAGATGTTTGAGGGGGTTCAAGTCCGGGCTCTGGCTAGGCCACTCAAGGATATTAGTCTCCCAATCCCTGCCGCTGAAAAATATCCCAACAGCATGATGCTGCCATCACCATGATTCACTGGTGCCAGGTTTCCTCCAGACGTGACGCTTGGCATTCAGGCCAAAGAGTTCAGTCTTGGTTTTATCAGCCGAGAGAATCTTGTTTCTCATGGTCTGAGAGTCCTTTAGGTACCTTTTAGCAAGTCACGATTGAGACGGCATGCTTGAACGGAAATCAATAATGCTTCATAATTATCTCTTCATAGCCTACAACATTTATAACATGAACACATAGGCGAATTTAGTCATGAATATGCAACTGGACTATAAAATTAACAATAGTGTCAACATTGACAGGTCAACTTAACATTATGAATAGTATGCCGGACATTGGAGAAATGGTTGAAGAATCTTTTTGCCAGACCATACAATAGATATACCCAGTGGTGGGAAAAGTACCCAATTGTTTTCCTTGACTACAAGTAAAGATGCGTTAATAGAAAATTACTGAAGTAAAAGTGATAGTGACCCAGTAAAATACTACTTGAGTAAATGTCTAAAAGTGTTTGGTTTTAAATATACTTAAGTAGCAAAAGCAAATGTAATTGGTCAAAATATACTTAAGTAACAAACATAAACGTTTAAGGGTAAATCAATTGAAATTCCTTAGATTAAGCAAACCAGAAGGAAAGATTCTTGTTTTTTGAATTTACAGATAGCCAGAAGCACATTCAAACACTCAGACGTATTTACAAACAAAGCATTGGTGTGTAGTGAGTCCCCCAGATCAGAGGCAGTAGGGATGACCAGGCATGTCCTCTTGATAAGTGCATGAATGTTAACATTTCTGTCCTGCTAAGCGTTCAAAATTGAACCACTACTTTTGGGTGTCAAGGAAAATGTATGGAGTAAAAACGACATTATTTTCTTCAGGAATGTAGTAAAGTAAAATTAAAAGTTGCCAAAATATAAATAGTAAAGTCAAGTACAAATACCCCCAAAAACTACTTTCAAGTATTTTTACACAACTGGCTTCACCATACCTGATGTGCTTGACTAGGTTCTCGCTCATGTGGAGCTCCGCATTAGGGGAACCAGTAGGGTCCAGGACAATGGCAGAGTGGGTCCTGTGATTGACATACTAAACACAAGCGGTAATACCAAGTCAGTATATCAAAATGGCCTCAATCATAACATACAAATCTGTCGTTCTGCCCCTGAACAGGCAGTTAACCCACAGTTCCTAGGCCGTCATTGAAAATAAGAATTTGTTCTTAACTGACTTGCCTAGTTAAATAAATGTAAAATAAAATACAAATACATATTCAATTATAGTACTGTCCAATCTCTCACTAAATGGTCTATCTTGTGCAGCTTACCAAGAGTATCCAGTGGTAGTTTGTCACGTTGCAAGCTCCAATCAAGCAACTGTGCTGCTCCAGACTGGTCTACAGGAAGAGGAAGGAAGATACATTTATATGGTGTTGCAGGCCATCTTTTGTCAGGAAGGTGGCAGCTGTCCACACATTGACCCCTCTAGCCTCTTATTTAGAACCATGACACAAAAACAACTGCAGACATGCATTTACCTTTGACAAGGTGCTCTTGCGCATCACTACCGTATCCCCATGCAGGATACTCCCTGCCAGAAGGTGATCCACAATAAAAATATCCCTCTCCACTTGAAGGTCAACCCTCTTCAGATAGAGGTAGAAGTCAATTACCTTAAGCAGAATGGCGTATGGTTGGTCAAAGTTGACCTGATTCAGGCAATACAGTCTAAATGTACTTTTTACCAACTGCACCCATGGAAATGTCACACAATTCAACCAAAACATGTAGACGACCTGAACATACCTCCCCACTTAGCCACTCACGTGGCTTCAACGTAAGGAAGTCATGGAGGTGCAGGATGGCAACGGATCCCTCCAACAAAATCCTTGCGGTTGCCCTGTCCACGCTATCCAACGACATTGCCCACAGTTTCTTCACCTATACAGGTTATGGTAATAAAAATGGTGTCCAAACTGCCTGACTCTACAGATGTGATCAACATGCAGTAGGAAAACATGCAGAATGTAACCAAAACAGTCACATTCCACTTACTCTATTCTCTAATTCGTCGTCCCTGCTGGGGTGTTTCTCAGACAGAGACTGTTGGAATTGGTCACCCTATTGAATAATGGTGACAGTTTGGGACAGGCCTGCATATACATAAAACCCACGAGGATCACATGGCTTAGTAAAATTGTCAAAATTTTTGGGACATACCCAAATAAGATTAAATCTGGTGATCAACGGTTGATTGTTCTTCCTGGCGTTTGGCAGTTGTCTGCAAATGCTCCTTGGTGGCACACTTATGGCCATAGCGTTTTGCGCCCAGATGCCTTGTCCTTAGCTTTATTGGCATAGGACTGTCCACACTTCTGCCAATGGCCAGTACAGCTGCCAGTCGGTGGACACACCCCTGGGCACTGTCCGATGCACTGTCAATTTCTATCTGCCGTCAAGCGGGGGGCACCACAACGTTTTGCCAGCGAGGTGGGGAGCCCCCAAACCATTCCCTCATTACTCGTCTTGCATATAACCCGCTGTTTCCCCCCATGTCTGTGTGTGGAATTGTTATATGCAAATGTATGTGTACTCTAGGCTGGTTTGTGCCGGGTTAATGTAACCCGTGTGTGTTTATTTTTCTTAGTACCATGTTTTTGTTCGCCTCAATAAAGGGCTCCGTTTGCTACCCATTTCTGCTCTCCTGCGGCTGACTTCCCTGTTGCCAGTTACGCACTCCATTACAGTACCAAACATCTCAGTTCTCCCAAAGTGCCCCCTTTCAATTTTCTACATGAACAGGAAATATGGTGGAAACTCCTTTTGGGCCATGCATATGCCAATCTAATGCTCTTACATTTATGGTGAATAGGGAATCATATTATGTACGCCCTTCTGGAGAAGGGAGTGTTTGATGTCATTACACTAAATTGAAATAATGATCATCATAAGTGATTTCTTACAGACATCCCACCAAATTGTCAAATATACAGTGCCTTGCGAAAGTATTCGGCCCCCTTGAACTTTGCGACCTTTTGCCACATTTCAGGCTTCAAACATAAAGATATAAAACTGTATTTTTTTGTGAAGAATTAACAACAAGTGGGACACAATCATGAAGTGGAACGACATTTATTGGATATTTCAAACTTTTTTAACAAATCAAAAACTGAAAAATTGGGCGTGCAAAATTATTCAGCCCCCTTAAGTTAATACTTTGTAGCGCCACCTTTTGCTGCGATTACAGCTGTAAGTCGCTTGGGGTATGTCTCTATCAGTTTTGCACATCGAGAGACTGAATTTTTCCCCCATTCCTCCTTGCAAAACAGCTCGAGCTCAGTGAGGTTGGATGGAGAGCATTTGTGAACAGCAGTTTTCAGTTCTTTCCACAGATTCTCGATTGGATTCAGGTCTGGACTTTGACTTGGCCATTCTAACACCTGGATATGTTTATTTTTCAACCATTCCTTTCTAGATTTTGCTTTATGTTTTGGATCATTGTCTTGTTGGAAGACAAATCTCCGTCCCAGTCTCAGGTCTTTTGCAGACTCCATCAGGTTTTCTTCCAGAATGGTCCTGTATTTGGCTCCATCCATCTTCCCATCAATTTTAACCATCTTCCCTGTCCCTGCTGAAGAAAAGCAGGCCCAAACCATGATGCTGCCACCACCATGTTTGACAGTGGGGATGGTGTGTTCAGGGTGATGAGCTGTGTTGCTTTTACGCCAAACATAACGTCTTGCATTGTTGCCAAAAAGTTCAATTTTGGTTTCATCTGACCAGAGCACCTTCTTCCACATGTTTGGTGTGTCTCCCAGGTGGCTTGTGGCAAACTTTAAACAACACTTTTTATGGATATCTTTAAGAAATTTCTTTCTTCTTGCCACTCTTCCATAAAGGCCAGATTTGTGCAATATACGACTGATTGTCTCCCACCTCAGCTGTAGATCTCTGCAGTTCATCCAGAGTGATCATGGGCCTCTTGGCTGCATCTCTGATCAGTCTTCTCCTTGTATGAGCTGAAAGTTTAGAGGGTCGGCCAGGTCTTGGTAGATTTGCAGTGGTCTGATACTCCTTCCATTTCAATATTATCGCTTGCACAGTGCTCCTTGGGATGTTTAAAGCTTGGGAAATCTTTTTGTATCCAAATCCGGCTTTAAACTTCTTCACAACAGTATCTCGGACCTGCCTGGTGTGTTCCTTGTTCTTCATGATGCTCTCTGCGCTTTTAACGGACCTCTGAGACTATCACAGTGCAGGTGCATTTATACGGAGACTTGATTACACACAGGTGGATTGTATTTATCATCATTAGTCATTTAGGTCAACATTGGATCATTCAGAGATCCTCACTGAACTTCTGGAGAGAGTTTGCTGCACTGAAAGTAAAGGGGCTGAATAATTTTGCACGCCCAATTTTTCAGTTTTTGATTTGTTAAAAAAGTTAGAAATATCCAATAAATGTCGTTCCACTTCATGATTGTGTCCCACTTGTTGTTGATTCTTCACAAAAAAAATACAGTTTTATATCTTTATGTTTGAAGCCTGAAATGTGGCAAAAGGTCGCAAAGTTCAAGGGGGCCGAATACTTTCGCAAGGCACTGTATTTCAAAAGGATAAATTAAGAAAGACAACCAATGAAATGCTTCACCCACATATTAAACATATTCAAAGTATGTCTACATAAACAAATATAGCGATGTGCAGAATAAATTAGCAATTTCAATTGTCATTGATTGACATTTCCCCTCATCCCAAATCACATGTCATGTCTACATCAAGTAGCACCTTTCCATTTAACTGCACAGTAGGTCAGCCAACATGGGGCAAGTGCTGGGGGAAAAATAGTCACACGCTAGATCAAACAGTAAAATACCAACAAAGTTTGGCAGGATATCATCCAGAACGTGGAATTTAAGGCCCTTTGCAAGGGGTCAAAGGTGACAATAGGGCAGAATGGAAAGTATCACCAATAACCAGAGACTGAATGCATTATTAGTGTATTTGTAAACTGTTCTGCATATACATAGAAAAAACCTGGTTAATTTTTCACCCGTTAGTTGGAATTTCTCTACCCCACACTGTCAGATCGTGAAGTTATAGTTTCCGTAGTTCATGAACGTCTTTGACAGGAAAATTGTGGTTAGCTAATGGCCAACTTCCACAAAAATTGAGAAATGTGTTGTTTTTGTGATTATGTAAGATTATTATTATAACCTCTCCTTCAATGTGAGCTAGACAAAGGGGCTGATCGTGGACAATAGGAAAAGGAGGGCCGAACAGGCCCCCATTAACAAATCAATCAATCAATCAAATCAATCAAATTGTATTTGTCACATACACATGGTTAGCAGATGTTAATGCGAGTGTAGCGAAATGCTTGTGCTTCTAGTTCCGACAATGCAGTAATAACCAACGAGTAATCTAGCTAACAATTCCAAAACTACTACCTTATACACACAAGTGTAAAGGGATAAAGAATATGTACATAAAGATATATGAATGAGTGATGGTATAGAGCGGCATAGGCAAGATGCAGTAGATGGTATCGAGTACAGTATATACATATGAGATGAGTATGTAAACAAAGAGGCATAGTTTAAAGTGGCTAGTGATACATGTATTACATAAAGATGCAGTAGATGATATAGAGTACAGTATATACGTATACATATGAGATAAATAATGTACGGTATGTAAACATTATATTAAGTAGCATTGTTTAAAGTGGCTAGTGATATATTTTACATCAATTCCCATTATTAAAGTGGCTGGAGTTGAGTCAGTGTGTTGGCAGCAGCCACTCAATGTTAGTGGTGGCTGTTTAACAGTCTGATGGCCTTGAGCTAGAAGCTGTTTTTCAGTCTCTTGGTCCCAGCTTTGATGCACCTGTACTGACCTCGCCTTCTGGACGATAGCGGGGTGAACAGGCAGTGGCTTGGGTGGTTGTTGTCCTTGATGATCTTTATGGCCTTCCTGTGACATCGGGTGGTGTAGGTGTCCTGGAGGGCAGGTAGTTTGTCCCCGGTGATGCGTTGTGCAGACCTCACTACCCTCTGGAGAGCCTTACGGTTGTGGGCGGAGCAGTTGCCGTACCAGGCGGTGATACAGCCCGCCAGGATGCTCTCGATTGTGCATCTGTAGAAGTTTGTGAGTGCTTTTGGTGACAAGCCGAATTTCTTCAGCCTCCTGAGGTTGAAGAGGCGCTGCTGCGCCTTCTTCACGATGCTGTCTGTGTGGGTGGACCAATTCAGTTTGTCTGTGATGTGTACGCCGAGGAACTTAAAACTTACTACCCTCTCCACTACTGTTCCATCGATGTGGATAGGGGGGTGTTCCCTCTGCTGTTTCCTGAAGTCCACAATCATCTCCTTAGTTTTGTTGACGTTGAGTGTGAGGTTATTTTCCTGACACCACACTCCGAGGGCCCTCACCTCCTCCCTGTAGGCCGTCTCGTCGTTGTTGGTAATCAAGCCTACCACTGTTGTGTCGTCCGCAAACTTGAAGATTGAGTTGAAGGCGTGCGTGGCCACGCAGTCGTGGGTGAACAGGGAGTACAGGAGAGGGCTCAGAACGCACCCTTGTGGGGTCCCAGTGTTGAGGATCAGCGGGGTGGAGATGTTGTTACCTACCCTCACCACCTGGGGGTGGCCCGTCAGGAAGTCCAGTACCCAGTTGCATAGGGCGGGGTCGAGACCCAGGGTCTCGAGCTTGATGACGAGTTTGGAGGGTACTATGGTGTTAAATGCTGAGCTGTAGTCGATGAACAGCGATGAACATCGACGGGGCTGAGGTGGAGCAAGTCGAGAGTTCCAAGTTCCTTGGTGTCCACATCACCAACAAACTATTATAGTCGAAACACACCATCACAGTTGTGAAGAGAGCACGACAAAACCTTTCCCCCTCAGGAGACTGACAATATTTAGCATGGGTCCCTAGATCCTCAAAAAGTTCTACAACTGCACCATCGAGAGCATCCTGAGAGGTTGTATGGCAACTGCTGGGCATCTGACCATAAGGCGCTATAGAGGTTAGTGAGTACGGCCCAGTACATTACAGGGGCAAAGCTTCCTGACATCAAGGACCTATATACTAAGCGTTGTCACAGGAAGAGCCAACAAAATTGTCAAAGACACCCCCCCAGTGTTTTTACACTACTGCTACTCACTGTTTATTATAAGTGCAAAGTCACTTTACAAATTACCTCAACTAACCTGTATCCCTGCACATTGACTCTGTACCGGTACCCCATGTATATAGCCTTGTTATTGTTATGTAAGTTTCTTGTGTTACTTATGGATTTTAATACATTTTTTGACTAGTTGACTTAGAGTTCAGAAAATAATTCCTATTTCTTGACCTACATTGTTGGTTAAGGGCTTGTAAGTAAGCACTTCACGGTAAGGTCCACAGCTGTTGTATTTGGCACATGTGACAAATAACATTTGATTTGGCTTGGTTTTTGCTCTCTAGACAGGTGTGCCTTTCATCCCCCATTCCTAAACACATCCATCCTATAGTGTAGGTTTTGAAGGTTCATATTCTATGCTTGTAGTCATCAGAAGAAGATTGAGGAACAGTTGATAGATCCAAGCAGTGGTTAAGGGCGCTTTACTGCAGCGCCAGCTGTGCCACCAGAGACTCTAGGTTCGTAACCGGTCGCGACCGGGGGGTCCGTGGGGCGACGCACAATTTGCCTAGCATTGTCCGGGTTAGGGAGGGTTTGGCCAGTAGGGAAATCCTTGTCTCATCGTGCACCAGCAATTCCTGTGGCGGGTCGGGCGCAGTGCGCGCTAACCGAGGTTGCCAGGTGCACGGTTTTTCCTCCGACACATTGGTGGAGCTGGCTTCCAGGTTGGATGGCGCTGTGTTAAGAAGCAGTGCGGCTTTTCAACCGTCGTCTCTCCCGAGCCCGTACAGGAGTTGTTGCGATGAGACAAGATAGTAGCTACTAAACAATTGGATACCATGAAATTGGGGAGAAAACGGGGTAACATTTAAAAATGAATTTAAAAAAACTGGCAGAGGAATAAAAAAAAATATATACACCAGTTTTATTTGAGGACCAAAGTTGGCCCGGCAGTCTAGGGGGGGTAACGAGACCCGTAATATAACGCATGCAAATTATAATAGTGACAAAGTAAAAGTGCGAACAAAAATCCATCGCAGGAAAATGGGCTGAGCTGGACCCAAGACAAGAAACAAATATCCAAAAACATCCCTAAGCTAGATGAGCCTACTACTAACTAACTATACAGCTAACTAACTAAAAATACAGTGGGTGGTCCGCCCAGTTCTACCTAGTGTTCTTAGACAAAGTAGTCCTACGGGTAGTGTATGCCCATGGGCAACTTGTTTTGGTTCCCCCTTTTCCCAACATCAAACACCATAACACAAACAATACTCACAGGTGGGGACAAAGTGATCTGGAGGTGCTAAAACAAACAAGAGAACTACGATTGTATGACAGATATTGACAGAGAGATTGAGCTCCTGAGAGAACAACTGATTGGGTTTTTAAACCAAGGGAAAGGAAATGTGATAGGGTAAGGGAAAAGGATGAGGTGTGTCTTGATTGATGACTGCATGTTGACTGATTGGGGAATGATGATTGCCAACTGTGAGGGGAGAAGGAGAGAAAAGAAATACACACACACACAGGATACACACACAGAATACCTGTATCCGTAACAACCAGGATGTTGACAACTGTGCCATACAGATTGCAAAATAGTTGGGAAGAGATTTTTGTTGTACTGATTCCATGGTACAGGGTGTATGAGTTGATATATAAACAACGTAAAATTCAAGACTGTGCTTTACAGCTAAAATTATATAGAATTCTTGCCACCAACAAAATGTTGAATATTTGGGGCATAAAATCATCGAAGCTCTGCAGATTTTGTTGTGAGGATACAGAATCAGTAAAGACATGGGTAAATGCCAGAAGGTCCAGACCATATATTATTGGGGTGGGCTGGTAAATAAAGAAATATATACAGTGCATTCGGAAAGTATTTTGACCCCTTCCCCTTTTCCACATTTTGTTACGTTACAGCCTTATTCTAAAAAAATAAATAATAATTGAATCCTCAATCTACACACAATACACCATAATGACAAAGTGAAAAAACGGGTTCTTAGACATTTCTGAAAATAAATAAAAATACATAAACCTTATTTACATAAGTATTCAGACCCTTTTCAGCTCAGGTGCATCTGGTTTCCATTGATAATCCTTGATGTTTCTACAACTTGATTTGAGTCCACCTGTGGTAAATTCAATTGATTGGACATGATTTGGAAAGGCACACACACATATATATATATATATATATATATATATATACACACAGCTGAAGTCAGAATCGTACATACACCTTAGCCAAATATCCTCTGTCAGGAGGAATGGGCCAAAATTCACCCAACTTATTGCGAGCTTGTGGAAGGCTACCCAAAACGTTTGACCCAAATTAAACATTTTAAAGGCAATGGTGCCAAATAGTAATTGTGTGTACGTAAACTTCTGACCCACTGGGAATGTGATGAAAGAAATAAAAACTGAAAAATAATTCTCTATTATTCTGACATTTCACATTCTTAAAATAAAGTGGTGATCCTAACTGACCTAAGACATGGCATTTTTACTAGGATTAAATGTGAGGAATTGTGAAAAACTGTTTAAATATATTTGGCTAAAGTGTATGTAAACTTCAGACTTCAACTGTAGGTATATGCATACAATCAGAGGTAAAGTGGCTGAGCAGCAGGATACAAAATAAATAAAATAGTAGCAGCAACGTATGGTGCGTTTGTTAGGAGAGAGTGAACTGCTCCGTCTGAACCACGCATGAACAAAGGAATCTACTGTACCAGTCAAAAGTTTGGACACCAACTCATTCAAGGGTTTTTCTTTTCACTATTTTATACATTGTAGAATAAATAGTGAAGACATCAAATCTATGAAATAACACATATGGAATCACGTAGTAACCAAAAAAGTTTAACAAATCAAAATATATTTGAGATTCTTCAAAGTAGCCAGCCTTTGTTTGCCTTGATGACAGCTTTGGACACTTGGCATTCTCTCAGCCAGCTTCACTTGGAATGCTAATCCGTGCTTATACAGTACCAGCCAAACTTCACAGAGTCTGTTTCTGTCATGCACTTGACTTTGGTGCAGGGCATCTGATGTCAATAGCCTCTGTCGCAAAGCTCCCTGGTCTTTAAAAAAATATACCTTTGTCTAGCTGTGTCCTGTCCAGGTTGTGCTTGTACAGGCAGACCATCTATGGGAGGAAGGATGTAAGTGTTGCTCAGCAGCTGAAACCTGGTCCCGACTAAGTCTGAACGCTCCTTGGTGACAACACCAGGCTCCAGAGCATTGAAGCTGTAAAAGAGGAAATAACAATAGTTGAAGACATTACAACCTTGCATAACATCAATTCACCTCCAAAGTTTAGATAATAAGATTAACCCCATACAATGCAATAAATTATATTCACCTGAAGTGCTGTTACTGCTGCTTGATGAGGCCGACGCACCAGTCAGGGCAAACTTGCAAACTTGTGTGGCCTGTGATCAGAAAGTGAAGGTCCAGACTGGTGGAGCTTGTGCATGGTCCGCCAGGTACGATACCAGAGCACAAACTTGTTCTTGTTTGGCCACTACAGTTATCACAATTCAGGTCCACATGTTTCCCCAACTCCATAGTTGGTGAAGAAATGGTGTGTGTACTTGATGAATGCGCTGCTGCCTTTGTTGGATGACATGACTTCATCAATCAAGTAGTTGACTTGTTGTGGTATCCCTTCACAGCAGACACAAACACGCCACACTTGCGAGAAGTTAAAAAGTAGATGGGACCTGGCTGCATAGAAGGACAGTGCACCTGCAAACAACATTAAGACAATTCATTTTAATTTGTCTCACCCCTGTCAGTCTGTCTTTATACAGATCAGTGAAAGCCATTTGCCTGCTTCCCATATATTTCTTAATCAGTATAAAGGAGGAAATGTTTCTTATGGGTTGAACAAAATCAAAGCTGACTGGTGGAGGAGAGTCAGGCTTGTTCTACTGTTGCTGAAAGACAAATTCCAGATGCATTATTATAGCCGTAATAACTGTCAGACACACCTAGCTGACTTGATGGGTCATGTAGTCATCTGGCGAAGTGGAGTATTGTTTAGACATAGCTAGCTAGCAAGCTCGCTAAACAATAAACCATAATCCCAAGCCATGGCATACTAGCAATAAACCGATTTTGTCATAGCTAGCTAAAGTTAACCAAATAGGTTCAATGATAGCTAGCTAACTAGCTATAACTTGCAATGAAAACAACTTTCTGACAAATTTAGAAACTTATAATATCTGAAACTATAGCTAGACTCTTACCCGTATACAGTGGCTTGCGAAGGTATTCACCCCCTTGGCATTTTTCCTATTTTGTTTCCTTACCTGGAATTAAAATATACTTTTGTGGGTTTGTATCATTTGATTTAGACAACACTTTGAAGATCGAGAATATTTTTTCTTGTGAAGAAAACAAGAAATAAGAAAACTGAACTTGAGCGTGCATAACTATTCACCACCCCAAAGTCAATAATTTGTAGAGCCACCTTCTGCAGTAATTACAGCTGCAAATCTCTTGGGGTATGTCTCTAAAAGCTTGGCACATCTAGCCACTGGGATTTTTTGCCCATTCTTCAAGGCAAAACCGCTCCAGCTTCTTCAAGTTGGATGGGTTCTGCGGGTGTACAGCAACCTTTAAGTCATACCACAGGTTCTCAATTGGATTGAGGTCTGGGCTTTGACTAGGCCATTCCAAGACATTTAAATGTTTCCCCTTAAACCACTTGAGTGTTGCTTTAGCAGTATGTTTAGGGTCATTATCCTGCTGGAAGGTGAACCTCCGTCCCAGTCTCAAATCTCTGGAACACTGAAACAGCTTTCCCTCAAGAATTTGCCTGTATTTAGCGCCATCCATCATTCCTTCCATTCTGACCAGTTTCTCAGTCCCTGCCAATGATGTTCTCGGGGTGATGGGAGGTGTTGGGTTTGCGCCAGACATAGCGTTTTTCTTGATGGCCAAAAACCTACATTTGAGTCTCATCTGACCAGAGACCCTCCTTCCATATGTTTGGGGAGACTTCCCACATGCCTTTTGGTGAACACCAAATGTGTTTGCTCATTTTCTTCTTTAAGCAATGGCTTTTCTTCTGGCCACTCTTCCGTAAAGCCCAGCTCTGTGGAGTGTACGGCTTAAAGTAGTCCTAAAGACAGATACTCCAATCTCTGCTGTGGCACAGCAGAGATGCCCTGCTTGCCTGTTCCGGGAGAGCTCCTTGGTCTTCATGATGCCGCTTGCTTGGTGGTGTTGCATACTCTGGGGCCTTTCAGAACAGGTGTATATACAGTGGGGAGAACAAGTATTTGATACACTGCCAAATTTGCAGGTTTTCCTACTTACAAAGCATGTAGAGGGCTGTATTTTTAAAAAAAATCATAGTTACACTTCAACTGTGAAAGACAGAATCTAAAACAAAAATCCAGAAAATCACATTGTATGATTTTTAAGTAATTAATTTGCATTTTATTGCATGACATAAGTATTTGATACATCAGAAAAGTAGAACTTAATATTTGGTACAGAAACCTTTGTTTGCAATTACAGAGATCATACGTTTTCCTGTTGTTCTTGACCAGGTTTGCACACACTGCAGCAGGGATTTTGGCCCACTCCTCCATACAGACCTTCTCCAGATCCTTCAGGTTTCGGGGCTGTCGCTGTGCAACACGGACTTTCAGCTCCCTCCAAAGATTTTCTATTGGGTTCAGGTCTGGAGACTGGCTAGGCCACTCCAGGACCTTGAAATGCTTCTTACGGAGCCACTTCTTAGTTGCCCTGGCTGTGTGTTTCGGGTCGTTGTCATGCTGGAAGACCCAGCCACGACCCATCTTCAATGCTCTTACTGAGGGAAGGAGGTTGTTGGCCAAGATGTCGCGATACATGACCCCATCCATCCTCCCTTCAATACGGTGCAATCGTCCTGTCCCCTTTGCAGAAAAGCATCCCCAAAGAATGATGTTTCCACCTCCATGCTTCACGGTTGGGATGGTGTTCTTGGGGTTGTACTCATCCTTCTTCTTCCTCCAAACACGGCGAGTGGAGTTTAGACCAAAAAGCTCTATTTTTGTCTCATCAGACCACATGACCTTCTCCCATTTCTCCTCTGGATCATCCAGATGGTCATTGGCAAAATTCAGACGGGCCTGGACATGCGCTGGCTTGAGCAGGGGGACCTTGCGTGCACTGCAGGATTTGAATCCATGACGGCGTAGTGTGTTACTAATGGTTTTCTTTGAGACTGTGGGCACAAATCTCTTCAGATCATTGACCGGGTCCTGCAGTGTAGTTCTGGGCTGATTCCTCACCTTCCTCATGATCATTGATGCCCCACGAGGTAAGATCTTGCATGGAGCCCCAGACCGAGGGTGATTGACCGTCATCTTGAACTTCTTCCATTTTCTAATAATTGTGCCAACAGTTGTTGCCTTCTCACCAAGCTGCTTGCCTATTGTCCTGTAGCCCATCCCAGCCTTGTGCAGGTCTACAATTTTATCCCTGATGTCCTTACACAGCTTTCTGGTCTTGGCCATTGTGGAGAGGTTGGAGTCTGTTTGATTGACTGTGTGGACAGGTGTCTTTTATACAGGTAACGAGTTCAAACAGGTGCAGTTAATACAGGTAATGAGTGGAGAACAGGGGGGCTTCTTAAAACTAACAGGTCTGTGAGAGCTGGAATTTTACTGGTTGGTAGGTGATCAAATACTTATGTCATACAATAAAATGCAAATGAATTACTTAAAAATCATACAATGTGATTTTCTGTATTTTTGTTTTAGATTACGTCTCTCAAAGTTGAAGTGTACCTATGATTAAAATGACTGACCTCTACATGCTTTGTAAGTAGGAAAACCTGCAAAATCAGCAGTGTATCAAATACTTGTTCTCCCTACTGTATACTGAGATCATGTGACAGATCATGTTATACTTAGATTGCATACAGGTGGACTTTATTTAACTAATTATGTGACTTCTGAAGGTAATTGGTTGCACCAGATCCTATTTAGGAGCCTCATAGTAAAGGGGGTGAATACATATGCAAAAAAATGTATTTTATTTTTAGCATTTTTTGAAAGTTTTTTTTTCTTCACTTCACCATTTCGACTATTTTGTGTATGTCCCTGGCATGAAATCCAAATATAAATCCATTTAAATTACAGGTTGTAATGCAAAAAAATAGGAAAAACGCCAAGGGGGATGAATACTTTTGCAAGGCACTGTACATGGATGAATGCTTCCCGGCAGACTGCAACCCCTTTTATTAGTCCTGTGTCATTCCATTTTTATTGTTTCGCTTGCTTGGCCCACTGTGTCAAAGTCACTCTGGTTGAGAGCAGTAGCAACGCATTTGCAGTTCTCCATGGCTAACATTATATCATTAGAAAATATTGCAGTAGAAAGGATTATCTACACATAACGAGCAGCTCCATTTTATAGACAGATGCTACACAGCAGACCAATCCGAAACTCATCTCTCGGAATGTCCAGCCCATTCATTATCTCAGCCAATCATGGCTAGCAGGAAGGTTCCTGACTTTTTCTGTGGCTAAACCAACCAGGCTAGGAATTTAACGACTTTATTCGTATTTAAAGATGGCATACAAGTTTGTTATGTAAGCACATGAAAGTTCACATGTTCCAGAAGGCAATTCTGCCAAAAATGTTTTTTTTTTAATAAATAATAATAAATGTTCAAATGCCTCTCCTGTGAAGTCGTGACTATGCCTAGTTTCCTGAAACGAGTCGCAATTTGACAAGCACTTGAATTTCCCAGCGGCAAATACATCATTCACAAGTCATAGGCTAATATTGTCACCATCAGACTATTTTTGATTTAATCTCGTCTTTACATATACTAAATAATGTACAGTGCATTCGGAAAGTATTCAGACAGCCTTACTGTTACCCCAAAACATTACATTACAGTCTTATTCTAAAATGTATTAAAGCTTTAAAAACATTTATCTACATACAATACCCCATAATGACAAAGCAAAAAAAGTTTTTTTAGAAATATTCAGACCCTTTACTCAGTACTTTGTTGAAGCACCTTTGGAAGCGATTTCAGCCACAAGTCTTATTGGGTATGACACTACAACCTTGGCACAACTGTATTTGGGCAGTTTCTCCCATTCTTCTCTTGCAGATCATCTCAAGCTCTGTCAGGTTGGATGGAGAGCTTTGCTGCACAGCTATTTCCAGGTTTCTCCAGAGATGTTAGAAAAGGTTCATGTCCAGGCTCTGGCTGGGCCACTCAAGGACATTCAGAGCCACTCCTGCGTTGTATTGGCTGTGTGCTTAGGGTTGTTGTCCTGTTGGAAGGTGAACTATCTCTCCAGTCTGTCCTGAGTGCTCTGGAGCAGGTTATCATCAAGGATCGCTGTACTTTTCTCCGTTCATCTTTCCTTCAATCCTGACTAGTCTCCCAGTCCCTGCCGCTGAAAAACATTCCCAAAGCATAATGCTGCCACCACCATGTTTCACCGTAGGCATGGTGGCAAGTTTCCTCCAGACATGACACTTGCTATTCAGGCAAAAGATTTCAATCTTGGTTTCATCCGATCAGAGAATCTTGTTTCATGGCTTTGTTTTTGCTCTGACATGCTCTGTCAACTGTGGGACCGTATAGAAAGGTGTGTGTGCCTTTCCAAATCATGTCCAATCAGTTGAATTTTCCACAGCTGGACTCCAATCAGGGTGTAGAAACATCTCAAGGATGATCAATGTAAACAGGATTCACCTGAGCTCAAATTCGAGTCTCGGCTAAGGCATTTCTGTTTTTTATTTGTAATAAATTCACAAATTCTAAAAACCTGTTTTTGCTTTGTCATTATTGGGTATTGTGTGTAGATTGATGAGAATTTGTATTTATTTAATAATTTTAGAATAAGGCTGTAACGTAACAAAATGTGGAAAGAGTGAAGGGGTCTGAATACTTTCCGAATGCACTGTATGTGTGAAATTAGTTTGGATTTAAAATGGACCATTATCATGCCCCTGTCTCCAGGCACGGGAAAAACATGTCATCTATGCACTTAAGTAGCGACTGGAGGAAGCTATTCCTTTACTTAATTTGCATTGCCCTCCTGTTGTAAAGAGATGCATTGTACTTAATATTAGGAAAGTTGATAAATAAATATAATAGGCCTAGCATATAGAAAGCCGATGGGATCTTTTATTTAAGCTTTATTTAACTAGTCAAGTCAGTTAAGAACAAATTCTTATTTACAATGATGGCCTACCCTGGCCAAGCCCTAACCCAGATGACTCTGGGCCAATTGTGCGCTGCCCTATGGGACTCCCAATCACGGCCGGTTGTGAAACAGCCTGGAATCGAACTAGGTCTGTAGTGACTGAGATGCAGTGCCTTAGACCGCTGTGCCATATCCTATAGAAATTTTGCGCAACATGGGCTCTCATGAAATGTTTGATTTAGATTTCCGAAACATTTGCATTGATATCAGTGATTAGAGGGACAATGGAGTGCTGAGTACCAGGCAGTTAGCAAGTTTGGTAGGCTACTAATGACCATCCGCTGCATCAGCGCTTGGAGAAGCCTAATTACCATGACTAAACGATCACGCGGAAGTTGACTGCCATCATGACTTGTGACCGCTGGTGTGGTGGTCATACGGTTACCGTAACAGCCCTACCCATAACATAATACAGCCACCACTAAGCTTGAAAATATGGAGAGTGATACTCAGTAATGTGTTCTATTGGATTTGCTCCATACATTGTGCTTTGTATTCAGGATAAAATGTTAATTGCTTAGCCAAAGTTTTGACAGTATTACTTTAGTACCTTGTTGCAAATAGGATGCATGTTTTTGAATATTTTTATTCTGTACGGGCTTCCTTTTCACTCTGTCAATTAGGTTAGTATTGTGTAATAACTAATACTGTTAATCCATCCTCAGCTTTCTCCTATCACAGCCATTAATAACAGGCTATAAGTAACAAAAAACAATCCCCATCAAAAACCTGTCAATTAACGGCTGTCCGCATCTGTCTTGGAAGGTCGCCAAGCGACAGTGGTGTTTTGTCAGACCATGAGATATCCTGAAAATCTGCCGTCTTACGAAAACGTCTGTAGCGTTCGAATCCTTTGTGCTACAAACTAATATGACCCCACGTTGGAAAGGGAAGACTCTCACAAACATGATAATGGTTGGTCTACGACACCAAACAGTGCCACTGGACTCTCTGAATTTAAACCACACAAATGAATGGAAGCATGGAGGTAGTTTTGTGCCAACAAAAATATATACACTGCTCAAAAAAATAAAGGGAACACTAAAATAACACATCCTAGATCTGAATGAATGAAATATACTTATTAAATACTTTTTTCTTTACATAGTTGAATGTGCTGACAACAAAATCACACAAAAATTATCAATGGAAATCAAATTTGGATTTGGAGTCACACTCAAAATTAAAGTGGAAAACCACACTACAGGCTGATCCAACTTTGATGTAATGTCCTTAAAACAAGTCAAAATGAGGCTCAGTAGTGTGTGTGGCCTCCACGTGCCTGTATGACCTCCCTACAACGCCTGGGCATGATCCTGATGAGGTGGCGGGTGGTCTCCTAAAGGAATCTCCTCCCAGACCTGGACTAAAGCATCCGCCAACTCCTGGACAGTCTGTGGTGCAACGTGGCGTTGGTGGATGGAGCGAGACATGATGTCCCAGATGTGCTCAATTGGATTCAGGTCTGGGGAACGGGCGGGCCAGTCCATAGCATCAATGCCTTCCTCTTGCAGGACCTGCTGACACACTACAGGCACATGAGGTCTAGCATTGTCTTGCATTAGGAGGAACCCAGGGCCAACCGCACCAGCATATGGTCTCACAAGGGGTTTGAGGATCTCATCTCGGTACCTAATGGCAGTCAGGCTACCTCTGGCGAGCACATAGAGGGCTGTGCGGCCCCCCAAAAAATGCCACCCCACACCATGACTGACCCACCGCCAAACTGGTCATGCTGGAGGATGTTGCAGGCAGCAGAACGTTCTCCACGGCGTCTCCAGACTGTCACGTCTGTCACATGTGCTCAGTGTGAACCTGCTTTCATCTGTGAAGAGCACAGGGCGCCAGTGGCGAATTTGCCAATCTTGGTGTTCTCTGGCAAATGCCAAACGTCCTGCACGGTGTTGGGCTGTAAGCACAACCCCCACCTGTGGACGTCGGGCCTTCATACCACCCTCATGGAGTCTGTTTCTGACCGTTTGAGCAGACACATGCACATTTGTGGCCTGCTGGAGGTAATTTTGCAGGGCTCTGGCAGTGCTCCTCCTGCTCTTCCTTGCACAAAGGCGGAGGTAGCGGTCCTGCTGCTGGGTTGTTGCCCTCCTACGGCCTCCTCCACGTCTCCTGATGTACTGGCCTGTCTCCTGGTAGCACCTCCATGCTCTGGACACTACGCTGACAGACACAGCAAACCTTCTTGCCACAGCTCGCATTGACGTCCCATCCTGGATGAGCTGCACTACCTGAGCCACTTGTGGGGTTGTAGACTCCGTCTCATTCTACCACTAGAGTGAAAGCACCGCCAGCATTCAAAAGTGACCAAAACATCAGCCAGGAAGCATAGGAACTGAGAAGTGGTCTGGTCACCACCTGCAGAACCACTCCTTTATTGGGGGTGTCTTGCTAAATGCCTATAATTTCCACCTGTTGTCTATTCCATTTGCACAACAGCATGTGAAATTTATTGTCAATCAGTGTTGCTTCCTAAGTGGACAGTTTGATTTCACAGAAGTGTGATTGACTTGGAGTTACATTGTGTTGTTTAAGTGTTCCCTTTATTTTTTGAGCAGTGAAATTTTCCTGAGCTTTCTTATATCTCCTAGACAACATTATGATTTATTTTGTACATGTATGAATGTGTTATTCAGTACATTTCTATGGGCTGTAGTAGTAAAGGCCAAATAAAAGATTTTATCAAATAACTTTTACATATTTACATATTTTTGTACACCCAAAGGGGTCCTAAAATTCCAAATCAAATAGCTAAATGATCCATGGTATGGCCACCTTAAAACAATACCATATTTTAGCTTAGTATAATTTTTACCCATCTACCAATAGGTGCCTTGGCGAGGCATTGGAAAAGCTCTTTGGTCTTTGTGGTTGAACCTGTGCTTGAAATTCACTGCTTGACTGTGGAACCTTACAGATAATTGTATGTGATGGGTACAAAGATGGTGTAGTCATTCAACAATCCTATTAAACACTATTATTCCATGTCCATGCTTTTTATGTGACTTGTTAAGAATTTTTTTACTCCTGAACTTATTTAGGCTTGCCGTAACATAAGAATACTTATTGACTCAATACATTTCAGCTTTTTATTTTTTACATTTTTATTTTTTATCAGTGACACAATCATTTTTTTTTAAAAGCCATTTTAAATTCAGAATAACACAACAAAATGTGGAAGAAAAAGTCAAGTGGTGTGCACTTTCTGAAGGCACTGGTGTGTATACATGCATACATGCTGAGTGTACAAAACATTAAGGACACCTTCCTAATGTTGAGTTGCAGCCCCCCTTTTGCCCTCAGAACAGTCTCAATTCGTCATGGCATAGACTCTATAAGGTGTCAAAAGCATTCTACAGGGATGCCTGCCAATGTTGACTCCAATGCTTCCCACAGTTGTCAAGTTGGCTGGATGTCATTTGGGTGGTGGACCATTCTTAATACACACAGGGAACTGTTAAGCATTAAGAACCTAGCAGCATTGCAGTTCTTGACACAAACCAGTGTGCCTGGCACTTACTACCAAACCCCGTTCAAAGGTACTTAAATATTTTGTCTTGCCCATTCACCCTCTGAATGGCACACAGACAATCCATGTCTCAATTGTCTCAAAGCTTACAAATTCTTCTTTAACCTGTTTCCTCCCTTTATCTACAATGAAGGGGATTTAACAAGTGACATCAATAAGGGATCATAGCTTTCATCTGGATTCACCTGGTCAGTCTCATGGAAAGAGCAGGTGTCCTTAATGTTTTTTTTTACACTCAGTGGATAGATAGATATTGAATTACACATTTTTTCTTCCACATTTTCATTACAATTCAGCTTGCTGCCATAATTATTTGGTGAAGAACAATAAAACCCGTTATCTCTATATATATATATATATATATATATATATATATATATATATATATATATATATATATATATACATATATACACACATATCTATATCATGAGAAAATGAATTTAGTTACACACCTTTCAAAATAAACCACTGAAAATATAGAGTATATACACATGGAGAAGAATTATCCTGCTATGTGATCTATAAAGACCTTTTCCCTTGGCTGGTGGTGTTTGAAAGGGACACATTTTGAGGATAAATGCTCATTCACCCGACACATCAGGTACCTCTTCAGATACTTACAAAAGGTCTGATCTCTAAGCCCATAAACTATTGGACTAATAAGCCTGGGCAAAATATGAACAATTACATAGCTAGTAAACCGGATCTCCAGCGCATGTGTGGAAAATATATATAGCATCAGGCTGTCAATCAAAGGGCCTATGTAGGTGAACATGCACATTAACAACTGTACAGCATGAAGCAAGATGGTGTTGCGAGCCTTCCTGGCATCTGCATGAGCCGCCTTGGCAGTGAACATGATCCTGAAATACGTATAGAAAAGAATGAACCAAACAACAGTCAGATACACAGCGTGGGAAATATATTTCTTCTCTATCAGGTACGGGTTGCGGAAAAGTGAGTCTCGGCTACAGAATATTTTGGAGTGGAAGAACTGAAGTGGTTCTGTGGCCAAGAGAATGAAAAGGTCAGGCAAAATTGGAATGGCGGCCATGATCCAAATGATGCCAATGAGAATGTAGGTCCTGCGCACTGTACATATCTGAGAATGGCGCAGCGGTATACATATAGCTATATAGCGCTCTAAGGCCATGGTAGCCAGGTTCACAGGAGTATTCAAAGTGGTAAAAATGGCGATCATCAAAAGAAAGCAGCAAAAAGACACATTGATTGTGAACAGGATGTAGCTTATGACATGCAGGAAGACAGCAATGGTCAATTGGATCATGTCATTGATCACCAGGTGGATGAAGAGGATGTAGCGAGGGTTGACATTGAAGGTCTCGTGTTTCAAGAAGGTGTGGACAAATGTGCCATTGATGTAGTTGATGGAGATCCACAGTGCCACCACAATAATGTTCTTTGTCAAAGCCGTGACAAACGTGTCTCTGACGTTGAGAGAGACGTATGTGACGTTGCCATCGACTGAGAAATTCATCGCTCAATAGTTGCAACCTGTAATGCAGTAGATTAGCAATATTTGGGCTGAAATATAAGGTAAATCAGAGAGCGCTTTGTCATTTACATCCTCAAAAGTTCAGATATTTACCTCATCATCCATGAGTTTTATCATACTGCTTCTATTTCTAAATCTTGCTGTAATAATGACTTGGTTAGGTACAGTAATGTACCATCTACTCACCTTTCTAGATGTCCTCTAATCTCAAGATCAACCTGACATAATATGTTCTTCATCTCTGGCATGAGTTTATATAGTATAATTTGAGTCCTGGGACTAACTTCTGACAAGGAGGGTCATTCCCTTAACACGGGCCATATTGCTCACACATACAGCTTTGCCACATGAGGGTGTTGGAAAAAAACATGATTACATGATATGGTTTAAGTGATGTTTAACTCATAATCTAATGTAACACCTTTTTCCCACTTACTTTGGCTGTCATCGATTGCCCAAGACAGATTATTTTGATATTTTCTAGCTAAATACATTCCTTTAATTGTTTTGTTTTCTGCTGCTTGGGATTTGATAAATGGTTTGATTTAATATTTGTCCTCACATTTAATTTCAAATCAGCATCCCTTTGAAAATAATCGGATCCCCAATGGACACATTAGAATAGATCATTCACAGCTTGTGCATAATCAAGGGAAGGCTACAAAGCCCACGCCCAAATACATTTTCATATATTCATGCTTATTGACATAGCCTAAACAAATACACTGTATATATTCAATCTCCAATCTCCACAGTTGGATCTGTGGAGAGCCTATGCCTCTCTCGCTCAGATTTCTGGCTCACAGCCTATGAGTACATTAGATGTACATTATGTACTTATTGACCTCTGAAGAAGTCGAAGTGGGTTTAAGTTGACTCCAAATGCCACTTTAACACTATGGTTTAAACAGGTGTCATCCCTGTTACCACCAAAGTTCATCAAAATCACAATTTACATATGTTGAACATTTTGTTACATTTATTTCACCAGTTTCTTGTGGTTCCTGAATGGGGAAACATCACTGTTAATGTGTTAGTTGCTAAAGGGTGGTGACTCAAATATGAACTGCTGTAATAAAATCGCCAAAGTTGTATATCATCAGTGCTTTAGACTCCAAATAACACTGTGCAAGTCTGTTTACTAACTTAAAGACATTTTGATACTGTAGACCATGCACTGCTTTTATAAAGGTTACACAATATTCACCTATGTACAACTGCTATTGTTTTGTTGAACTGTCTTTCCATACATTGCTGGCATTGTTTACCGAGTGCTTAATTGCAACATGCATGTTTGCCTATGGGTTCTCTTTTCCTATTTCATTTTAAAGAGTGGAATATATTCTGTCCACTCATCTATGATTTATCACTTGATATGATTATTAAAACATTTATTTTTCATCCAAAATTAACCAAAACAAACTCAACCATGATGCACTTAACACCCGGTGAATGTACACTGTTACACTGTTTAGCATTGAAGGTGTAGTGGGCCCCACTTCAGGACCCACAGGAGGGTCATATGTAGGCTGATATGTACCTGGGCTTGTGCCATCATGGCCATTGAGGCCAAAATAAATGATTTTATTGGCTGAACATTGTGCTCTTCAGCTCAAATTTCTGTAATCAAACCCAGTAAACCAACACATAAAGCATGGTATGAAGAGCAGCTGAATCAATACAGGAGTGGTTTTACTTTTAGACAGCTATATGGTAATATAGCAAATTCCCCGATATCAGGGTACTCATGTCAACGTGTTTGCTTTCAGAGCATATTTGATCCCAAATTATAAGGGGGAGCGATACCTCGGTGTATAGACAGCTATATGGTATGTGCCAACACTTCCTTGTCTGAGCTCCTCTGCTTCTTCCGTTCACTTGGCAATGTTACACCAGACTGAGAACTTTTTAAAGGCCGATTGTTGTTGAAAAGCAGTTGCATATGTTTTTCCACAGCTCCTTGTGAGAGTTGAAGGCCAGATTACCTATTGGGACAATTAACATGTCTTTTACCAAGGCTTGGGGGACCATCTGACATTTCACATTCTCCAGTCTTGGCTGGGAGTCGGCAAACACGGCAATGGAAAGGGGAGCTCCGTCCCATTAGCCTTAATTAGAAGCTACTGACAAAGGTCATCCAGGGTGGGACACCTGTGGAACGACAACATGGCATCCCAGGGACTGATTAGAACATCTATGGAGATAAGAACTGAAGTTCATCACCATAAAGTATGTCTCTGTTTGCAAACAATAATGAAGCAAGATCCCACTACACATTACTTGTCAATTTAGTCCCTCAGGGGTACACGCAACAACACTTCTCAGCCCAATTACAGGGTGACTGCTCTCTGGTTGCAATGATTCTACGAGCCAGTTCAGTCTTTATTACCATCTGTGCCAGAATAGAGTCTTCAACCATTACAGAAAAAGGTTATTAGAAAAAATACAAAAAATACAGGTAACCAAATATAGGAGTATAAATCTTTCCCATCACATGGTCGTTTAATACAAGACTAAATAAAGAAACTAAAAGGCCCTCTTGTTCATTTACATCGCTCAGTGATATTCTCTCGGTCTCAAGAAAATGCAGTAAAATGCTTCAAAGAAGCTCACTCCATTTAAAATAAATTATAAACAGGGTGGTTCGAGCCCTGAACGCTGATTGGCTGACAGCTGTGGTATATCATACCATTTACCACGGGTATGACAAAACATGTAGTTTTACTTCTCTAATTACATTGGCAACCAGTTCATAATAGCAGTAAGGCACCTCGTGGGTTTGTGATATATGGCCAATATACCACGGCTAAGGGCTGTGTCCAGGCACCCCGCGTTGTGTCATGCATAAGAACATATACAAACACCTCCTCGGGGCTTATTGCTTAAGTAAACCACAGCAAAAGTTGGGCGTAAACTTCCCTTCCTTTGTGGTGGTTTTTTGATTTCACATAATATACCAGTATATTCAAGACCTCATTCAACTTCATAAATAGTTACAAAGTAAGACAATCAATGTGATCTTAATTACTCATTTAGGATGTCTTTTTGGAGCTCAAATTCATACAGAACTTTCTCATCCTCTTGACAGTAATGTTTTGCTGTGATCTAGGTAATTTTGTGACGCTTGGTTTCACTTTTGTGAATCCAGGAACCCTAATTTTGTATTCTTTACGACTCTCCTATCATTTATTCCTCTAAAAATATTGGATTATATTACTTTCTATGAGAAAATGCGTCCGAATTTGAAGTGGTAATAATACTTATTAATTATTTTTTGCCCCAGTTATTTACTGCTGGTATCAAACTTGCCATAAACACATTACATTAACAAACCATATAAAACATATTAAGGATAAATGGAGCACAAATAAAAACCGTCTGGTGTGAGAATAGAAAAATACTGTGTATTTAAGACGCACTATGGAGACATCGACCCCTGCATTTCCTGGTTGCTAAAATTCTAATAGTTTGCCTAATTTAAGTTCATAGTGACATTATAGTGTAGAGCATCATTGTACCATGTAAATCCTTGTGAAATATATTTTCCATAAACAATAATATTTTATTTTCAGCTGTTTGAAGATGTACAAAAATGAAAGTAAAAAGACACAAACAAAACTTTAAAACGGGAAGCATAGATCTACCAGCTTCTTAGACTTTCAATGACAGATCTATAACTCATATTTCTATGTGAATTTGGTTGGGTGCCCAAAAAGTTGCATATTGGAGCTTTAAGTTATAAGCAATGGCTGTACTTTCTAGTTGCCTGTGTTTATGTCTACATTAAGTATGGATGTGCTTGACATGACTTAAGTCCATTGCATGTCCACATTCATGCACTGAAATAAGATATTCTACATAAAATATTGTTTTGGGTCATTTACATCATGGAAAGTCGACATTGATAGGACTTGTGTTTTTACTTTTACATTCTTGACAGGAAAATGATTCTATGCTCAAAGCATCTCCTTATTCTTGTTGGGTTACTTGAATGACATCCCTCATTTTCGTGACAGCAGCTGGTTCTCCATGTCCTCCAATTGTGCAGTCATACCCGCCAGTATAAATGGGTTAAGGAAATAAACACATCGTTCAATTTTATTGTCAAATAGCCTGTCTGAAAAAAGTTGGGCTGAGTTGAATGATATTGTGGTGGGTAGTAGTAGAATGGGATGGCATTATCGGATTGATGTTGGGCTGAATCCTAACTTGAAAAGTGTGCACAAGATTTGGACTTTGGTATAAATGATGCATTGATGTCAATGGAAGATCTCTGCAACAACTTGAGTTACAAACACACACACACGCACACACACACACAGGCATTAGGATTTGGGCCTACAGTATATCACTTATATGCATATTTATAAAGTATCTAAGGTAATGATAAAAAATATATATACAGTACCAGTCAAAAGTTTGCACACTTACTCATTCAAGGGTTTTTCTTGATATTTACTATTTCCTACATTGTAGAATAATAGTGAAGACTTAAAAAAATATGAAATAACACATATGGAATCATGTAGTAACCAAAAAAGTGTTCAATGAATAAAAATATATTTTATATTTGAGATTCTTCAAGGCTGCCTTGATGACGGCTTAGCACACTCTTGGGAACTGGAAACTTGGAAAAATACGAGAACTTGGGAAAAATACAAGGTCAAATTATGATGTCAGTGATCTTCAGTTCAGAAAGTCGGGGCTCTAGAAACAGGCCCGAGTTCCTGAGTTGGAATTCCGAGTTCAATGACCGTTCAAATTGATTTTTCCCAGTCGGAGCTATTTTTTTTCCTCCAGAGTTCCCAATTGTTTTGAACGTAGCAATAATCCCAACCCATACTGATTGTCATAGCTATCCACCATGCATGAATCTGCAGTTAGCTAAAGTTAACCAACAAGGCTCAGTGTTAGCTAGCTAGCTAACCGTACACTTTAATTCGCAATAAAAACAACTTTCTGACAAAATCATAAACTTATACCTGAATGTTGCTAGCTAGATTCTCTTACCCGTATGCATAGATGAATGCTTCTCCCTCTCTGTCACGGATGCCATGGTTGCCCTTAGTTTGAAGATGGAATCCAGAGACAGGTGTTTTATCAAACAGCCTTCTGTGTGTTCTCTTTTTGACTTCCTCCACATTTTTGCAATCAAATGCCAGAATTTTAGCTATCATACTTTGCTTCCACCGGGTATTCCACTGATTTCAAAACTCGGTTAACTTCTTTCGTGACAACAACACTGTTGATCTCCATTTCAGAAGACTCTACAATGGTTCTGGTTCATTGAAAATGTTTTTACGTAAATCAGGTATTTTCTCATGTTCTGATTCATTTTCAGTCAGAGAGAGTCCGCATGGCACGATTGTCCTCCAGAAAGTGGAGGGCATTAGCAACACTTTAGCACTTTTTCACAATATCTTTCACAAAAAGCCACGGTAGAAAGGATTACCTGCACATGCTACATGGCAGACGAATCCAAACTCATCTCTCGGTATGTCCAGCCGATCCATTATCTCAGCCAATTATGGCTAGCGGGAAGGTTCCCCTTTTTCCGGGGCTAAACCAACTAGGTTAGTGATTTAACAATTGTATTCGTATTTACAGATGGCATACAAGTTTGTTATTAAGGCACATGAAAGTTCACATTTTCCGGAAGGCATTTCTGCCAAAAACGCATTTTGATCAAAAATAAATGTTTTAGTTAAAATAGTTATCCTGTGAAGTAATGACGTGCGAAATGCCTATTTTCCTGAAACGAGTCGCATATACAGTAATTGGTCATGCTACAACAGGGAAAAGACAAGCTACAAAGTGCACCTTTAATGAACAAGTGCAGTATATAGAAGGATATGTTTTGTTTTCAGCTGCTCCAGAGTGGACATTGTTGCTTGCTGGAACTCAACCAGACTCTCACAGGCACATGGGTCTTTCACCTCAAGCTCTCCCTGGCTCTCCTCTGAAACACACACGCGATTTGTTTTACTGTCTTTACAGACAGACAGACAGACAGACAGAGACAGACAGAGACAGACAGAGACAGACAGACGATTGTGTTCTAAAATAACATGTTCTAATGTGTTGTGATTTGTGATTAGCTTTGATCATAGAATACAGTACCTGCACAGACATTGAGCTTGAGGTTCTCGGCTATCTGGTTGATGAAAGTGAAGTCAGTGGTATAGAAGAAGTGCTTGTCTAGTGGCTCTGAGGCAATCTCACGCAGCTCATCCTCCACGGCCTTCCCAACACCAACAGCATACATGGTGATTCCTGACAAGGAGGACAACACACTGTCACAAAAATGTTGGATGAAGTCCTAAATTGTATTTAATTGCAAGAACTGTTTTGTTGAAACAGCCAGTAACACACCAAAGTAGCGAATGGCAGCCGATTTGGACACATTTATTGTCTGTAAGTAGTACGTATTACGCTTTAAAGAAAAAGTTAAACTGTTTTCATGTATGAACCAATTGATTCCATATTTCCTAATCATGTTATATGAGCTCTTATCAAAGCAAGATATTCTCATTTTAATGCAATCTTTGTCATTCCCTTGGCTTCATGTAAACATTACTGCAGAAGCTTTACAAGTTTATGTCACTGACCTTCTTCTTTGGCCTTCTTGGCCCACTCAGTGATGTCGTCCTGAGAGCGGCCGTCAGTGAAGACCAGGCCCACGCGAGGGATGTTCTTGCGGGCACCCTCGGCCTCCGAGAAGCTGTTCTCCATCATGTGCTTGAGGGCCAGGCCCGTCATGGTGCCCTTCTCCATGTACTCCACGTTCATCACCGCCTTCATGATGTCATCTGCCTTCTCGTACATTTTGAGGGCGAACTCTGTGCGCACGTGGCTGGAGTACTGCACTAGGCCCACTCGAGTCCCATGGGCGGACACATCCAGGGAGTCCACCACCTGGTTGACAAACTGCTTGACCAGCTCAAAGTTCTGGGGACGCATGCTCTTGGAGCCATCGATGAGGAGGACCAGGTCAATGTTGGCCGATCTGCAGGCTGGGTAGGACATTGGGGTAATCAGGGCCCTTTTCATACAGTAACATGCCCCTTTCATTTACCATGCATGGATTGTAGGTCTTCCATAAAGCACTGTGGGATGTGCAGTTATTATTATGCATTTTACAAGATCGGCATTGTAAAAGAGAATTTGTTCTCAAAGACTTACCTAGCTAAATATTTTTATTTTGCAAGAGCTGGATTTATTTGTAGGTTATGTAATTTCAGTTGCAAGGCTCAAGCCACGCCACCTGACAATACAGCGCAGGTCAGCTTTCATTTGATTTTGTTTGAGAAGTGGATTATCGATTTGTCAAGTAATTGTCACGTCACCGATTGATCTGACAATATTCATACGATTACCTGTGCAAACCACATTTTATCTTGGGCTTTACTATCGTGGAGAAGTGTGTAACTATGTCTCAAAAGAATGGGGGTATTGTCAGAAATCGTAGACATGGGGGTTCTATTTTTACAAAGCTAGCGCAATGATAAATCTTAGCGCTGGCGGTGTGGCTAAAGGTCCGGGGGTGTATCAAAAATATTTGAGCTATTATCACAGGGAATTGAGTGCAATAGCTGGCAGTGGTGGGAAAGGGTTGGGTTTAACTCATTATAGGTGTGAAGAGGGCTTAAAACTCACAGGCCAATCAATGCTGTTCAAAGCTTAATACGGCATGCCGTTGTCTCAAGTTCTGTAGGTTACTGACGGTCTTTGTGTTGTCTTAATTCGGCCGGGGGCACGGAATAGTCTCTTCGTAGTCCATTGTGGATTGATATAGTTTAATAAATAGCAGCATACCACCCTGCATCCCACTGCTGGCTTGCCTCTGAAGCTAAGCAGGGTGGATCTGGGCCAGTCCCTGGATTGGAGATCAGATGCTGCTGGATCTGGTGTTGGAGGACTAGTACGGGGCACTCTTCCCTCCGGTCTAAGGAAATCCCAATTCCCAAGAGCAGTGAAGGGGACATTGCCCTGCGTAGGGTGCTGTCTTTCAGATGTGACATTAAACAGGTGTCCTTGACTCTTTGTGATCATTTAAAAATCCCATGGCACTTATTGTAAGATTAGTGGTGTTAACCCTGGTGTCATGTCTAAATTCCCAACCTGGTCCCATTCCATCATGGCCACCTAATCATCCCCCTCATTCCAAATCGGCATATGTCACTTCTAAACTGATGTGTGATGAGTGTTCTGGCACAAAAATAGGTTGCTGTGCATCCCCCAGGTGGGTGCTATACATTGGTACATTGGTTTCCCTCTACTATGCAAAGTGCTTTGAGTACCTCAGTTGGTAAAAAATAGCTATATTAATTATTACAATAACCAGTAATAGCAACAGTGAAAAACATGGTTTTAAAAAATAGCTATATTAATTATTACAATAACCAGTAATAGCAACAGTGAAAAACATGGTTTTATATGATTGAATATGTTTGGCGTGTATTTGGTAACCGGTCAAGAGCCGCTCTTTGGAAATGGGGATGGATACAAGCCGACTGGAGTAGCCTATGCACTGCAGGTATGCCTATGTGAAATGTGAATAATGCAAAAGCCTCAAGAGTAAACCATTTTAGAAACCTTTTATGGATAGGCTACTTGGCTAATGCATGTCCAGGATTTAAAAAAGACACCAGACGCATTGCTATTGAACCAGCTTTCGTTATAGTAGGTTAGCATTGCTTTTTAATCAAACAAAATGTAAAACAAGCAATTGTTAGACATGTACACATATACAGGTTTAAAATAGCATTTGGCACTGATGAACGCCTAATTTGGAACGCAGTGGCTGTACAGTAACATGCTATACATAACGTCAGACCTCAGGCTATGCGCTTCACAGCGCTCTATGGGTTTTGAATGGAAGCCATTCTGAACATAATTACAGTGCGCTAACAAGATGTTGCCCAATCCCTCCCGCTAATTGGGTAACTTTTGCTAATGTTTTGTTGACTCAGTGACGGAAATGCTATAAATTAAGAGGACTCGCCCCGTTCAAAAGGGTTTATGCTGATTGAACTTTCTAGTTTTTCATTTTTTTCCACTTAATATACTTTGCCATATCCCTTGAAGTATGGTGGGCGGCTAGTCTAGCCAGCAATAAAGGCATTCAGGCAAAAAAACAACACTGTCAGAAATCTTAAAGTAAATGATGTTGTCACATCGTTGTTCAGTGATGACAGTAATCCATCTGAAGGTCATAATCCATTTCTTAATGTATTTGATGATGTGTTTTGAATATCTTGTTAAAATAGTGTTATTCTATCATTTATGTATTCAAATAACTACCGTTTTCTTAAACTGAACATTACTAATGTTGTGTGAGATAGAACCTTCCCACTGGTTGAATCAACATTGAATAAAAATATTCCAAAACATGCATCCTGAACTTTATGTCCTGAATACAAAGTGTTATGTTTGGGGCAAATCCAATACAACACATTACTGAGTACCACTCTTCATATTTAAAGTTGCTTACTTTACCACATTCTTTTCAGTATTATTTTAGTGCCTTGTAGCAAACAGGATGCACGTTTTGGAATATTTTTGTTCTGTACAGGCTTCCTTCTTTTCACTCTGTCAATTACGTAAGTATTGTGGAGTAACTACAATGTTGTTGATCCATGTTCAGTTCTCTCCCATCACAGCCATACAATCTGTAACTGTTTAAAAATCCCCATTGGCCTCATGATGAAATCCCTGAGCAGTTTTCCTTCCTCTCCGGCAACTGAGTTAGGAAGACTCCTGTAACTTTGTAGTTAATGGGTGTATTGATCCCATATCCAAAGTGTAATTAATAACTTCACCATGCTCAAAGGGATATTCCATGTCTGCTTTTTTTCATTTTCACCAATAGGTGAAATTAGTTATTTAAAACTTAATTATTCTGTCAATATAATAATAAACATACAGTAACAGTCTAAGGTTTGGACACACCTACTCATTCAAAGGGTTTTTCTTTATTTTGACTATTTTCTACATTGTAGAATAATAGTGAAGACAACAAAACTATGAAATAACACATATGGAATCATGTAGTAATTAAAAAAAGTGCTAAACAAGTTTACATACACCTTAGCCAAATATATTTAAACTCAGTTTTTCATCATTCCTGACATTTAATCCTAGTCAATATTCCCTGATTTAAGTCAATTAGGATCACCACTTTATTTTAAGAATGTGAAATGTCAGAATAATAGTAGAGAATGATTTATTTCAACTTTAATTTATTTCTGTCACGTTCTGACCTTTATTTCCTTTGTTTTGTCATTATTTAGAATGGTCAGGGTGTGAGTTGGGTGGGCAGTCTGTTTGTTTTTCTATGATTTGGGTATTTCTATGTTTCGGCCTAGTATGGTTCTCAATCAGAGGCAGGTGTCATTAGTTGTCTCTGATTGAGAATCATACTTAGGTAGCCTGGGTTTCACTGTGTGTTTGTGGGTGATTATTCCTGTCTCTGTGTTTGCACCAAATAGGACTGTTTAGGTTTTCGCACATTTCTTGTTTTGTTAGTTATTTAATGTCTAGTTCCTTTATTAAAGAACATGAATAACCACCACGCTGCATTTTGGTCCACTTCTCCTTCACCACAGGAAAACCCTTACAGAATCACCCACCACAACAGGACCAAGAGGCGTGGTAAACAGCAGCTGCAGCAACAGCAGCAGCAGGAGAAGCGACAGTTGCAGCAGGAGCAACAGCAGCAGCAGCAAAGGCAGCAGGAGCTAAGAAGTCTGGAGTATACGACTTGGGAGGAAATAGACAGGTGGGCGGTCAACCCAGGGAGAGTGCCGGAGCCCGCCTGGGATTCGATGGAGCAGTGCGCGGAAGGTTACAGGAGAATGAGGTTGGCGAGACAAGCACGGTGGCGCGGACGGAAGCCCGAGAGTCAGCCCCAAACATTTCTTGGGGGGGGGGGGGGGGGGGGGGAGGCACAGGGAGAGTGTGGCAGAGTCAGGAGTCAGACCTGAGCCAACTCCCCCTGTTTATCATAAGGAGCCAAGGAGGAAACCAGAGCCGGTGTTGGAGGTGAGCGAAGCAGAGACGGTGAAGGAGTTAATGGGGAGATTGGAGGAGAGAGATATGAGGGAGTTGCTGTGTTGGTGCGTGTCGACGGAGCGTGTCGAGGATTTGATGACACCTGGGTCAGCTCTTCATTCTCGTCCTGAGGTGTGTGCTAGTCGGCTGGTGAAGATGGTGCCAGCCTCACGCACCAGGCCTCCTGTGCACCTCCCTAGCCTTGCACATCCTGTGCCAGCTCAGCGCTACAGTGCGCCTAGCAGTGCTAACCGTGGCGGGCGTGGTACTGGTCAGGCACCGTGCTATGCGGTGGAACGCACGGTGTCCCCAGTATGCTACATCTCAGCTCATCACATCTGCCGGGCTAGACTGAAGATCCAGCCAGGGCGGTTGGTGCCAGCACTGCTCTCAAGATCTCCAGTATGCCTTCACGGTCCGGTCCATCCTGTGCCACCTCCACACACCAGCCCTCCGGTGGCAGCTCCCCGCACCAGGCTTCCTGTGCGTGTCCTCGGCCTAGTACCACCAGTGCCAGCACCACGCATCAGGCCTACAGTGCACCTCGCCTCTCCGGCGCCTCCCTCCAGTCCAGCGCTGCCAGAGCCTTCCTCTCCAGCGTTGCCGGAGCCTGTCTGCCAGGAGCCGCCGGTCAGCCAGGGGCCGCCAGTGCCGCCGGTCAGCCATGGGCCGCCGGCGCCCCTCAGCCCAGAGGCGCCCCTCAGCCCAGAGGCGCCCCTCAGCCCAGAGGCGCCCCTCAGCCCAGAGGCGCCCCTCAGCCCCTCTGTCCAGAGCCGCCGCCCCTCTGTCCAGTGGGGTCATTGAGAAGGGTTGCCATGGTTAGAGAGCCACGGAGGCGGACAATAAGGCGGACTAAGACATTGGTGAAGTGGGGTCCCGCGCCAGAGCCAACCACCGCGGACAGACGCCCACCCAGACCCTCCCCTATAGGTTAAGGTTTTGCGGCCGGAGTCCGCACCTTTGGGGGGGGTGGTACTGTCACGTTCTGACCTTTATTTCCCTTGTTTTGTCATTATTTAGTATGGTCAGGGCGTGAGTTGGGTGGGCAGTCTGTTTTTCTATGATTTGGGTATTTCTATGTTTCGGCCTAGTATGGTTCTCAATCAGAGGCAGGTGTCATTAGATGTCTCTGATTCTCAATCATACTTAGGTAGCCTGGGTTTCACTGTGTGTGGGTGATTATTCCTGTCTCTGTGTTTGCACCAGATATGACTGTTTAGGTTTTCGCACATTTATTGTTTTGTTAGTTATTTCATGTCTAGTTCCTTTATTAAAGAACATGAATAACCACCACGCTGCATTTTGGTCCGCTTCACCACAGGAAAACCCTTACAATTTCATCACATTCCAAGTGGGTCAGAAGTTTACATACACTCAATTCCTATTTGGCAGCATTTCTTTTAAATTGTTTAACTTAAGTTGGGTGAATTTTGGCCCATTCCTCCGGACAGAGCTGGTGTAACTCAGGTCAGGTTTGTAGGCCTCATTGCTCACACACTTTTTTCAGTTCTTTAGCTAAATAGCCCAGAATTGTAGCCTACTCCCGACCATCACGTTGTACAGCGCCATATTTTCTGTTCCATCCTAACGGAAACCCAGAGCAAAATTTCTTAATCAGTCCCATATACTATGTTTTTACAAAAAGGTTTTCAATTCTCTTGTACAGCCACGAATGAAGGCTGTCAAATGCTTCTCAAAGATGCCCTCTGTTGGTCAAACTAGCACTAACTAGCATTCATGTTACCAGTGGGTGGCACTTAAATAACGTGCCATAGAATTATGCGGCACCACGCAAGCTTTGCTGCAGTACGCTGCAACTTTTAAAGGACGAACCACTGTAGTCATCCTTTGTCTTGATGACAGCTTTGCACACTCTTGGCATTCTCTCAACCAGCTTTATGAGGAATGCTTTTCCAACAGTCTTGAAGGAGTTCCCACATATGCTGAGCACTTGTCTGATTATCCTTCACTCTGCGGTACAACTCATCCCAAACCTCAGGTGTGTTTTGGGTCATTGTCCTGTTGAAAAATAAATGATAGTCCAACTAAGCACAAACCAGATGAGATGGCGTATCGCTGCAGAATGCTGTGGTAGTCATGCTGGTTGTGTGCCTTGGATTCTAAATAAATCACTGAGTGTCAACAGCAAAACACCCCCACACCATCACACTCCTCCTCCATGCATCACAGTGGGAACCACACATGCGGAGATCCTCCGTTCACTGACTCTGCGTCTCACAATGACACGGCGGTTGGAATCAGAAATCTCTCATTTGTACTTATCCGACCAAAGTACAGCTTTCCAGCAGTCTAATGTCCATTGATTGTGTTTCTTGGCCCAAGCAAGTCTCTTCTTCTTTTTGGTGTCCATTAGTAGTGTTTTTTTTGCAGCAAAATCGACCATGAAGGCCTGATTCATGCTGTCTGAACAGTTGATGTTGTTACTTGAACTCTGTGAAGCATTTATTTGGGCTGCAATCGGAGGTACAGTTAACTCTAGTGAACTTGTCCTCTGCAGCAGAGGTAACTCTGGGTCTGTCACGACTTCCGCCAAAGTCGGTTCCCCTCCTTGTTCGGGCGGCGTTCAGCGGTCGACGTCGCTGGTCTTCTGCCATCGCTGATCCACCTTTCATTTTCCATTTGTTTTGTTTTCCCACACACCTGGTTTTACATTCCCTCATTACATGACGTGTATATAACCCTCTGTTCCCCCCATGTCTGTGTGGAATTGTTTGTTGTAAAGTGTATGTGTATTATAGACTGGTTTGCGACGGGTTATTTCAACCTATATTTTGTTTTTCTGGGTGCAGTCGGTTTTGCCTCATTAAACTGCTCCGGTTATTACCCAGTTCTGCTCTCCCGCGCCTGACTTCCCAGCAGCCAGTTAAGCACCTCTTACAGGGTCTTCCTTTCCTGTGGCGGTCCTCAAGAGAGCCAGTTTCATCATAGCGCTTGATGTTTTTTTGTGACTGCACTCAAAGTTCTTGAAATGTTCCAGATTGACTGACCTTCATTCGTTTCTCTTTGCTTATTTGAGTTGTTCTTGCCATAATATGGACTTGGTTTTTTACCACAACTGATTGGCTCAAACGCATTAAGAAAGAAAGAAATTCCACAAATTAACTTTAACAGGGCACACCTGAACCTCTCTGGGATATGTGGGACGCTAGCTAAATGCAGAGCGCCAAATTCAAATAAATTACTGAAATTAATCAATTAATCAAACTTTCATTAAATCACACATGCAAGATAGCAAATTAAAGCTACACTTGTTGTGAATCCAGCCAACATGTCAGATTTCAAAAAGGCTTTTCGGCGAAAGCAAACGATGCTATTATCTGAGGATAGCACCTCCGTAAACAAAGAAAGAAACCATATTTCATCCTTGCAGGCGCGACACAAAACGCAGAAATAGAAATATAATTAATGCCTTACCTTTGACGAGCTTCTTTTGTTGGCACTCCAATATGACCCATAAACATCACAAATGGTCCTTTTGTTTGCATAATTCCGTCGATATATATATCCAAAATGTCCATTTATTTGGCGCGTTTGATAGAGAAAAACACCAGTTCCGACTTGCGCAACGTGACTACAAAATATCTCAAAAGTTACCTGTACTTTGCCAAAACATTTCAAACTACTTTTGTAATACAATTTTAGGTATTTTTTTAACGTAAATTATCAATAAAATTGAAGACGGGATGATCTGTGTTCAATACAGGAAGAAAACAAACTGTAGCAAGCTTTCTGGTCACGCTCCTCCATCTAACAGTACACTTCAAGTGACCCTCGTTCAAGGATGGCCGTACTTCTTCATTACACAAAGGAATAACCTCAACCAATTTCTAAAGACTGTTGACATCCAGTGGAAGCGATAGGAACTGCAAGAACTGCAAGCAAATCTGGATTCCCAATGAAAACCCATTGAAAAGAGAGTGACCCCAAAACAAAACAAAATCTGAATGGTTTGTCCTCGGGGTTTCGCCTGCTAAATAAGTTCTGTTCTACTCACAGACATGGTTCAAACAGTTTTAGAAACTTCAGAGTGTTTTGTCTACTAATAATATGCATATCTTATCTTCTAGGGATGAGTATCAGGCAGTTGAATTTGGGCATGCATTTCATCTGGACGTGAAAATACTGCCCCCTGTCACCAAGAAGTTAATTGAAATGCATTCCAGGTGACTCCCTCATGAAGCTGGTTGAGAGAATGCCAAGAGTGGGCAAAGCTGTCATCAAGGCTAAGGGTGGCTACTTTTAAGAATGTCAAATATAAAACATTTTGATTTGTTTAACACTTTTTTGGTTACTACATGATTCTATGTGTGTTATTTCTTAGTTTGATGTCTTCACTATTATTCTACAATGTAGAAAACAGTAAAAATAAAGAAAAAGCCTTGAATGAGTAGGTGTCCAAACTTTTGACTGGTACTGTTAAAAGGCCATATGTGGTTTAAAAACATTTGTATCATTTCAAAGAAGAAACAATTACATTTGACATTCAACTGAATGTCTGAAATCCCACTGA
The DNA here is from genome assembly GCF_045791955.1 of Oncorhynchus clarkii lewisi. Classification (NCBI taxonomy): domain Eukaryota; kingdom Metazoa; phylum Chordata; class Actinopteri; order Salmoniformes; family Salmonidae; genus Oncorhynchus; species Oncorhynchus clarkii. The sequence continues at coordinate 31,861,317 of NC_092163.1, read as the reverse complement.
AATATATCGATTCCATAGATTTACTCTCATTATACTATTGTTAATGTGCTATAATACAGTCAAAATTTGAAGGATTATTTAAAATTCAAAACGAGTTGAGTATTTTACTCCATTATGCAGCTGTTACATTTACAGAACTTTATTTTTGGCCTTTTATCAATTTTGACGACCTTCGCTAATTCCATTTCTGGAGCACGTTAGATACTGTATCCAAGATACTACAGAGAGTCAACTGAATAGAAGTAGTTGTATAGAGATATTGCATCCAGGGGTGTATTCATTATGCCGATTTGGTTGCAATACATCTCTTAAATGGAAGCAAATGGAACGAAACCGGAACTAGCTGAATTTGTCCAATAGAAACTCTTGTTTTAGTACACAACTGTTTGAACTAATGATTAAACCTCTGGTGAACCACATGAGATGTACACTCTTAGGAAAAAAAGGTGCTAAGTAGAACCCTTTGCAGAGAGTTCTACCAAGAACTCTTTTATCTTTGAAGGGTTCTTCCTAGAACCCTCTATGAACAGTTCCACCAGTCTTATTAGCCTTTAACATTCAACTCTCTTAGTGATGAGTCATTCGCGAATGAACACTGTTTTTGAACAGATCTTTTTGGTGAATGTCGGGAACCGACTCGCATCTGTGAAAGAGCTGTTCATTTGGTTCACTGATTTGCATACTGCTACTACTGCTTTTTGAGCTCCAGACAACGACTTTCTGTAGATAAGTTCTGTGAAGATTGTAATTCCTCACTGCAGAATCAATAGGCAGTGAGAAGAGAGCCTTATTATGGTCCATGCAACATTTTTGCAAGCTATCTAATTTCATCAGGTAAAATGTATTTGAACACAGATTTCATGATCTGACAATGATAGGCAACCTTTTAGGCTTTACACTACAAATGAGTTATTTTTCAAGGGTTTTAATACATTTTTAAGCACTACTGAATGACGAGCCGTTTGGGAGCCAAATGAATGCCTCATTTAGGTGAGCAGAGCCAAAAGATCCGGCTTATGGAAAATATTTTGAATGTCCATCAATACTCTTTATGACAATACCTTACATATATCATAAGGTATTTATTTGAGGGCCTTGTTATACCCTAACAGTGGTCAAACTCCTGGTTTACAACTCCTGGTTTACAAATCACATTACGCTGGCATGTAAAGTGATGAGTAATTCTTATTGGAATCCAGCCAGAGTCAGGATATCCAATAATTGGAACTTTCAATCACCCACAACATGCATTCAGAATGACTGCCAGGGTAGGAAAGACTATCTAAAGCATCTAAACCATCTAAGTAATGGGTGCAATACATCAAACTCCTAACAGGTTGGATTAGTTTAGAAAAATGTATGTTATTTATCTTTGTGTAGCATATGATTAAATCAACCAACCAATGTACACTACCGTTTAAACTTTTGAACACCCAGAGGCCCATGGGGCGACGCATAATTGGCCCAGCGTCGTCTGGGTTAGGGGAGGGTTTGGCCGGCAGGGACATTCTTGTGTCATCGCGCACCGGGCGCAGTGCACGCCCACACAATGGTGCGGCTGACTTCCGGGTTGGATGGGCATTGTGTTAAGAAGCAGTGCGGCTTGGTTGGGTTGTGTTTCGGAGAACAACCTTCATCTCTCCCGAGTCCGTATGGGAGTTGCAGCGATCAGACAAGACTGTAACCACTACCAATTGGATACCACAAAATTAGGGAGTAAAAGGGGGTGAAAAAAAAAAGTTCTAGGTAGAACCCTTTGCCTTAAAAATAACCCTTGTCTTCCAAAAAGGGTTCTTCAGATGAGGAGAAATAACCATTTTGGAAGTGAAGATGTTAACATTATTGTATTTAGTGGGTGTGTGAAGTATACTTACTTCGGCAGCCCTTGCCATCCTCCGCCAGTAGCTGTCCCTCAGGGCAGATGCAGTAGTAGGAGTCTGGTGTACTGATACACTGGTGCTCACAGCCATGCTCCACTGTGTTACACAGGTCTGTGGAGGGACAAACACACACGGACACTCTGACAAACTGGGGGACAGTGAACGAGAAGTGTGTGGTGTCATAGGTCCGGTCCAGGATCGATGGAATGCCGTGAGGGACAGCACAAGGATGCCGTTATTGGTACCATTCTAAAAAGCTGATGCTAACAACGTGCACATTTTATACAATGTCTAATGTGGTTACTAAAATCCAATTTGGATATATTTGGCTGTTTTTGCAGCGTAATATTTAGATATTGTCCTTTTCGGGTGTAGAAAAATGTTTGCTAAATGCGAATTCCATTTGTAAAAGCTGAAAGCATAGATAGCCAGTAATTGCATTCTGGTTACCAATGCAGTTAAAAAGTAACTAGATAGCATAAAGCAAGATAATGTTATTTGATTGTGACCAACAGCATAGGTGTTTCTATAATAAACAGACCTTCGTTCAAATAGTATTTGTATTGCTTTGAATACTTTAGCTGCTTTCGATTGAGCTGACTTGGAGCACTTAAACTGACATAGTCCCAAAAGTGCAAATGTCGCCCACCTGGCATTCCAATCATGCTCAAAGAAAAAACCTACTATTTGAACTCAGATCAGAAATATGAACAAAGTCCTGTTGTGTGCAAGTAATAAGGACCAAAAATAAGACCTTTAAATCTTCAAAACCTATTTTCAAGTGTATGTTAATGCTGGGTCTCAAGCTTGATAAACACGGAATAGTACATACTTTAGGTTTATTGCGCTTGCAATGTTCACCGCAAATCTCACCCAGCAGCTGCCTCAAATATTCTGCCCCTAGCTACAGTAAATACATTCTACTGTTGGGCCTGATGATGGCCTCACTAACTTGTGCAGGTAATCTTGTCATTGTTGAGCTTAAAGCCAGCTACTGTAAATACATTCTACTGTTGGGCCTGATGATGGCCTCACTAACTTGTGCAGGTCTTCTTGTCATCGTGGAGCTTAAAGCCAGCGCTGCAGTCACAGGTGAAGGCTCCAGGGGAGGGGATACAGATCTGCTCACAGTCATGCTTCTCCTCAGCACACGGGTCTATCACTGGGTCATACAAACAGAGACACTGATTATTGCTTGAAGGGAAGGTTGTAGTTTCATATCTGGGCTTCCTCAATGGTTTGGCCTGATGATGGCTTCACTAACTTGTGCAGGTAATCTTGTCATCGTTGAGGGTGTAGCCAGTATTGCAGTTGCAGGTGAATGTGCCCAGAGAGGTGATACAGATCTGCTCACAGTCATGCTTCCCCTCAGCACACATGTCTATCACTGTATTATAAAAAACAGAGACACTGATTATTGCTTGAAGGGAAGGTTGTAGTTTCATATCTGGGCTTCCTCAATGGTTTGGCCTGATGATGGCTTCACTAACTTGTGCAGGTAATCTTGTCATCGTTGAGGGTGTAGCCAGTATTGCAGTTGCAGGTGAATGTGCCCAGAGAGGTGATACAGATCTGCTCACAGTCATGCTTCCCCTCAGCACACATGTCTATCACTGTATTATAAAAAACAGAAACACTGATTACTGCTTGAAGTGAAGGTTGTGGTTAATGCCCAGAGTTCTATTGTTTGAGACCTTCTATACCAACTTGGGCTCTCAAGTATTCCTAAGGAAGACACGATCATTCATCTTGGGGATTTTATTGCCAATCGGCCAGGACCACAACATTTGGAGAGGAATGATTGGGAAAGAAGGTGTCAGCAAACCAACTCAAATGGAGTTATTCCCCTAACCAAATGTGTAGAACATGATCTTATCACTAACACATTCTTCCATCAGAAAAAAACAAATATCCTGGATTTATCCCCACTCTGGCATATCATTGACCATGTCATTGTCTGAGGCAAGGAACTCTTCAAACCGAAGTACAACCGTTGAGACGGAGATCCTCAACCAAACCATTCAGCGAATCATAAAGGAAGACCTAGGAAAACCACTTAGGAAGGAGCAGGTACAAAATGCCAGGTAAGAAATAGCAAGGCCACATACCTGAGCCTAAGTGCTCTTTCTTACACCACATACATGCCCTGCTTCTGAAGATCTGGCACAAGTAGAGAATTCCCACAGAACTCAGATTGTTACCATCTTTAAAAAGGGGGACAGGAATATTTGTGGGAACTACATAGGAATCTATGCAGTATCTTCCTACTGTCCACCACTGGGAAAATACTTAAATCACATACTGGCCAACTGACTCCTACCCCTCCCAGAATCACAACGAGGCTTTTTCCCATCCAGAGGCACAACGGACATGATTTCCACAACACAATAACTGCAAGAGAAAAAGCAAACACTTTACTTTACTTTTTTATAGATCTTACAAAAGGATTTGACTATATAAAATATCAGCTGCCCTGAAAAGCTCACCAGGTACTGTGACTTCTGCATGACAACTTCTGCATGTCGTCAACACTGATCCTTTACAGTGGTGCTAAAATGGAACCCTTCAAGATGAAAACTGGGATGAAACGGCTGCATCACTGCCCCACCCTTTTTGCAATCTTCATTGCTGCCATCCTTCACTGCACATGTAAAATCTGTCTCAGGAAGTCCCAATCCTGTAAAAACATACAGCAGATTCTTCAACCTAATTAAAGTCAAGGCAAACAGCAAATTCACTTCTATTATGGAGCTCAAGTTAAGTGTTATTAGTCGTCCACTGAAATGCTTACTTCTTGACAATACAACAAAATTAAGAAATAACATATAAGAATACGAACAAAGTAAACGGCTCAGTAGAATATTATTTTTTGCATAAAACGGAAGACACAATTGGGATTAGAGGGAATTTTTTTAATTGTGCAGCATTGCTTGTAGATAAACTGTCTCTGAGCCTGTTGGTATCAGACCTCATGCTCCGATACCGTCTGCACGGCAATAAGAGAGTTAACAGCTCATTGCTGGGGTGTGTGGTCCTTGATGATGGGGAGGGGGGGGGGGGGGGCCTTCCTCAGGCACAGTTTCAAGTAGATGTCCTGGATGGGTGGGAACATGGTTCTAGTGATATACCGGGCTGTCTTCACCACCCGCTGGAGGGCCTTGTACGGGAATTGCTCCGTCCACGGCCACAAGGCTGTGACGTAACCGGTCAGGATGCTCTCAATGTGCAGCGGTAGAATTTGGAGAGGACACGGTGTTGGCATGCTGAATTTCTTCAGCCACCTTAGGAAGTAGAGATGCTCATGCGCCCTCTTACAAGAGTGGTGGACACAGATTAACTTAAAACTGCTAACTCTGTACTGCAGTCCCGTTGATGTGGATTGCGGCATCATTTGTTTTGCTGACATTGAGGGAGAGGTTGTTGTCCTGGCACCACAATGAGAGTTCAATTACCTCCTCTTTATAGGCTCACTTGTCATTGGTTATCAGGCCTACAACCGTGGTGTCATCAGCCAACTTGATGATGGAGTTGGTGTCAGCCTGGGGTCTGCCCGTCTGGAAGTCAATGATCCAGTTCCAGAGGGTGGTGTCCAGACCCAGGGCTCTGAGCTTGGTGTTGAGCTTGGAGGGAACAATAGTGGTGAATGATGAACTGTGGTCAATGAAAAGCATTCTCACATAGGTGTTATGGCCGTGTGAATAGCGATGGAAATGGCATCTTTTCTGGATCTGTTGGAGAGGTAGGCAAATTGGAGTGGGTCTGTTTGTACATGATCCAGCAATAAAGACTGCTTCTGTGCAAGAGGATTTTTGTTGGCTAATGATCTTGTACAGTTCGCCTTGGTGTTTGCTTGTGGCGGTATGTACACAGGTGTGATAACACGTGAATTCCCTCTGCATTTAGTGGGGTCGGCATTTTAGCATCAGGAACTCCAGGTTCGGAGAACTATATAGAGATATTTTCAACTTTGTTTTACCAGGAATTGTTGATGAAGAAACAGACCTCTCCCCCTACTCTTACCAGTAGCTGCAGTTCAAACGATAATGAAAAGGGAAAAGCCATCTGGTTGAATAGCAGTCGAGTGTATCGTCTGTAAGCCAGGTCTCTAAAAACACATCCTTCTGTGATTGAAGCCTTGCTCTGAGTTCAAAGTATTTTCCAGTGATTGGACATTGGCCATCAGGATACTTGGAAAAGGAGGCTGTGTAGCCCATCCGACTAGCTTGGAGACCCCTTTCCTTCCTCTTCTTCATCCCCGGTGTTGCCTTTGGTCATCTTGTTTAACAGCAACATGTAAGTCCGCTGTGCGGTGAACAAAGGAGCAAACAAAGTATATATATTTTTTTTAAAGCCATAAAAAAAGCAAAGTCGAGCAGGAACCGGGAAGACGCGCACCCTCCTCAGAGCCGCATATGTCTCCAGTATGCACATGACAAAGCAATGCCTGCCCACTTTAGAAGAAGACTTTGCAAAGACGTACACACTCCTGGGTCTGGCCCTGAACAACAACAAAAAAGACACAAATCATCCACTAAGCCCCACCAGACAATACAACACCGGTCCCAACAATATATGTTGACAATACCACCCGTGTAAATGTGGATCACTTTCGATACCTTGCCAACTTTCTCTCCTCCAAAGCTGACATAGACGCGAAAATACACCACCTCCTAAAATGTGTCAGTGGAGCCTTTGACAGACATGGGAAATTTGTCTTTGATGATTGTGATATCTAAACTAAAGTCCTCATTTACCAAAGCCGTAGTTCTCTACTCCCTACTGTATGGGGAAACCTGCACCAACTCCTGTAACGGCTCTTGTACTCCCAGCTTAGACTATGGAATGGATGCATTAATAGTTACTTTTCTTGAAGTTATATTTAAGGCATGCAGATATACAGAAAGGATCAATTCAGATGTTTTCAGCTACAGTTGTGGTCTGTAACACCACCAAGGACCCTTCTCAGATGATGTAGAGTCTCTGAGAAAACTGTGGGAGACCCCACTAAACCAGGATAATTTTTCCTCACAAGAATCTGACTTTCTGGGCCAGAGATATTGAAACTGTAATTTCTTATTGAATCTTTATTAGGACAGGGATTCAATGCTGGGAGTCAGTAAAAAGGTCCTCCAACAACAATTTGAAATGCCCTAGAGCAGGTATTCCCAAACTGGGGTACCGCGTAATGCCGTTGAGGGTATGGCAAATTAAAATGTGATCCATAAAAAGAAAAAAAATCTTTACATTTTCAAACAGTACATTTATGTTTTCCAACGGGGATATACATTTGGGTGAGTTTTTTTTCTCGCCTGAGTAGCCTCGTTTCACTTCCAAAAGTAAAATTAAACCATCTTGTGTTCAGCGAATAACAACACAATGTCAAATACAGGTAGGAGCATATTGTCACATTTTTTTTAATCGAGAGACGAGCTTAGTTTTCTTTACTGCCCATAATTTTCACTTGTCTGACCGCTTGCATGATGACGAGTTTCTCACACAACTGGACTATTTTGGGTGATGTTTTTTCTCGCCAGAAGGATTTGAATTTAGGATTACAGGGACTCTCCGCAACTATATTCAATGTGCGGGACAAAATTTGAGGCTATGATTAAGAAGTTGGAGCTCTTTTCTGTCTGCATTAACAAGGACAACACAGGTCTTTCCACCATTGTATGATTTTTTTTGTGTGCAAATTAACTCAAGCTTATGGACAATGTCAAATGTGATATAGCGAAGCACCTGAGTGAGTTGGGTGCGCAATTATGCAGGTACTTTCCCGAAACGTACGACACAAACAACTGGATTGGATATACCACGGTATCGTTACATTATAGAACCATCCCATGAGTAAAGATGTAATCCATCGGAGACAACTTGAAAACAACATGTATTTAGTTTTATATCAGTAAGGGCTTCCTGCACATCTGCAAAATTGGACTGTAGCCTTGTCACAGCCAGGTAAGCAGCTGGGGCAATTGTGTACATAATAGTATCATCTGTATTTTTTTTACAGATCGACCAATAGCATTTATATGAACAGTGAAAAGAACAGGTCCTAGTATCGACCCCTGCGCAACAGCTTATGTATCTTAAGAAATGTGGACTGTCAATCACGATGGCCTGAGTTCTGTCACTAACATAGTCATTCAATCATGAACAGAGCTCACGCCTATTGAGGACAACTTGTTTCAATAAAATAGCATGATGGACAGTATCAACAGATTTTGACAGGTCCACAAACACATTTTAAATCATTGACAAGATCAAAAAAAGTGGTTGCTATAATAGTGCTATGCGGATTGGTTTACATTCAAAATACATTTCTCAGATAAAAAAAAGAGCAAAGTTGTACATTTATCAAGCCACAGATTCTGAACATATTACTGAAGATATAAACAGACTATTTAATCATACAAACATACGTAGAGTATGGAATAAACATATTTATAGGTACTTTTGTCATAATTATCCTTTAAGTTATGCAAAAACACAGAAAAAGCATATTTCCATATTGTTGGTAAAACATGGACATAAGCTACCAAAAACCTTTCTCCCCTCTAATTACTGACGTTGTAGATCCCCTCAAACTACTCAGAAAGACACGTCTGAACAACAAGCACTTTACCTTGTGAGGATCTGACATTTTGGGCCAGAGATATTGGAACTAAAGTGTAAATGCAGTCAAAGCTGATTTTTTTTTAGGTAGATGAAGAACGATTAAAGAAGGATTTTTCAGTCTTGAGACATGAATTGTGTATGTGTGCCATTCAAAGGGTGAATGGGCAAGACAAAATATAAAACTGCCTTTGAACGGGGTATGGTAGTAGGTGCCAGGGGGCACCGGTTTGTGTCAAGAACTGCAATGCTGCTGGGTTTTTCATGCTCAACAGTTTCCGTGTATATCAAGAATGTTCCATCACCAAAGGACATCCAGCCAACTTGACACAACTGTGGGAAGCATTGGAGTCAACATGGGCCAGCATCCCTGTGGAACTCTTTCAACACCTCATTCCCCCTCAGGAGACTGAAAATATTTGGCATTGGTCCTCAGATCCTCTACAGCTGCACCATCGATAGCATGGTGAACTGGTTGCATCACTGCCTGGTATGGCAACTGCTCAGCCTCTGACTGCAAGGCACTACAGAGGGTAGTGCGTACGGCCCAGTACATCACTGGGGCCAAGCTTCCTGCCATCCAGGATCTCTATACCAGGCGGTGTCAGAGGAAGGCCCTAAATTGTCAAAAACCGAATTGTCAAAAACCACCCCCATAGTCATAGACTTCTCTCTGCTACTGCACGGCAATCGGTACCTGAGCGACAAGTCTAGGTCCAAAAGACTTCTTAACAGCTTCTACCCCCAAGCCATAAAACTCCTGAACAGCTAATCAAACACCAACCTGACTATTTGCATTGACCCCCCTGCTACTCTCTGTTTATCATCAATGCATAGTCATTATAACTCTACATGTGCATACAGTATTACTACAACTAACCGGTGCAACCGCACATTGACTCTGTACTGGTACCCCTGTATATTGCCTCGCTATTGTTATACTACTGCTGCTCTTTAATTACTTGTTACTTTATTTTTTATTTTTAACTTAACCAACAATGCAGTTTAGAAAAATAAGTGTAAGTAAATATTTCACTGTAAGGTCTACTACACCTGTTGTAGTAGGCGCATGTGACAAATACAATTTTATATTATTAATTATCCTTATGACATATATATACACATACAGTTGAATGAACCAGACTGTGGAGGTCTACCATTTTTTTCGGAGGTATTGGCTGATTTCTTTTGATTTTCCCATGATGTCAATCAAAGAGGCACTGAGTTTGAAGGTAGGCATTGAAATACATCCACAGGTACACTTCCAATTGACTCAAATGATGTCAATTAGCCTATCAGAAGCTTCTAAAGCCATGACATAATTTTCTGGAATTTTCCAATCTGTTTAAAGGCACAGTCAACTTAGTGTATGTACACTTCTGACCCACTGGAATTGTGATACAGTGAATTATAAGTGAAATAATCTGTCTGTAAACAATTGTTGGAAAAATGTATTGTGTCATGCACAAAGTAGATATTCTAATTGACTTGCCAAAATGACTAAGTGTATGTTATCTTCGACTTCAACTGTACATTTAGAAAGATTAGTCATTCCATGCTTATTCATACTGTTTTGTTGAATAGGAAATACATCATAAAATATTTCATATTTAAAAAAAAAATCATATTTGTACTGTGTACTTGAGCTTGTGTCCTCAAACGTGACTATACCTCAGCAATTTATTACTTTTTTTACCAGAAAGGTGAGATTTTAACCTTTCTTGGAGTATGCAGCATTACTAGTTATCAGTGGTGGAAAAAATACTAAATTGTCATACTTGAGGGAAAGTAAAGATACCTTAATAGGAAATGACTACAAATAGTACTTGGGTAAATGTCTAAAAGTATTTGGTTTTAAGTATGAAAAGTAAAAGTATAAGTATAAATCATTTCAAATTCCTTATATTAAGCAAACCTGACGACACAGTTTTCTTGTTATTTATTTATATACGGATTGCCAGGGGCGCACTCCATAACTCAGACACCATTTACAAACCAAGCATGTGTTTAGTGAGTCCGCCAGATCAGTGGCAGTAGGGAGGACCAGTGTATGAATTGGACCATTTTCCTGTCAAATTATGAGTACTTTTGGGTGTCAGGGAAAATGTATGGAGACCCCAAACTACATAAGAAAAATTACTTTAAAGTGCTACTTAAGTACTTTACACCACTGCTAGTTATCCTTTATGGCCCTTTCATGATAAACAATTACTTTTGGGGATTACTTAGTGTGGCGTCCCAGTTATGTGGCCGGGGAAAGCCACTGTTTTGAGTGTCAGCCACGTCCCACAACCCGCAATGTTGGCGGCAGCAAGCACTCCTGAGGTCACTCGGCCTTGTTAGGCTGCAATGCACCTGGGGAAATTTAAGTGGCTGCTTTAGTTTAGCACAGGGGCTGGACGCCAGAGGCTGAGCTCTACGGACATTTGTTTGAAGCCCTGGACATTGTGTTCTCCACAGGAAGAAGTGACCGGTCTACAAGTGAAGCTGGTAAACTGGGTAGCAGCCCGGCAAGTTTTCTTTAAAGTTAAGGCTATCACTAGGTTCAGTTAAGTGGAGTGGGAGAGTTTTGTTTTTTGTTAATGTTTGAGAACCAGATTTGTGAACCTTTTATTTTGAATAAATATGCTAGCCTAGGTTAAGCTGTGTCCCTGTCATTGTTCTTCCTCATTGCCTTCCTACCAGTCACCTACCAGCCACGCCTATTGAGTCATTCCAGTAGATTACATTTTCAATTACATTTAGGGTGTATTGAACCAACATGGATTAACTTTTAAACTGGGTTAAATCAAGGTTTATCTATTTCTTGTTGCACCAATTTTTAAACCTAGTTTGAAATGAATTGTAGTTAAATTAAATCCTTCCTCTAATCTAAGTTTACACCTAGATTAATTTTAAGCCTGTTGCTCAATTAATTAAAAAAAAATATATAAATTTAGATTGCCGATTAATTCTAAACTGCCACTTGAGGGGTTTAACTGATCAAATGGCAGCATATCTACTGTGGAGAGACCAACGAGTTCCTCAGAGAATAATTAGAAACAGGTTGAATCCTGTAGTGTTATGATAATTCACTCATTAGTAGCTTGGGAATCATCTCGCATGTCTTCTGGGTGATAGGATCAATACCCTTGGACGTAAGCCCCCCTCCGGCTCCAGTTTGAAATAGCCCCCCCCTCTCCTCTGCCGCATCCTTTTTGGCTTCCGCTTTTAATTTATAAACTAGCGAGCTAAAGTTAGCTAACAAATTCGTTCTGTCTAGTACTGGCAAATAAGCCAACCATTGAGAACCTTTCACGATGGAGTTGCAGTAGTTCTAACATTACATTGTTATTGTTTTATCAAGAAACAGCAACTTTGTGGCCTCATTTGTCAAGTAGGCTAGCTACTTCGTTTCAACTCACAAAATACCTCATATTGGTGTAACATGTCACTAATCATAGTTTAAAACCGTTATTCATAGATTTACTGATCCCGATTTAAAATTAAGTGGTGCAACACAGCTCTGATTAATTATAAACCTAGATTTACAAAACCTAGATTAACACTGTTGGTGCAACCCATCTTTAATTACATTTAACTGGTTTAAGGTACTTGCTGAGACCTGCAGATAGACAACATCACCATAATCCACCACTGATTTAAAAGTGCTTTGAACAAGATCCTTTCTGACTGACATTGAAAAATAAGACTTGTTCCTAAAATAAAAAACACATTTTTTAAGAATGTGAAACACAGTTTCTTCAGCATATGAATGTGCTGTTTAAAATTCAGCTTTCATCTAACCAAATCCCAAGAAATGTATAGGAGGTGACCCTATTAATTTGCTGGCCTTTTAGAGTTAAACTCTTCAAGTGACTCCTATCTACTTTCAGAGAAGAGAAAATCATATGTTTAGTTTGCAATGCATTAAGCACCAGTTTCAATTCGGAAAGTTGCTTTTGAACAGCATCAAAAGCCAACTATCCTGAAAAGCCTTCTCAATATTACATGTGCTAGAATAAATAGTGTCATCAGCATACAGATGGAGATTTGCAAAGTTGTAGCGATATTTATTAGAGAGGGGTAAAGAAAGATTTTGTTCGGGCGCCAGGCAGGTATTAACCATGCCGAAAGGAAAAGAGTAGAATAGAGAGAACCACTACCAGACCCACACACATCAGCAGAAGAGACTGCCTAGAGTGTAGCCTGTTTACCAGATAGCCAGTGGAGAGAAAAAAGAATACACACCATATAAAACCCACATCACAGCACAGGGGAAACCCCAACAAGAATACCTCATACAATAATACTAATAATGGCAGAGTAATTCAACAGCAACTGCATGCAAGAATGAACCCAGTCATCAACATAGGATTTGCAATAATCTGTATTATTTTCTAGTGGATGAGTGCAGAGGGTATGAATGTGGGGGGTGTTCATCGACACAACAAAGGCCTTAAAAATGTCCACAGTCTTCTCGGCCACATGTCATTAGTACACCTCAATACAGTTCACATAATACACAACTTGCAAGCAACCTCCTTTTTAACTAAAATGTCCAAATACTTCTGGCAGGGCAATAATAGTCCAGCTCTAATGAACTTCAATAGGAAGTGCATTGGAAAAATAGAGAGTCTGTTGCAGGGTAAAGCACTGGAACGATAGAGGGAAGAGAAAAAGAGAAAAAGAGAGATCTTAGCTGTGGTCTTCAGGCGTGCAGGTGTACTGTCTGACTGTCCGATGGTTTGTATGTTAAAGCTTCGCAACAATGTTGCTACTAATCCATGCGATCCATAACGGGCGCGGTCCCAAACGAAAACAACCACGACCTAGAGCGATTACACCGATGATTGAGTTAAACACTCTATAAACTACACACGCTGAAACAAACAAAACTTCTGCAGCACAGCACACACAATCAAACTGTCGCGCCACCAAAGAGCCCCTCCCCAAAGAGCTGAACGAGCTCTCTTTATTTTCTCCTTCCTTACTGCTCATGCGCTCTTAAAGTGGCAGTGCACGGTGAAGGCTCCGTGCAGATTTCGCCACACTCCTCCCCCCATGAAAAAACAATGCCTGTAGAAACAGAGAGGATGCAGGCTTTGACAGGTTCATGTTCCTGCTACACAAAACCAGGGAAGTCCTCCTCATCAGAGTCCTCCACAAAGAGGTCCTGCAGGTGTTGCTTTTGCCTGCGATCCAGCTCTTCTGCCGTAGGGTAGCAGGGCTTTAGGTCAACAACATGCACTGTCCTGACATCTTCCCCAGTGTCCTCCAAACAGACCAAGTAGTTCACTGGTCCCAACTGCTGCACTACACGGTATGGACCTTTCCATCTCGAAGCTAGCTTGGCAGTGAACTTCTTAGATGCCTTTGACAGATGATGTGAACGTACCCAGACACGAGACTGGGGTGGAAAACACACGTCTCGTCTATGTTTGTCATAGTTTCTCAGCTGTCGTTGTTTGGCTTTGGTTTTGCTGGCCTCCACTCTGGCTAGCAAGGTGTGGTGGTGTTGTACGGCATCAAACGCTGGGCAGTCAGGTGAAACATTCAAACTTTGCAAGACCCTGTCCATCGGACCTTTTAGTGGTCTTCCCAGGTGGAGTTCGGCGGGAGTGACCCCAGAAGTCTCCTGCACGGCAGAGTTCAGTGCAAAGCAAAATTCTGGAAGATGCTGATCCCACCTTGTGTGCTGATCCCCCACGAATGAAGCAATCATCCCCTTCAGGGTTCGGTTTACCCTCTCGGTCAGGTTGGTCTGAGGATGGTAGGCTGTGGTCAGCTTGGCAATTACACCCCAGTAGGTACAGAGCTCTTTGTATATTCCTGATATGAACTGCGGACCTCGGTCAGAGAGGATTTGGTCCGGAATTACGAATCTGGTAAAAACCTCCCTTCGCAGAATTAGAGCAATGGCTGATGCAGTGGCTTTGCGGAGGGGAAACAACTCCACCCAGTGTGTGTAGTAGTCCACTACCACCAATAAAAATTCATTCCGTGTCCCCCGGCTGGGAGGAAAAGGTCCCATGAGGTCAATTCCCAACATTTCATTTGGATGGTTCACCACGGTCTGCTGCATTTTCCCGGCAGGTCTGCCAATGTCTGGTTTGTATTTCTGGCAGACTTCACACTGCTGTACAAACTTCCGGGTATCAACCCACATGCCTGGCCAGTAAACCACCTCTTGTAGTCTTCGATAAGTTTTAAAAACTCCAAGATGGCCACTCATGGGATTGGCATGATAAGCTTGGATTATCTGGTCACACAATATAGAGGGAATGAAGACGCGATAATGGGTGCTGTGTATTCCATCCCCTCTTGGAGTTTTTCGATACACTTTATCCTGAATTATGCTATACTTATCATTGAAGCGACTCTTGGAGTCTTCTTCAGACAGACTCTTGTGGATCGCCATGATGGCAGCATCCTTCTGCTGTGCTCTCCATACACTCTCATCATCCAGAGGAAAGGAATCATCCAGACATTTAGCGGTAGTATAAGTACTGCACAAGGGAGGACAAACATTGGCAGTCTCTGTAATCCGAGAAAGGGCATCTGGTACAACGTTCAGTTTTCCTTTGCGATACTCAATGATGAAGTCAAACTTCTGCAGTCTGATAGACCAGTGAATAAGACGGCTGTTGGTCTTGCCTGATGCCAGAACCCACTGCAGAGCAGCATGGTCTGTGACAACGGTGAAGATCTTTGCCTCCAAGTAGTAGCTCCATTTCTCCAAAGCCCAGACCACAGCGAGGCACTCCCTTTCAGTCGTTGAATAATTCCTCTCGGCTGAATTAAGGGTGCGACTTGCATAGGCAAGAACTTCTTCTGTTCCAAGTCCTGTTTGTTGAGCCAAGACTGCTCCAAGTCCTGTTTGACTTGCATCCGTGTACACAATGAAATGAGCATTCAGGTTAGGATGTCCAAGCACTGGAGGAGTAATTTGACTGTTTTTGAGTGCTTCAAATGCACCTTGGCATGCAGGGGTCCATTGGAATTTCACACCTTTCTTCTTAAGGTGATTGAGGGGTTCGGCTACCTTTGAAAAGTCAGGCACAAACCTGTGGTACCATCCAGCCATACCCAGAAACCGCTGAACAGCCTTGAGGGATGTGGGAATTGGGAATTCCTGCACGGCTGCAACTTTGGCTGGATCTGCATGGATACCTTCAGCATTAACCACATGACCAAGGAACTTGAGTTCTGGCAGACAGAAACGACACTTCTTCAAGTTCAAGGTCAAACCTGCAGCCTTTAGTCTGTCGATGACGGACTGAATGTCTTGCAGATGATCCGCAACAGAGGAGGAGTAGATTATGATGTCATCCAGATAAACAAGACAATTTCTACTCCTCAGATCTCCCAGGACAGTCTCCATCAACCTTTGGAAGGTTGCTGGAGCATTCTTCAAACCAAAAGGCATGACTTTGAAGGAGTACAAACCAGCAGGGGTAACAAAGGCAGTCTTGTCCTAACTAGCAGGATCCATTGACACCTGCCAATAGCCACTGTTCAGATCCAGATTACTAAAGATGGATGCTCCTGCCAGAGATTCCAGTATGTCATTTATGTTTGGTAGAGGGTAGGCATCGCTTTCTGTTATGGCATTCGGCTTCCTGTAGTCCACACAGAATCGATATCCACCATCTTTCTTAGGAATCAGAACAACCGGAGAAGCCCATCCGGAAAAAGAAGGTTCCACAATTCCATTCTCCAACATGCTTTTGAGCTGTTCATTGAGAATTGCCAGTTTGGCGGGGGACAGCCTGTAGGGACGCTGCTTAATGGGGACCTCATGCCGGGTATAGATTGTGTGTTTGAAGACGGTTGTACGGCCGAGTGTAAGAGTACAGACCTCACTGTTCACGGCCAACATCTGGGACAGCTGCCACCTTTCATCATCCGACAGACATGCCTGTTGCACCGCTTGTTTGATGTAGAAATCAGCATCAGGTATGCTTTTGCTCTCGGATAGAAGGGGGGGTACGGCGGTAATCAGGGTGATAGTTGGGTTCTCAGACTTCACTGGTGGAACATGTTTTTGTCTTTGTCTCTTTATATTTTCTCGGTCTCTGACTTGACCTTGTCCGGACTCTGCATAATGTAGCAGGCTCCAACCTGAAATCAGTGCATTACCAGGTTGAAAGGGATGAGGCTGAGAATAGTCAGAGTGCAGCCGATAGGAGGGTTCGGACATCGAGATGGTCAGTCCACTGAAGAACAGGAAGTCTAGGCCAAGGACTACAGCAAATGCAAGGCTTGAATCTGCAAGAATAGCCACAGGAAGGTTAATAGTCTCACCATGCAGTTTTATTATTATACTAATCCAGCCCAAGGGAGTGGTAGGTTCTCCATTGGCCAAGTACAATGGTCCCTCCTCCCAGGTTCGTAGCTCCTTATGAGGTAATGCCATGTTCTGCCACAGGGCCTCTTGCATCAGGGTGTAAGATGCCCCTGTGTCGATTATGGCCTTCCCTCTCCAGTTCCTAACAGTCAGAGGAACCAATAGTTGTTGCGGAATAGGAATAAGACCGCTAGCTGTGCTGTCTAAAGGCTTCATGGTGGGCATTATGGCTGACCCAATTGTATGCAAGCCACCACGCCTGTCTAGTCTTTCAGTCTTCGGTCCTTTCTGACCTTTTCCTGAATCCTGACGCTGGACATAGAGCGGGCAAGAATCTGGAGGATGTTGAACTTTACACCTCCAACACATAACTGGACATTTGTCCTGGATCTTGGGTACAAATATCTGAGACGGTTTAGCCCCAGGAGAGTTATTGGTATACTGGGATGAGGGAACCGGGTTTTTAGTTTGGAGGTGGCGCTTCCAGTCCTTCTCAAACTGAGTCCCAAGACGCACCAGATCATCCACATTTTGCACACGTTCTCGAAGTTGACTAGCAAGGCGGGGAACCATGTTCTTAAGAAGGAGTTTGACCATCTCCTGCTCAGTAATGTCAGCCTTCCATCTCCTACATAGAACTCGATAGGAGAAGGCAAAGTCCCGTATTGGCTCTGCTTCATCCTGGACTCTGTTACGAACACGTTCCGCCAGTTCATCCCCATAGTCCTCTGAGAGGAAGGCTAAGAGGAATATTTTTTGAAACTCCTCCCAGGTTGACACATGTTCACTGGCTATCTCCCACCAGTCTCTTGCTGTACCATGGAGAACACTGCGGAGGGTGGCAAGAACCTCCAAGTCAGTAAGGGGCCGGATAGAAAGAAAATCATTACACTTAGATAAGAAAAACAGTGGATCAACATCATCTTCTGGGCTGCCAAAAGTGGGGAAAAGTAGTTTGATAGGGAGGGAGCGCTCTAGAGGAGGCATGACAGTGGCAGCGGGAGTTCTGTTGTTTAACAGTATATTCAGTGGGGTTTTTGTAGTACTACCTGTTCCTATTACCTTACTGGCCAAGCCAGTGGCAGAGGTAAAACCTGAGGGAGGTGCAGAAGATTTGTCCAGAAGGGAAAAGCACTGCATTACCTCCTGGTGCAGCCCTTCCAGTTGAAGGTCTGTGGCCTTCTGTGCTTTTTCCATCTCATTAACGGTGTCCTTTTGAGTCTGTTCAATCAAAAATCGTAGTTCCCCTGTGAGAGAGTTCTTCATGTCCTCCATAACTTCCTTCAGATAAGAACACACTCCCTTCACAACAGAGGCTGACTCCTCTGCTCTCTGTTTTTGTTCGTCCTCAAGAAAGAGTATGACTTGATGATGGTTAGTTTCCATTTGTGTTTTGAACCGGTGCAGTTTTCCTTGAATATCCTGCTTCAGAGAATCTTGTAAATATTTCTGTCTCTGAACAATTTGTTGTTGGTTTTCCTCCATTTGACAGGGAAGGTAATCCAACCTCCTCTGCACATCTGTCTGATGAGCCTCCACACATTCACTGAGTTTGCGAATGGCATTCTCCTGCATTGTCAAACTATGATTGGTGTGTGTCCATTGATGTTCCAGTTGTCCAGGGATCACAGAGACACCTCTCCCAGTCTCTCTGGACAGGGTAACCGGAAGGGTTTGAGGGGAGGGTAATGGTGGAGATGTTATAGGTGAGCCAGAAGCCTGGGGATTAGGGGCAGTGCTATCCAACTCCATTAGTTCATCGAGTCCTTCCTGAATGAAAGAATCCCGAACATGATTACCATCAGGTGTGTCCACATTGACACAGTATGGGGTTCCAACAAAAGACATGATTCAACCTTGTGTGGATGGTGTCATGGGTGTTTCTCTTCAAGTCCCTGTTCGGGCGCCAATTCTGTAGCGATATTTATTAGAGAGGGGTAAAGAAAGATTTTGTTCGGGCGCCAGGCAGGTATTAACCATGCCGAAAGGAAAAGAGTAGAATAGAGAGAACCACTACCAGACCCACACACATCAGCAGAAGA
The DNA here is from genome assembly GCF_045791955.1 of Oncorhynchus clarkii lewisi. Classification (NCBI taxonomy): domain Eukaryota; kingdom Metazoa; phylum Chordata; class Actinopteri; order Salmoniformes; family Salmonidae; genus Oncorhynchus; species Oncorhynchus clarkii. The sequence goes on along the minus strand of NC_092163.1, from coordinate 31,842,451 downwards.
GACTGCCTAGAGTGTAGCCTGTTTACCAGATAGCCAGTGGAGAGAAAAAAGAATACACACCATATAAAACCCACATCACAGCACAGGGGAAACCCCAACAAGAATACCTCATACAATAATACTAATAATGGCAGAGTAATTCAACAGCAACTGCATGCAAGAATGAACCCAGTCATCAACATAGGATTTGCAATAATCTGTATTATTTTCTAGTGGATGAGTGCAGAGGGTATGAATGTGGGGGGTGTTCATCGACACAACAAAGGCCTTAAAAATGTCCACAGTCTTCTCGGCCACATGTCATTAGTACACCTCAATACAGTTCACATAATACACAACTTGCAAGCAACCTCCTTTTTAACTAAAATGTCCAAATACTTCTGGCAGGGCAATAATAGTCCAGCTCTAATGAACTTCAATAGGAAGTGCATTGGAAAAATAGAGAGTCTGTTGCAGGGTAAAGCACTGGAACGATAGAGGGAAGAGAAAAAGAGAAAAAGAGAGATCTTAGCTGTGGTCTTCAGGCGTGCAGGTGTACTGTCTGACTGTCCGATGGTTTGTATGTTAAAGCTTCGCAACAATGTTGCTACTAATCCTTGCGATCCATAACGGGCGCGGTCCCAAACGAAAACAACCACGACCTAGAGCGATTACACCGATGATTGAGTTAAACACTCTATAAACTACACACGCTGAAACAAACAAAACTTCTGCAGCACAGCACACACAATCAAACTGTCGCGCCACCAAAGAGCCCCTCCCCAAAGAGCTGAACGAGCTCTCTTTATTTTCTCCTTCCTTACTGCTCATGCGCTCTTAAAGTGGCAGTGCACGGTGAAGGCTCCGTGCAGATTTCGCCACAAAGTCAACAGTCTTCCATATATAAGTTATATACAGTGTTAAAAAAGATCAGACCTAAAATTGAGCCCTGGGGAACTCCTTTCGTAAACCTTCGAAATGTCGATTTCATTCCCTGCTGTGCTAAACCCTTTTCTGCCACAAAAGTAGTGTTAGAACCAATCCAATTCTTCAACACTTAAACCAATTTTTTGTCTAAACAGCAGGGCGAGGTCAACAGTGTCGAAAGCCTTTGATAATTCAATAAAAAGTGAAACAGTGATGTTTCTTGTCCTGAGCATCTAGAATATCACATTTACCGCAGTAATGGTACTATGCTTGGCTCTAAAACCGACTGATATTGAGAACTTATAAAGAAAGTCTTTCAACTGTCAGTTCACCAGGTTGTCAAAAACCTTTTCCAGTGCAGACAGCTTTGATATGGGACGATAGTTATCCAACTGGGACGGATCTCCAACCTTATGTAAAAGTGCGTTCCAGACTTTTGGAATCGTATTATTCACCAATGAAAGATGTTAATGAGTGAGAGGGGCAGCAAATGTTTTTTAAATAACGATCAAATTCCAGCTATCAATAGATTTGAGTGCCTTTACAACTTTTGAAAACTCAATCTCGGTATAATGAAATGGATGAACCGTAGGCCGGCAGGCGGCAGTTTCATTCACAGCCTCATTTGAGATGTTAGGATGGAGTTCATTATCAAATGAATGCCCAGGCTTAGCAACATGCTCATAAAAAATATCAAGCAGTTGATTCTTGTCTGTCACTTAATGGTTTTCCATAATGTTTGTCGGGTTATTGAGGTTTGCCTTGGTAGATTCGTAATAGAAGTTAGATTTGCATTTCCGTATTAACAAGGTGCACTTGTTTCTCAGTGCCCTGAATAACTGCCATTCAGCCTTTTTGGCTTTAGCCCATTTGTGTATTTTGTTTTTGGATCAAATCAGATAATTCCTCTGTAAACAAGGGATTGTCTCTACCTCTTACCCAGTACTTTTTGAGAGGGGCATGTTTATCACAGATACTAGAAAACATGGAATGAAAATAGGAGAATGCCTCCTCTGTCTGGCAAAAACAGCAATCCTATCCCAGTTGCATGCGTAAAGTTCATGCAGGAATGCCTGCTTACAGAACTCCTTAAAATGTTGTTTGACCATGTACCGAGGGGGCACTTTAGGGATTTTAGGGTCTCTAATGCAAGCAACTGCACAATAATCTCTTAAATCATTAGGGAAAATACCAACGGCCAAGTACTTATGTGGATTGTTATTTAGAATAACATCAATAAGTATTGACTTGGAGATGTATTTTGGATTGGGTCTTGTGACTGCATTTATCAATTAAGTAAAATGCAATGTTTTGCACAGTCCTCTTGTGGTCTCGGAGTTTGGAGATAACCAGTCCCAGTTTAAAATCGCCCATGAGAACCATTTCATTTCCCCCCCCACAACCACGCTGTAGTTTAGCCAGAGAATCCAGAGATTCTTCTTTTGCAGATGGAGGTCTATAACATCCTATTAAATCTAAGCTCACAGCTTTCTTTCTCAGCAAGGTGCATCTTTTGCATTGCAACACAGAAAAGCTGTAGCCAGGAACATTGACTTATGGTTCTCTAGAGCCTGAGCTGAAACAAGACACCTCCTAACTTTCAGTCCTCACTCGGTTGTAAACACATAACTTGCATCCTACAGTACCTAGTGAAAGCTGATGAAATGTCTGTAATATCTTCTCTGAGTGTTTTAAGTGTGTGTGTGTGTGTGTGTGTGTGTGTGTGTGTGTGTGTGTGTGTGTGTGTGTGTGTGTGAGTGAGAGTGAGAGTGAGAGTGAGAGAGTGAGAGAGAGAGAGAGAGAGAGAGTGTGTGCATGGGTGTGTGTGTGTGGGCGGGGGCCAGCCTGAGTGTGAATGCATGTATGTATATTTTGGTCTATATGTCTCCATCAGGATGTTGCTTTTAGTGCATTGTATTGTTTGGCCTGCCGATGGCGTCGCTAACTTGTGCAGGTCTTCTTGTCGTCGTTGAGGGTGTAGCCGGTGTTGCAGCCGCAGGTGAAAGCTCCAGGGGAGGGGATACAGATCTGCTCACAGTCATGCTTCCCCCCAGCACACGGGTCTATGGCTGTATCATACAAAGAGACAAAAATCACGGTTGCTGTTAAGTTAGTAACTGCTGAAACTTAACTTGACCTATCCTACATGCTCACAATTTCTGATTCATTTCCCATTGATATATACAAGAACCAGACCCAGTTACAGCTTACCCAGTTACATGCACTTGACTGACATATATACTGAGTATACAAAATATTAAGAACACCTGCTCTTTCCATGACATAGCTTTCACCTGGTCAGTCTGATACCTTATTGATGTCACTTGTTAAATCCACTTCAAACATTGAAGCTGAAGGGGAGGAGACAGGTTAAAGAAGGATTTTTAAGTCTTGAGACAATTGAGACATGGATTGAGTATGTGTGCCATTCAAAGGGTGAATGGGCAAGACAAAATATTTAAGTGCAATTGAACAGGGAGGTGCCAGGCGCACTGGTTTGTGTCAAGAACTGCAATGCTGCTGGGTTGCTCAACAGTTTCCTGCGTGTATGAAGAATGGTCCACCACCCAAAGGATATCCAGCCAACTTGACTCAACTGTGAGAAGCATTGGAGTCAACATAGGCCAGAATCCCTGTGGAACACTTGACACCTTGTAGAGTCTATGCCTCCCAAAATGTAGGCTGTTCTGAGGGCAAAAGTGTGTGTTTGTGGGAGGAGTGCAACTCAATATTAGGTATATTCAGTGTATAGTTAATTAATAATAATACAAAATGATTAAGTTGGCTCATTTCTAGCCCCATTGGCAGCCTATACCTTTACAGGTCTTGCCATCCTCGTTGAGAGTGTACCCTGGCAGACACAGGCAGTGGAAAGAACGAGGGGAGCTCTCACAGAGGTGCTCACAGCCATGGTCAGACTCCAGGCACAGATCCATCCCTGGAACCCCAGCAGACAAGCAACAATTCAACATTTAATCACTCTCATCATATTGGCATTAGGAAATACAGTGGGGCAAAAAAGTATTTAGTCAGCCACCAATTGTGCAAGTTCTCGCTCTTAAAAAGATGAGAGTCCTGTAATTTTCATCATAGGTACACCTCAACTATGACAGACAAAATGAGAGAAAAAAATTCCAGAAAATCACATTGTAGGATTTTTAATGAATTTATTTGCAAATTATGGTGGAAAATAAGTATTTGGTCACCTACAAACAAGCAAGATCTCTGGCTCTCACAGACCTGTAACTTCTTATTTAAGAGGCTCCTCTGTCCTCCACTCGTTACCTGTATTAATGGCACCTGTTCGAACTTGTTATCATTATAAAAGACACCTGTCCACAACCTCAAACAGTCACACTCCAAACTCCACTATGGCCAAGACCAAAGAGCTGCCAAAGGACACCAGAAACAAAATTGTAGACCTGCACCAGGCTGGGAAGACTGAATCTGCAATAGGTAAGCAGCTTGGTTTGAAGAAATCAACTGTGGGAAGAATTATTAGGAAATGGAAGACATACAAGACCACTGATAATCTCCCTCAATCTGGGGCTCCACGCAAGATCTCACCCCTTGGGGTCAAAATGATCACAAGAACGGTGAGCAAAAATCCCAGAACCACACGGGGGGACCTAGTGAATGACCTGCAGAGAGCTGGGACCAAAGCAACAACGCCTACCATCAGTAACACACTACGCCGCCAGGGACTCAAATCCTGCAGTGCCAGACGTGTCCCCTTGCTTAAGCCAGTATATGTCCAGGCCCGTCTGAAGTTTGCTAGAGAGCATTTGGATGATCCAAAAGAAGATTGGGAGAATGTCATATGGTCAGATGAAACCAAAATATAACTTTTTGGTAAAAACTCAACTCGTCGTGTTTGGAGGACAAAGAATGCTGAGTTGCATCCAAAGAACACCATACCTACTGTGAAACATGGGGGTGGAAACATCATGCTTTGGGGCTGTTTTTCTACAAAGGGGCCAGGACCACTGATCAGTGTAAAGGAAAGAATGAATGGGGCCATGTATCGTGAGATTTAGTGAATGAAGGTCCTGGCCTAGCCAGTCTCCAGATCTCAACCCCATAGAAAATCTTTGGAGTTTGGAGTTGAAAGTCCGTGTTGCCCAGCAACAGCCCCAAAACATCACTGCTCTAGAGGAGATCTGCATAGAGGAATGGGCCAAAATACCAGCAACAGTGTGTGAAAACCTTGTGAAGACTTACAGAAAACATTTAACCTCTGTTATATACCCTTTGTTGGCAATGACAAAGTATTGAGATAAACCTTTGTTATTGACCAAATACTTATTTTCCACCATAATTTGCAAATGAATTCATTAAAAATCCAATGTGATGAAAATTACAGGACTCTCATCTTTTTAAGTGGGAGAACTTGCACAATTGGTGGCTGATTAAATACTTTTTTGCCCCACTGTATAAGGAAAGTTCCCAAAAGCTAGTGATGCTCTTGTGAGAATTAGATGCTTGATATTGTGCTGCCAAGGATGCAACTAATAGCAAGAGCTAAAAATCCCACAGAGCTTTATTCTGACTTGAGTATATTTTTTATTTAACCATAACTGACTTACCTAGTTAAATAAAGAACAACATCTTATTTACAATGATGGCCTACCCCATACAAACCCGGGTCAATTGTGCACCGCCCTATGAGACTCCCAATCACGGCCAGTTGTGATACAGCCTGGATTCAAACCAGGGTCTGTAGTGACGCCTCTAGCACTGAGATGCAATGCCTTAGACTGCTGCGCCACTCGGGAACATTTTACAAGCTTTGAAAGACTCAAGTACGAATACAAACCTTTGTGGACACTGGCGATCTTGACACACTTCAGCAACCATAAAGTGGGATTTGTAAAGTTGGATACTATGGTTGGAACAATAACTTTGATTTATCATGGAAACTGAGTAATGTTGATAATTTCTTATATTGCACTTATCGCTGAACATACACAGTACCAGTCAAAAGTTTGGTCACACCTACTCATTCAAGGTTTATTTTATTTTTTACTATTTTCTACATTATAGAATAATAGTGAAGACATCAAAACAACACATGGAATCATGCCGTAATATAATTTTTTTTAAACTAATCAAAATATATTTTATATTTCAGATTCTTCAAAGTAGCCACCCTTTGCGACAGCATTGCACACTATTGGCATTTTCTCAACCAGCTTCAGGAGGTAGTCACCTGGAATGCATTTAAATTAACAGGTGTGCCTTGTGGAATTTCTTTCCATCTTAATGTGTTTGAGCCAATCAGATGTGTTGTGACAAGGTAGGGGTGGTATACAGAAGATGGTCTTTTACCAAATAGGGCTAAGTCTATATTATTGCAAGAACAGCTCACCTCATATTGCAGCCCAAATTAATTCTTCAGAGTTCAAGTAACAGACACATCTCAACATCAACTGATCAGAGGAGATCGCGTGAATCAGGCCTTCATGGTCGAATTGCTGCAATAAAACCAATACTAAGGAACACCAAGAAGAAGAAGATACTTGTTTGGGCCAAGAAACACGAGCAATGGAAAATTTGTCCTTTGATCTAATGAGTCCAAATTTGAGATTTTTGATTCCAACCACCGTGTCTTTGTGAGATGCAGAGTAGATGAACGGATGATCTCCGCATATGTGGTTCCCACCGTGAAGCATGGCGGAGAAGGTGTGATGGCGTGGGGGTGCTTTGCTGGTGACACTGTCTGTGATTTATTTAGAATGCAAGGCACACTTAACCAGCATGGCTATTACAGCATTCTGCAGCGATACGCCATTCCGTCTGGTTTGGACTTAGTCCCACTATCATTTGTTTTTCAACAGGACAATGATCCAACACCCCTCCAGGCTGTGTAAGTGCTATTTGACCAAGAAGGAGAGTGATGGAGTGCTGCATCAGATGACCTGGCCTCCACAATCACCCGAGCTCAACCCAATTTAGATGGTTTGGGATGAGTTTGACTGTTGAGTGAAGGAAACGCAGCCAACAAATGCCCAGCATGTGGGAGAGCCTTCAAGACTGTTGGAAAAGCATTCCTCATGAAGCTGGTTGAGAGAATGCCAAGAGTGTGCAAAGCTGTCATCAAGCTAAAGGGTGGCTGCTTTGAAGAATCTAAAATCAAAAATATATTTTGATTTATTTCATGGTTTTGATTTTTTCGCAATTTTTCTACAATGTAGAAAATAGTAAAAAATAAAGAAAAACCCTTGAATGAGTAGGTGTGTCCAAACTTTTGACAATAATTTGATAATATCACTTATCGACCCAACCCACCGCAGAGCTTGTCCTGGAACTGCAGGCCAAACTGGTAGATCAGGTCAAAAGACTCCACCAGGAAGACATGGTCCTCGATGGGCGGCGACGCCATAGCACGCAGCGAGGTCATATCCGCCCGAGCAACGCCCACCGCATAGATCTCGATTCCCTTGTCTCGAGCCTCGGCTGCTACCTCCGCCACGCGGTCCTGGGGCCGCCCGTCCGTTACGATGACGGCCACATTGGGCACCTTGGGTCGGTCGCCCTCGGCTGCCGTGAAGGCATGGTTCATGACGTACTTGATGGCCAGGCCCGTCATGGTGCCCTGCGCCAGGGGGACAATCTCATTGATGCCTTTCACCATGCCCTGCAGCTTGCCATGGGTCTTGAGAGAGAATTCGTTCTGGACCTAGAGTCATAGAAATATGCAAAGCATCAGTCACCTCTTCATATGCAGGGTTTGCATGTCAAGCTATCTCTATTTAGGTGCAACTGAGTCTTCACCAGTGGTATTTAGCCTTTACAAGAACTACAACTGGAAAGGGAAGCCAAGCTAAGAATTCATCAAGAATGATCTTCCCTTTCCAAGCATAGTTCTTCACTAATGTGGATAAACAAAAGGATAAATTGTGAAGTTGATAAGAGGTTGTGGACCTGGCTGGAGTACTGCACCACGCCCACTCGGGTGGCATTCGCCTCCATGTCCAGCGTGTGGATGATGTCAATCATGAACTTGCGCATGGACTCAAACTCGTGGGGCCGCACACTTCGAGAGCTGTCAATAATGAACATGAGGTCCACTGGGCCAGACTTGCACTTCTGCTCCGGTCCTGGTTTAGGCGAAGTGAGAATGTGTGAAGCCAGAGTGGGAAATCATGAATATCACATTAGCTACGGCATAAGCAGACAATTAAACAGTAGTTTTGTATTAATTTCATTAACTTCCTTGCAACGCCAGTTCTCATTTCGATGTATTCTTGGAATAAAATATAAAAATGCAAGAAGCAATTGAATGTGGGCTGAACTGCAATCCATTCATGGCCTTTTTATTACTTCACAGTTGGACTCGGCTAACCTTCTTTAGGCCTAGCCACAGCCATGGTGGCCAAGGCTAGCAGGACAGACACACAGACACACAGCTGTCTCATGTTCAGGGTGCTGGTCTGGGAGCCGGACCTCTCGGGGCTGAGTTTAGGCAGGCTTCACACTGCACCGCAACGAGAGAACACAGAACAAAACAGGTCATCGAGAGTACTTTACCACCAGCACATTCCTGCGACAAAAACCTTGACACCAATCAGATGGCGGAGGTACAGAGGAGTAATTCCTATCCTAATAGACGGCTGCACACAGGACTAATGTGCGAAAGGCATGCTGTCAATTCAAAACAAGCATTATAAAATAAACTTCTCTTCTTCAGTCCTGAGAGAGGTGTCCAGGTGAAATTTATTGTTATCGCTCAGATAATTGTACCTTGAATAGTAGTCATTCATTGGCCTCATTTTGGTCAATTTGTGAATGCCTAATGGGAACAACTTCCTCAGAGAGCGTAGACAGACATCACATCAAAGACAACTGTGCCATGTGCTTTTCCTACTTGGCAGTGAAGTTTGAGTGAAGGAAACATTAAACCAATGCCAATTGACATGAGCCGGCAAGCTCTCTGATATGAAAATGGATGTCAAAGCCAACATACTAAGTTCATAGATAGCAAGAGATTGATATAAAGAAAATAGGTTTTTTGTGACACTTTTTGTGTCGGTAAAATTAATTATGCGAGAAATGTTGGTGGAAATGCTTTTATGCACAAATATTGATTTAACCATCATATCGATTAAACTTGATGATATGTTGTGTGGTCCTCCCACTACGACTTGTCGAGAAAGCATGCAGTTTATTTGGCTACAGATGAGGTGCTGAATATTTGCACGAAATGTAGAATGTTTCCACGAAAATCTGTCACCAATTGACAGTCGTGAAGAGGACCCGACAGAGTACGACAAAGCCTATTCCCCCACAGGAGACTGAAATGATTTGTCATGGGACCTCAGATCCTCAAAAAGTTCTACAGCTGCACAATCGAGAGCATGGTTGCATCACTGCCTGGTATGGCAACTGCTCGGCCTCCGACCACAAGGCTCTACAGAGGGTAGTCCACAGGCCCACTCCAAAAGGCTTTCGGAGCCATCATCGACTCAGTGGGTTTTGTCCAACATGTCTCTGGACCTACTCACTGTCACAGTCATACTCTGGACCTAGTTTTGTCCCATGGAATAAATGTTGTGGATCTTAATGTTTTTCTTCATAATCCTGGACTATCGGACCACCATTTTATTACGTTTGCAATTGCAACAAATAATCCCCAACCAAAAGTCGTCCTATAAATTCACAGACAACACAAAGCTTCCTTGATGTCCTTCCAGACTCCCTCTGTCTACCCAAGGACGCCAGAGGACAAAAATCAGTTAACCACCTAACTGAGGAACTCAATTTAACCTTGCGCAATACCATAGATGTAGTTGCACCCCTAAAAACTAAAAACATTTCTCATAAGAAACTAGCTCCCTGGTATACAGAAAATACCCGAGCTCTGAAGCAAGCTTCCAGAAAATTGGAAAGGAAATGGCGCCACACCAAACTGGAAGTCTTCCGACTAGCTTGGAAAGACAGTACCGTGCAGTATCGAAGAGCCCTTACTGCTGCTCGATCATCCTATTTTTCCAACTTAATTGAGGAAAATAAGAACAATCCTAAATTCCCTTTTGATACTGTTGAAAGCTAACTAAAAAGCAGCATTCCCCAAGAGAGGATGGCTTTCACTTCAGCAGTAATAAATTCATGAACTTCTTTGAGGAAAAGATCATGATTATTAGAAAGCAAATTACGGACTCCTCTTTAAATCTGCGTATTCCTTCAAAGCTCAGTTGTCCTGAGTCTGCACAACTCTGCCAGGACCTAGGATCAAGAGAGACACTCAAGTGTTTTAGTACTATATCTCTTGACAGAATGATGAAAATAATCATGGCCTCTAAACCTTCAAGCTGCATATTGGACCCTATTCCAACTAAACCACTGAAAGAGCTGCTTCCTGTGCTTGGCCCTCCTATGTTGAACATAATAAACGGCTCTCTATCCACTGGATGTGTACCAAACTCACTAAAAGTGGCAGTAATAAAGCCTCTCTTGAAAAAGCCAAACCTTGACCCAGAAAATATTTTTTTAAACTATCGGCCTATATCGAATCTTCCATTCCTCTCAAAAAAAAATTGAAAAGGCAGTTGCACAGCCTGAAGACAAACAATGTATACAAAATGCTTCAGTCTGGTTTTAGATCCCATCATAGCACTGAGACTGCACTTGTGAAGGTGGTAAATTACCTTTTAATCACATCAGACCGAGGCTCTGCATCTGTCCTCATGCTCCTAGACCTTAGTGCTGCTTTTGATACCATCGATCACCACATTCTTTTGGAGAGATTGGAAACCCAAATTGGTCTACACGGACAAGATCTGGCCTGGTTTAGATCTTATCTGTCGGAAAGATATCAGTTTGTCTCTGTGAATGGTTTGTCCTCTGACAAATCAACTGTAAATTTCGGTGTTCCTCAAAGTTCTGTTTTAGGACCACTATTGTTTTCACTATATATTTTACCTCTTGGGGATGTCATTCGAAAACATAATGTTAACTTTCACTGCTATGCGGATGTACACAGCAGTACATTTCAATGAAACATGGTGAAGCCCCAAAATTGCCCTCGCTAGAAGCATGTGTTTCAGATATAAGGAAGTGGATGGCTGCAAACTTTCTACTTTTAAACTCGGACAAAACAGAGATGCTTGTTCTAGGTCCCAAGAAACAAAGAGATCTTCTGTTGAATCTGACAATCAATCTTAATGGTTTTACAGTCGTCTCAAATAAAACTGTGAAGTTACTCTGCGTTACTCTGGACCCTGAGCTCTCTTTTGAAGAACATATCAAGACTGTTTCAAGGACAGCTTTTTTCCATCTACGTAACATTGCAAAAATCAGAAACTTTCTGTCCAAAAATTATGCAGAAAAATGTATCCATGCTTTTGTCACTTCTAGGTTAGACTACTGCAATGCTCTACTTTCCGGCTACCCGGATAAAGCACTAAATAAACTTCAGTTAGTGCTAAATACGGCTGCTTAGAATCCTGACTAGAACCAAAAAATGTGATCATATTACTCCAGTGCTAGCCTCCCTACACTGGCTTCCTGTCAAGGCAAGGGCTGATTTCAAGGTTTTATTGCTAACCTACAAAGCATTACATGGGCTTGCTCCTACCTATCTCTCTGATTTGGTCCTGCTGTACATACCTACACGTACGCTACGGTCACAAGACGCAGGCCTCCTAATTGTACCTAGAATTTCTAAGCAAACAGCTGGAGGCAGGGCTTTCTCTTATAGAGCTCCATTTTTATGGAATGGTCTGCCTACCCATGTGAGAGACGCAAACTCGGTCTCAACCTTTAAGTCTTTACTGAAGACTCATCTCTTCAGTGGGTCATATGATTGAGTGTAGTCTGGCCCAGGAGTGTGAAGGTGAACGGAAAGGCTCTGGAGCAACGAACCGCCCTTGCTGTCTCTGCCTGGCCGGTTCCCCTATTTCCACTGGGATTCTCTGCCTCTAACCCTATTACAGGGGCTGAGTCACTGGCTTACTATGGCTCTTTTATACCGTCCCTAGGAGGGGTGCGTCACTTGAGTGGGTTGAGTCACTGATGTGATCTTCCTGTCTGGGTTGGCGCCCCCCCCTTGGGTTGTGCCGTGGCGGAGATATTTGTGGGCTGTACTCAGCCTTTTCTCAGGATGGTAAGTTGGTGGTTGAAGATACCCTCTAGTGGTGTGTGGGCTGTGCTTTGGCAAAGTGGGTAGGGTTATATCCTTCCTGTTTGGCCCTGTCCAGGGGTGTCATCGGATGGGGCCACAGTGTCTCCTGACCCCTCCTGTCTCAGCCTCCAGTATTTATGCTGCAGTAGTTTGTGTCGGGGTGCTAGGGTCAGTTTGTTATATCTGGAGTACTTCTCCTGTCCTATCCAGTGTCCTGTGTAAATTTAAGTATGCTCTCTCTAATTCTTTCTTTCTCTCTTTCTTTCTTTCTCTCTCTCGGAGGACCTGAGCCCTAGGACCATGCCTCAGGACTACCTGACATGATGACTCCTTGCTGTCCCAAGTCCACCTGGCCGTGCTGCTGCTCCAGTTTCAACTGTTCTGCCTGTGATTATTATTATTTGACCATGCTGGTCATTTGTGAACATTTGAACATCTTGTCCCTGTTCTGTTATAATCTCCACCCGGCACAGCCAGACGAGGACTGGCCACCCCACATAGCCTGGTTCCTCTCTAGGTTTCTTCCTAGGTTTTGGCCTTTCTAGGGAGTTTTTCCTAGCCACCGTGCTTCTACACCTGCATTGCTTTCTGTTTGGGGTTTTAGGCTGGGTTTCTGTACAGCATTTTGAGATATCAGCTGATGTACGAAAGGCTATATAAATAAATGTGAATAAATGTGCAAGCGGTACCGGAGCGCCAAGTCTAGGTCCAAAAGGCTTCTTAACAGCTTCTACCCCCAAGCCATAAGACTCCTGAACAGCTAATCAAATCAAAACATTTGTTTTTCTTTCAAAAACAAGGATATTTCTAAGTGACCCCAAACTTTTGAACAGTAGTGTACATATTATCTTGACTAACCCCCTGTAAATAGCCTCTCTTCTGTTATTTCTGATGCTCTTTAATTATTTGTTATTTTTCAAATTTTTACTTGACTGCATTATTGGTTTAGTAAGCATTTCACTGTATGGTCTACACCTGTATTCGGCGCATGTGACAAATAAAATTTGATTTGATTTAGTTTGAGCAAATTAAGGGGTAGACAGACAGAGGTTTATTAAGACAGACACGAAGATGGAGAGATCAGGACCTCGCTAAGAGCCCACATCCAGCTGAGAGAGACCCTCATGCATTGTGATCTTGATCCAGTGCAGAACTCTAGAAGTGTGTTTCAGTAGCCTCCTTCTGTAAGTACATGTGTGCAGGTACAAAGATGCCGAAGTGTGCCCCACTACTGCCTAACTAACACAGCAGTGCCCATACTACCAGGCCCCCTATTCTCACAGGTCACACCACAACAAATACAGCAGTCTCTTTCTTAATTATGCATTAAGAAAAACATTCAGTGCACTTTACTATTCCCCTGTTAATCCACTGCACTGAATGGACTGATAATTCTATATTATATAATGGTATAAGTTGTGGATGCTAAATACTGGAGCAGTAATCAAGCAATTATAGCACAATTGACAAAAGAAAAGGAAGACCTAGCCTACTATACTGAATGAAAATATAAACACAACATGCAACAATTTCAAAGATTTTACTGAGTTACAGTTCATATGAAGAAATCAATCAATTGAAATGAATTAATTAGGCCCGGATCTATGGATTTCATATGACTGGGAATACAGATATGCATCTGTTTAAAAAAAATGTACCTCATAATGGGCTTTCATTACGGTATTTTTGTACGTTCAAATTGCTATCGAAAAAATGCAATTGTGTGTGTTGTCTGTAGCTTATGCCTATCTGTACCATAACCCCACCACCACTATTGGGCACTCTGGTTCACAACGTTGACATCAGAAAACCACTCGCCGACACGACGCCATGCACATGGTCTGCAGGTGTGAGGCCGGTTGGATGTACTGCCAAACTCTCTACAATGACGTTGGAGGCGGTTTATGGCAGAGAAATGAACATTAAATTATCTGGCAACAGCTCTGGTGGACATTCCTGCAGTCAGCATGCAAATTGCAAGCTCCCTCAATTTGAGACATTCGTGGCATTGTGTTATGTGACAAAACTGCAGATTTGAGATTGTCCTTTTACTAACAGGTATGTAAACATATTTGTGCACAACATTTGAGAGAAATACACTTGTGCGTATAGAAAATGTTGTGTTTGTATTTTTGTTCAGTGTAGGTATGAAAATGAACAGATTGAACTTTGCATACGATTCTTCATCACATGGGAGTAGCTAAAGTAGCATGGAAGAAGATATGTACAATTGAAGTTGGAAGTTTACATACACCTCAGCCAAATACATTTAAACTCAGTTTTTCATAATTCCTCACATTTAATTCTAGTAAAAATTCCCTGTCTTAGGTCAGTTAGGATCACCACTTTATTTTAAGAATGTGAAATGTGAAATGAAACTTGGGTCAAATGTTTCAGGTAGTCTTCCACAAGCTTCCCACTGTAAGTTGGGTGAATATTGACACATTCCTCCTGACAGAGCTGATGTAACTGAGTCAGGTTTTGTAGGCCTCCTTGCTCGCAGGCACTTTTTCAGTTCTGCCCACAAATTTTCTACAGGATTTCCTCCTAACATAACGATGGTCATTTTGGCCAAACAGTTCTATTTTTGTTTCATCAAACCAGAGGACATTTCTCCAAAAACCTTCTGGCGTTTGGAAATTGTTTCCAAGGATGAACCAGATTTTTTCTGAGGTCTTGGCTGATTTCTTTTGATTTTTCCATGATGCCAAGCAAAGAGGCACCGAGTTTGAAGGTAAGCCTTGAAATACATCCACAGGTACACCTCCAATTGACTCAAATTATGTCTATTAACCTATCAGAAGCTTCTGAAGGCCATGACATCATTTTCTGGTCTTTTCCAAGCTGTTTAAAGGCACAGTCAACTTAGTGTATGTAAACTTCTGACCCACTGGGATTGTGATACAGTGAATTATAAGTTAAATAATCTGTCTGTAAACAATTGTTGGGAAAATGGCTTGTGTCATGCACAAAGTAGATGTCCTAACCGACTTGCCAAAACTACAGTTTGTTAACAAGACATGTGCAGTGATTGTAAAGCGAGTTTGAATGACTCCAATCTAAGTGTAGGTAAACTTCTGACATCAACTGTACATTCTTTCTGCAGCTTTCTATAGCTCTTCTGTGAAACCTTTCAAAATAACGAGCCCAAAATAACAGGCTTAGATGTCAGTGCTCACCCTTGGGGAGCAATGCCACTAATGCAACTTCCATACTTCCCTTACACCGGCCCCCATATGCCCTGAGTTCACAGTGAACTATCAGTTCTACTGTGTGGGTTGAGGCTCCCTGGAAGTGCACATTACTTTTATTCTGGTTTCCTACTTGATAGAAAACACAGGTGTCTTATTCTCTGCCATTTATTTTCAGAGACACACCACTCAACTCTTAATGCAATTTTAAAAGCTACTGCATAGCTGTTAGACAAGCACTCGATGTCTGGTTGGACGTCACTCTTGTCTTTGGGCAACCTCTTGCTATCTCCTGCAGTGTTTGCGGAAGCAAGAGGGGTGTGAGAACCCTGTACCTGAGAAACAGGTGACTATCTCGCAATACAAACAAACGGAGACACAGACACACTGAATAAGAGATCCGGAACGGAGAAAGGGGTGGGGGTAACAGTAATACACTACCATTAGCGCTAACACACAGTATCCATATTAGTGAGTCACAGTGAATTCACAGGCAGAGCTGTATTGAATGGAGCGGAGTGGCTTCTCCGAGGAAGTAAAGCACAGTAGCAGCAGAACCCCTGTTGTTGGGACATGCATGGTGTAGCTACGAAAGGACTTCCTCTTTTCAGGTTTAGCACTGCTACCAGACCATGCAGAGCCTCGTCGGGGAGGCAGAAACTGGGGAAGAGAGGCGAGATGGTAAGTGAACCAGCTCCAGAATAAGCCACATAGAAGGAGGAATGGATAAGCCAGATGGGTTGCCCAAAAAATAAAACAAATGAAGGTCATTGTTTACGTTTTCCCTGTAATCATCAAGATCAGGATTTGTGAGGACTGAGCTATCCCTAGATCTGTGCCTAAGAGCAACGTCTACCTGGGGCTAGGGGAGATGAGAGGGGGGAAATAAGGAGGGGGATATGGAGGGAAAGAGTGGGCATGCTGCGAGTTAGCTGTAGGCCCACATTTCTCTATGGGATATCTGTTTATGCTCTACATAGAAAAATCTGCTTAACCGAAGGATGTCCAAGAGATTAAGTCCTGACAGTTAAAACATTCTTCACAGTTTGAGTTTGACAGGGAGCTCAGGCACAAGGGGGAGGCTGATAGAAAGCAAAGGAGGAAGTGACAAGGTAGAGGGGAGAGAGAGGTGGGAGAGGAATGGGGAGAGAGGGAGGGAGAGACCGGGAAAGTGAGCGACACCTTCGGGAATGAGTGAAGAGAGCAGTTATGTGGCTGATAGGGAGTTGAGTGACAGCTTGAGCCCATATTCAGATTAAGACACAGCAGCTTCTTGTTCTTTCTCAATTGGAAACAGATGTGGACTTTGCTACTGTTAGCAGTTTCTCCTGCCTCCTAACCTCCTCACCTCCAGGCAGCCACTGTGCACCAAGCAAATACAGCCAGTCAGCACCCTCCACATAGTCTCACTCTACAGTACACAATGTTGAGTTGGTTACCAGATGGTAAAGAAGGCATTTTGAGATGTTGGGTTGTTGTATATTATCCTGTTTGATGGTCGTTTTGAAATATTGCATTCCTACTAAATAATATAGTGTAAGCCAAGTGTTGTTTAAGGTATATGTTTCAATTTAATAATAGCATTTCATCAAATCAGATTGGCAAATACAGATTTTTCTAATTCCTCAACATCCCCAGGAACTCTCCAAAAGACAACCATCTAGTCCAGCATAAACAGATATAGTCTACCAGCAACTACTGCTACTATTTCTACTACTATAAAACATGTCATATCAATTAAGTTTGACTTTCATAATACACTCTTAGAAAAAAGGGTTCCAAAGGGGTTCTTCGGCTGTCTCCATAGGAGAACCCTTTTGGGTTCCAAGTAGAACCCTCTGTGGAAAGGGTTCTACCTGGAACAAAGGTGTGGGGGACAGCCAAAGAACCACCTTAGGTTCTATATAGCACCTTTTTTTCTAAGAGTGTATGGCTCTGTATAAATGAGCTACACCTCAGGTCTAGACTGCATTTTGGCAACTCTTCTTACTACCCTATGGTGGCAAAATCAGAAACGACATTAGAACACCTAAAAAAAAAATCACACAGCGGCACTAATGAAGGATCAGACAGGCATTTCCTCACTGGGTCATGTTGCCTGGTTAACCAAACTATTTATTAGCCATAGACGAGTAGCAAAACAAAACACATGTTTGTTTTCTTATTTTAAATATACACTGACCTATAGAGACGGAGTCAGACTCAGTGAATACTGACAAATGACACAAACGCACTCTCTCCATTACATTTTCAGCATCATTGCAGATAACAGATTCCTTGGACACCGCCCACACGTACCAACCCTGGGATTCACTAACTCACCTGGCGACGGTGCTGGGTAGGACCGAACCTCGGCCGTCGGAATGGAACAGGTACTGCGGTAAATGCGACTTCCACACACACAAAACTCCCGCTGTGACTCACAAAATGTCTGTGCAAAAGCAGTGGTATCCAAGCCTCTCCAAAGTCACCAAGCAGGGAACAATGAGATCCTTTTATGTTGTGCAGTTGTTAAGCCTGGTCTCAACAATTATTTTGTCATGGAATGAAGGAGCGGAGGCTCGTGCAGGTATTAAAAACCAGGGAATGAGAGTTGAAGTGTAGACCCCACCCACCTTTGAAATAGGAACAGCTGGGGACGCATGCCAGGACTGGGATGCTCTTGTGTATTTTGTACAGTGTAGAATAGGCTACAATAAATTCGAGCTTATTACGTTAGTAAATAAAATTCGGGTACATTTAGCCAGTGTTGGAAAAAGTACCAAATTGACATAAAGATACGTTAATAGAAAATTACCCAAGTAAAAGTGAATTTAACCCAGTAAAATACTACTTTTGATTTTATTTGATTTAAAATATACTTAAGTATCAAAAGTAAATGTAATTGATAAAATGTACTGAAGTAACAAAAGTAAAAGTATAAATAAGTACTTTTAGGTGTCAGGGAAAAAGTATGGAGTAAAAAGTACATTATTTTATTTATGAATGTAGTGAAGTAAAAGTAGTCAAAAAAAAATGTGTAAAGTAAAGTACAGATACCAAACAAAACTTCTTAAGTAGTACTTGAAAGTATTTTTACTTAAGTACTTTACACCACTGCATTTAGCATTAATAAAATGTGTAGCATTTATGGCATTTCGAAAGTTGTAATAATCGGCTACCCACTGTGGTTTTTCAAATCAACAACTTAACAATAACAACAATAAAAGTACTTTTGCATAGATTTGGCTTAGTTTGTGTAACTGCTGGGGTGTATTAAGTCCTTATGTGAGCATGTTGGGAAATACCAGTACGTCTGTGCTCCTGACACTGTGGAGAATGTGTCATTTTAAACCCCTGACACAGTGAAACCAGGGTCAAATAAGAGCCCCAGTCACCTCTTATAGGGGTTATCTGCTGTTGAAACAATAAAAAAACATTGTTTCGGTAAAAAGCTGAGGGATGAGGCTGGAGAAAAGTAACCACTCAAATTCATATATGGATGCCAAAACTGACCATCCATGATATCAAAAGTATCATTTTCACCATGTTTTGAGGCTATACAGTGTTTACATTTACTTTTATTTTGGATTTTGATTACCGAATGACAGTTATGTATAGGTTTTATAGGTTATATTTATAGAATCAATGGGTACAAATGATTAATGAATGTCCAAAAATGGATATCGCAACAGCAGATTGGCCGTTTTAAAGTCTATACGAAGGGGGAAATGACAGTGAAGTTATAGTGTGTCAATTCTATGAGACATTTTAACATCAATAGCTATGTCTATAGAAACTGAGGCGAGCATATTAAACTGAACATATTCCACTGGTACATAAAGTCAGTGGGAAGACTTGGGTGTTTTTAATTGTATTGTTGTGATGTGTTTGGCTTATGGGTTTGCCAGTGATTGACAGTTGTTATCCAGTGTGTTCATGTCCCAATTGTATTATACTGATCTGCTATCTAAGCACTCATCTTGGATTTTCTCACAGTGTCTTTGAATGTCTAGTTTGACCTCTGGGAATTTACGAGGAACTCTTTCACTTAGGTCGTCTGCACAATAGCCTCAGCAAGAGTGTGTCAGTACCAATTTTGGGTCCTCCATCTTCACAACCGGTATCCTTGGTTTATTTTCCCTCTTATCCGTCTCTATGTCCACCCTACCACTCGTATCACATAACCTTTTCAACACACCAAATTATAAGGGCACACTCTATGGCCCTAGCCCTGTGGTTAATAAGAACATCTCTAACCCTCTCTCTCCCTCTCTCTCTCTCTCTCTCTCTCTCTCTCTCAGAATATTTATATTTATTTTATTGTTTATTTAACCCTTATTTTACCAGGTAAATTAACTGAGAACACATATTCACAGCAACGACCTGGGGAATAGTTACAGAAGAGAGGAGGGGGAATAAATGAGCCAATTGGAAGCTGGCGATGATTATTGGAAAGAGAATTCTCAAATCTTTGTTCAGAGAGCTGTGCAGTGCTATTTAGTTAGTCTTTGTTCTGATGGCAGCATGGCAACATTTTGGAAATTTTGTAAAAACAAGTGTTTTCTATCTCGTCACCTTGTGGGTGAAGGAAGATTTAATGTGTCTTTCATAAGAACAGAATATATTGCAGATGATTTATATTCTGGTTAGAGACAGTTTGCTCTGTTCTGTGAATGGAGTAGTACACAGCGTTGCACGAGCTCTTCAGTTTCTTGGCAATTTCTCGCATGGAATAGCCTTCATTTCTCAGAACAAGAATAGACTGATGAGTTTCACAAAAAATACTTTGTTTCTGGACATTTTGAGCCTGTAATCAAACCCACAAATGCTGACGCTCCAGACACTCAACTAGTCTAAAGAAGGACAGTTTTATTGCTTCTTTAAGCAGGACAACAGTTTTCAGTTGTGCTAACATAATTGCAAAAGGGTTTTCTAATGATCAATTAGCCTTTTAAAATGACAAAATCTATTAGCTAACACAACGTGCCATTGGAACACAGGAGTGATGGTTGCTGATAATAGACCTCTGTACGCCTATGTAGATATTCCAGTAAAAATCAGCCGTTTCCAGCTACAATAGTTATTTACGACATTAACAATGTCTACACTGTATTTCTGATCAACTTGATGTTATTTTAATGGACAAAAAAAAGGCTTTTCTTTCAAAAACAAGGACATTTCTAAGTGATCCCAAACTTTTGAACGGTACTGTACATATTACCTCAATTACCTCGACTAACCGATGCCACCCGCACATTGACTCTGTACCGGTACCCCCTGTATATATCCTTGCTATTGTAATTTTACTGCTGCACTTTAATTATTTGTTACTGTTATTTTGTATTTTTTCTTAACTGCATTTTTGGTTAAGGGCTTGTAAAGTAAGCATTTCACTGTTGTATTCGGCGCATGTGACAAATAAAATGTTATTTGATTTGATCACTCCATGGACTGTGTAGTGAAAGGAATGCAATTATGTCTGTTAGCAAGAGGATCAAATGTGTGTGTGTGTGTGTGTGTGTGTGTGTGTGTGTGTGTGTGTGTGCGTGTGCGTGTGCGTGTGCGTGTGCGTGTGTGTGTGTGTGTGTGTGTGTGTGTATGCGCGTGTAAGAGAGAGAGTAAGAGAAAGTGAGAGCTTTTACTGTATCCCGTAGTCTAGTAGAGAAGAGGTTTCGTGCCACTGCATTGTTCAGGAATTAAAACTTCCACTTTCTCTCTTCTACCCGTATGCACACCTAACATCATAGTGGAAACTATCTTCAGCATTTTGTTGTATACATTGTAACCTTCTTCCTTTGCCAGGTACCTGTATTACTCCTTTGGGAATATGTTTAATATCATAGTGGGTTCAGAATATATCGGAGTGAAGGCATGTCAATTAAAGGGATAGTGCAACATTTCGCCTATTAAGTATTTTTTCTATTACCCAGAGTCAGCATGCTATCTGTTCTGGTAGACTTCCAGTCATTGCACTAATGCTAGTTAGCAATGACTTGCGAAACTACCTTCAACTTCCTTCAAACTGCATACAGGTACATAAAAATGGTACCCATGAGTTCATCTGATGCTGGGTGAGTAGAAACGGGGAATAATTGCCAAAATGTCGCACTATTCCTTTAAACCCACACTTCCCGTCAATGGCAATCAAGAAAGCAATAATAGTTTTTTATAATGGTAGGCTAATTTGTTCTTTTACTTTAATATGTTCACCTAAATCAATTATGGGATTGTATAGCTGTTGAAATGATCGTGAAATTATGGCAAAATCTTGAATTCTGAGTAGTACTCTACATTTTAAGAAATTTTCGTAATGTCACTCTTCTAAAAGAGGAACAACAATGGAGAGTTTGTCTCTTTTTAATTGATTTTCTATTCATTCTACAGATTGGACCAAAGTTTCTCTCCACTGCCCAGAGTGACCAGGGAGTCAGTGAGACAGTATCTGCAGTTTCCCCCTGACCAATCTGTGCGAATACTCCATGCAAAGGTCGCCCAGAAATCATACGGCAACGAGAAACGGTAAGTCGACAAGGCCCAATAGACTTAACATGGTCATGTCATCATGACACATGTGTAATGGAGTTAAGAACGTAACGTAACCTCACTCCTCAGCTAGCTTGAAATGTCACCAATTCGCACGTTGAAAAGCGGGTGGTCACCTCTACCTCTACGAGGTAGAGGACCCTTGTTCAAGCTCAGTCAGAGGAATGTTCAGGGAGCGCTATATGCTAAGCTAGCACACTGATGTCGGTGATACATGCAGGGAGTTTATTGGGTTAGATTGTCGGCAAACTAGCCTTAGCCAGATTGCAGTTGGTTTTTGTATGGTATGAAGGAACATTGTGTGTCTACATACAATAGGTTCTTCTGCCCTCCTCCTTGTGTTTACATCAGTGGCTCAGGATGGAAACTGAAACAAGACATTTTGAATGGTGAGCCCGAGGATACATGTTCCCCCACACATTTGGCATTTATTTATCCAGTAAGCAATTAAAGTACTGTACTACATGATCTGATTTAAGCTCTGTAATCCTACCCAGCCACTGGTGCAGGGGACTCCTGCTACAGACTCTATGGTTATATGGGCCTGGATAGCTCCTGTGTGACCCAGGCAGACACCTACAAACTAGCCTTCGAGGACCAGCCTGATGCCAGGGTGAGAGGGGGAATCGAAATCAAAATATATCAAGGTGAAAGGGGTCTCCCGTTTTATGACAAACACATGGCCTCCTGTGTTTCCAGCCCAACCTCAAGACTGACCGCTATACAGGGCTTGGGGAGTAACTGATTACATGTAATCTGATTACAAAAAACCTGTAACTGCAATCGGTATATAATTTGATTTGTTTAAAAAATGTTTGGTTACTACATGATTCCATATGTGTTATTTCATCGTTTTGAAGTCTTCACTATTATTCTACAATGTAGAAAATAGTATAAATAAATAAAAAACCTAAAGGAGTAGGTGTGTCCAAACTTTTGACTGGTACTGGTGTGTATATACAGTTGAAGTCTGAAGTTTACATACACTTCAACCACTCCACAAATTTCAAACTATACTTTTGGCAAGTTGGTTAGGACATCTACTTTGTGAATGACACAAGTAACACACGTTTTTCCAGCAATTGTTTACAGACAGATTATTTCACTTATAATTCACTGTATCACAATCCCAGTGGGTCAGAAGTTTACATACACTAAGTTGACTGTGCACTTTAAACAGCTTGGAAAATTCCTGAAAACGATAATGGGAAAATCAAAAATCAGCCAAGACCTCAGAAAAAAATGTGTAGATCTCCACAAGTCTGGTTCATCCTTGGGAGCAATTTCCAAACGCCTGAAGGTACCACATTAATCTGTACAAACAATAGTGCACAAGTATAAACACCATGGGACCACGCAGCCGTCATACCGCTCAGGAAGGAGACGCGTTCTGTCTCCTAGAGATGAACGTACTTTGGTGCGAAAAGTGCAAATCAATCCCAGAACAACAGCAAAGGACCTTGTGAAGATGCTGGAGGAAACAGGTACAAAAGTATATTTTTCCACAGTAAAATGAGTCCTATATCAACACAAACTGAAAGGCCAAATCAAATAAAATTTATTTATATAGCCCTTCATACATCAGCTGATATCTCAAAGTGCTGTACAGAAACCCAGTCTAAAACCCCAAACAGCAAGCAATGCAGGTGTAGAAGCACGCTGGCTAGGAAAAACTCCCTAGAAAACTCAGGAAGGAAGAAGTCACTGCTCCAAAACCGCCATAAAAAAGCCAGACTACCGTTTGCAACTGCACATGGGGACAAAGATCTACTTTTTGGAGAAATGTCCTCTGGTCTGATGAAATAAAAATAGAACTGTTTGTCCATAATGACCATCGTTATGTTTGGAGGGAAAAGGGGGAGGCTTGCAACCCGAAGAACAACAACACAACTGTGAAGCACGGGGGTGGCAGCATCATGTTGTGGGGGTGATTTGCTGCAGGAGGGACTGGTGCATTTCACAAAATAGATGGGATCATGAGGATGGAAAATTATATGGATATATTGAAGCAACATCTCAAGACATCAGTCAGGAAGTTAAAGCTTGGTTGCAAATGGGTCTTCCAAATGGACCATGACCCCAAGAATACTTCCAAAGTTGTGGCAAAATGGTTTAAGGACAACAAAGGCAAGGTATTGGAGTGGCCCTGACCTAAATCCTATAGAACATTTGTGGGCAGAACTGAAAAAGCGTGTGCGAGCACGGAGGCCTACAAACCTGACTCAGTTGCACCAGCTCTGTCAGGAGGAATGGGCCAAAATTCACCCAACTTATTGTTGGAAGTTTGTGGAAGGCTACTTGAAACCTTTGACCCAAGTTAAACCATTTAAAGGTAATGCTGACAAATACTAATTGAGTGTATGTAAACTTCTGACCCACTGGGAATGAGATTAAAGAAATAAAAGCTGAAATAAATCACTACTATTATTCTGACATTTCACATTCTTAAAATAAAGTGGTGATCCTAACTGACCTAAAACAGGGATTTTTTACTAGGATTAAATGTCAGGAATTGTGAAACACCTCAACCAAATGCATTTAAACTCAGTTTATGTAAACTTCCGACTTCAACTGTGTGTGTATATATATATGTATATATATATATATATATATTTATATAACATAAAATTGATCAGAAATAGGGTGTAGACGTTGTTAATGGTGTAAAAGACTATTGTAGCTGGAAACGGCTGGTTTTTATGGAATATCTACATTGGCGTACAGAGGCCCGTTTTCAGCAACCATCACTCCTGTGTTCCAATGGCACGTTGTGTTAGCTAATCCAAGTTCATCATTTTAAAAGGATAATTAGGCTAATCATTAGAAACCCCTTTTGCAATTATGTTAACACAACTGAAACTGTTGATTTAAAGAAGCAATACAACTTGAGTATCTGGAGCATCAGCATTTGTGGGTTCGATTACAGGCTCAAAATGGCCAGAAACAAATAACTTTCTTCTGAAACTCGTCAGTCTATTCTTGTTCTGAGAAATGATGGCTATTCCATGCGAGAAATTGTCAAGAAACTGAAGATCTCGTACAACGCTGTGTACTACTCCCTTCACAGAACAGCGCAAACTGTCTCTAACCAGAATAGAAAGAGGAGAGGGAGGCCCTGGTGCACATCAGAGCAAAAGGACAAGTACATTAGAGTGTCTAGTTTGAGAAACAGACACCTCACAAGTCCTCAACTGGCAGCTTCATTAAATAGTACCCGCAGAACACCAATCTCAACGTCAACAGTGAAGAGGCGACTCCAGGATGCAGAGTTCCTCTGTCCAGTGTCTGGACATCTTAATATTTTATTTTATTGCGAGTCTGAGATATGGCTTTTTCTTTGTAACTCTGCCTACAAGGCCAGCATCCCGGAGTCGCCTATTCACTGTTGACGTTGAGACTGGTGTTTTGTGGGTACCATTTAATGAAGCTGCCAGTTGAGGACTTGTGCGCCGTCTACTGGAGAGCTTTTCTTTGTCTACACCCCTTCAGCATCGTTCACACCCTTTTCAGCTTTTGCTTACACCCATCTCTTTAATGATTCACATGCAACCAAAAATGTCAAGACTAAAGGCTGGTTTATTCTAGGGGTGTTCGTGAATTTTAATCTGGAGTGCCAGAGTGTGCCCTGGGCATTCGTAAATTCAGAGCGTTGTCAGATTGGCTGTTCGTAAATTCAGAGCGCATACTGGACACAGGCTGAAATGTAGGGTTGATCCAAGCGTTCTGACCCAACAATAGCAGTCAAGCACCCAAGCTAACTGGCTGATGTTGGCTCGCTAGTTCCAGACACAAATGAGAGAACAGCTCACTCTGACCATTTTATTTGCCTTAGCAAAGCTGGTTAGGCTGTTTTTATGTTATCCAGAGCGTTAGAGACTGCAACTGTGCTGCTGGCAACAATTTAATTACACTTTTTTTGCCAATGTTTACTGACACTGGCCATATTTAATGGGTATTGAGCGTTCGTAAATTCGTCAGTTATTCTGTGCTTTTGCACACTCAGACAAGAGTGCTTTGAAATCAGAATAGATAGCCAGAGCGAATTTACCAGCTACGTCTATCGACAGTTGTCACAGTGACATCATAAACATTATATTGAAATAGGTACTTGCATAGTGGAGTCTTGTTTAGACATGTAGCTAGCTAGCTAAACAATGAACCATAATCCCAACTCATAACGTTACTATCCTGCATGAATCTGCAGGTAGCTAACCAACCAGGTTCAATGTTAGCTAGCTACCATTAGGCTATATCTTGCAATGCAAATGGCTCTGTGATACAAATACTATTAATGACACAGACTATACACTGACACAGACCATACACAAATTACGGACACAGACCATACACGCCAGCCAGCTAATGTTAGGTAGCTAGCTAACAGTACACTTTAACTTCAAAAGAAAAGTACTTTCTGACTAAATTAAAAACGTGTAATAGCTAGACTCTCTTACCCTACATAGATGGACGCTTCTCCTTCTCTGTCATGGATGCCATGGGTGCCCTTAGTTAGAAGATGTAATCTAGAGATAGGTGTTTTATACAACATCCGTCTGTGTGTTCTCTTTTCGAAACAATCTGCATATTTGCAATCAAACACCAGAATTTTCTCCATATCCTTAGGTATCATACTCTAATTCCACCAGGCATTCCACTGATTTCAACTTGGTCCTCCAGAAAGTGGAGAGCATCTCTTATGCAGTTCTACTATGTGATATCTTTCAAAAAAGATGCGTTAGAAATAATTACCTACACATACTGACCAGCTCATATTATAGACAGAAGCAGGCTACATGGCAGACCAATCCGAACTCATCTCTCGGCATGTCCAGCCCACTCATTACCTCAGTCAATCATGGCTAGTGGGAGGTTGCTGTCTTTTTCCATGACTAAACTAATTAGGCTCATAATTTATTAAATATATTCATATTTACAGATGGCATACACATTTGTTATTAAGGCACATGAAAGTTCACATGTTCCAGAAGGCATTTCGGCATTTTGATTTTTTTTTAAAGTTTACATTCAAATGGCACTCCTGTGAAGTAGTGACACACGGTATATGCCTAGTTTACTGAAACTAGTCACATATGGACAGTACCAAAACAAATGACTCTGTCTCTTCACAGAAAAATCAGCAGAGCTAGGATGGTTGTATCTCCCATATATATATATAACATTCTATTGGTTGCAGGAATGTTGTATAATCATTTAAATTGTAAAACTCTAAGTTTTGAATCTGGCGTCGTTTTGTGTATCAGTTTATAAACTATGTGCCATGTAAATATCTTCCCAACTATTTTGCAATGTTATTTTTTGGTCCTTAAATGAAACTGTTATACTTTTTTATTTATCACAATTTTCTTTAACCAATTTTGGTCTTTAATGCAGGGATGACAGACAAGTTCCTTACTTCTTCCCCTTCCACTTTCCTCTTCCATTTTTGCAGTAATGCTGCAATTAGTTTTGGATAGAGCAGACATTTCCATAGATTTTTGTTAGCTTTGTGTGACATAACTCCACCAGTCCTATTTATGATATAATTTACAAATATTATACCGTTTTTAAACATTTATTCCAAAAATATGTTTTATCAATTATTATATTTGAGTTTAACCATAATATTTTTTTCAATATTTGTTCCATCTTTTCTGGTTGATTCAACTAAAATTGCAACCAACTTTCTGTGGCTTGTTTTAAATATAGCGATATTTTGGAAATTATTTCAAAGTGA
The DNA here is from genome assembly GCF_045791955.1 of Oncorhynchus clarkii lewisi. Classification (NCBI taxonomy): domain Eukaryota; kingdom Metazoa; phylum Chordata; class Actinopteri; order Salmoniformes; family Salmonidae; genus Oncorhynchus; species Oncorhynchus clarkii. The sequence continues at coordinate 31,814,973 of NC_092163.1, read as the reverse complement.
GAGATTGAAATCTGAATAAAGGGAAAAAGTCAATTCATGAGCACAGGGGGAGCCATTCTTACTAATCTACTAGAGAACCATTTTGCATTTAAGTATAGATTTTGTATTACTGAAGCCTTTAGTGAGAGGTCTAATGCTTTAATATTTAATCATTTCTGCCCTCTGAATTCATATTCATTATATAAATAGCTCTGTTTAATTTTGTCTAGCTTGCCGTTCCAAATAAAATTGAATATTTTTTGCTCATATAATAAAAAATTAAAAAATGTTTTTAGGTGTAGGGAGGGCCATAAACAAAGAGCTAAACTAGGATATGAGTTAATCAGGGTGATTTTTTTTCTACAAATAGAGAGCTATTTCCCTTACATGGTAGAAAGATCATGTAAGAAATAATTTATTTTTGCTAACTTTATATTTCTTTCTTCTGGGATATGAATACAGAGTATGTCCACTTCACCATCAGACCATTTAATTGGTAAACTACACGATAATGTGAAAGCTCTATTTTTTTGTGATCCAATGCGTAATATAGTACACTTATTATAATTTTATTGTAATCCAGAGAGGTTAGAACAATTATCTAGATCCTCTATGAGGCTGTGGAGGGATCCACATTGTGGATTTAAAAGAAAACATGAATCATCAGCGTACAATGACACCTTTTCTATTTAAGCCCTGGATTTCTAGCCCCTTGATATTATTTTTGGATCTGATTTTAATAGCTAACATTTCAATGGCCATAATATCATATGCCGATAGTGGACAACCTTGTTTTACTCCTCTTGACAATACTTTCCGAGAAGTAGCCATTATTTCCTATTTTTCACCTAGGGTTACTTATATAACTTTAACCCATTGTATTCAAGGCATTTATATATACATTCCAGTCGTACTTTATCAAAAGCCTTTTCAAAGTCAGCTTCTTAGACTTGGTTTCCATGACAGATCTATAAGACACATTTCTATTTGAATTTGATTGGGTCGCCCAAAAAGTTACATAATGCAGCTTTAACCACTCTCAAAATCACAGACAGAGCTATGGATACAAGGACTGACTATCCATAATATAGTAATTATAGTTTTAACCATGTTTTGGTTATATAGTGTTTCATTACATTTATTTTGTTTACAAACATTGGAGTAAAATAAGCTTGTGTTCTATTTTGGGTTCTGATGGGCTACAACAGTTGAAGTAAGTAACCTACCCTGCCGCTATATTGACCCAGACAAGGTTTCATTAACACTTTATTACAAGAGACTATTGACAGAACAAACAAAAGTATGAGGCACTTCTGAATTTTTGCTTTCTTTTTTATAACAGATGTTTGCCTGCGCCAAGTCCCTGTACATCTCTGACACAGACAAAAGGAAGCACTTTCGCCTGGTCCTCAAGCTCTTCCTTGGTAACGGGCAGGAGATTGGCTCCTTCCTCAGTAAGCTGATCAAAGTTATCTCCAAACCGTCCCAGAAGAGGCAGTCTATGAAGAACGCTGACTGTGAGTGAAAGATGATCCTAAGGTGCCACAATCCCCTGGGTCACGGTGGGACTAGAGTGGAGGTGCAGGTTGCCACTCCCTAATTAGGCCAGACATGTGTGCTTATGATCCAGGAGCACACACTACGAGTCCAGTTGTGTTGACATAGTGGTCTCCTACCCCTTGCGAGATCCAAAGGAAAGGCGCTAGAGAGGTTTGACAGCTGAGATCAAAAGTGGGGTGACATAGTGTGCACTGTGTACGAAAGGAAATACCTGCAATTGTCATGCTGCATCAGTCATTAATGAGAATGGTATATGCTTATTTATGGGCTTATTTGTGGTGTGTATTTATGTATATAAGGTAGGGAAATATGTCATGTGCACAACATGTGAAAATGAAATATATTTGTCATGCTGCATACCACGGCTATGTGTGTGTGTGCGTGCGTATGTGTGTGTTTGTGTGCGCATTCGTGTGTGTACATTTGCAGTGTGTATTTCCACGGGGTCGAGGGTGGCTCTATTCAACCGCTTGCGGTCCCAAACGGTCAGCACACGTTACCTGGCCGTAGAACGAGGGGCCTTTGTAGCCAGTGCCAGACAGTGGACTGCATTTACAGTCACTCTAGGTATGAACGGTTGTCTGAACCACTGTCTCTCAGTCCTCCATCTACACACTCTCTCTCTCTTTACTGCTGTGGGCAGAATGACTTGTCAGAGCCCTTATGAAAGGAAGAAGTAAATCTTCTAGCTGGTTGTAATGCTGGGACAATATTTGTTTTCCATCATGAAATAAAAAAACATCTGCTAATACATTCCAAGATGGATTTTCAACCTTTCTCTGATTGGAATCAGATCCCAAAAACTAAGATCAAGCTCACCCCAGAAGTAGACTCCATAGGCTCATCTGTTTTTCATGTTTTATCCTACTGCTATTCATTCACTTACATTGTTTTAACTTGTCTGTGTGTCTGTCTGTGTGTCTGTGTGTCTGTGTGCGCAGTGGAGGACCAGCATGCTGACTCGGAGGAGTTCACGGTGTGTGAGGGATTCATCTGCTACGGCTGTGTGGTTCAGCTGGTCTGCACTGACTCCGGGGTGGCCCTGCCCCCCATGGTAAACACACACATGCAATATAATCGGATATCACCTCAATAGTACCATTATGCTGGAGACCTTGATAGCTGCAGTAGGCTGAAGTCTGACCACCTTAATTCCACTGTATTCCATAATTGGGGTATATAATAACGTGTTATAGTTTTTCCAGATGTTATATGGTTTGCTGTACAGCATAATTCTATTGTTATTGTTGTCTTACTCATATTCATAGGATGGGATTATTTTCAACCCTTCATGGCAATTCGCTGATCAGACCCCTTTCACGTACCCCCAAATTGGCTTTTGAATAATACAGCTGATGGTTTAGAGTAACATTCACCTACATTGTACACATATACATGTTATTTAAGTTGAGGCAATTTGCTGACATTTTTTTTTTTGTTGCAGAGGCTTGTATATTTTCTGATGTGGACAGCCGAAGAACCTATTTAGGTTATTTTTTGTCTAAGCGTGTAGCTCAGGACCAGCCAGGAGTTATCTATAATGGGAAGATGATACATTGGCTTTCCCTGACAGGAAGACACAATCTTATTCAGGGGCCTCCTCCAGACATAACATCATCTAAGCCATGTTATTAACAAAGCTATCATGTCGCACATAGATTTAATAGTGGTCCAGTTGATTTTAAAAAGAGATTAAGCCAATGATGTGTCATATTGGAATATAGATTCCATTATATTCCTATCATACTAGTACATGTATTTCTTATTGTCGATGTTTATTTTTTTTTATAGAGAGGAGGCCAACGATGTGTCAAAAGGATGATGGATTCAGTTAGATCCTTGTTGTTTTTGGATTCCCTCCAGGTGATCCGCAAGGTGAACAAGCAGCACGCCATCCTAGATGTGGACGAGCCCGTCTCCCAGCTTCACAAGTGTGCCTTTCAGTTCAAGGACAACAGCCAGATGTACCTCTGTCTGTCTAATGAGAGAATCATACAGTACCAGGTTAATATGACCCTATTCACACGATTGTGCCGACCCAAACCTGCGCTTGCTCTGATATTTTCTCTTCTCATTATGCTTTTTAACACGGTCCCTGCAATAGTGGGTGGTATTGGGTATTGGCTTTGCTCGGTTTGACTCAGTAGTGTAAGAAGCCCTCATGAGAGGTAAAATGTCACTTGTGGGACATGATGATACATGTCCATGCTATAACACTCGCTAGCACTCGCAATCATTATTTAGCCCAGAATTAGGTCACATACCTAAATTAGTAGCTAAGGGATAGTGTCACTGAACCTATTCCTCTGGCCCTGGGTTCACGAGCAGTGAGACAGTTGTGGAATGGGGGGGGGGGGGGGTCAATGGGCATGGAGGAGTTAACTTTTTTAACTTGGGTCTTCCTAGGTCTCATCCAGTCTGAGGGAGCAGAGCAGAGAGGTGCTGAACGATGGATCATGTTGGACCATCATCGGTACAGAGGCAGTGGAGTATACGTTCTGTGAGGGCCTGGCCTGCGTTCAGGGCGCCATCAGCCCAATACCTGTCATCACAGGACTGGAGGTGCGGTCTTAACACTACTGAAGCTGACAAAAAAAATCCATTGAGGAACAAGGAACTGCAGTGATTCAAATCAGCCTTGTTTTCTGTTCCTGTCAGTACGACAAATTGTGTTGTTTTTTTTAATGTAAATTGCACACAGTAACATTTAAGAGATGTGGATGGGGGAAAATTTGTACTGTAAGAGTACTGTACAATACAGTACCTAAATAATACAGTACTAAAACTACTACTATTGGTAGACTCCCCTTGTAGGTATATCATTCCAGTTTACAGAATAAGAAGTGTGTGTGTGAGGGTAGTAAAATCAGTTTAATGTTGATATGATGGTTTGATTGAATTAATGTTGAATGTGTCCTTTTAGGTGAATGGTGGAGGACACGTAGCCATGCTAGAAGTAAATGGAGAAAACTTTGGCCCCCATCTAAAAGTTTGGTTTGGAAATGTGGAGGCAGAAACTATGTTCAGGTACATTTTAAATCTCACAAGTAACTGTTCTTGTTCTATAATCAAGTAAATGCAATGCCTCAACCAGACCAGTGTGGTGTCCTTACAAAGGAGGACACATATAAAATGCACAGTGCAAACTTGTTGTTTCAATTTACTAATATCTATGTACTTGTTGTAGTTATCAGGGTTATAGGCTTAATGGCCCTCTGGCCTACTTTAGTTTGTCTTGCTTAGTTGCTTTTTATGGCCACTTCCAGGTGAACGTAGACTGTTCCTGAGGATTACAAGCACGCCAAAGAACACTTGGAGAGGCCCCAGTCATATTTAAAACTTCCGCTCTCATTCATTTTACCACATGAACTCCAGGTGGTACATGGAACAGCACAGGTATACAGGACTTTGAGTTACATTTAAACAAGGCCGTTAGAACTTGGTTTGTAATAAAACATTTCTGAAATGTACATTTGGAGGACATTTTCCCATCGGGCTTGGCCGTAGGATTACAATGCAGCCCCAGAAGCTTGACCCAAATATGAAAGTAGCCATTTTGTGATGTACATAGGTATTCAGGTGAACAGAAGGGTATTTAAAGGGGCAGTGCGGTTAAAACATTTTTTCCCCATTTCCACACTATGAGGTTAAAATTACACTCTGAAATTGTGAACGTGCCTTTTTTTGCTTTAGAGCTGTTTGGGGAAAAAAGGCCAGGAACTTTAGTTCATCTTTGATTTGCATTTCTCCCACTTCCGGTCCCGCACGATCAAATTGGTACTCCTCATGTTGACATGCACAGGAGAGAGGTAGGTAGTTATGCATGGCCAAAAGCATTTAGAGATTGTACGGTAGTTGTTGGCTACAAGGCAGCAATTGTTTGTTTGCACTTCCACTTGTTTGTCTTCCATCAGAACAATCACTTTGTCTGGTTTGGCATATGCACAGCAAACTTCAACAAGTTAGCTAGCTAACTACACTTACACCAGCCAGTGACTTTGCAGCTGTCATCGTCCATCAAGGTTCTGTCCCATACATCTAGCATCCGGGAGTAACCTTGCAAGAAGTAAGTTTCTAAATAGTTATTCTTCTACCTACTTATTATTATTACTATTAAAAGTAAAGAACATGATATTGTGGTTCTAGCTACTAGCCTTGACCGCAACTAGGATAGCTAAGTAGCTACTGACATAGGTACCTGTAGCTAGCTACATAAAAAGTAATGTCAGAATCGTAAAGGGGAAACATTGCCTCCCACAATGTAAACAATGTTCCCACATAGCCAGCTACACTTTTCCCCTATTTCTGGGACTCAGCTAGCTAACGTTAGCTTGTAGGAAGATAGTCAGTTAGGTAACGTGATTAACACCGATTCGTACACATTTGCGCAACCGCTGCATTTAAACGAGGCTGCAATGAAAACTAATGTAGCGACTGCATTGGCATCAAAATGCGGTGTGAATTATGTTTCTATTCAAGCGTTGATTGACATGGTAATGGACCAATAATATTAGAGTAAAGTTGAAAAAACTGACCCCTCTGACGCTGTATGTTAAATTGTGATGTGTCACAATGTAATAAATTGTCACAAAACTCATTCTGTGCCATACAGCCTCTTTCCACCAGGTGTAGCCCTTTTCGCAAACTAAAAACAAGAAATTATCAATGGTGAGTGTAATGGTGATTGTAAAGTTAATGACTTGTGAGTTCATCAATCAATCAATTGTTATTTTTTGTGTAATCATTGCGAGCCGTCATGACTCTAAACCCTGTCAGCAGCAGTTTAATTGTGAAGATAAATTTAGCGCTGCCCTAAAAACCCTATTCAAATTCGACACAAACCTTCAAATAGGTATGTAATGAGACATTATATAGTGTTTTATATACATTTTAGAGGTGATAAGTTGGACAAATCGGGTGAAAAAAGCAGTTTTCCCACACGACATATCTCCCCCTTTCACTATTACGCAGTAGCTTTCGCTTCCCCACCCACCATTTTAAAAAGACCCGGCGGAGCTCCATTGCCTTCAATCATGCAGAGATGGGCAGCATGAAGGTGTCGTCATTGATTTTGCTGGCAAGGGGGGAAATTGTGCTTTACAATGGTATTCATATTAAAGCTGACCTGGAAGTATTGTTTTTGGGCGCTAAAATAAGGTCAAATGTACGGAACAGCACGATGTACAAAAGTGTGTTAGCTATTGTTATACTATAATACTAGGATACTGACGAGACATTTAGCTATATTAGCGATTCTGACATTGCTTCATTATGAACAGGTACCTAAGTAAATGAACGTCATGTCAATATCCTATGGTCGAAGCTACGTCCATCCTACCTTGCTAACTGGATCCCTATAGAAAGTGTAGGCTGGAAATGTTACAGTTTACATTGTGGGTGGCAACCTGACTGTCATTGCCGCCATTCCCAAACGCTTCGCCAGATTTGAACATTTATAAAATAAAAATGTGTCCCTAATTTAATACAACCGTTAATAGAATGTGGTTGTGATAAGCAGAGGCCTTTCTGTTTTTGTCCTGCAAATGTGGCTCTAATTTATTAATGGTTGGAGCTATAAGCTTATTATGACCCCATTCCTGTGAAACCTAAGATTCTTAGGAACACAAGCTGTGTAGGAATTGTTAGAGAAGAGAGTGGACAGGACCAGGCATAATCAGACTGGGGGAAAAAAGCACCGCAATAATTTTCTACACAGAACATCATACACAATTATTGCCAGGTGATTTTCTTATCATTTTCCAATATCTTTCTGAATAATTTCAGTCACTTCAAACCATACTTCCTTTAGATTGAAATACTGTCAAAGTACTTTCAGACTGATTTGTAATAACAGGCCATCATAGAGCTAAATAACTTTTTTAACTTTGGCAATTGATGGGGTAACTACTTAGCAATAACTATTTTTATGTCACCACATTCTATACTGACAAAAAATATCAACGCAACATGTAAAGTGTTGGTCCATTGGTTCATGAGCTGAAACAAAATATCCCACAAAAGCTTATTTCTCTCAAATGTTGTGCACAAATGTGTTTACATCCTTGTTAGTGAGCATTTCTCCGTTGCCAAGATAGTCCATCCACCTGACTGGTGTGGCATATCAAGAAGATGATTAATTAAACAGCATGATAATTACACAGGTGTACCTTGTGCTGGGGAAAACACAAGGCAACTCTAAAATGTGCAGTTTTGTCACAGCACATTGCTGCAGATGTCTCAAGTTGAGGGAGCATGCATTTGCTGACTGCAGGAATGTCCACCAGAGCTGTTGCCAGAGAATTGAATGTTAATTACTCTACCATAAGCCACCTCCAACTTTGTTTTAGAGAATTTGGCAGTACGTCCAACCAGCCTCACAACCGCAGACCAAGTGTAAACACGCCAGCCCAGGACCTCCACATCCGGCTTCTTCACCTGCAGGATCATCTGAGAGCCACCTGGACAGCTGATGAAACTGGCTTTGCACAACCAAATAATTTCTGCACAAACTGTCAGAAACCATTTCAGGGAAGCTCGTCTACATGCCAGTCCTCACCAGGGTCTTGACCTGATTGCAGTTCTGCATCATAACTGACATCAGTGGGCAAATGCTGACCTTCGATGGCTACTGGCACGCTGGAGAAGTGTGCTCTTCACGGATGAATCCCGGTTTCAACTGTACCGGGCAGATGGCAGACAGTGTGTTTGGCGTCATGTGGTCGAGCAGTTTGCTGATGTCAACGTTGCGAACAGAGTGCCCCATGGTGGTGGTTGGGTTATGGTATGGGCAGGCATAAGCTACGGACAATGAACACAATTGTATTTTGTCGATGGCAATTTGAATGCACAGAGATACCGTGATGAGATCTTGAGGCCAATTGTCGTGCCATTCATGCGCCGCAATCACCTCAACCACCTTAGTCTTAGGGGTCAAGCCAAATGAATTCAGCCTCCTGAGGTTGAAGAGGCACTGTTGCATATTCTTCACCACACTGTCTGTGTGGGGGACCATTTCAGATTGTCAGTGATGTATATGCCGAGGATATTATTGTATGTTGCATTTATATTTTTGTTCATTGTATAATCAAAGGTAAGGTGTAAGAAGGCAGTGAATATTCAGTTTCAATTGAGCAAAATGATGGTATGGATATGAAAGTGGGTCAGATGTATTGCAGCTCATAGTTTGTTTGTCTGTCCCCCTGGTCCTGTGTGGCTCAGCTTGTAGAGCAAGGTGCTTACAACGCTAGACTTGTGGGTATGATTCCTACAGGGGACCAGTATGAAAAAGTATGACAATGTATGCCCACACTACTGTAAATTGCTCTGGATAAGAGTGTCTGCTAATTGACTCAAATGTAAATGTCCATTTAGTTCTGCAGACAAGCTCCCAAACCCATCCAGGATGGGTTCCCTTAGAATCTTGGAACTCCTGGTGGATACAAAGGACTACACAGGCTGCAGCACCACTCCTTTCCTATGGCCCAGATACCCCCAGCCCCAGCACCAACTGACAAAGCTCCTATATGCCACATACCTGTAATATCTACCAATGTCTTCTATTGGTCATACAGCCCATCACAGATAGATGAGTAGCCCCTTTCCATTGACAATTTCTACTAAGTCTGTCGAAGGGCATGGTTTAGCCACTGCATGTACTAAAAATAGTCATATATAGCCCCGTGATTGTTCTGCTATGCGGACAAAAGTTATATACAGTACCAGTCAAATGTTTGGACACCTATTCATTCAAGGGTTTTTCTTTATTTTTATTATTATCTACATTGTAGAATAATAGTGAAGACTTCAAAATTATGAAATAACACATGTGAAATCATGTAGTAACTAAAAAAACAGTTTTAAAAAATCAAAATAATTTTTTTATTTGACATTCTTCAAAGTAGCTTTGCACACTCTTGGCATTTTCTCATCCAGCTTCATGAGGTAGTCACTTGGAATACATTTCAATTAACAGGTGTGCCTTGTTAAAAGTACATTTGTGGATTTTTTTCCCTTGGTTACATCATTGCTGCATGGAATGTACAGATGGATCCAGGGAAGGCGAGAGCATGATAGATTGGCCCTAGCCTACGTCCAGAGTGTTTCCTGGGATTTGTCAACTTCTATCGCAGCTTTATCCGGGGTCACAGCACCCTGGCTTCTCCTGTCTGCACTCACCTCTCCCAAGGTACCGTTCACATGGTCCCCAGCTGCTGACCGAGAATTCTGGGTCCTCAAGCACTGCTTCACCACTGCTCCCATATTGGTTCATCCTGACCCGTCCTGTCAGTGCGTGGTGGAGGCCGATGCTTCGGATGTTGGAGTGGGGGCTGTCCTGTCCCAGCATTCTGCCCTTGACCTCAAGTTACATCCCTGCGCCTTCTACTCCCATCACCTTAACGCAACGGAGAGGAACTACAATGTGGGGAATCGTGAGCTTCTCGCTGTGAAGATGGCGTTGGAGGGGGCGGAACATCTGTTATTGTGTGGACGGACCACAAGAACCTGGAATATCAAGCTAGGTGGGCCCTGATTTTCACCCGGTTTAACTTCACCTTCTACCGACCAGGATCCAAGAACATCAAGCCAGATGCGCTGTCACAGCGCTTTTTGGACCTCGAGCCCATCCTTTCCACCTCGTGTCTGGCGACGTCACTCTTCTGGGGAATAGGGATGCAGGTCTGTGAGGTGCAGCGTTCCCAGCCGAACTTCGGGGGGGGGGGGGGTGCCTAATGCTGTCCGCTCCTCTGTCCTGGAGTGGACCCACTCCTCCAGGCTTGCCTGCCACCTGGGTTACCGTCGGACCCTGGTTATTGTGCGACAACGCTTTTGGTGGCCTACCATGGTCCTGGATATCTCTGCGTTCGTCGCTGCCTACACGGTCTGTGCTCAGAACAATACTCCTCGGCAAGCTCTGGCTGGTCTTCTTCAACCACTGCATGTCCCACACTGTCCCTGGTTTCACATATCCCTGGACTTTGTCATGGGTCTTCCCCCGCCATCCTGACTGTAGTGGACCGGTTTCCCAAAGCTGCCCACTTCATTCCTCTCCCAAAGCTACCCTCTGCCAAAGAGACGGCCCAGCTCATGTTGCAGCACGTCTTCCAGATCCATGGACTCCTGGTGGACATGGTCTTCAACCGGGGCCCTCAGTTCTCATCCGGTTCTGGAAGGCATTCTGCACGCTCATTGGGTCGTCGGCCAGCCTGTCCTCCGGGTTCCACCCGCAGTCCAACGGGCAGTTGGAACGAGCCAATCAAGACCTGGAAACGACTCTTCGCTGCCTTGTCTCCACCAACCCCACCACCTGGAGCCAGAAACTTGTGTGGGTTGAATACCCCCGCTACGCCCTCCCCTGCTCTGCTACTAGGATCTTGCTTTTCGAGTGTTCCCTGGGGTATCAGCTCCTGCTCTTCTCTGAGGAAGAGGTCGGCATACCCTCGGCCCAGATGTTTGTCCGCCGCTGTATCGATGACAAGCGGACCGCCACCGGACCCCGGGTCCCTGGTATCATCTCGGGCAGAGGGTATGGCTGTCCACCCATGACCTGCCCCTCCGCAGTCCCGCAAACTTTCCCCTTGCTTTATCAGCCTTTTCCCGTCTCCAAGATCATTAGCCCCTCTGCTTTTCATCTTCTGTTGCCCCGTACCCTCCATATTAATCACACTTTTCATGTGTCTAGGATTAAACCTGTCTCACAGTCCTTTGTCTCCTGTTTCCATGAAATAAACTTTGCCCCGTAGATAATCATGGCATTCTGCAATGAGTAGGCAGCAGACAGGGTATACTGTAGGCCAGGATGGTCCCCCATGCAAATAGGCTGTTCTGGGCCTGCATCTTCTGGTGACCTACTGCATCTTCCGGTGACCTATTGAAGACAATGCATCTTCATTTGTTATATCATTGTTGTACTAGGTATGCCTTTTGTTTGGATGACATGGCAAAGTAGCCTACACACCTGTGGAAGTTCATTGCTTTCAGGGTCCAGCTCCAACTGACAGGTTGAATACCATGTGCCTTTGTTGTTGTTTTTTGAAGGGGTAAGGGGGTGCGCTCTAGATGATTCTATCAGCCAATCAGGGCTGTATGTAAATGTATTAACATTTGTAGCCCCACGTCCACACAGTTGGACTGAGCACTTCAGTGGCCCAAGAAGGTTCAGGGAAACAAATTCAAAAAATATATTTGGGATTTATATTCAAAAATGTAACACACACAGTAATTTATTAGACCTAAAGTGAAAATAAAAACATGGCAAACATTCTCATGTAAAAAGGAGGTACAGTATTTCAGATGAAGATTCATTTTTGTCCTCCACAAAATATGTTCTTTAATTAATCCAATGGATAGGCCCATGGTTGCACAATGGAGTTCAAGTGGCTTGAATACCATTGGAATTGCTTGGCTCAGCTGTCCAACTCTTCAGCCTGTTGTAATGGTGTGCGGAATGTTCCACTGCAGCATCAGGTGTCTCTGAGGTTTTAGGTAATTTAACCAAATCCAAGCATTTGTTCTGATGTAATCACCACCCTTAAACCTCACCCAAAACACTGATATATCATTTGCTAGGGTCTTGCCAAAAGGTTCTGCAAGTATCCTCACCACCACAAGATCAGTGTTTGTATAACATTGTAATCCACAGTATGCTCTTCGTACCAAGGCTGCAGGAAATGTGTGAGAGAAACATAATCTTCCACTGCCATGTAAATGAAGCTGGATTCATCATTTTTAAATGAAGAGCTTAAAATCAAACACTATTAGTGAGAGATTTTGCGACTTGAAACATGACTTGGAAAAAACACTTAACTTGGATTTGAGCATCTATGACTCGGGACTTAACTTGGACTTGAGCTGTATGACTCGGGACTTAACTTGGACTTGAGCTGTATGACTCAAGAGACTCGAGAGACTTGGATTTCCCCCTCTAAAAAGAGCAGCACCACCTTCCTCTCCTGTTAAATTATGTTATTACACCGTGAACATACATTTGTGGCAATGACGTTACGCAAAGCGGAGAATCTTAATGGGTTATATGGGGAATGACTGTTAAATTCTGTTCTGATCTGCCTAGCACCGCTGCTGTCCTATATTTTCAACGCTTGTCACTTGAAAATATGCACTCTTGAGCAAGAGTTTCTGTGAATGTTTATTCTCAGCCAACGCGCATATAGTGGGCGTGGGGAAAGCAACAACACTTGATTCTAATTGGAAATGTCACAATATCAGTCAAACTGTAGCTGTAGTATCAACACTATCTGTAAATCATAATTTGGATGGCCTTTCTATTGGTAATGGCCTTTCTATTGGTAATGTTGATTCAACAACCATTTATCTCATGATCTATGAAGTTTATTATGTAGTGTACTAGTTGGCCGAGTGCAAGGGAAACAGAAAATATAATATGAATTTAAAAATTGTATGGATATTGGTATAAAACACTTAACCATTGACTTGAGGACTCAAAACCCAAAATTGGGGATGTGGCTTGACTTGAGCTCTGGGACTTGGAACTTGACTTGAGACTTGCCCATTGTTACTTGGGACTTGACTTGAGACTTGCCCATTGTTACTTGGGACTTGACTCGAGATCCGAAGGAGATCTCTGCTATTATTTGTCTCAAAACTGAAAATGTTTGCCCAAGCTTCCTGGAGAACCCATGGCGATTAAGGCCGGGATTCAATCCAATTAACGACTTGAATACAGCGCTAAACTTTTAAAGACAATTTCAATTGCAACAATGTGCGCGTTCCCTGTGGGTCCTGTGGATGTCAGCTCGAGCTGAAATCGCTGCAGTCCATTGTTTCTCTGTCTTTGAATCCTGGCCTAAAACCCTGTCTAATCTAGTATTGGTGAGACCATAAGCAGTCTAATCCTTCAAAAGAAGCACGTTTTGATTAACAAGTTGAATCCAAAAAACATTCAGATTTTCTTCTAAACAACTCTGCTTTAATTCTAACTTAAACCACAACTTATTTAGCAATAAGCGATCAGGCCTGGAATCTACAGCAAGAGCTGCCCGACTCACCTCTCTATTGTGTCACTGCAGGTCACCAAAGTCCATGCTGTGTGTGGTTCCAGACGTGTCCGTGTTCAGTGGGGAGTGGAGATGGCTGCGGCACCCCATCACCGTACCTCTGTCCCTCATCCGTCTGGATGGTTTGATCTACAGGAGCACCTTCAGCTTCACCTACACCCCTGAACACAACACCCCCCCGCAGGCCAGAGGGGCACTGCAAAATGCCCCAGAGTCTGACACTCTCATAGACTTCATCCACCAAGAGTTCACACGCACCAACTTCCACTTGTTCATGCAGAACTAGCTAGTAGGGCTGGGCTGCATTAGGATTATTTACCCTTCTCCTGAGGTGTGCACTCATTCACTCCCCCTCCTGCATTTAAAAGCATTGGATCAGAGCAAACATGGCTGGGGCAAGTTTCCACCATATTCCTGACAGCAGCTCATTCCTTTTTCTTCTTCTTTTTTTAGAGTGCTTTTTATGTCCCTCAGGAATGATGTATGTACATGTTGCTAAACACTCAATTGAACAGTTGGATCACATACATACATACATAGTGCTCCCGAGGCTCCCGAGTGGCGCGGCTGTCTAAGGCACTGCATCTCAGTGTTAGAGGTGTCACTACAGACCCTTGTTCAATTCCAGGCTGTATCACAACCGGCTGTGATTGGGAGTCCCATAGGGCGGTGCACAATGTGCCCAGCGTCATCTGGGTTAGGGTTTAGCTGGGGTAGGCTGTCATTGTAAATAAGAATTTGTTCTTAACTGACTTGCCTAGTTAAGGATAAATAAATACATCTATGCAGTAAAGTTACTAAAGTTATTTGTTTTCTCTGTAAACCCCCATTTTGGCATGTCCCAAGTCATGTACGTCCAACTTCTAGGAAGAATTTAACCCACTTAACCCCAAGATTTCACCAAGTTTTCTCTATCATTTTGAAGCCCTAGTTATTTTGTTGCTTTGGGAAAGAAATTTCAAAAGATTTTTTACTTGTATAATGTGGTTAGTAATTAATATACATGTGCCCCTCAGGTGAGATGGTTCTACTCTTTTTGGACATTTTCTGGTACACGTCAACTCTGTTACCCATAGATAGAAATGTATTAAAAAGTAATGTTTTTTGTTAAGGTTGCAAAAAATTGCACCCCCCTGCACACAAAAAGCTCCCATTCCCCCTGTCACAAGGGGAGATATTGCTGATTTAAGATTAAATCCACAACCCTTTTACGGTCAACCCTGTAGCTGTAATAGACATTTTATAGCAATCTTTCTTTAAATGTAATCTTTTGACAAGGAAAGCATGTTTATTATGACATAATAGAACATCTACTTTGTGCATGACAGTGCTCTTTACGACAGTGTTAAAATTAGGTGAAATAAATAGTTATTTTTGACAAATTACACTACCCAAAAGGCACTCTATTTGTGAAATGACACAGCAGTACTTACTGCATCTTCATTACAATGGTATTCTCTTCACATCTTCGGTAAGGATAGGAGAGGCCTGTGTTCAAACAACTGTGACATGTTGCCTACAATATGTACAGTTGAGGTTGGAAGTTTACAGACAACCTAGCCAAATACATTTAAACTCAGTTTTTCACAATTCCTGATAATTAATCCTAGTAAAAATGTATTCCCTGTCTTAGGTCAGTTGGGATCACAACTTTATTTTAAATGTGAAATGTGAAATGTCAGAATAATAGTAGAGAGAATTATTTATTTAAGCTTTTATTTCTTTCATCACATTCCCAGTGGGTCAGAAGTTTACATACACTCAATTAGTATTTGGTAGCATTGCCTTTAAATTGATTCACTTGGGTCAAACGTTTCAGGTAGCCTTCCACAAGCTTCCCACAATAAGTTGGGTGAATATTGGCCCATTCCTCCTGACAGAGCTGGTGTAACTGAGTCAGGTTTGTAGGCCTCCTTGCTCGCACACACTTTTTCGGTTCTGCCCACAAATGTTCTAAAGGATTTAGGTCAGGGCCACTCCAATACATTAACTTTGTTGTCCTTAAGCCATTTTGCCACAACTTTGGAAGTATGCTTGGGATCATTGTCCATTTGGAAGACCCATTTGCGACCAAGCTTTAACTTCCTGACTGATGTCTTGAGATGTTGCTTCAATATATCCACACAATTTTCCTGCCTCATGATGTCATCTATTTTGTGAAGTGCACATGTCCCTTTTGCATCAAAGCACCCCCACAACATGATGCTGCCACCCCTGTGCTTCACGGTTGGGACGGTGTTCTTCAGCTTGCAAGCCTCCCCCTTTTTCCTCCAAACATAACGATGGTCATTATGGCGAACAGTTCTATTTTTGTTTCATCAGTCCAGAGGACATTTCTCCAAAAAGTACAATCTTTGTCCCCATGTGCAGTTGCAAACCGTAGTCTGGCTTTTTTATGGCCGTTTTGGAGCAGTGGCTTCTTCCTTCCTGAGCGGCCTTTCAGATTATGTTGATATAGGACTCGTTCTACTGTGGATATAGATACTTTTGTACCTGTTTGATTTTCACTTTTCACACCAAAGTCCATTCACCTCTATAAGACGGAACGCGTGTCCTTCCTGAGCGGTATGACGGCTGCGTGGTCCCATGGTGTTTATACTTGCGTACTATTGTTTGTACAGATGAATGTGGTACCTTCAGGCGTTTGGAAATTGCTCCCAAGGATGAACCAGACTTGTGGAGGTCTACAATTTTTTTTTCTGAGGTACTGAGTTTGAAGGTAGGCCTTGAAATACATCCACAGGTACATCTCTAATTGACTCAAATTATGTCAATTATCCTATCAGAAGCTTCTAAAGCCATGACATCATTTTCTGGAATTTTCCAAGCTATTTAAAGGCACAGTCAACTTAGTGTATGTAAACTTTTGACCCACTGGAATTGTGATACAGTGAATTATAAGTGTAATAATCTGCCTGCAAACAATTGTTGGAAAAATGACTTGTGTCATGCACAAAGTAGATGTCCTAACCGACTTGCCAAAACTATAGTTTGTTAACAAGACATTTGTGGAGTTGTTGAAAAACTAGTTTTAATGACTCCAACCTAAGTGTATGTAAACCTCTGACTTCAACTGTAGATAATGAATTTGTACATAAGCATGCATGTCTCAGTTAAGCTCGGAGAGAAACAAATTTTTTGGCAACATTCCTTTTTTGGCAAGTATGATTCCCAAAGTGTTTTTTAATAACATGCCATGATGAGGCCATGGTGTGTTAATCTATAATCCAGAGGATGCCTAGCATATTTGTTAATCTCAACATGAATCATTTATCGCTCCATTTATTCAAAGTAGTGGATGGCAGCGACAACACTCAGTCAGTGGGCCAATTACGAGGCTCTGAGATTTCAGACTACATTATAGGTCCTCATTGGCTAGTTGTCTTTTTGCTGCTGTAGTGCAGCTGCCCTGAGAGCTAAAGGCTGATTTGTATCACTTAACCTAGGAAAACCAGGGAGGCCTGAGAACGAGAACAATACAGCCTTGTGTCACACACTAACCAGGCAGTGTGTGTCACTCTGTGCAAATCATCTATAATGTGATGTGTTCAGTGATATTGATACTACCAGAACTTTTTTGGTAGTTTGTATTCACAAAAACTGTAAAACCACTGTTGCAAGGACCTGCGGAAGAGTTTAAATGTGAAGGTTTTGCTAACCTTGTGAATGCAAACAAATTATAAAACAGGGAAATGTAGCCTACACACAATAGCTGGCTGGGCCGGAAAGTTTTCCTCTAGTGGATTTTTATTCCTTCATTACTACTGATAAGTGATTGAGGTAGAAATATTAGATGTAAATTATAACCTTTAAATGATTCCAGTGCTTCAGACATTTTTCACACGTGGCTTTATTAAGCTGCACTTTTACTGAACCTTTAAAGGTAGTAACTCTTTAAATGTAATGGGATAGTTCAGCGAAATGATGTGCTCAGATATTTGTTTCCTTACCTCATAAGCAGTCTGTAAATTTGTCTAATTAGTGACTGCAATCCACACTTTGGTTTTGACAGAGATGTCACTGCCAAGAAACACTAATGTTTGGGTGAAAAACGGTATTTTACTCAGCCTAGAGTTTGTCTGAAGTTACACATCACACTATTCCAACAGTTTGACTGTTTTGGAATAAAATGTTTAATATATTTAAACATCCTTTGTATTGCATGCTTATTGATGTGTTCTAGGAGACAATGTCTACCAATGGCATGCCCATCTTTTTGTGAGAAATTACAAAATGCAAAACATTTTCTAAAGTATTTGTAAAGTATAAATAGCCCACACTCGATTAGGCCACGCAAGACTGTCAATGGTGGGTGTAGCTGGTGCATGGAAGTCAGGTCGCAGGAGAGCAGAGTTGAGTGAACACGAAGCACTTTACTGAGGCAAATAGTAAGACCAGAACGCAACAGAGTCACCAAAACCAAATGCCCAAAACAAGTAAGGTAGCACAAAGTACCACAAACAAAGTACAAAGTACAGGCTGCCACAACACACAGGTACACATAAAGCCTGGCGCTAACCAGCCGGAAGCGTGCCAACCTCGACAATAAACAATACCCCACACAGACATGGAGGGAACAGAGGGCTAAATACGCATAGTAATGATGATGAGATGTAAACCAGGTGCGCAGAAAAACAAGACAAAATAATGGAAAATGAAAAGTGGAGCTGCGATGGCTAGAAGACCGGTGATGTCGACCCCCGAACGCCGAAAGGAGAGGGACCGACTTCGGCATAAGTTGTGACAAAGACTTAACTAATTATTTAATAAATTGTTTATAAGGACCAATATTAAACATTGTATGAATGGAGTAATGATTAACAAATGCTAAAAAAAAAACAATGTACAAATCCATTATGAATGGTTTATTACGTGGAGTTATTAGAAAGTGCTACCGGTGTAGGCTCTCTAGGAACTAGATTGTCTGGAGGAACTGATTGTCTGGAGGGAATAGAGACGTGCCTTTCTTCCTTTTGTCATTAGCAAGACAAACATGCGTGAGAGGAGGCCAACTGGCTGTGGTCCCCCTAAACTGTTTCATGTGTTGAAGAATTAAGAACTCCTCAAACCCGCAACATGAAAAGGCCCTTCTTGCACTTGGGTCTTTCTATAAACTAGGGTACACGTGAGGATTTCCTACACTGGACAACTTGTTACAACTGTTGATAAGTCATTAATAAGAATCAGACCATTTTTTTCATGTCGTTCCATTAGGATGTAAGGGGGAATCATAGCTATTTTCAATAAAAATGTATTTAAAACCTATGTTTAACCCTTTAAATTGTGTGACATAAAACAGTACTTTTCTGTCCTTGCATTTATGGCAGTGTAAGTTGTTGTTATATCATATATTAAGCATTAATCAGTTAAATTAGACATTGAACTTGAACCCTGTAAGAATCCTGGATCTAGCTGTCTGAAAGTTTTTTCTATTGCGATCTCAGAAAATATAACTACACTGCTCAAAAAAATAAAGGGAACACTAAAAAAACACATCCTAGATCTGAATGAATGAAATATTCTTATTAAATACTTTTTTCTTTACATAGTTTAATGTGCTGACAACAAAATCAATCAAAATTGTCAATGGAAATCAAATTTATCAACCCATTGAGGTCTGGATTTCACACTCAAAATTAATGTGGAAAACCACACTACAGGCTGATCCAACTTGTAATGTCCTTAAAACAAGTCAAAATGAGGCTCAGTAGTGTGTGTGGCCTCCATGTGCCTGTATGACCTCCCTAAAACGGTCTCCTGAGGGATCTCCTCCCAGACCTGGATTAAAGCATCCGCCAACTCCTGGACAGTCTGTGGTGCAACTGTGGTGCAACGTTGGTGGATGGAGCGAGACATGATGTCCCAGATGTGCTCAATTGGATTCAGGTCTGGGGAACGGGCGGGCCAGTCCATAGCATCAATGCCTTCCTCTTGCAGGACCTGCTGACACACTCCAGCCACATGAGGTCTAGCATTGTCTTGCATTAGAAGGAACCCAGGGCCAACCGCACCAGCATATGGTCTCACAAGGGGTCTGAGGATCTCATCTCGGTACCTAATGGCAGTCAGGCTACCTCTGGCGAGCACATGGAGGGCTGAAATGCCACCCCACACCATGACTGACCCACCGCCAAACCGGTCATACTGGAGGATGTTGCAGGCAGCAGAACGTCACGTCTGTCACATGTGCTCAGTGTGAACCTGCTTTCATCTGTGAAGAGCACAGGGCGCCAGTGGCGAATTTGCCAATCTTGGTGTTCTCTGGCAAATGCCAAACGTCCTGCACGGTGTTGGGCTGTAAGCACAGCCCCCACCTGTGGACGTCGGGCCCTCATACCATCCTCATGGAGACACATGCAGATTTGTGGCCTGCTGGAGGTAATTTTGCAGGGCTCTGGCAGTGCTCCTCCTGCTCCTCCTTGCACAAAGGCGGAGGTAGCGGTCCTGCTGCTGGGTTGTTGCCCTCCTAGGGCCTCCTCCACATCTCCTGATGTACTGGCCTGTCTCCTGGTTGCGCCTCCGTGCTCTGGACACTACGCTGACAGACACAGCTAACCTTCTTGCCACAGCTCGCATTGATATGCCATCCTGGATGAGCTGCACTACCTGAGCCACTTGTGTGGGTTGTAGACTCCGTCTCATGCTACCACTAGAGTGAAAGCACCGCCAGCATTCAAAAGTGACCAAAACATCAGCCAGGAAGCATAGGAACTGAGAAGTGGTCTGTGGTCACTACCTGCAGAACCACTCCTTTATTGGGGGTGTCTTGCTAATTGCCTATAATTTCCACCTGTTGTCTATTCCATTTGCACAACAGCATGTGAAATGTATTGTCAATCACTGTTGCTTCCTAAGTGGACAGTTTGATTTCACAGAAGTGTGATTGACTTGGAGTTACATTGTGTTGTTTAAGTGTTCCCTCTATTTTTTTTTGAGCAGTGTATAATATAGTGTAACTATAATATTCATGTCTCCTTATGTTATGCGGTGAAAACAGTTTTCATGGGCACATAAATCCAAAATAATAAATGTGATGGCAAAATGGATTGCTTCTAACCAAAAGAGTCACCTTACCTTGATGGTTAAAACCTAAATCAATACTGCCATTGTCACGCCCTGACCATAGTTTACTTTGTATTTTCTATGTTTTGATTGGTCAGGGTGTGATCTGAGTGGGCATTCTATGTTTCATGTCTTGTTTGTCTATTTCTATGTTCAGCCTGATATGGTTCTCAGTCAGAGGCAGGTGTTCGTCATGGTCTCTGATTGGGAACCATATTTAGGTAGCCTGGGTTTCACTGTGTGTTTGTGGGTGATTGTTCCTGTCTATGTGTTTTCACCAGATAGGCTGTTTAGGTTTTCGTTACGTTTTTGTTTTGTAGTATTGTATTGGAGATTCGTGTTTCGTATTATTAATAAACATGGATCGTAAACCACACGCTGCATTTTGGTCCGACTCTCCTTCATATGAAGACGAAACCCGTTACAGAATCACCTACCACCAACGGACCAAGCAGCGTGTCAACAGGCAGCAACAGCAGCGTAAGGAGGAATGGACATGGGAGGACGTTTTGGATGGCAAGGGCTGTTACACTTGGGAGGAGATACTGGCTGGAAGAGATCGCCTCCCATGGGAACAGGTGGAGGCACTTAGGAGAGCTGAGGCAGCCGGAGAGAGGAGCCGGCGATATGAGGGAACACGGCTGGCAAGGAAGCCCGAGAGGCAGCCCCAAAAATTTCTTGGGGGGGGGCTAACAGGGAGTATGGCTACGCCAGGTAGGAGACCTGGGCAGACTCCCTGTGCTTACCGGGGGGCTAGAGAGACCGGACAGGCACCGTGTTATGCAGTGGTGCGCACGGTGTCTCCAGTGCGGGTGCATAGCCCGGTGCGGTATATTCCAGCTCCGCGTGTCTGCCGGGCTAGATTGAGCGTCGAGCCTAATGCCATGAAGCCGGCTCTACGCAGCTGGTCCCCAGTGCGTCTCCTTGGGCCGGCTTACATGGCACCAGCCTTGCGCTCGGTGTCTCCGGTTCGCCTGCATAGCCCAGTGCGGGCTATTCCACCTCGCCGCACTGGCAGGGCGACCGTGAGCATTCAACCAGGTAAGGTTGGGCAGGCTCGGTGCTCAAGAGCTCCAGTGCGCCTGCACGGTCCGGTTTTTCCAGTACCACCTCCACACCCCAGCCCTCCGGTAGCAGCTCCCCGCACCAGGCTTCCTGTGCGTGTCCTCGGCCCAGTACCACCAGTGCCAGTACCACGCATCAGGCCTACAGTGCGCCTCGCCTGTCCAGCGCTGTCGGAGCCCTCCTCCTCTCCAGCGCTGTCGGAGTCTCCCGCCTGTTTAGCGCTGTCAGAGCTTTCCGCCTCTACAGCGCTGCCGGAGTCTCCCGCCTGTTCAGAACTGCCAGTTAGCATAGAGCTGCCAGTTAGCATAGAGCTGCCAGTTAGCATAGAGCTGCCAGTTAGCTTAGAGCTGCCAGTTAGCAAGGAGCTGCCAGTCTGCATGGAGCTGCCAGTCTGCATAGAGCTGCCAGTCTGCATGGAGCTGCCAGTCTGCAAGGAGCCGCCAGAGCTGCCTGTCTGCAGGATGCCGCCAAAGCTGCCAGTCTGCAAGGAGCCGCCAGAGCTGCCAGTCTGCAAGGAGCCGCCAGAGCTGCCAGTTAGCATGGAGCAGCCAGGGCCGCCAGTCAGCATGGAGCAGCCAGGGCCGCCAGTCAGCATGGAGCAGCCAGGGCCGCCAGTCAGCATGGAGCAGCCAGGGCCGCCAGTCAGCATGGAGCAGCCAGTCAGCATGGAGCAGCCAGTCAGCATGGAGCAGCCAGTCAGCATGGAGCAGCCAGAGCTGCCAGTCAGCATGGAGCAGCCAGTCAGCATGGAGCAGCCAGTCAGCACGGAGCAGCCAGAGCTGTCAGTCAACCAGACTCTTCCAGATCTGCCAGTCGACCAGACTCTTCCAGATCTGCCAGTCGACCAGACTCTTCCAGATCTGCCAGTCGTCCAGACTCTTCCAGATCTGCCAGTCGTCCAGACTCTTCCAGATCTGCCAGTCGACCAGACTCTTCCAGATCTGCCAGTCGACCAGACTCTTCCAGATCTGCCAGTCGACCAGACTCTTCCAGATCTGCCAGTCGACCAGACTCTTCCAGATCTGCCAGTCGACCAGACTCTTCCAGATCTGCCAGTCGACCAGACTCTCCCAGATCCGCCAGTCGACCAGATTCTCCCAGATCCGCCAGTCGACCAGATTCTTCCAGATCTGCTAGTCGACCAGGATCTGCTGAAACCGCCAGCCAGCCAGGTTCTGGTAGTTTCTACTACCTGCCTGGGCTTCCTCTCAGTGCTGAGCTTCTTCTCAGTGCTGAGCTTCCTCTCAGTGCTGAGCTACCCATCTGTCCCGAGTTACCTCTGTCCCGAGCTGTCCCTCTGTCCCATGTTATCATTGTGGTGGGTAACCTATTTAGGGACGTTTAGGAGGGGGATTAAAACTGTCATGGAGTGGGGTCCACGTCCAGCGCCAGAGCCGCCACCGCGGACAGATGCCCACCCAGACCCTCCCCTATAGGTTCAGGTTTTGCGGCCGGAGTCCGCACCTTGGGGGGGGGGTACTGTCACGCCCTGACCATAGTTTACTTTGTATTTTCTATGTTTTGATTGGTCAGGGTGTGATCTGAGTGGGCATTCTATGTTTCATGTCTTGTTTGTCTATTTCTATGTTCAGCCTGATATGGTTCTCAGTCAGAGGCAGGTGTTCGTCATGGTCTCTGATTGGGAACCATATTTAGGTAGCCTGGGTTTCACTGTGTGTTTGTGGGTGATTGTTCCTGTCTATGTGTTTTCACCAGATAGGCTGTTTAGGTTTTCGTTACGTTTTTGTTTTGTAGTATTGTATTGGAGATTCGTGTTTCGTATTATTAATAAACATGGATCGTAAACCACACGCTGCATTTTGGTCCGACTCTCCTTCGTATGAAGACGAAACCCGTTACAGCCATTAAACGTGGTTCTTCAATAATTATGTATAATACTAATGGATGCGCATTTGGTGTCCAGCTGATTAGTTACTCCGTGATTTCCACACATCCTCATCTGATCCAGGAAGGAATTTTCCGAATGACAGTCAAGTGACAAACAGCTGTTGTGATACCGCATGTAATGCATCAACAGCCCATGGTGCTGGAACAAAGGTGTTGTGACGAATGTCCAGAATATTTTGGTGTCTCATTCGTTACACCAGAGAGGACAGTTGTGCCTGGATCCACGTTGGATCTAATATCCATAGTGAATTGCGGTTGATCATCTGTTGTAGGGGCTTGTTAGATTTAGCAGTGAAAGCATCAAGGTAATATGCTCATGTTTTCATATGTTTTTGTATCGGTGGAGTTACAGGTTAATCTGCATATATTCACAACTATTGACCTTACCTACTGACCACACACCTACTTACCAACACTACTGATGAGTACTGACCACAACTACACAACTACTGATCACACAACAGCTGAACTACACAACTAATGACCACAACCACAACTATTTACGTCAACTACTACTCACCAGAACTACTAACCACAACCACACAACTACTGACCACACAACTACTGATGCACACAACTAATGACCGCAACCACAGAACTGATGACCACAACCCCACAACTACTGACCACAACCACAAAACTACTGCCAACAACTACTAACCACAACTACTGACTACAGCTACTGACCATAACCACAGTTACTGAACACAACTACTAAACCACAAATACTTACTACAACTACTGACCACAACTCCGATCACAAACACACAATTACTGACCACAACTACTGACCACAACCACACAACTACGGACCACAAAACTACTGACCACACAACTATTGAACCACACAACTAATGACCACAACCATACAACTGCTGACCACAACTACCGACCACAGCTAATGAACTAAACCAAACAACAAATTAATACAATTACTAAACCACGACTACTTACCACAACCACAAATCTATTGACCACAACTACTGACCGCCACTGAACACAACTACTGACCACGAACACAAAACTACTGACCACAACTAATGAACTACACAGTGCTGTGGAAGCTATGTTTATTGCCAGCAGCATACCACCCTGCATCCCACTGCTGGCTTGCTTCTGAACCTTAGCAAGGTTGGTCCCGGTCAGTCCATGGACGGGAGACTAGATGCTGCTGGAAGTGGTGTTGGAGGGCCAGTAGGAGACACCCTTCCTCTGGTCTAAATATATATCCCAATTCCCCAGGGCAGTGATCGGGGACATTGCCCTGTGTATGGTGCCGGCATTCGGATGGGACGTTAAATGGGTGTCATCACTCTCTGTGGTCACTAAAGATCCCATGACACTTATTGTAAGAGTAGGGGTGTTAACCCCGGTGTCCTGGCTAAATTCTCAATCTGGCCCTCATACCATCACCTGAATGAATGAGCCAATTGTAATCATCCCCAGCTTACAATTGGCTCAGTTCCCCTTTAACTATGAGGTTGTTACTGTAATTAAGAATGTGTTCTCAGTCAATTTACTGGGTTAAATACAAAATCTAAATTTACACTCTTGTCCGGGACAATATTGTGTTCCAATGCGCCAATTGTTTGCTTGCGGAGGATTACAGGAGTGAGGATGCTATCCTTAGCAAGCAAAAGTCAATTCTGCGTGAACTTATGGGGAAAACGCAAACTGGAACGTTCTCAACTCCTGTGGCTGGACGTTGCTTGAGCTTGATGGATGTATCCCCTTCTTGTCATCTGTCCCTATCCGGGTGGCCTGTGCTACCTGGAACTTGTCTGCCAAGGAAGTCGGCTCCATCTGCTTCTCCTCCTCCATCTTCTAGTGGAGTAGACGGAGAACAGTAAGAGGATTGTTCCAATCAGTGCTGGTCCCATGTCACAAGTCGTGGAAACGGAAGGCAGTGGCATCCTGCTAAATGGAGTAGAGTGTCAGAGAGGTCTGGAGCAAATCGACATGAAGAATAACTTTGCTGCCCTGGTGCCTAATCTACCAGTGCCTTCTTTACTTGGACTGCCTGTGTCTGCGACAGCTGTGCTGACTCTAACAGCGACTTTGTCTTTGAGTTTGGCTCCTTTCCCTCTCTCTGGGTCTGACGGGGCTCTGCCTGCTGTGGGAGGACTGGACCTATCGCTGGGAGCTGCGGGCGTACGCTATCCTGCTTCTTGTGGGCCCGTGAAAGGTTCCACAAATTGTGTGAGCTGCAAACGGCAACTAGTGTCTGCGTAGTAACTACCAGGGTAGTTACAAACAGCACAGGAATGAAATCATCGACATGTATTGATCACATCTTTACTAATGCTGCAGAAATTTGCTTTAAAACAGTATCCAAATCCATAGGACGTAGTGATCACAATATAGCAGGCATATCTAGGAAAACCGAAGTTCCAAAGGCTGGGCCTAATGTAGTGTACAAGAGGTAATACAAAGTTTTGTAGTGACTTCTATGTTGTTGATGTAAAGAATATTTGTTGTTCTGTGGTGTGTATTGATGAGCAACCAGATGCTGCACTTGACATATTTAAGACATTGCTTATTCCAGTTACTAATAAGCATGCACCCATTAAGAAAATTACTGTAAAAACGGTTTAATCCCTGTGAATGGATGAGGAATTTAAAAATTGTATGGTTGAGCGGCAAAAGGAATGGTAAATAAGTCTGACTGCACAACAGATTGGCAAGCATACTGCAAATTGAGAAATTATGTGACTAAACGGAATAGAAATAATAAACTATACTATGAAACAAAGAGACATTTTATAAAGATTGATAGTAAAAAAGCTTTGGAGCACCTTAAAATGTTGGGCAAAAAGGAAAACTCAGATCCAAAATTAATTGAATTAGGTGGCTCATTCATCCCAAAACTCACTGAAATCGCATATTACTTTAATAATTTTAGATTAGCAAACTAAGGCATGACATGCCAGCAGAAAATGCTGGCACAACAAATCAATGTATAACTGATCAAATTATGAAAGATAAGTGTAATTTTGAATTCCGTAAAGTGAGTTTGGAAGAGGTGAATTTTTATTGGTCTATCTACAATGACAAGCCACCGGAGTCTGACAACTTGGATGAAAGATTACTGAGGATAATAGCGGATGATATTGCCACTCCTATTTGCCATATCTTCAATCTAAGCCTACTAGAAAGTGTGTGCCCTCAGGCCTGGAGGGAATCAAAAGTCATTCCGCTACCTAAGAATAGTAAAGCCACATTTACTGGCTCACGTAGCCGACTAATCAGCCTGTCACCAACCCTTAGTAAACTTTTAGAGAAAAAAATGTTTGACCAGATACAATGCTATTTTACTGTACACAAATGGACAACAGACAATATGAACAGTCTCAATGAAACAATTGCCTTGTGTGTGGTGATAAAGTATGCACTGACGTTTAAATTCATATGTTCCTTTCCCCCTTCTGAGAATGAATTGCATTATGTAAAAGTTTTGAAACTAAGTCATTTTCTATTAGGTTGAGACTTAGTATCAAAAGGGAGGTTATGCAATGGAAAATTACAGAATTAGTCATGCTCTCCTGTGTTGTACTGCTTAAAGAATACTATTTTGCGTTATACGCTAGTGTTTTTTCTAACCTGAATCAAACTTGTCTTGGTGTGACTTAGTCATAAGACTGGGCTTACAGCTAAAAGCCGTTTGGGTGAAACCGTAGCATGTGACATCCCGTGGGATTACTATCTACAGAAAGTCACAAGTATGGAACCTTGCAGAAAGGGGTACAATATAGTGTTTGATGTTGTGGATGCAGTTAGACGGTTGAGCCCTCGGGCTATCAACCTTGTGCTATCTTAAAGTCTGCACAGACAACTAATACCTTTTACACACTATCTGCTGACTGCCATGTACACAGAAAGGGGTTGTATTTTCACTATTAAAGCAGAGGCTATGTTTGTTAAGCTGTTAAGCCCTTCTTGGTTATGGTTGATTGCTTCATTTTTGCTAATCTTATAAAATAGTTGTTTGAAATAATCTGCAGTCTCTCTCTTCCTATAGAATTTCTCAGACACCAATCAGCCTGTCACCAACCCTTAGTAAACTTTTTAAAAATTTTTTTGTTTGACCAGATACAATGTTATTTTACTGTAAACAAATTAACAACAGGCTTTTAGCATGCTTAAAGTGTAACGGATGTGAAACGGCTAGCTAGTTAGCGGTGGTGCTCGCTAAATAGTGTTTCAATCGGTGACGTCACTTGCTCTGAGACCTTGAAGTAGTGGTTCCCCTTGCTCTGCAAGGGCCGTGGCTTTTGTGGAGCGATGGGTAGCGATGCTTCGTGGGTGAATGTTGTTGATGTGTGCAGAGGGTCCCTGGTTCGAGCCCGGGTATGGGCGAGGGGACGGACTAAAGTTATACTGTTACATAGGGAAAGACATTCAACAAGCACGGCACTTACACAAATTACTTATGATTGACTGTTTTGTTAGACGTTTGTGCGGCTTTTGACATTATCGATCATAGTTTGCTGATGAAAAAACTTACACTACCGTTCAAAAGTATGGGGTCACTTGGAAAATGTCCTTGTTTTTGAAAGAAAAGCAACATTTTTGTCCATTAAAATAACATCAAATTGATCAGACAGTGTAGACATTGCTAATGTTGTAAATGACTATTGTAGCTAGAAACGGCTGATTTTTTTATGGAATATCTACATAGGAGTACAGCGGCCCGTTATCAGCAACCATCACTCCTGTGTTCCAATGGCACGTTGTGTTAGATAATCCAAGTTAATCATTTTAAAAGGCTAATTGATCATTAGAAAACCCTTTTGCATTTTATTTTATTGGTGAGTCTGAGATATGGCTATATCTCACCAATAAAAGAAAATATTAAGTTGTCCAGATACTGGAGAGAGGAACTCTGCCTAGAAGGCCAGCATCCCAGAGTCGCCTCTTCACTGTTGATGTTGAGACTGGTGTTTTGCAGGTACCATTTAATGAAGCTGTCAGTTGAGGACGTGTGCAGCGTCTACTGGAGAGCTTTTCTTTGTCTATACCCATTCAGCATTGTTCACACCCTTTTAAGCTTGCAAAGTTGAAAAGAAAAAGCTATATCTCTGTCCAGTGTCTGTGTTATTTTGCCCATCTTAATATTTTATTTTTATTGGCCAGTCTGAGATATGGCTTCTTTTTTCTCTCCCTTTTTCTTATTTGGCTAAGATGTATGTAAACTTCCAACTTCAACTGTAGATTCAATGGTTGTAAAGATGGGGAGAGGTCTGTCCGTAATAAAGAGATGCTCTGCTTTTTTGACACCACACTCCAAAAACCAAGATCTGCAGGCTCTAGTTTTGTCTAATCTTGATTGTTGTCCAGTCTTGTGGTCCATGCTGCAAGAAAGACCTAGTTCAGCTGCAGCTGGCCCAGAACAGAGTGGCACGTTTTGCTCTTCATTGTAAATCAGAGGGTTGATACAAATACTATGCATGCCAGTCTCTCTTGGCTAAGAGTTGAGGAGAGACTGACTGCATCCCTTCTTCTTTTTATAAGAAACATTAATGTGTTGGAAATCCCACATTGTTTGCATAGTCAACTTACACACAGCTCTGACACACACACTTACCCCACCAGACATGCCACCAGGTGTCTTTTCACAGTGCCCAAATCCAAAACAAATTCAAGAAAGCATACAGTATTATATAGAGCCCTTATTGCATGAAACTTCCTTCCATCCTCACATTGCTCAAATAAACAGCAAACCTGGTTTCAAAAAAACAAATAAAGCAACACCTCGACTCAACGCTTCTCCCCTATTTGACCTAGATGGTTTGTGTGTATGCATTGATATATCGGCTACGTGTGCCTTTAAAGAAATGTATATAGTTCTGACCTTGAGCTGTTCTTGTCTACTAATGTTCTGTATTATGTCATGTTTCATATTTTGTGTGGACCTCAGGAAGAGTAGCTGCTGCTTTTGCAACACCTAACGGGGATCCTAATAAAATACCAAATCTGTTATTAGCTGTTATTAGCTAGCAAATCTGTTATTCATCAATCAATGTAGTTTATCATGTCTGTCAGCAGCCATCGTAATTAAACAATCTTAAAAACAATGTTAAAAAGGGGATAAGGTTAGCTAACGTCACTAGGTAGGCTTATGTTGGTTGAATATTCGGTCTTCTTACCACTATGTTTGGACAACTGTACAAAGTTTCTACCGGTAGCTTGCAAAGTTAACATCAGCTGACAGTACATCGGCAAATGCGCCCTTCTGCTTGACAGGCAGAGCCCACAAAGAACGTGAAATTAACCTAAACCGCTCAAACCTGTCAGGCACATATACAGTGCCTTGCGAAAGTATTCGGCCCCCTTGAACTTTGCGACCTTTTGCCACATTTCAGGCTTCAAACATAAAGATATAAAACTGTATTTTTTTGTGAAGAATCAACAACAAGTGGGACACAATCATGAAGTGGAACGACATTTATTGGATATTTCAAACTTTTTTAACAAATCAAAAACTGAAAAATTGGGCGTGCAAAATTATTCAGCCCCCTTAAGTTAATACTTTGTAGCGCCACCTTTTGCTGCGATTACAGCTGTAAGTCACTTGGGGTATGTCTCTATCAGTTTTGCACATCGAGAGACTGACATTTTTTCCCATTCCTCCTTGCAAAACAGCTTGAGCTCAGTGAGGTTGGACGGAGAGCATTTGTGAACAGCAGTTTTCAGTTCTTTCCACAGATTCTCGATTGGATTCAGGTCTGGACTTTGACTTGGCCATTCTAACACCTGGATATGTTTATTTTTGAACCATTCCATTGTAGATTTTGCTTTATGTTTTGGATCATTGTCTTGTTGGAAGACAAATCTCCGTCCCAGTCTCAGGTCTTTTGCAGACTCCATCAGGTTTTCTTCCAGAATGGTCCTGTATTTGGCTCCATCCATCTTCCCATCAATTTTAACCATCTTCCCTGTCCCTCCTGAAGAAAAGCAGGCCCAAACCATGATGCTGCCACCACCATGTTTGACAGTGGGGATGGTGTGTTCAGGGTGATGAGCTGTGTTGCTTTTACTCCAAACATAACGTTTTGCATTGTTGCCAAAAAGTTCTATTTTGGTTTCATCTGACCAGAGCACCTTCTTCCACATGTTTGGTGTGTCTCTCAGGTGGCTTGTGGCAAACTTTAAACAACACTTTTTATGGATATCTTTAAGAAATTGCTTTCTTCTTGCCACTCTTCCATAAAGGCCAGATTTGTGCAATATACGACTGATTGTTGTCCTATGGACAGAGTCTCCCACCTCAGCTGTAGATCTCTGCAGTTCATCCAGAGTGATCATGGGCCTCTTGGCTGCATCTCTGATCAGTCTTCTCCTTGTATGAGCTGAAAGTTTAGAGGGACGGCCAGGTCTTGGTAGATTTGCAGTGGTCTGATACTCCTTCCATTTCAATATTATCGCTTGCACAGTGCTTCTTGGGATGTTTAAAGCTTGGGAAATCTTTTTGTATCCAAATCCGGCTTTAAACTTCTTCACAACAGTATCTCGGACCTGCCTGGTGTGTTCCTTGTTCTTCATGATGCTCTCTGCGCTTTTAACGGACCTCTGAGACTATCACAGTGCAGGTGCATTCATACGGAGACTTGATTACACACAGGTGGATTGTATTTATTATCATTAGTCATTTAGGTCAACATTGGATCATTCAGAGATCCTCACTGAACTTCTGGAGAGAGTTTGCTGCACTGAAAGTAAAGGGGCTGAATAATTTAGCACGCCCAAATTTTCAGTTTTTGATTTGTTAAAAAAGTTTGAAATATCCAATAAATTGTCGTTCCACTTCATGATTGTGTCCCACTTGTTGTTGATTCTTCACAAAAAAAGACAGTTTTATATCTTTATGTTTGAAGCCTGAAATGTGGCAAAAGGTCGCAAAGTTCAAGGGGGCCGAATACTTTCGCAAGGCACTGTACACTGAACAAAAATATAAAGTGTTGGTCCCATCTTTTATGAGCTGAAATAAAAGATCCCAGAAATGTTCCATACGCACAAAAACATAATTTCTCTGAAATTCTGGGCACATATTGTTTTACATCCCTATTAGTGAGCATTTCTCCTATGCCAAGATATTCCATCCATTTAACAGGTGTGGAATATCAAGAAGCTGACGAAACAGCATGGTAATTACACAGGTGCACCTTGTGCTGGGGACAATAAAGGGCCACTCTATGTGTAGTTGTCACTCAATACAATGCCACAGATGTCTCAAGTTTTGAGGGAGCGTGCAATTGGCATGCTGACTGCAGGAATGTCTGTTGCCAGAGAATTAAATGTTAATTTCTCTACCATAAGCCACCTTCAATGTCATTTTAGAGAATTTTTTTGTAGGTTCAACCAGCCTCACAACCACAAACCACATGTATGGTGTCGTGTGGGCGAGCAGTTTGCTGATGTGCCCCATGATGGTAGTGGGGATATAGTATTAGCAGGCATAAGCTACAGACAACAAACACAATTTCATTTTATCGATGGCAGGTTGAATGCACAAAAATACTGTGGTGAGATCCTGGGGCCCATTGTGAGGTCCATTTTTTTAATTAACTGTATACCCAGTCATGTGAAATCCATAGATTAGGGCCTAATATATTTATTTCAAATGACTCATATGAACTGCAACTCAGTAAAAACAATGAAATTGTTGCATGTTGTGTTTATATCACTGAAGTATCAAATTAACGGTGGCCAATATTGAGAGATATTGTGAGGCAACCCTCACATATCTGAAATTACATGATCAATTGATGTTTACTGATCATGAAAAGCATGCAGTTACTTGCTGTATAACTCTAACTGAGCTAAATGTGTGTTATTGTTTTCCATGGAATAATCGGAAATGTGTAGTTCTGACAATGCTCTTCTAGATGTGATGATATTACAACCAAATAATTCACATTTATTTAAAGATGCACTATATAGAAATCGCTCAATTTCCTGGTTGCTAAAATTCTAATAGTTCGCCTACTTTCAGTTTGTGACCAAATCAGCAGATAATCATACCACCTAAACGCTGTGAAATATACTTTCCATAACCAAAAATATAGTTTTTTTCAGCTGTTTTAAACTGGTGCACAAAACAGAAAGCAAAAGAGCCAAAAACGAAATTTAACAACGGAAAGAATAGAAATATCGCATATAGATCAGAACTACCTCTCCTTAGACTTGCTTTCAATAAGTGACAGATCTATAACTTATTTATAAATATGTGAATATGGTGGTGTCCCCCAAAAGGTTACATATTGCAGCTTTAACAATCCCTTAAAGGAATGGTTCATCCGTTTTGAATGTTATACTGTTGTTGTGCATCTCCGAGTGATGTTCTATCGAATCGCTGGGTCATTGCATGTTTTCATGTATATCTGAAGTATTGGCTTTCAAGCAGGCAGACATCCGGCCGTTATGAAGCAGCGGCGTGATAAAGTCGCTCTCACTACCCTGGAAGTTCATAGGAATGCGGCTTTTAGATCCTAAAACGCATTATCATACATGTCAGAATTCAATAATAGCCATGTCATAAATCGTTGATCATATTTTTGCGACATTCCTACCTCGAGGAATTTCTAATTTAACAGTGTGTCTAGCACGTTTCCTATTTGCCTGCCTCTTTAGGCCAAGGTGCATTGCATGGTGCCGTTGCCAGCGATATTATAGAAAGGGATCCAGACTGTCAACCTAATCGCGTTCACGTTGTCATGCAGTTGCTAAATTAATCGTCACGCAATCCCATCTCAAAGTCAGTGTATATGTCGAGATTGTGGAGAAATTGCAAAATCACCTATCACCTAAACCACTCCTCATCGCGGAACGTTTTCGTTTCTACAAAAGAGATCAGAATGAGGGGGAGGGTGTTAGTACATATGTAGCAGTGTTGAAGAAACTGTTACAACATTAAAGGGATAGATTTGTTTGTGGACTGAAACATGAACACATTCAAAAACGTTTGCTCACAAAATCAGAGCTCACGTTTGCAAAGGCTGTTGAAATTGCTGTGGCTATGGAAATCGCGACTAAAGATGCATTTGAGTTGCAAAGTAAAAGAAGTACTGACCTGTCACAAAGTTCCCTGCACAAGTTTTCACGCAGTGGACAGCGCCCCCGTGTGGCCGAAAAATGCAACAGGTGTGACAGAGATGGTCACAGAGCAGAGGACTGCCGTTTCAAAGACGAAATTTGTTACAAATGCAGTAGAAGGGGGCACATTCAAAGAGCATGCAAAGCAAAATTCAGTCACAACAGGAAAACTGATACAATTAAAGGGTCTGTGAATGCACTAGCAGAGAACAGTGGCAGTGATTCAGATGAACGATTAATTGGTACAATGGAGTTAAACACAGTGACTTCTCCCAGCAGTAGCATAATATGGGTGACACCAGATATCGAAGGCAAACCCCTCAAAATGGAGCTGGACACAGGATCTGCAGTGTCTATAATTTCCACTACCGTCTACAATGAGCACTTTAAGGCTATCAAGCTGAAGAACACAAATGTGTTGCTGAAGACATACTCAGGAGAGAGATTGAGCCCAATGGGGGCGTTGCAGGTCAGAGTGCATTATGGGGGGCAAACACAGCAGTTACAGCTGTATGTGGTACCTGGAACTGCCCCCCCATTATTTGGCAGGGAATGGCTTTCAAAAATAAAGCTGAATTGGTGTGACTTGAAAATGCTCCACACGTTCCAGTCCAAAGAGAAAGGCACAGACCAAACACTGGAACACTTGCGGAAGAAAAACAACACAGTTTTCAGTGATCAGATGGGAACAGTAAAAGGCTTCACAGCAAAACTTGTACTAAGAGATGATGCAACCCCCAAATTCTGTAAAGCCAGATCTGTTCCATACTCCCTGAGACCAAAGGTGGAAGCGGAAATCGATCGCTTGCAGGATTCAGTGATCCTGACGAAAGTGGACAGAAGCGAAGGGGCCACACCCATAGTTCCTATTGTGAAGAAAGACAGATCTGTTAGAATGTGTGGGGACTTCAAGGTAACTGTGAATTCAATGCTGCATGTGGACCAATACCCCCTACCACGCCTGGATGACATCTTTGCTGCACTAGCTGGGGGGAAACACTTCAGTAAAATCGATCTGAAACAGGCTTACCTGCAGCTACCGGTTGAAGAGAGTTCCAAACAGTACCTGACAATAAACACACACAAAGGTCTATACAGGTATAACCGCCTGGTTTTTGGCATTGCATCAGCCCCAGCCATTTGGCAACGAACTATTGACCAGATTTTGCAAGGAATCCCAGGAACCCAGTGTATCCTGGATGACATTATCATAACAGGACGCACCGACAAAGAGCACCTGGCTAACCTGGAAGAGGTCCTGAAAAGACTGAAAGAGTATGGTCTACAGGAAAACTTAAAGAAGTGTGAGTTCTTCAAAGACAAGATTGTCTTCTGTGGACATGAGATTGACTGCAATGGATTGCACAAAACACAGGACAAAATTGAGGCACCACGACCACAAAATATCACAGAAGTGAGATCTTTCACGGGACTGATCAATTTCTACAGAAGATTCCTCCCAAACCTTTCAGCAGTACTCCAGCCTCTAAGTCAGCTCCTGGAAAAGAATAGGACATGGCGGTGGACAGGACAGTGTGAAAATGCATTTTTGGAGGCAAAACGGCTCATAACATCTGAACAGGTCCTGATGCATTACGACCCTGAAATGCCAGTGAAGTTGGCTTGTGATGCGTCCCCTTATGGCTTAGGTGCCGTCCTTTCACACACACTGAAAGATGGGTCAGAGAGGCCAGTTGCATTCGCGTCACGAACATTGAATGATGCAGAGAAAAACTACTCACAAATCGACAAAGAAGCACTGGCACTAGTGTGGGGCGTCAAGAAATTCCACCCATACCTATATGGCAAGCGTTTCACACTGGTTACAGATCACCAGCCGTTGCTTTCCATTTTCAGTCCAAAGAAAGGCATTCCGGCAATGACAGCAGCCAGGTTACAGCGATATGCCCTGTTCCTTGCCAGTCATATGTATGACATTGAGTTTAAGCCGTCATCCCTCCACACAAATGCAGATGGATTATCCAGACTGCCGTGTACAAGAGAAAGACAATGGAGGGTGGATGCAGTGGACATGTTCCATACCGCTCAGCTCGAGGCCCTACCAGTCACAAGCACAGTTATCAAACAGGAGACAAGGAAAGATGTGACCTTGTCAAAAGTGTACACCTACACCATGTCAGGATGGCCAGCTACTGGCAGAAAGGAGCTGACTCCGTATTTCCAGCGGAGAAACGAAATTCCCACGTACCAAGGATGTTTGATGTGGGGAATGAGAGTCATGATACCTCAGAAATGCCAACATCTAGTTTTGCAGCAATTACATGAAGGTCATGTTGGAATTGTCAAAATGAAGCTGCTCGCAAGGAGCCACTTCTGGTGGCCAGGTCTGGATCAACAGATAGAAAACATGGCGAAGAACTGTAGCGGATGTTTGGAAACCCTTCACATGCCTGCCCCTGTCCCAGTCCACCCATGGGAATGGCCCGCAGAGCCATGGCAGAGAATTCATGTGGACTACGCTGGTCCCTTTGAAAAGCACATGTTTCTGGTTATAGTTGATGCCCATTCCAAATGGCCAGAGGTGTTTTGCACTGACTCCTCCACCTCGGCTGAGACGATAGAGTGTCTCAGAACAACGTTTGCACGCTTCGGTTTGCCACTGCAGCTGGTAAGTGACAACGTGCAAGCTTTTGTAAGTGACGAGTTTACAAGATTCATGTCAGTAAATGGAATCAAACACTCAACCTCAGCTCCGTACCACCCTGCCACCAATGGGTTGGCAGAACGCTTTGGGCAAACCCTAAAGCAAGGAATCCGGGCAGCAAAACGAGACGAAGGGACTTTGCAAACAAAACTGGCCAAGTTCCTGGCCTCCTACCGAAACACCCCACATGCCACGACAAATGAAAGCCCAGCCGCACTGATGTTCGGGAGGCCTCTCCGCACACAGCTGGACATCATGAAGCCAAACAGGCGTAATGAAGTGTTGAACAAACAAGCAAGATGCTCTCCGGTGGCCGGGAGCGCCATCTCCAAACAGGACAGGAAGTGATGGTGCGAGACTACAGAAGAGGAGGGAAATGGACAAGAGGGACCGTACACACACAAACGGGACCCAGAACTTACCAGGTTCAAGTGAGCCCAGACATAATGTGGCAGCGTCACATTAACCAAATGCATTCCTCGGAAAACAGCACAACAATCGAGAGAGAACAGGCACAGAGAGATCCTGAGAGTGACACACAGGGAACTGTAGAGGACAGTGGGGCAGTAAAGAGACCCCAGGCTGAAAGAAGGGAACGTGTTGATGAAGGTTCTGCTATAGCAGAAGCTATAATGGAACAAGCACACACTGAGGATGTTCAGGAGCCTCCAGACAATCCGAGGCGCTACCCAGAACGAAGGCACCGTCCACCAGACAGACTAGACTTATAAACAAACAAACAAAAACTAACTGTTCAAGTTCAAATTAAAAGATGCAAAATAACTACAACAAGTTCTGGGAAATGTTTCAGTTGTGGTTTGGTAAAAGTAACTCTGATTGTATAAGAGAAGGAATGTTATGTTCTGTTAATTACTGATGTCCCCTTTAAGGCGGGAGCACCCTTGGTCATGCGCAGTGTTGTTCTATGTTATTCTGGTACTAACTAGTATGAGTAAATGTGAAGCTCCAGTTCAATTGCTTGTATTCAGAGTCTTTCTTATTACATAAATAAGTACTAAGTGTTAAGACACTACAGTGCCGTTGCCAGCGATATTATAGAAAGGAATACAGACTGTCAACCTAATCGCGTTCACGTTGTCATGCAGTTGCTAAATTAATCGTCACGCAATCCCATCTCAAAGTCAGTGTATATGTCGCGAAACGTCCCCATTTTTCCTCGAACGTATGTAAATGTCACGATTCCAGAGCTATACAGTACTACAGATAACAAGTTAATTATCCCACATCCCGGAAAATATTTATAATGTTGTACTTCTTGACGAAATTCGGGCTAATGTTGGTTTTTTGATCTAGCGCCCAAAAGAC
This sequence comes from Oncorhynchus clarkii lewisi, assembly GCF_045791955.1. Taxonomy (NCBI): domain Eukaryota; kingdom Metazoa; phylum Chordata; class Actinopteri; order Salmoniformes; family Salmonidae; genus Oncorhynchus; species Oncorhynchus clarkii. The sequence goes on along the minus strand of NC_092163.1, from coordinate 31,777,284 downwards.
TCCCATTCGGAACTTGGAGAGCACGTTTCATTAACGTAGAATGGGAAACGTTTCCGATCTCCTCAAAAGTATATCTGCAGTTGCGAATGTTAGAGTGCAACTCGAGTGACATTGATCTGCAGGTTGAACATGGTGAGATTGTAGACCCCTACATTGATAGTGCAGTTTGTTTAAGCTATTTTAGAGCCAACTATCTACGTTACATGCTGATATTGTCTTTGGTGTTGTGTGTGGCAACGCTTGCTTGCTAGCTAGCAAGCCAGCCCACGGAGAGAGCTTTGCATTGTCGATTTGAGTTGCAACTGATTTCCACAACGATTTTCCATGTTGCTACCAACCTTACAGCCAAAATTAAACATTTGTTCACAAAAAAAAGATTCTCACGGGTTATTTGACACTGTAAATTAAAGGACGTGTTTTCCCCTTTAAATGGCATGCAGTCAATGTCAATATTGGAGCTGGGTGTCCCCTCACACACACCAGGCAAATCTAACGCTCAGCACCTTGTGACATTTTAATGATAACGACCTATAGAAATCCCCTATCACACAACTGGTTTCCATCCAATTGGCGACAGACTTTCATGTGAATATTATAAAACCAATGTAAAGAAAATGTGCATTTTCCCACCAAACAGACTTGTGGATAAAAAGCAGTGCGTGATGACGAATTGCACACATGTACTTTCACTTACGTTTTCATGTACGAAATTTTTAAATGTTCAATGTGTTCCCATCGCATTTTCAACTCTACCTCTGGTTGTCGTCACAAAAACTGTTGCATTAAATAGCAAATAGGCCTACTCTGATCTTGGCACTTGTATCTGTAAACGGTTGGCTAGAGCACATTGTGGGTAGGCTAGCCTACATGAGATTATCATAGATAAGAGCAGACTACTTTTGAAAACTGCAGTCAAGAATCGATAATGTCTCCACAATAAGACCCTCGATATTTATTGAAAAGGTGCATCAGGCTCACCACCCTGGGAAGGTATTCATATTTAATCTGTAGCTTAATAATAAACAGCATGGTTTCCCTGAGTCTTAGTGTGAGGACCACACACACACATTATCGCATGACTACAAGTTTAACTTCGATATCATGGTTCTCAATGTTTGTGCATAAAGGCGTTTCCACCAGCATTTCTCACATAATTGTTTTTACCCAACACAAAAACATCCCACCATGTCAAACAATCAAATTCTGTTACCATTTAAAGTTCTAGTTTCCATCACAGCTGTCATGATTGTTTTATTATGGTACAACTTTACTCGCATGACTTCAACTGAAATGTAATTTTTTTAATGCCGATTCTGTTGCTAAACATTTTTTTTTGCTAAATCTTTCTGATTGCTTCGGTTTGGTTCGTAAATGGTTTCCGTTGCAAGACGTAATGAACACACTCCCGGTATTCTTTGGGAATGAAAGCATTGTTGCATTCTTATTAATCAAAAATGTTTCAAAACAGTTTATCACAATAACACAGATGAATCATAATGAGGCACTGGCACCAATAGAGAATAATTTATTCACGAGAACATAACCGCAGTGTTCGATGAGTAAATCACAGAGCTGGAACATCAGACAAGGAATGCACAATGGGACACCGGCTGTAATACAGAAAGGGACAGATCATAACACAACGCAGTATTGCAGCTATAACATTGACACATTATTATAAAACCATCCACTCATGGTCCAAGAGCACTGCAGCACTCTTTTATCCTCCTTGTTAAGGTTAGCACCAAAAACACTTGGCTCAACAAATCGTTGAGACCTTGTTTATCAAATTCAAGGGCTTATTCAGTAGGCAACAATGTTCTGAAACATTTTAGAAACATTTGCACACTTACAGGACAAGTTGAACATTTTGACAAATGTTCTGATTTGTGCCTACAGAACACAACCAAGGTGTGCCAATGTGGGGCTGGCTGGGACAAAAGCCTGCACCCACTGCAGCCCTCCAGGACAAGGAGTGAAGAACACTGGCCTAATAGATATATGAAAGGATGCCTCATTGTTTGCAAAATACTCACAGGGGTTTATTCGCCAGTTGTCCTGACACTTTCAAAAATGCCAGCGTCCCTCATGTTGTTGAACTCCTTTGTGGTGTCATATTGTTTGTAGAAATCAGCATAGGCCTGTTTCCTGGGCTCTGTTACACCATACTGAGAAGACAAAGACAATATTACCTCATCAGAAGGAAGTATTTACTTATGAATACAAAAACATGCCTGTTGTTGACGATATCCATTCAATGTGACAAATTCCATGATGGACTTTAACCATTCCATTTCAAACGTCTCTCCCCAGGGCTTTTCCTACATAGAAAATGTTAAGGTGGCCACCTTGCTGAAATCCCGGGCCACCTTAAACAAAAACATGATTGTCAGCTGACCTTGAAAGCTGCTGCAGCCACCAATGACAGAGCGAAGGCAATGGGCAAATGGAACCGCAGACGCTTCCCAAGGAGTCCTCGCATTGCAGGCTTAGCCAGAGACATTGTGGAACTCCTGGAATGTTCAGAAGAGAAATGGCACATAATTTACTTGGGTTCAAGTACAACAATGCTGCTTTCAGAAATGTCCTTATATCAAGAAATATATTGGTTGTACTTCAGGTCACACTTAAGTTGACTGTAATGAATTTGCTGTGAGGTGAAAATTAAAATCAGGCATTTAGCTGCGTGACCAACATCCAAGTCACATTTGGATCAATCCCAAGTGGTAGCTAGCAGATTCCCCTTCAAAAGAAAGGACACCAATCGGATTGGCAATTCAGAAAAACATGGTTGAATATCTCCATCTGAAGCTGGTGATGCTATTGACATTGGCCAATGTGATCCATATATATATTGCATGTAAAATGCCTCTATTTAGAAATAGCTAGCCATACTTTTTCTAATGGGCTATATCAGTCTAGCCAATGTGTGTGCTGGTACAGAATCAAGTGCTACCTTCGTTAACTACTGGCAGCTAGTTATGTCAATAGTTGACCTACCTACCTAACTTAGTGTCACAATTTCAGAGAACCATTAAAACTATCAATGTCATGACTCAAAAGTAAAATGTAATGCTAACAAACTCCTTAGCTTAGCTAGCTAACGTAGGTCCTTCTACCCTGGCCATTGGGTAGATGGAGCGCTGTCGGCCGCTAATCTTTGTAAAGAAAAGAAAGTCAACATAATTAACTAATTAGCTGCAATTGGCTAGGTATATATACACACGTGTATTCTGACAGTAAAACTACTACACCCACAACATTGAACAGATAGGTTAGCAAACTTAGTTTGTTGCTAACGGGTAATGTCGTCAATTACAAATTGACCATGTAATGGAGAGAATCATAACATTTAAACAACTAAGTATATATTGTCTGTACATGTTTCATAGAAAGCATTTGGTTTCACATTTACTAAATACTTACAAGAAGCACTCACGACCTTCACCAAAATGTGTTAGTGCACCTCTGATGCGTTGATCTTTCGGATTTATGCGGATGGAATATTTATTCTTCTTTAAATTTGTATTGCCGGATCGCAACCAACTGAAAGGCGCATACACCGCCACTTACTGTACTGGAGGTCGGTCGGTTTCCCTATTCATATTCATGGTAGTGAGAGGAAGCCCACGGGCAGTGGGAGAAGATAGAACCGGAAGATGGATTTTGGCCTACATTCTGCAAATGTTCTCATTGATGAAACGTTTGATCTGTTCCCAAAACAGACATATGCAGATGTATGCTAGAACGGGCCAATAGGCTAACTCGTGCTTGGCTCTGCCCACCTCCTTGCTTGTTCTGCCCACTATGACTAATCTGTTCCCATTGGAAACGACAGGCTATCTTGGTTTAGTTATGAAAATCTTTGACGTTGTGGCACAAAAGGGAAAGGGAAAAGGTACGGGTGATGGAAGGAATTGGTCTAGTGCAGTCTAAACCGTGCTTCTAGACTGGAAACCTGGCCCCTTGGTATAGACCAGGCCCCCAGTGTCTGGTCTGGAGAGTGAAATCATGAGCTCTTGCTGCTAGCGGTGCTAAAAGCCCCGTTCTGCCCTAGAAAATATATGTAAATTACTATCGTCAGAATGGCCAACCCCCCCAAAATTACACGCATTTTGGGCAATAAAAAAAAAATATGATCAAGTTCGATCCACACAGTGAATAATTTAAAAGTTCGCTACAAATAGAGATATTTTTTAAAATAGTGATCCATTCTGATCCACACGGGAAAAAATAAAAATAAATGTCACACAGGACCACGGGCTTGCGCCCTCATGCACGCTTTTTGCATGTGTCGCTCAGGCAGGGTGGAAATAACTACATCGACCATGATCCTTTGCTAGTTACGGCCACTTTCACCATGATCCTTAGCGATGTTTTTGGTGCCATTCAACCCCATTCAGCAATATGGCACGTTTCAAATTCAAATACTTCCAGCATCATGCGCCATCAGTGCTATGGTTTTAACTACTGGTTTTAATGTCTATCAGAGGAGGCTGTTGAGGTGAGGACAGCATATAATTATGGCTGAGATGGAGTAAATGGAATGGCATCAACCACATGGAAATCACATGTTTGATATGTCAGATACCATTTCATTAACTCCATTCCAGCAATTATTATGAGCCGTCCTCCCCTCAGTAGCCTCCACTGATGCCTATGGTATAGATAGTGGAGACTAGTTGAACAATGAGTGGTGATTATTTTTGTAGACTGAGTCAAGTACTGTAAATCTTCAACGTGAAGTTCCATCCTTAAATTACATTTCATAGATTAATTCAGACACTACACTGGTGGCAGCGAAGGTACCCAGCTAGCACATAACATTCTGAGCTTGGTGAGAGCGTGGTTATCCTATAGTTATTTTGCATATAACCTTCCCACAATGTTCTGGGAATGGTGCAGGATACCCAGCTAGCACATACTGAGAACCATATGTACTTCAGCATCAAGTTTCCTACAGGTTTCTTCGTGGTTCTATTTAAAGTAATGTTCTCATTGTTCAGAGAATGTTAAGAAACAATGTTCTTTTGTGGGAATTTCAGTACTTCAGTATAACAAAACAACAAAACCCTGCAAGCTCCTGCACATAATCTCTTTGTTAACAGGGATTGTGTCAATTTAAAACTTGCACAGGACAGTTTACAAAATTGTCCATTTAAATAAATGTTGCCAATTTATTAATTACTACCTTTAGCTAAGATTAGATAGTTAATCCAGAGATTCTAACCTTTGCCTTGATTCATCAGTCTTGTCTAGATCATTATGACATTTATAGTTCTTTATGATAGCCACATTAGCAGCTAATTAGCATTTCATTTTTTGGGAGGGTAAATACAGGCAAATATATTGATAAAACTCACCTTGTCCTAGAGACTTGTATCAAAAGGTCATGCCAGGGTAAACCTACACGAAACACAGCCCTTTTTTTTAAAGTGTTTCTAAAATCCCTTGTGGAAAAATAAATGGTGGAAAAACGATTGGAACCATTTCCCTGCTAGACCGCTAGGTTTTATGGGTATTAAGACTCATACTGTGGTACTCTATACGGCCTGGCTTTTTGTGCGAGTTCTACCCCGCATTTCAATCAACCCAACCTGAGAACGAACTGGCCTGATAATTCCTGGCTGTTCCTGTCCCCAGTCCACCTGGTCATGCTGCTGATCCCATGCTGCTGTTCTGACTGCAGCTGGACCCCTGTCATGACTTTACTGGGCATGCTACCTTGCTGAAAAGTCATCCGACTTTAGAATCTTCAAGTGTTGTCAGTTTTTTGTCGGACATCATCTGTTGTCATTCATCCAGCATGCATGACTCCTATTGACAAAGTATTGGCTCCATCGAAATTCTCGGACACAAAATCCCAATTGGCTTAACAGTGCTGTCACAATGCATATGATGTAGGCCTATGCATTTGTAGGCCAATTAGCTAGCGCATTTGGTTCCTTTGAGATTATGGGAATTTATGTTTTTGGTTTTCAATTGGTTCTGGGAACAAAGCCATATGTTTCCTGACCGGTAAAACTGAACATTTTTAAAATATTCTGAGAACAGAAGTGAAAATTTAGCCTGTTCTGGGAACATACATTTTTAGATTGCAGAGAGGTTCTGATAACATTTCACTATGGTTCCCTGAAAGTTGTCCATGAAGGTTTTATTAACGTTCTGAGAATTAAAATTATAGGTTATTTGAAGGTAATTAAATAATGTTCAGAGGACATCCTACAAATGTTATGAGTGTTTTCAATGACATTTAAAGGCTATTTTGGAGGTTTTTTAATAACTTTCACTGAATGTTTCAATTAGACTTTTAATAACTGTGGTATCCTATGGAACGCCGTTTGGGTCTTTGTGTGTCAAATAACACTATTTGACGCATCAAATAACACTATTTGACGCATCAAATAACACTATTTGACGTGTCAAATAATATGTAAACTATATGCAAATGGTGGCCAATCACTATATGAAAAACTTCTCATTCATCATCAACAACAAACGACTAAGTCATGTCGAATCTTGAAAACATGAGAGACTGCTTTTTAAGTTTTGCCAGCTAAGTGCAACCACCTTTACAACCACCCCAGGAGGATCATGTGGTTCAAAGGTAGGATTAATTCTGGTAGGTTAGGTAATACCTGGCAAAAAATCAACATTAACTGGCACAACTACCTAGTAACGTTAGCTTGCGAGTATGGGCGGCGTCGATTATGCTGAGTGTCATTATTGTCATTTTTATAACGTTTGCATAGTCAGATTTCAATCGTTCAGGAGACGGAATAATGCTGGAGTCCAAAGGCGGAAAACCGGGAGAAGCAGGTTGATAACTATGAGGGTTTGCCTGATCGCTAACCCTACCATCCGGCAGCTGAGCAGGATAGGTACATTTTCCCTATATCCATGTAGTACATGAGGCAGAGTGCGATGCACAGTGCTTGCTTTGTAAGTAAGCTAGGTGTGACTGTATCTTGTGATTAAACATAGACTTATTGTAGGTTATTTTACTGATTTAAAGATCATGGACTATTTCCCTGTTTTATATTAGAATACTTTTTATAAGATTAAAATAATGTTTCCATATCTCAGTATCTTTAGAGTATCCTGTGAGGCAGATCAAAGTGTCCTATGGTCAGGAGGAGAGCAGCTTCTTGAAGGTTTTGGGGGAAACATTCCCCCAGATAAATCCAAAGGTAGAGGCCTTTAAGACAGACAGGAGGCTTGTTCCCCTACAAAAAAAAGATTGTTGTCAAGACAATGGAGGACAGAGATGGTGTGGTTGAATTGGTGGCTCAACAATTTGTCCAAGGGAGCATGCAGGTGGCCTTGGAGCAGTAAATCAACTCTGTCATAAATCTGTGAAGTCATTACCTCCTCTAACATAAGTATTTTTAATCAGTCCACCCCCTTAAATCAATACACATCACTATATTTGTCCTTAACACTTATTTTAAATATACATACTGTCTCTAAACCATAACAGGTTCAAATATCGAAGCATTGGGGAACCACCCGGACAGCTTCCGAGCGCTTTTTGTGGACTCCATAGAGCCTCCCACTGCCAGGGACCTGCGGGACCTGTTTAAAGTAACCCATTCCATACCTGGCAGCAACTGGCGGTGTTTGGAGAACGACACCATCTGCCACTGGTTCGACTGGCTGGCTGAGGTGCAAGGTCAAATAGTAAATTGTTCAAGTTTATCGGTAACTCCATATTATTCCATTTTGTGATTTAAATGTGTATTTGAAATGTTTTGCTGTGTACTCCTCAGATGGAGAATGTCCTCCTCTAACAGTGGCGATGGTGTTGGAGTTTGCTACTGGGGCAACGGTGGTGACACCCTTTGGGTTTGAGGACACCACGACCATCGAATTCCTTCACACGGCTCGAGGGCATCTCGCTGGGCAGCAGAAGAAAAAGTACCCAGAGGCAAACACGTGTACTGTCACACTAAGGCTCCCTCTTCATAGCACCTACAATGCCTTTAGGGAATTCGGTATTGTGAATTCCCCACATTTAGCAATGTAGCAATTGAGTGTTTGAAAATGTAACTGCACATTAACATTTAAGCAATATCTACTTACATCTGTATTGTTTGTACAGTGCATTCGGAACGTATTCAGTCCCCTTGACTTTTTCCACATTTTATTACGTTACAGCCTTATTGAAAAATGGACACAATAATTTTTTCCCCTCATCAATCTACACACAATACCCCATAATGACAAAGCAAAAACAGGTTGACATTTTTGCAAATGTATAAAGAAAAATGAAATATTACATTTATGACCCTTTACTCAGTACTTTGCTGAAGCACCTTTGGCAGCGATTACACCATAGAGCCTTTTTGGGTAATGACGCTACATTTTTATTTATTTAATACATTTTAGAATAAGGCTCTAATGTAACAAAATGTGGAAAAAGTCAAGGAGTCTGAATACTTTCCAAATTCACTGTATTTCCATATTGGCTGTTATTGTTCACTTAATGATCATTAAAATTAAATTATACAATCTATATTGCTTGTCTTGGTGTTAAGGTTTAGTTTTTTTAGAAACACTTTACTGACACTTCACTAATAACTGTCACGCCCTGACCTTAGATATCTCTGTTTATATACACTAGGGTGGGTACTCTAGGTTTTTGTATGTCTAGCTTTTTTTGTATGTTGGCCTGATATGGTTCCCAATCAGAGACAGCTGTTTATCGTTGTCTCTGATTGGGGATCATATTTAGGTAGCCTTTTTTCCCCACTTTCTGGTGTGGGATCTATGTGTAGTTGCCTGTCAGCACTATTTTGTATAGCGGCACGTTTCGGTTGTGCTTTGTTTAGTGAGTTTCAGTTTATTAAAATATGTGGAACTCTACACACGCTGCGCCTTGGTCTCATCATTATGACGAACGTGATAATAACCAATATCTGTTGCTGATATTGACTGAAGTTCTGCTGCCAAACTGCAGCTGTCACATTCTGACCTCTATTTCCTTTGTTTTGTATGTAGTTAGTATGGTCAGGGCGTGAGTTGGGTGGGCAGTCTGTTTGTTTTTCTATGATTTGGGTATTTCTATGTTTCGGCCTAGTATGGTTCTCAATCAGAGGCAGGTGTCATTAGTTGTCTCTGATTGAGAATCATACTTAGGTAGCCTGGGTGTCACTGTGTGTTTGTGGGTGATTGTTCCTGTCTCTGTGTTTGCACCAGATAGGACTGTTTTGCGTTTTCACATTTCTTGTTTTTGTTAGTTTGTTCATGTGAAGTGATTTATTAAAACATGAATAACCAGGCGCTTTGGTCCGCCTCTCGTTCAGATGAAGAAAACCATTACAGCAGCCAACTCATCCAAATCTGATCATTTGATGTCCTACATTAAGAACAAATTAACTTAAGCCATTATCATTTAATTAGAAATACATGAAATAAGGCTTCCCATCCACTGCATTAAGTGACAGCTCCACTTCTGGGAACTGCACCTCCGTAGTGACTTTCAAATGCATTGATCTAAGAACTAGATCCATTAGTCCAAGGAGAGCTACCCTCCTGCAGGTTTTCTATCCAACCCTTTTCCTGGAGAGCTACCCTCCTGTAGGTTTTCAATCCAACCCTGTTCCTGGAGAGCTACCCTCCTGTAGGTTTTAAATCCAACCCTGTTCCTGGAGAGCTAACCTCCTGTAGGTTTTCACCTCAACCCTGTTCCTGGAGAGGTACCCTCCTGTAGGTTTTCAATCCAACCTCAGTTGTAACTAACCTCTAACTTATTAAGCAGGTAATAAGGTGCACTAGATTAGGGTCGAAGTGAACCTACAAGACAGTAGCTCTCCAGGAACAAGGTTAGGAGCCCTGCACTAGTCCATCTTCAACCACGTCATTTGAGCTGTCACATTGTGTCAACAATATTATGTTACTAACTGTAATAAGTTTCTGTTAATCACAATTATATCAAATGTAACGGGGGCTAACCACTATCTTCATAGTTTATTTTTTTAACCATAGGGCGTTCCACACAATTATTTATTTTAACAATTTATAAAAATCCAGATTGGGCATTACAAAAAAAAAAAAAAAAAAGTTCTGTTTTAGTAACGTCCATTCAGAATGTTCTGTTGTCTTCCCACAGCAGGCACGTTCTGAAGGCTCCAATCCAGTGCTTGCAGTAGGCCTCTTCTGGGTCGTGTTGTACTGAGTGGAAGACAAATATTGTGTCAGCAGATGGAAAGCTGTGCTAAAGCACCATGGAGCAAAATACAATAACCATATTATATATTATATGGCCGTATATCTTAACAGTACCTGACTCTCTCCAAATATGACCAGACAGAATCATACTGGAATGGGGAAGTACTTAACTTTTGTTAAGGCCACCTGTGTCTAAACTCTGGTCCCCACCCGTTTAGAGTTGAAGATGTCTATCTTACCTTTCTAGAGACCAAATCATACAGTGTGTGAAAGAGGGGGAATGTTAGTATTATAAAATGTATAATATAAAAATGAACTGATTCAAATGAACGAGTGGCACTGAAGAAATAGCGTCCAATCCCTCATCCCAGTAGGGGAGTATCAGGGGTGTATGTAGTAAGTCAGGTTGGAGTAGGAACGAGTGGCGCTGAAGATATAACTGCCTCTGTAGACTGTCAACTCCCAGGCTGCCTCTGGGTCCTTCTAATGGAATGATTGTCCACAACATTTACATCTGTGTGTTGCTGATGGTGAACTGGATTTGTGGCACAATCCCCCATTCCGACCAATAAAGAGCTGCGGCGCCAGTGGTTGGGGGAGCTGAGGTGGTGGTTGGAGGAGCTGAGGTGGTGGTTGGGGGAGCTGAGGTAGTGGTTGGGGGAGCTGAGGTGGTGGTTGGAGGAGCTGAGGTGGTGGTTGGAGGAGCTGAGGTGGTGGTTGGAGGAGCTGAGGTGGTGGTTGGAGGAGCTGAGGTGGTGGTTGGAGGAGCTGAGGTGGTGGTTGGGGGAGCTGAGGTGGTGGTTGGAGGAGCTGAGGTGGTGGTTGGGGGAGCTGAGGTGGTGGTTGGGGGAGCTGAGGTGGTGGTTGGGGGAGCTGAGGTGGTGGTTGGGGGAGCTGAGGTGGTGGTTGGAGGAGCTGAGGTGGTGGTTGGAGGAGCTGAGGTGGTGGCTTGAGAGCTGATTGTGGTTGAATTTGGGGTGAACAAATCCCTTACGGCGGTCAGATTGGCCCTCTGCATTGCCAGGGAACCCGAGACGAACAACTGCAGAGGTGACTGTCGTTGTTCAGTCCTCAGCCCATGGTGGTTCCACTGACTGGCAAACACAGCAAGATCTCTGTTCACCCGTGGCAGGAACACAAAGTGCAGTGCCCACAGGTGCACCTCATTGTTGATGTCGATGATCTGCTCTGTCTCCAAGAAGGTGAACAGGTCATGGTAAACGTTGGAGACTCCATGCCAGACGTCCCCCCACAGCCGCTCCATCCTCTGGTTGTGAGTGCTCCTTCCTCTGAGGGCACTTCCCCTCTCACCACCCCTGAACTGCTCCATGAAGGCACAGATACGGTTGTTTTCACCACCCGAAACACAACAAGTCTGCTGTAATTAATGTTTTTTCATTGATTGACTTGACACAGGAGACAACACAGGACAAGTAAAATTATACAATCTCAGCCTTTGCCACTCATGCCGTACAAAAATGCTGTACAAAATTATACAAATGTAACAACTTGCCATCTTGTTAAGGTTCCCGTTGTTGGATGTCATTTGCCTCTTGTAGGAACTCCCCTGCAACAGCAATTAGATTGCTGGCCATCTCTTCATCAATCAAATGACCGCTTGCCCACCGAAGGCTCCGCAACATGGTCTCTAGCCTGAAAAATAGACCGCAGACCCAATGGGTCCAGTGACATTTTATCTGTATGTAGTTAACAACCCCTAAAGTGTTCTCTTGTCTAAACTGTGCCAACTGAGCCTCCAACCTATGAAGACAACCGTGCATTGACAGGCGATGTAGGTTTAACTAACATACTTTAGCTACAATCTAGCTTTTTTTTGCAGCTGTTACACCACTCACTCTCAACACCTACGTTAGATAGCTAGCTAACATTAAGTTAATGTTACCTGGCTATTGGTGGTTGAAGTCCATCTCTTCTGTCCGTGAGCAGCAATCTGGTGCAATCAGAGGTGGTAGATTTACAATTTGTAAGAAATTGGGCAGCCATTGCTAGCTAATTTTATCTCGGAAGAACAGAAGTTGAGTGAACGTCTTTCATCAGTACCTGAGAATTGGGTGGAGTCCAAACGACCTTTATGCAAATGTTATCATCAGAGACAAAATCTATGACTCATAGCATACATATCGTTGCATCGTTGTGACATATGAAATACGAGTGAGAGTGTAATCAATGTGTAATAACTACGGACAAAATGAATTAACGTGTTAAATTATGTGACGTGGAGTCATATTCAGGTCCTGATTGGTAAATAAGCTTATTTGACGTGACAAATTGTGTTATTTGACGTGTATCTTTTTGACACACAAAGACCCAAACGGGGTTCCATAGTATCCCGCCCGGGAGGTCTACCCCTGGGGTTGGCGATAGCGGTGCAGCGACGTTGGCTCCCTCTGCTGGGAGTACACGGGCTGGGCACCCCGACGCTGATGGCCCCAAGTAGAGGGGAGAGGGTCAACCAGCCGTGCATGCCACATAAAGGGAGCACCATGGCACCCACAAGGAGGCCAGAGAGAGAGGCAAGGAGTGAGCCTACGGAAGGGAACAAAGCTCACAGAGCCGAATCTGTGAAGGGCTGAGCCAAACTTAAGTTATTTTGTTATGTTTCTTTTGTTCCCTAGTAAAGTTGTGTTTTCTGACTAGAACCTCTCTGTGTTCATCTGTGCACGCTCAACCCAACACCCCACAGTTTACCACATAACACTGTTTGGGTTAACTGTTTTAAACTCGAAGCACAGATAGGACACATGGAAATTCATTCGCTGAGGCATTAATCAAGAAAACACATTTATTTTTTTATTGTGGCACAGCATCAGTGAGATTCGACCTGATCTTCTGTTCTCTATCCATTAAATGTTGTCCACTGCGCCACCAGGATGGATCTAGCATGCCATGTTTTTTTAAACTCAGTTCGCAGTTCACGCAGTTCATTTTAGTTTATTCTAACAGACCCCATTTCAAAAGCAAACAAGCACTAATTAAGATCAGTTGTGGCCAATTGGTGGGCGCAGTCAACACCTGAACACACTTAGCAAGTTAGAGGAAAGAGAGTTTTATTGGCGCTGAGAACGGAATGTTTAGGTTTTCAAAATAACATTCTTAGATGTTCTTTGAACATTTGAAGTGTTGTATTTTCTATGGAAAGTTTTAATGTTTAAATAAACCATGAGAAAACCTGCAGAAAATGTTATGCTGGAGTACTGAAATTCCCACAGATTTTTTTTCTTAAAAAGGTACCACGCATTCTTCCTATTTCCCCAAATAAAAATAGCTTTTGAATGAACAAAACATCACCCATAATATTTTTCCACTATTTTAATGCTCAGAATTTAAGACATTTTACCTTTTTTCCTCATCTCTAACTATCAGGAAGCCTGAAAGAACAGCTCGCCTTGACGGATGGCTCTTTGAAACACCAGTTAAACAATGGGCCATGTCATTATGAGCCTAAATAGTATCCAAAATGCTCTCATGGTCAACAGAGCTGATCATGGCCACTTGGATATCAGACAAACAGCAGCAATACAAAATACAATAAGTGCATTTCTATTGTTTTGTAGCTATTTGCAGAATAAAGTTCACTGATACACTTCACAAGAATTAGTAAAGCCAGAGTCACCTTAGAAATAAGGTAATGTACATGAAAACAGCATACAATTTTTTATTTTACTAGGCAAGTCAGTTAAGAACAAATTCTTATTTTCAATGATGGCCTAGGAACAGTGGCACTGAACACTGCCTGTTCAGAGGCAGAACGACAGATTTTTACCTTGGGGATTTAAACTTGCAACCTTGTGGTTACTAGTCCAACGCTCTAACCGGTAGTCTACACTGCTGCCCCCACAATAAGTGTCTGGACAATTTATTGGTGCCTCTGCATTAGCATTATAAATGACAATATGTTCAGCCCTGGCCATCCTGTAGTGTACAGGACCCCATTGATTCGTACCATTTGTAATACTCATCTCCCATCCGAATGTTTGAAAATAAAACTATACAAAGTAGCAAAATGTGATATCATATCCCATAAAAATGAATTACCAGTGGCCAGTCCTCTTCTGGCTGTGCCGGGTGGAGGTTATAACAGAACATGGCCAAGATGTTCAAATGTTCATAAATGACCAGCATGGTCAAATAATAGGTCTGGGACAGGTCGCACATCCGGTGAACAGGTCAGGATTCCATAGCCGCAGGCAGAATAGTTGAAACTGGAGCAGCAGCACGGCCAGGTAGACTGGGGACCACAAGGAGTCATCATGCCAGGTAGTCCTGAGGCATGGTCCTACGGCTCAGGTCCTCCGGGAGGAGGAATAAAGAGAGAATTAGAGAGAATTAGAGAGAGCATACTTAAATTCACACAGGACACCGGATAAGACAGGAGAAGTACTCCAGATATAACAAACTGACTCTAGCCACCCGACACATAAACTACTGCAGCATAAATACTGGAGGCTGAGACAGGAGGGGTCAGGAGACACTGTGGCCCCATCTGATGATACCCCCGGACAGGGCCAAACAGGAAGGATATAACCCCACCCACTTTGCCAAAGCACAGCCCCCACACCACTAGAGGGATATCTTCAACCACAAACTTATCATCCTGAGACAAGGCCGTGTATAGCCCATAAAGATCTCCGCCACGGCACAACCCAACGGGGGGCGCCAACCCAGACAGGAAGATCACATCAGTGACTCAACCCACTCAAGTGACGCACCCCTCCTAGGGATGGCATGAAAGAGCACCAGTAAGCCAGTGACTCAGCCCCTGTAATAGGGTTAGAGGCAGAGAATCCCAGTGGAAAGAGGGGAACCGGCCAGGCAGAGACAGCAAGGGCGGTTCGTTGCTCCAGAGCCTTTCCGTTCATCTTCACACTCCTGGGCCAGACTACACTCAATCGTATGACCCACTGAAGAGATGAGTCTTCAGTAAAGACTTAAAGGTTGAGAACGAGTTTGCGTCTCACATGGGTAGGCAGACCATTCCATAAAAATGGAGCTCTACAGGAGAAAGCCCTGCCTCCAGCTGTTTGCTTAGAAATTCTAAGGACAATTAGGAGGCCTGCGTCTTGTGACCGTAGCGTACGTGTAGGTATGTACGGAAGGACCAAATCAGAGAGATAGGTAGAAGCAAGCCCATGTAATGCTTTGTAGGTTAGCAGTAAAACCTTGAAATCAGCCCTTGCCTAGCAGCAGTATTTATCACTAACTGAAGTTTATTTAGTGCTTTATCCGGGTAGCCAGAAAGTAGAGCATTGCAGTAGTCTAACCTAGAAGTAACAAAAGCATGGATACATTTTTCTGCATCATTTTTGGACAGAAAGTTTCAGATTTTTGCAATGTTACGTAGATGTAAAAAAGCTGTCCTTGAAACAGTCTTCATATGTTCTTCAAAAGAGAGATCAGGGTCCAGAGTAACGCCAAGGTCCTTTACTGTTTTATTTGAGACGACTGTACAACCATTAAGATTAATTGTCAGATTCAACAGAAGATCTCTTTGTTTCTTGGGACCTAGAACAAGCATTTCTGTTTTGTCCGAGTTTAAAAGTAGAACATTTGCAGCCATCCACTTCCTTATGTCTGAAACACATGCTTCTAGCGAGGGCAATTTTGGGGCTTCACCATGTTTCATTATAATGTACAGCTGTGTGTCATCCGCATAGCAGTGAAAGTCAACATTATGTTTTCTAATGACATCCCCAAGAGGTAAAATATATAGTGAAAACAATAGTGGTCCTAAAACGGAACCTTGAGGAACACCGAAATTTGCAGTTGATTTGTCAGAGGACAAACCATTCCGACAGATAAGATCCGTGTAGACCAATTTGGGTTTCCAATCTCTCCAAAAGAATGTGACACAAGGAGGGGGGGGGGGGGGGCCTGGGACAGAAGACAAAGAACAGTGATACACAGGCTTAATCTTAGACACGTAGGTAGGGTGAATACGGGGTAACACAAGACGGACAGCAGTGTAACTCATGACTCTGGAGATGGGAAAATGATCAATAAAACGAGGGGACAGTTTGCGGGACTCTACCCAAAGGGGCAGCCATACCCTCTGCCCAATGCAAAAGCGAGGAGCTGGGGTCCGGCGACGGTCCGCTTGTCGACGATACCTGGAGTTGGTCTTGAGAATAGCTGCCCTGGCTCATCTTCTGGTACGTCGACAGCGGCAGACAAACATCTGGGTCGAGGGTACTCTGACCTCCTGCTCTTGTTCAGGAGTGGAGGCTGATACCCCATGGAGCACTCGAAAGGGGAGAGTCCCGTGGCAGAACTGAGAAGAGTGTTCCGGGCATACTCCACCCAGACCAGTTGACGGCTCCAGGTAGTGGGGTTGGTTGAGACCAGGCACCTTAAGTGATCTCCAGGTCTTGGTTGTCTTGCTTTGACTGACCTTTAGTTTGGGGATGGAATCCGGATGACAGGCTGGCCAGTGACCCTATAAGGGTGCAGAATGCCTTCCAGAACTGAGACGGGAGCCCCAATCGGAGACCATGTCTACCGGGAGTCCATGGATCTGGAAGACATACTGCACCATAAGCTGGGCCGTCTCTAGTCTGGGGAGAGGGATGAAATGGGCGGCCTTGGAGAACCGGTCGACTACCGTCAGAATGACAGTGTTGCCATCAGACGGAGGGAGCCCAGTGACAAAGTCCAGAGATATATGACACCAGGGACGATGAGGAACTTGTAGTGGCTGCAGGAGGCCAGAAGGAGCTTATGGGGCACCAGAAACATTGTCGAAGCCAGGCTAGTATACGACGGGACCCTGGGTGACAGGTCAGCCTGGAGGAATGAGCCCATTCCAGGACCCGGGACCAGACTGGATTAGGGACAAACAGCCGGTTAGCCGGGCCTCCTTCAGGTCCAGGCTGGGAGTGTTGTGCCTCGCGGACCAGGTTCTCAATACCCCAATCCACAGTGACAGCAAGGCATGAGGTAGGGAGAATGGTTTCAGAGGTCGAGGTTGTGGCATCAGGCTTCACATTCTTTGACCCTGGGCGGTAGGAGATGGTGAAGTTAAATCTGGTGAACAGGAGGGCCCCCCGGGCCTGCCTGGAGTTGAGGCGCTTGGCTGTACGGAGATATGCCAGGTTTTTATGGTCGGTCCAGATCAGGAATGGCTGTTCTGCTCCTTCCAGCCAGTACCTCCACTCTTCTAATGCCATCTTCACCCCCAGGGATTCTCGGTTCCCAACATCGTAGTTCCTTTCAGCAGGATTGAGACAATGGGACAAGAAGGCACAGGGATGAAGCTTCTGGTCCTGGGCAGATCGCTGGGACAGGATGGCCCCCACTCCAACATCTGAAGCATCCACTTCCACCACAAATTGACGCGAGGGGACCGGATGGATGAGGATGGGCGCTGTTATGAACCGATGCTTCAGGTCCACAAAGGCTTTGTCAACAGCTGGAGACCATTTGAACGGTACCTTGGGAGAGGTGAGTGCCGAGAGGGGGGCCACCAGGGTGCTGTAGTCCCAAATGAACGTTGGTTGAGGCCAATCCACCACTGCTTTCACCTTTTCAGGATCTATCTGAATATTCCCCTCAGGAATGACATGTCCCAGAAAGGTGATGGTAGAGCGGTGGAACTCACACTTCTCAGCTTTCACGAACAGTTGGTTCTCCAGGAGGCGCTGAAGGACCTGTCTGACATGAAGAACATGTTCTTGTGCAGAAAAGGAAAAAAAACAGGATGTCGTCAAGGTACAGGAACACAAACCGGTTTAGCATGTCCCGGAGCACATCATTGACCAAAGCCTTGAAAACAGCGGGGGTGTTGGTGAGTCCAAATGGCATGACCTGGTACTTCAACACTGTCTGTGTTGAAGACTGTCTTCCACTCATCCCTCTCGCATATCCGAACCAGGTGGTAGGTATTTTGAAGGTCCAACTTGGATAATATGGTAGCCCTCTGTTGAGGTTCAAACACTGAGGAGAGGAGCGGTAGGGAGTAGCGATTCTTGACAGTAATGTCATTAAGCCCCCAGTAGTCAATGCACGGACGCAGGGTCTTGTCCTTCTTCTCCACGAAGAAAAACCATGTGCCGGCAGGAGATGCAGATGGACGGACTGCCCCAGTGGCCAGAGACTCATCTATGTACTCCTCCATAGCTTTGGTCTCTGATCCAGACAGAGCACACAATCGACCCCAAGGTAGTGTAGTGCCGGTGTGGGGGAAGGGAAGTAGCACGTGCTTTACTGAACACTTTCAGAAGGTCAAGGTAGTCTGTGGGGATAGCACAGAGGAACATCCTGAGGAAGGCTGTGTTGCTTGAAGGCAGTGGGAATGGCAAAATGGGCTCCAACCCAGGATGGAGCTTGTGGTCCAATAAATCATCGGATTGTGTTTTTGAAGCCAGGAAAATCCCAAAACAACCAGAACATGGGGAGATGGAATGAGGAACTGTATTGTCTCACTGTGGTTACCAGAAACCCGTAATTGAACGGGCACAGTACTATAGGTGACTTCCCCTATATAGTGGCCGTCCAGTGCCCGAGCGTCCAGTGCCCGAGCGTCCAGTGCCCTAGCGTCCAGTGCCCTAGCGTCCAGAGAGGCTGAGTGGGAATACCAAGCTCCGAAGCTATCTTGGCATCCATAAGATTTTCATCAGCCCCATAGTCAATGAGCACTCAGAGACTTCGATTGGTCTCCCCACAGCAAAATGGGAATTAGGGAACCCAATCTGGCTCACCAGAGTACTTGTACCCACCAGAGACAAGCTATATAAGGTCCTGCCCCTCCACAGTACAGACAACAGTTTGAACTCAGCCTACGTGAGCGTTCCCCTACTGATAATCTAGCTCTTCACAGTTGCATAGGCTCAGGAGTATCCAACTCATCCATTGTTGATGATTCTCGGGGAACCTCGGTTGTCTTCGGCTCTCCTTGGAAATACACACTTTGGGGATTTCCGGATTCCTTAGGACGAGTGCCAGCATCAGACAAACGAGTGTTCCCGAGGCCCGACCTCCTCTCACACCTGCTTTCTCGTGGGCGCCCATCAATCCTAAACGAAGGGGCGATAAGGGAATCGAGGTCCAGTGTTATTTCCTGAGCTGCGAGCTCGTCCTTTAGCCCCTCCGACAGTCCATGGTGGACGGTGTCAAACAGAGCCTCCGGATTCCATGAACTCTCAGCGGCCAATGTGCAAAAATCTAAAAAAGCGTAGTCTGCCACGCTATGGGAGTTCTGATGTACCTGCAGTAGTTTCCAGACATTAGTTTGATTAAATACACCATCTTCGATCGATCTTCGATCGGTCTGACGGGAATGAAGAGGGCTGGAGTTCGGAGATGAGGGAGCACTGGGAAAGGAACGGCCGGCAGGTACCAGAATCGCCTGCATAGCACTCCGGAGGAGGTAAGCGGGGTTCTCAGGGAGCCGGAGTAAGTTGACTAAATCCACCAGTAGTAAAAAGGTTACTGGGAGGTCTCAGAGGGGACATGAGCTGATTCACAGATTTGCTCCATTATAGCCTTGAACCCTTGGTCGTGGCGTTCTGTCAGGGAATGCAGCCCTCCCAAAAGGCTCTGAAGTAGCTCCTCATGCATCCCAATGGTGGCTCCCGGCAGGGAGGCAGTGTGACGGAGCTGGTCCAAGTCTGCTGGGTCTGTCATGGCCAGTTCGTACTATAAGGACACAAGGGGAGACCCAAATGCAGGCGAGAGTTCGTAAACTGTGTCAGAGTCCAAAACAGTACGAGACGAAAGGCAGTCTCGAGGTCAGGGCAGGCATGGGTTCAGTAACTAGATCAGAGTCCAAACAGTACAAGGTGATAGGCAGGGTCGAAGACAGAACAGGCATACTGGTCAGGCAGGCGAGTTCGGAGTCAGGACAGGCAAGGGTCGAAACCAGGAGGACTAGAACCTAAAGAGACTGGGAAAAAATAGGAGCAAGGAAAACTGCTGGCTGACTTGGCAAACAAGATGAACTGGCACAGAGAGAGAGGAAACACTGGGGATAATAAGCGACACCTGGAGGGGGTGGAGACAATCACAAGGACAGGTGAAACAGATCAGGGTGTGACAGCCCCAGGTCATGATCAGTTGTGCAGCGTCATGTTTAAGCGTCCACCTGATGAGGTCATACATGTTCTCCTGGGATTATTTTATAAGATTTGGAGTGAGGGGGTTATACTCTTCTTCTTGGAAATGTGCAGTAATCTGCAGAGGCTCCTCAGAGGAGGAAGGGGAGGACCATCCTCTAAAACATAAAAAAGTTATCCTTTTTAGATGAAACTATACTAAATATATTCACGTCACCAAATAATTGATTAAAACTATTTTGCAATGAAGGTCTACAGTAGCCTCAACAGCACTCTGTAGGGTAGCATCATGGTGTAGTCGGAGGACAGCTATCTTTCGTCCTCCTCTTGGTACATTGACTTCAATACAAAACCTAGGACGCTCGTTGTTCTCACCCCCTTCCACAGACTTCCACAGTAATTATGACAACTGCCGGAGGACGTCCTCCAACCTATCAGAGCTCTTGTAGCATGAACTGACATGTTGTCCACCCAATCAAAGGATCAGAGAATGAATCTAGTACTGAAAGCATAAGCTACAGCTAGCACTGCAGTGCATAAATGTGGTGAATAGTTGACTCAAAGAGAGAGAAAGACAATAGTTGAACAGTTTTGAACAAATTAATTGAAGGAGAAGCAAGTTTCACTTAATGTTTCTTAGCTAGTAAATGCAGCTGGCTAGTTTAGTTCAAACACTTGGCTCAAACAGAGGGATGCTATATTAGCTAGCTGGCTATGATTATCCAACACAACACTGGAACTCTTCCAAGCCAAGGCTTTTGGTTTTATTATTTTTTTGCCACTGGGGCCCGCCGGTGTAACTGCTTACGGACTATACAATGTAACATTACTGCATGATTGTAGCGGGTTGGCTAGCGCATTAGTTCTATTTGCTATGTTGACTAGGACGTTACTTTAGCTAATATGGGGACAACGCTGTAGGCTATGTGTAGAGGTTATGACATGGTTTGGTTTGGAAAGGTTTTTTCACCTGGTCACATACAGCTGATGTGTTGTTCATTGAAGTCCACAAACGAAGGGAAAAGGTGAGAGGAGGAGAGTGCATAGATGCAAGAAGAAATACAACGTGGCTGCTATGAAAGTGAACTGTGTTTGAGTGATCAGGAGTGTATTCATTCCCACCAATTCTGTTGAAAAACGTTTCTTAAACGGAAGAAAATGAAACGAGGATAAAAAATACCTGAATTTGTCCCATAGAAACTCTCGTTTGCAACTGTTGGACTAATGATTACACCCTAGATAAGCTAGATGCAGGCACGAGTATGAAAGGCTGTATTGAATGTGTCACTGTCTGTCCATGTGTGTCACGACTACTACCGAAGGTGGCTCCCCTTCCTGTTTAGGTGGCGCTCGGCGATCGTCGTCACCGGCCTACTAGCTGCCACTGATCCCTTTTCCCCCTTTTCTGTTTATTAGTTGCACCTGTGTTTAGTTAGGATAAATGGTTGGGCTTTATTTACCAACCGGCCCGCCTGCTGGTTGTGCGGGATTATTTTCAGTGTACGGTTGTACATGACTGTAGGTCACCGTTGTCCGTGTGTGTGTATTTTGCTGTACTGTTTAAAGTTCCCCGTGTTTGGGGCGTTTCTTTGAGTTGGCGTCGTTTCGCCGGTGTGGTGTATTAAAAGTAGTGTTAACCTGAACTCTCTGCTTCCTGCGCCTGACTTCTTCCTCCACTACACCCCGGGCGTTACAATGTGTCACTGTCTGTCATCTAAAAATGTCTCTCGACCTGTGTGCACCTACATTGTAAACTTTCATTCATAGACTACAGGAACAGGGAACATTAGAGTATCATGTAGTAGCCTAAACCTATCGATGTTACATTGAACTGGGTGAATGGAATATGAATAACAGTCATCCAACGTGCTGTAATAGAAATAAGGCCATGCTCATGACAAAACAATTTGTCCTCCTACTGGCAGTAATATTACCTTTTGTAAAGCCTGGTAAAGACCCTTCATGTGCTGATTGTTAAACTGATGGAAAAGATGATTGTCATATTTCCTGGAACTAAAAAAAGCACATTTTAATTGAACTTTTATTTAACTAGGCAAGTCAATTCTTATTTACAATGACGGCCTACCACGGCCAAACCTGGACGACGCTGGGCCAATTGTGCACCGCCCTATGGGACTCCCAGTCAAGACCGGATGTGATGCAGCCTGGATTCAAATAAGTTACTGCAGTGACACCTCTTGCACTGAGATGCAGTGTCTTAGACCACTGCGCCACTCGGGAGCCCCATGGAGGTTTATTGAGTCAATGTCAAAGTGGATTCTGTACAGGTAGATCAACTTCAGTGAATTACTAAAGGTGAGCAATGAAGTTGGAAAACTCTGGTCATGAAAGAAGTAATGGCTACTGTCTTTTTTGACATTGAAAACCTTGCGACACTATGTGGAGAGAAGGCCTACTGATTAAGATGGAAAGACTTGGTATTGGTGGGAGATTATATACCTGGATTTTGGGAACAGTAGTCTAGGTGCAAGAAAACTAGGGCCTGGAGGACCTGCCTTGTTGATAGTGTTGTTAAGAAGGCAGATACTTCAGATACTTCAGCTAACAATATACTTGTGTAGCCATGCAAGGCACCCTCACATAGTTTGTTGATCGAACCTTGGTAGAGAAAAGGAAAGATTGGTCAGAAGTCAGTGATATAGGGAAATTGGTTGATAGAAGTTATGTATTTTTAGCGATTTTCAAAGATTAATCTAAGGATACAAATAGTGGACGCACAGGAGCAGGTGTGAAATGCATTTCAATTAACAGGTGTGCCTTGTTAATTCATGGAATTTATTTTCTTCTTAATGCGTTTGAGCCAATCAGTTGTGTTGTGACAAGGTATGGGTGGTACACAGAAGATAGCCCTATTCGGTGAAATACCAAGTCCTTATTATGACAAAAACAGCTCAAATAAGCAAAGAGAAATGACAATCCATCATTACTTAAAGACATGAAGGTCAGTCAATCCAGAACATTTCAAGAACTTTGTACAGTCGCAAAAAACCATCAAGCGCTATGATGAAACTGTCTCTCATGAGGACCGCCACAGGAAAGGAAGACCCAGAGTTACCTCTGCTGCAGAGGATAAGTTCATTAGAGTCAACTGCACCTCAGATTGCAGCCCAAATACATGCTTCACAGAGTTCAAGTAACAGACACATCTCAACATCAACTGTTCAGAGGAGACTGCGTGAATCAGGTCTAGTCGAATTACTGCAAAGAAACCACTACTAAAGGACACAAATAAGAAATGTAATACTTGTGCACAATTTTTACTTAAAATATCAAAGGGTCCCAAAAGGCACTTAATTTGTGGAACAACCCATATATTCCTTCCATGTAGTGTTTGCTTGCCACCTGCTTCTGCTTGCTCTTTAGGCTGGTTTTATGGTACTGGGCTGGGTTATGGTTTTGTCTAGGGTGCAGCTGTCAAATTTGACTTTTGGTAGCAGGTTTAGGAGAACTTACACAGCAGGTTAGGATAATTAGGTTCAGGTTAGGAAAAGTGTTAGCTAAAATAAAAAACTTTTGAAATCAATTTTACAAACGCTGTATCATTTCTAGACATAACCCTGGGTTATTGTCATGGTGTAAAGTACTTCAACCAATGTAAAAATGGACTTAGGCCTACTAACAGCAGTGTTGTTCAAGTGATTGGCACCAGATCCCTGAGTGGCCTCATGAGCAGTGGAGAAAGTAATTGAGAGAAAGTATGACAGCTGGGGAGTATTCATTACGCATATTCTGTTGCAAAACGTTTCTTAAGCGGAAGGGAAACGGAATGGGGAGGGACCTACCTAGATTTTCTCCAATAGAAACTCTCGTTTTAACTGTTTAATTTCAAGGACAAACTGTTCTGTGTTTTTCTGTTAAGGATTTTTAGCTACATGGCTGCTGGTGAGAGTAACACTGGATGGGTTACTGGTCATCCAGCCTGATCTTCAAATAGAAACGAGGCAAGCCCCTGTCCAATGAAAGGAAGAACCGGACAGGAAATCTAACACCAAGTACGTGTTCTTGTGATAGCCTGCGCCTCCTTTCCCAGAACAGAAGTGAACTTGCTTCTGAAAAGAGGCTGGTGGTTGGTTAGATTAGCGTCATGAATGCAACATTAGTGTCCCAGCAGCAACACTATCACTTCCGGTGTTTCGATTTTGCCTTCAAAATAAAAGTCTGCAGTAAAACACTCTTTCTATGATACAGTACGAAATCAATCATTTTTGCAGCTTTGCATAACGCATAATGTGAAAAGAATGTTAAAAAAAACACTTTTAAACTAAAGCGAATTACTACTTTATAAAAGATACATAATATTATAAGGTGGAGCACACTGAGAAATTGTTGGAGCTTAAGTAAATGAATGTAAAGAACATAATATTCTACAGACCCAATTGATCTATATATGGTGTTATGTCTTGGATGACAGGAGTCTAAATACCCAGCAGGCCTTTCTACTCCACCCATTCCATTCCATTGGTCCCAGTGCAATACACTGTGGGTCTATAAATTACATATTGGCTTATAGAGAGAGGAATATGCTATTCTATGTGCCAATGTAAAAGTGGGTTCGGTAATACTCAGTAAGATCTGTAGAATCTATATATGGTGTTATTTCATCAGGCTCTGAATAATACTGTGTGCTGAACAATAGTGTGTGGCTGTAGATTTAAGTCAAAATTGTAACTCGGAGACTCAGAATCATTCACTGTATTCTTGGCAAGCAACTCCAGTGTAGATTTGGCCTTGTGTTTTAGCTTATAGTCCCGCTGAAAGGTGAATTAATCTCCCAGTGTCTGGTGGAAAGCAGACTAAACCAGGTATTCCACTAGGATTTTGCCTGTGCTTAGGTCCATTCTGTTTATTTTTTTTATCTGGGAAAAACTACCCAGTCCTTAACGGTTACAAGCATACCCATAATATGATGCAGCCACCACATAGCTTGAAATATGGAGAGTGATACTCAGTAATGTGTTGCATTGGATTTGCCTCAAACATAACACTTTGTATTTAGGACAAAAAGTTAATTGCTTTGCCACATTTTTTACAGTATTACTTTAGTACTTTCTTGCAAACAGGATGCATGTTTTGGAATATTTTCATCCTGTACAGGCTTCCTTCTTTTCACTGACATTTAGATTAGAATGGTGGAGTAACTACAATGTTGCACATCCATCCTCAGGAGAAAACTATCACAGCCATTCAATTCTGTAACTGTTTTAAAATCACCATTGGCCTCATGGTGAAATCCCTGAGCGGTTTCCTTCCTCTCCAGCAACTGAGTTAGGAAGGACGCCTGCATAGTTGAAGTGACTGGATGTATTGATACACCATCCAAAGTGTCATTAATAACTTCACCATGCTATGCTCAAATGGATATTCAATGTCTAGGTCCCCTTCTTCGTGAGACATTGGAAAACCTCCCTGGTCTTTGTGGTTGAATCTCACTGCTCGAATGAGGGACCTTACAGATAATTGTGTGGGGTACAGAGATGAGGTAGTCTTTCAAACATCTTGTTAAACACCATTATTGCACACACAGTGATTCCATGCAACTTGTATGACTTGTTAAGCACATTTGTTACTCCTGAACTTATTTAGGCTTGCCATAACAAAGGGGTTGAATACTTATAGACTCAAGACATTTCAGCTTTTCATTTTTAATGAATTAATAAAAAAATTGAAAAATATTATTCCACCTTGACATTATGGGGTATTGTGTGTAGGCCAGTGACAAACAAATCTCATTTTAATTCATGTGTTGCATATACAGTGATTCACATTGTGGCCAATGGAATCAAAATCAAATAACGTTTTATTTGTCAAATGCACCGAATACAACAGGTAGACCTTATAGTGAAATGCTTACTTACAAACCCTTAACCAATAATGCAGTTTTAATGTTTTTATAGAAATATAACCAATAATTAAGGAGCAACAATAAACTAACAACAGCGAGTCTATATACAGGGGGTTCCGGTAGAGAGTCAATGTGTTAGTCGAGGTAATTGAGGTAATATGTACATGTAGGTAGTGGTAAAGTGACTATGCACGGATAATAAACAGAGAGGAGTAGCAGCGTAAAAATAGGGGATGGGATGGGGACTAAACAAATAGTCCGGGTAGCCATTTGATTAACTGTTCAAGAGACTTATGGCTTGGGGTTAGAAGCTGTTGAGAACCCATTTTGACCTACACTTAGCGCTCCAGTACTGCTTGCTGTGCGGTAGCAGAGAGAGCAGTCTATGGACTAGGGTGGCTGGGGTCCTTGGCAATTGTTTAGGCTTTCCTCTGACACCGCCTGGTATTGAGGTTCTGGATGGCAGGAAGCTTGGCCCAAGTGGTGCCTTGCGGTCGGAGGCCGTGCAGTTGCCATACCAGGCAGTGATGCTTCCGATGGTGCAGCTGTAGAGGATCTGAGGATCTGAGGACCAATGCCAAATATTTTCAGTCTCCTGAGGGGGAATGAGGTGTTGAAAGCGTTCCACAGGGATGCTGGCCCATGTTGACTCCAATGCTTCCCACAGTTGTGCCAAGTTGGCTGGATGTCCTTTGGTGGTGGAACATTCTTGATATACAGGTGCCATGCCAAATCTTTTCAATCTCCTGAGGGGGAATATGCATTGTCATGCCCTCTTCACGACTGTCTTGGTGTGTTTGGACCATGATAGTTTGATGTTGATGTGGACACCAAGGAACTTGACGATCTCAACCTGCTCCACTACAGCCCCGTCGATGAGAATGGGGGCGTGCTCGGTGCTCGATTTTCTATAGTCCACAATCATCTCCTTTGTCTTCATCACGTCTCTGACCTCCTCCCCATAGGCTCTCTCATCGTTGTCAGTGATCAGGTGATCACAGTGATTTGCCGATGACACAATCACTGTTGTGTCATCGGCAAACTTAATGATGTTGATGGAGTCGTGCTTGGCCATGCAGTCATGGGTGAACAGGGAGTACAGGAAGGGACTGAGCACGCACCCCTGAGGGGCCCCTGTGTTGAGGATCAATGTAGTAGATGTGTTGTTACCTACCCTTATCACCTGGGGGCGGCCCGTCAGGAAGTCCAGGATACAGTTGCAGAAGGAGGAGGTCCAGGGTCCTTAGCTTAGTGATAAGCTTTGAGGGCACTATGGTGTTGAAGCTGTAGTCAATGAATAGTATTCTCAGGTAGGTATTCCTTTTGTCCATGTGGGAAAGGGTAGTGTGGACTGCAATAGAGATTGCATCATCTGTGAATATGTTGGGGCGGTATACAAATTGGAGTGGGTCTAGGGTTTCTGGGATAATTGTGTTGATGTGAGCCATAATCAGTCTTTCAAAGTACTTCATGGCTACAGACATGTGTGGTACGGGTAGGTTTTCATTTAGGCAGGTTACCTTGGTGTTCTTGGGCACAGGGACTATGGTGGTCTGCTTGAAACATGTTGGTATTACAGACTCAGTCAGGGACAGGTTGAAAATATCAGTGAAGACACTTGCCAGTTGGTCAGCGCATGCTCAGTGTACAAGGCTTTACAGCGAAAGCACCACAAACGATTATGTTAGGTCACCACCAAGTCACAGAAAAACACAGCCATTTTTCCAGCCAAAGGGAGGAGTCACAAAAAGCACAAATAGAGATAAAAGTAATCACTAACCTTTGATGATCTTCATCAGATGACACTCATAGGACTTCATGTTACACAATACATGTATGTTTTGTTTGATAAAGTGCAAAAATCACATTTTACATTGGCGCGTTATGTTCAGTAGTTCTAAAATATCCGGTGATTTTGCAGAGAGCCATATCAATTTACATAAATACTCATCATAAATGTTGATGAAAATGCAAGTGTTATACATGGAATTAGATATATACTTCTCCTTAATGCAACCGCCTTGTCAGATTTTTAAAAAACTTTACGGAAAAAGCAAACCATGCACAAACTGAGTACAGCGTTCAGACAACAAAGCAGCCAAAAAGATATCTGCCATATTGTGTAGTCAACATTAGTCAGAAATAACATGATAAATATTCACTTACCTTTGATGATCTTCATCAGAATGCACTCCCAGGAATCCCAGTTCCACAATAAATGTTTGATTTGTTCGATAAAGTTCATCATTTATGTCCAAATAGCTTCTTTTGTTAGGGCGTTTGGTAAACAAATCCAAACGCGCGTGCAGTTCCAGCCCGAACGTCAGACAAAAAGTTCAAAGAGTTATATTACTGGTCGTAGAAACATGTCAAACTAAGTATAGAATCAATCTTTAGGATGTTTTTATCATAAATCTTCAATAATGTTCCAACCGTAGAATTCCTATGTCTGTAGAAAAGCAATGGAATGAGAGCTAACTCTCTCGTGACCGCGCGTCGCGAGCCTGTGGCACTCTGCCAGACACTCTGCCAATCCCCTCTCATTCTCTCCCCCTTCACAGTAGAAGCCTCAAACAAAGTTCTAAAGACTGTTGACATCTAGTGGAAGCATTAGGAAGTACAATATGACCCCATTTACACTGTGTATTGGAATGGCAGAGTTGAAAAACTCTGATTTCCCACTTCCTGGTTGGATTTTTCTTAGGTTTTCGCCTACCATATGAGTTCTGTTAAACTCACAGACATCATTCAAACAGTCTTAGAAACGTCAGAGTGTTCTATCCAATACTACTAATAATATGCATATATTAGCATCTGGGACAGAGTAGCAGGCAGTTTACTCTGGGCACCTTATTCATCCAAGCTACTCAATACTGCCCCCCTGTCACCAAGAAGTTAACACTTTGCTTGTTTGTTGGTTCGTCAGGAGGGCATGGCGGGATTTCTTATAAGCTTCCAGGTTAAAGTCCCGCTCCTTGAAAGCAGCAGCTCTACTCTTTAGCTCAGTGCGGATGTTGCCTGTAATCCATCGCTTCTGGTTGGGGTATGTACGTACGGTCACTGTGGGGATGACGTCATCAATGCACTTAGTGATAAAGCCATGGGAAGAATCCCGGAACATATTCCAGTCTGTGATAGCAAAACAGTCCTGTAGCTTAGCATCTGCGTCCTTTGATCTGCGCCCTCTGACCTTGAATGAGTCACTGGTACTTCCTGCTTTAGTTTTTGCTTGTAAGCAGGAACAAGGAGGATAGAGTTATGGTCAGATTTGCCAAATGGAGGGCGAGGGAGAGCTTTGTGTGTGGAGTAAAGGAGGTCTAGAGTTTTTTTTCCTCTGGTTGCACATTTTATTATTATTATACCTTTATTTCAACAAGGAACACAGACTGAGACCAAGGTCTATTTTACAGCTGGGCCCTGGTATACATGTTTACACATACACATACAATGATTAAGAAACTACACAAGACAGACAAAAAGATCACAGATAACACAAAAAAATACAGCAGCAGATTGTTACATTTACCCACAGGTTATTCACCTAACAGCACAAGAACTTGCATTACCCGAAGCAAGCAATAGAAGAAAAAAAATCCTCCAATAAATGTTTAAATGGGCAAGGGGGACAAGAGTCTCAGGTTTACGTTTAGTCTGCAGGCTATTCCATAGGCAAGGAGTGTAACAGGAAAAGGCAGCCAGACCCAAGTCTGTGGAAATCGCATGGGCCTCAAGTGTAATCCATGCTTCAGACCTAGTTTTAGGAATTATAATTGTAATGTTGATGAGTGATGATAAATAAGAAGGTAGTTTATTCAGAAGTGCTTTATATGTTCTCATCTCATGGACAGCGAAGTCCAACCACATTTTGATATAAAACACAGTGGTGAGTTCTGTAGCTAGCACCGGTAATAAACCTAAATGCACAATGATAAGTAGAATCCAGCGATTTAAGTGTGGATGCCGTAGCATGCATGTAGATAATATCCCCATAATCTATAACAGACATAAAAGTAGCTTGCACAATTTGTCTTCTATTTGTAGAGGACAAACATGTCCTGTTTCTATAGAGGAAGCCTAGCTTGATTTTTAGCTGTTTAAAAAGTTTGTCAATATGCATTTTAAAAGACAGTTTATCATCCAACCATATCCCTAAGTATTTATATGCAGAGACCTGATTAATTCGAGAGCCATCTAAGCACGTAAGTGCAAGTGTATTTTCAAACAACTTTTTGAACCTATTAAAAATCATAAAATGTGTTTTCTTTGCATTTTAAACAACTTTCAGCTGTATAAAAGACCCTTGTAATATCTTAACATCTGTCTCCAATTGTGATAATGCTTGGTCAGCCGTTGAAGCAATAGAGTACATGATAGTGTTATCAGCATATAAGTAAATTTTACACTTTCTTATCTCATCACCGATATTGTTTATGTAGAGAGTGAACAGTAATGGACCAAGTATAGAACCTTGTGGGACCCCTTTAACCAACTCCAATGGCTCTGACTGGATGCCGTTGACTCTAACAGCCTGACTTCTATCCTTTAGATAGTCATGAAACCAACGACAGGCATCCGATCCCAGTCCTATTAACGACAGCTTACGCAAAAGTATCGCATGGTCTACAGTGTCAAAAGCTTTAGACAAATCTACAAGGCCTCACAGTACTTTCTATTATCTAGGGCATTAGTGATATCATTTACAACACGTACAGTGGCCGTAATGGTACTGTGTTTAGGTCTGAAGCCAGATTGATTGCTAGAAAGAGTATTGTTAACAGTTAAAAATGTAACATGCTGGTAGAAATGAGGTAAAACTGATTTAAGTTTCCCTGCATCAAAGTCCCCAGCCACTAGGAGCGTTGCCTCTGGATGAACATTTTCCTGTTTGCTTATGGCCCTATACAGCTTGTCTTAGTGCCAGTATCGGGTTGTGGTGGGAAATAGACAGCCACAAAAAATATAGATGAAAACTCTCTTGGTAAATAGTGTGGTCAACAGCTTATCATGAGATACTCAACCTCAAGCGAGCAAAATCTTGAGACTTCCTTAATATTTGATTTTGTGCACCAGCTGTTGTTTACAAATAGACACAGATTGCCACCCCTTGACTTACCGGATGCAGCTGTTCTATCTTGCCGATGGACCCTAAAACCCTGCCAGCTCTATGTTATCCATGTCGTCGTTCAGCCACGACTCTGTGAAACATAGCATATTAATGTATCGTTGGCAGGATGTCCTTGATCAGAGCTCATCCATTTTGTTATCCAATGATTGCACGTTGGCTAATAGGACTGATGGTAGAGAGGGTTTACTCACTCGTCTACAAATTCTCAGAAGGCAGCCCGACCTACCTTTTTCTACATCTTTTCTTCACGCAAATGACGGGGATTTGGTCCCATACCTGAGAAAGCAGTATATCCTTTGCGTCGGATTCATTAAAGAAAAAATCTTTGGTGAGTAATCGCAGTTCCGATGTCCAGAATAGATTTTCGGTCATAAGAGACGGTAGCAACAACATTATTTACAAAATAAGTTTAAAAAATAAGTACCAAAATGAGAAAAAAAGAACAAAATAACACAGTTGGTTAGGAGCATGTAAAACGGCAGCCAGCCCCTACAGCGCCATTCCATTATGGGTGCACTCTGTATTATTCAAAGCTCCATGAAGACACACCATATATACATTCTACAGACCGCACTGAGCATTCCCTACAATAATTTTATCGTGGCACCCATAATAGTTTTTGCTCTATAAGCCAGTATGTATTCCATATACAGTTATTCGCACTGTGGCCATTTATTTGACCTTGGAACATGTATTAAAACCCACATTTTATGCAAATGTCACTTAAATAGAAACAAATATGAATCAATGTTAATGTTTAGACAATTATTTTTCGTATATCATGAATAATACAGGTAATTGACAAGTTCCTACTATTAAGTGGAGGGCTTTTATTTCGAATGTTTCAAAATTATGTGACCCGGAAGTACTTTATTGTTGCTGAAGACACACTGATGTTGGTTAGCGTGTAAGGAAGACACATTTTACGCATCTAACTAGATTGTTTAAGATCTTGGTTTTACGTCCTACGTTATTTGTTAGTTAGACGATTTGCGGACGAGTACAGTACAGGAGAGTATAGATAGCTTCACAACCAACAGTTTGCCCTGCTATCAACATTACATTCACTAATTGGTAAGTCGACACATAGGCTAGCTGCTGGCTAACCACTTCTAAGGAATTAACTAGCTAGCCAGACATATATTTATACAATTATATTCATTATTCAAGGTAAGTATGTAGCTAACTAGCCGGCTGGCTCAGTTTAGAATGGATAATAAGTTGTTTTGGCTTGTAAAAGTTGGCTAGCTAGCAAGCTAACGTTAGCTAGCTAACCTTTCTTGTGTCTGTCTTGTTACAGCAAATCAAATATGCCACATAAGCGTCGTTCCCAGTCTTGGACAGAGTTGAAAAAAGCAGGCAACGAATGCTTTAAAACTGGACAATATGGGGAGGCTGCCTGTCTTTACAGCCAGGCGATCAAAGATGTGGAGAAGTCAGGTAGGCAGCTAACTAGTCAGCTAACCAGTCAGAATAATCGGCTCAATGTTCTAGATTAGAATCTAGTGTTTTCTCTGATCTAGCTACGTGTGTTTATTTTTTTTTATTGTGCATAAATGAAGACACGTTTTCTGAAACCAGCACAAGCTTTCCATGTTCTGATAGATTGTTACCACTGTAAATTCATTTACAGGAAAGAATTCAGAGGATCTTAGTATCCTGTATTCTAACCGTGCAGCCAGTTATCTGAAGGATGGAAATTGTGCGGAGTGTGTGAAGGACTGCACAGTGTAAGTAGCCTACATTGTAGACATGATGTTTTGTGGTAGGCCACGCAGACCTAGATCTTCTGCTCTATAGGTAGTTCTAGCCCAATATTGGACTAAAGGTGCACAATGTTACTCCTTAGTCCAAGGACCTTACATGTTTTATTTAAAGGGTGAATTGGCTCCTGGAAGCCTAAACAGCCAAATACTCCATCAAAACGTGAATCGATTCTCTACTGCGGTACGGTTCTAGAAATGTAAATCCCTCAACTCAAAATAATTTCACAAATACAAAATACAGTACACTTTTAACCAGTTTTAACAGTTGCAGCTGACAGTATTTTTCAGTGACAACACATTTGTGGTGTCTGTCTTCTGTTTACACACAGGTGTTCAGAGACGCAGATAGCTAATTATCACAGGTAGTCCACTCTGTTTTCCATCTGTTTTCTTTAAACAAGAGCTGTGACATGGAAATATGGCTGTGGGAAGCCTAACCCTATAAAAGTGTGTATCAATTTAACCTTTTGTTTTTTGAAAATGATTTCTCGCCAATATGAAAGATAAGGTACTTATTCTTCCAAAACCGTACTGCAAGCAATGCGTGTTAATGTTAAGACCGAGCGTTGTGGCTCTTAACAAAACACCCCCCTACAGAAGACGCCTTCGTCCAATGATTTTTATGTGTAATGGAATTGAGAGTCATGATCAAGGGCTACAGGTGGTTCATACTGCTGAAGTAACACTATTAACTAAAACATATCAACAGCATCTTTTCCCAATACTTTAGTAGCTCATTACTTTGTTTGCTGTTGAATAGGTTCTGTATTTTTTGTACTTACTACTGCAGCAACGCTCGTACCTAAAACACTTTTTATATTCTAGCTCTCTTGACTTGGTTCCGTTTGGCATCAAGCCTCTCCTTCGCCGGGGTGCAGCGTATGAAGCCCTTGAGAGATACAGATTAGCCTACGTGGACTACAAGACGGCCTTACAGATAGACTGTCGCATACCTGCAGCCCAAGATGGTACCAACAGGTATAACATGTTGCACTTATCCATTTGAACTTATTTTTGTTCACTAAAAGCCTTCAAGTCCTTTAACTTCTGAAAACTTCTCAATGTCATGCATAGGGGACATAATGAAGATGGTGCAATTGTGTACAACTGGATAACCCCTTTTCCTTCCAGAATGACAAAGTGTCTGACAGAGGTGGATGGACACTCCTGGCGAGAGAAGCTCCCGCCCATTCCCATTGTTCCAATGGCCGTCAAAGAAAACTTTTCTCAGGCAACATGCCAAACGACACAACACAATGGCACCAGAGAAAAATATAAATCCGGTTTGTCTTTCATATGATTGTCTGGTTTTGCTGTCCAAATATTAATAGAAACAGAAAACTGTTAATCTTCTTTTCACAACCTGTAACAGATATACACAAGTGTACAGAAATAGTAGTCCCAGAAATAAGATATCCATTTTTTTCCCCCAGTCCCAGGAGAGGATGTCATTAAAAAAGCCCTATACCTGAAAGAGGAAGGCAATGCACTGGTGAAAAAAGCAGAGTACAAGAAAGCCATAGAGAAATACACTCAGAGCCTCAAACACAATCCCTCAGAAATCACAACCTACACAAATAGGTGAGGCTTATGTCTGTTTGGTGTGTAGACAAATTACCATAGAAACCTTGTACGGGAGTTGTATTCCCATCTCTGCATTGTCATATAATTCTGTGAAATTGCCCAGCTCCTGTCAGACTTGGAATGTACATAATTCCTATGTTGGGACTAATTTGTACCTTTGTACTGAATAGGGCACTCTGCTACCTCTCTGTAAAGATGTACAAGGAGGCAGTGCGAGATTGTGGAGAGGCCCTGCAGCTCGACCCCGCTAATATCAAGGCACTGTACAGACAAGCTCAAGCACACAAGGAGCTGAAAGTGAGAGGCTTTCCGATGAACAAGAAATGCAGTGTATACATTGTATGTACCTGTTTTATCATTTTGTTTGATTTGTGTTCATTTTGCCCTTCAGGACTACAAAGCTTGCGTGGAAGATCTAAACAGCTTGCTGAAGGTTGAGCCAAAGAACACAGCGGCACATAATTTACTGCTGAAAGTGCAAAATAAAAAGTGAGCTTGTGATTCGGATGCCTGTGGATGTGAAGGACCCTATGCTTACCTGGTGTACATGCCTGAAGTGCCTGTGTTCACTCACAGAAGCAGTTTTTCCTATCTATTTCCTGGCCTCTTAACTTAAAGTATAAGTTTTTTTTTTTTTTTTACAACCAAATCTCTAATTTTGATGTGGAATTGATTGCTCTTTGGGGAAAGTGTTTCTCTAAAAGAAGTGAAATCAGAAAAAAGGTGTCTGGACCCTTCTGTAACATGACATTTACATGACAATTTTTTAAAGATTTGGTTGTAAAAAATTATCTGTTAAACCCACTCAAGTTGGAGTATTGCTGTGACTACTAAAGAGGAAGCACAGTGAATGCATTGCATATTTAGCCTTCATGTACATCATGCAATCACTGCATGAAACTGGAAATATAGCATTCAACAATTGTTGAATAACAAGGACTATGCATCTGTACTGTATTTTCACTAGTATAATAACCGATTGTTCGATAAAAATGTTTCATTTATGTTAGTCATATCGTGATCAATAAAATGACTGTTGTAATTAAAGGGATAATTCACCCAAATAACAAAATTACATATTGGTTTGGTATTTTATTAGGATCCCCATTAACTGTTGCAAAAGCAGCAGCTACTCTTCCTGGAGTCCACACAAAACATGACATAATACTGCTGAAAGTGCAAAATAGACAAGGACAGAACTCTACATTTTAAAAAAAGGCACACGTAGCCTACATATCAATGAATACACACTATCTAGGTCAAGTAGGGGTGAGGTGTTGCTTTATTTGTTTTTTTAAAACCAGGTTTTCTGTTTATTTGTGCAATATGAGATGGAAGGATGTTCCATGCAATAAGGGCTCTATATAATACTGTATGCTTTCTTGAATTTGTTCTGGATTTGGGGACTGAAAAGGGCCCTGCTGGCATGTCTGGTGGGGTAAGTGTGTCAGAGCTGTGTATAAATTGACAATTTAGGATTTCTAACACAAACATGTTTCTTATAAAAAGAAGTGAGGCAGTCAGTCTCTCCTCAAGCTGCATGTTTTGCCCTTCATTGTAAATCAGAGGGCTGATATAAATACAAGAGAGACTGGCATGCATAGTATTTATATTTGCCCTCTGATTTACAATGAAGAGCAAAACGTGCCGCTCTGTTCTGGGCCAGCTGCAGCTGAACTAGGTCTTTCCTTGCAGCACTGGACCACACGACTGGACATTAATAAAGATTAGACAAAACTAGAGCCTGCAGATCTTGGTTTTTGGAGTGTGGTGTCAAAAAAGCAGAGCATCTCTTTATCACGGACAGACCGCTCCCCATCTTTACAACCACTGAATCTATATGTTTTGACCATGACAGTTTACAATCTAAAGTAACGCCAAGTAATTTAGTCTCCTCAACTTGTTCAACAGCCACACCATTCATTACCAGATTCAGCTGAGGTCTAGAGCTTGAATGATTTGTACCAAATACAATGATCTTAGTTTTAGAGATGTTCAGGACCAGTTTATTACTGGCCACCCATTCCAAAACAGACTGCAACTCTTTGTTAAGGGTTTCAGTGACTTCATTAGCTGTGGTTGCTGATGTATATATGGTTGAGTCATTAGTATACATGGGGACACATGCTTTGTTTAATGCCAGTGGCAGGCCATTGGTAAAAATTAGAAAAGAGTAGAGGACCTAGAGAGCTTGACATTGGAGAAGCTTCCATTAAAGAAAACCCTTTGAGTGCTATTAGATAGATAGCTCTGAATCCACAATATGGCAAGGGTTGAAAAGACATAACACAAGTTTTTTCAACAACAGGTTATGGTCAATATCAAAGGATACACTGAAATCTAACAGTAGCGCTCCAACAATCTAATTATCATCAATTTCTTTCAACCAATCATCAGTCATTTGTGTCAGTGCAGTACATGTTGAGTGCCCTTCTCTATAAGCATGCTGAAAGTCTGTTGTTAATTTGTTTACTGTATTTGGTCAGACAATTTTTTCCCCCAACAGCTTGCTAAGAGCTAGCAGCAAGCTTATAGGTCTGCTGTTCGAGCCAATTAAGGCCACTTTACCACTCTTGGGTAGCTGAATTACTTTAGCTTCCCTCCAGGCCTGAGGACAGACACTTTCCTCTAGGCTCAGATTAAAAATATGAGATAGGAGTGGCTATAGAGTCAACTACCATCCTCACTCTTTCTGCCCATAACTTCATTTAAAATACTCAAGTTTTTTTTCCCATCCTTCTTTATATCATTGACCTTGGCTTCCTAATACAGCTTCTTCTTCTATTTGTTGAGTTTAGTCACATCATTTCTCAATTTGCAGTAAGTCAGCCAGTCAGATGTGCAGCCAGACATATTAGCCACACCTTTTGCCCCGTCTCTTTCAACCATACAGTTTTTCAATTCCTTATCAATCCTTAATTAACTGTTCTAATAGTCAGTTTCATAACAGGTGCATGTTTATAAATAATTTGAAGAAGCAATTTCATAAATTCATCAAGTGCGGCGTCTGGATGCTCATTAATCAGACAAACAAATATTTTTAATCATCCACATAAGAGTCACAGCAAAATCTTTTGTATGATCTTTATACACTATTTTAGGCCCAGCTGTTGGAACTTTGGCTTTCCTGGATATAGCCACTATATTGTGGATCAGAGCTACCCAGAGCTACCCAATGGGTACGGATACAGCTTTAGAACCAAGTTCTACAGTACTTATCATACCAGTCTATGGACAAGGTATGATAAAAATCCATGCGTTGCTTTTGTTTACCTGGCCACTGTTTCTAATGCTAACTTTTTAGCATTTGTGGCACAAATCCACTGCAAGTCAATGGTACCTACTGTGCATTCGGAAAGTATTCAGACCCTTTGACTTTTTCCACATTTTGTTACATTACAACCTATTGTTTCTTTTTCTTTTCTTTTTTTGAGTCTTCTTGGGTATGACAGTACAAGCTTGGCACACCTGTATTTGGGGAGTTTCTTCCATTCTTCTTTGCAGATCCTCTCAAACTGTTGTCAGGTTGAATGGGGAGCATCACTGCACAGCTATTTTCAGGTCTCTCCAGAGATGTTCGATCAGTTTCATGTGTGGGCTCTGGCTAGGCCACTCAAGGACATTCAGAGAATTGTCCTGAAGCCATTCCTGCATTGTCTTGGCTGTGTGCTTAGGGTCGTTGTCCTGTTGGAAGGTGAACCTTTGCACCAGCCTAAGGTCCTGAGAGCTCTGGAGCAGGTTTTCATCAAGGATCTCTCTGTGCTTAGCTCTGTTTATCTTTCCCTCGATCCTCCCAATCCCTGCCGCTGAAAAACATGCTTCACCATAGGGGTGGTGCCAGGTTTCCTCCAGACGTTACGCTTGGCATTGAGGCCAAAGAGTTCAATATTGGTTTCATCAGACCAGAGAATCGTGTTTCTCATGGTCTGAGAGTCTTTAGTTATTTGCCTTTTGGCAAACTCCAAGTGGGCTGTCATGTGCCTTTTACTGAGTAGCTTCTACCACTATTGTTTTCACTATATATTTTACCTCTTGGTGATGTCATTCGGAAACATAATGTTAACTTTCACTGCTATGCAGATGACACACAGCTGTACATTTCGATGAAACATGGTGAAGCCCCAAAATTGCCCTCGTTGGAAGCCTGTGTTTCAGACATAAGGATGTGGATGGCTGCAAATGTTCTACTTTTAAACTCGGACAAAACAGAGATGCTTGTTCTAGGTCCCAAGAAACAAAGAGATCTTCTGTTGAATCTGACAATTAATCTTGATGGTTGTACAGTCGTCTCAAATAAAACTGTGAATGACCTCAGCATTACTCTGGACCCTGATTTATCTTTTGACGAACATATCAAGACTGTTTCAAGGACAGCTTTTTTACATCTACGTAACATTGCAAAAATCTGAAACTTTCTGTCCAAAAATGATGCAGAAAAATGTATTAATTATTTTGTCACTTCTAGGTTAGACTACTGCAATTCTCTACTTTCTGGCTACCTGGATAAAGCACTAAATAAACTTCAGTTAGTGCTAAACACGGCTGCTAGAATCTTAACTAGAACCCAAAATTTGATCATATTACTCCAGTGCTAGCCTCTCTACACTGGCTTCTTGTTAAGGCAAGGGCTGATTTCAAGGTTTTACTGCTAACCTTACAAAGCATTACATGGGCTTGCTTCTACCTATCTTTCCCGATTTGGTCCTGCCGTACATACCTACACGTACGCTACGGTCACAAGACGCAGGCCTCCTAACTGTCCCTAGAATTTCTAAGCAAACAGCTGGAGGCAGGGCTTTCTCTTATAGAGCTCCACTTTTATGGAATGGTCTGCCTACCCATGTGAGAGACGCAGACTCGGTCTCAATTTTTACATTTTTATTGAAGACTCATCTCTTCAGTGGGTCCTATGATTGAGTGTAGTCTGACCAAGGAGTGTGAAGGTGAACGGAAAGGCACTGGAGCAACGAACCGCCCTTGCTGTCTCTGCCTGGCCGGTTCCCCTCTTTCCACTGGGATTCTCTGCCTCTAACCCTATTACAGGGGCTGTGTCACTGGCTTACTGGTGCTCTTCCATGCCGTCCCTAGGAGGGGTGCGTCACTTGAGTGGGTTGAGTCACTGACGTGATCTTCCTGTCTGGGTTGGCACCCCCCCTTGGGTTGTGCCGTGGTGGAGATCTTTGTGGGCTATACTCGGCCTTGTCTCAGGAAGATAAGTTGGTGGTTGAAGATATCCCTCTAGTGGTGTGGGGGCTGTGCTTTGGCAAAGTGGGTGGGGTTATATCCTGCCTGTTTGGGGTTATATCCTGCCTGTTTGTCTCCCGACCCCTCCTGTCTCAGCCTCCAGTATTTATGCAGCAGTAGTTTATGTGTGGGGGGGCTAGGGTCAGTCTGTTATATCTCCTGTCTTATCCGGTGTCCTGTGTGAATTTAAGTTTCCTCTCTCTAATTCTTTCTTTCTCTCTCTCTGAGGACCTGAGCCCTAGGACCATGCCTCAGGACTACCTGGCCTGATGACTCCTTACTGTCCCCAGTCCACCTGGCCGTGCTGCTGCTCCAGTTTCAACTGTTCTGCCTGCGGCTATGGAACCCTGACCTGTTCACCGGACGTGCCACCTGTCCCAGACCTGCTGTCTTCAACTCTCTAGAGACAGCTGGAGTGGTAGAGATACTCTGAATGATCGGCTATGAAAAGCCAACTGATATTTACTCCTGAGGTGCTGACCTGTTGCACCCATGACAACCACTGTGATTATGAACATTTGAACATCTTGGCCATATTCTGTTATAATTTCCACCCAGCACAGCCAGAAGAGGACTGGCCACCCCTCATAGCCTGCTTCTCTAGGTTTCTTCCTAGGTTCTGGCCACCGGCATTGCTTGCTGTTTGGGGTTTTAGGCTGGGTTTCTGTACAGCACTTTGAGATATCAGCTGATGTAAGAAGGGCTTTATAAATAAATTTGATTTGATTTGTGAGGCCGGTTGGACATACTGCCAAATTCTCAAAATTGAAGATGGAGGCAGCTTATGGTAGAGAAGTTAACATTAAATGATCTTGCAACAGCTGTAGTGGACATTCCTGCAGTCAGAATGCCAATTGCACACTGCCTCAAAACTTGAAACACCTGTGGTATTGTGTTGTGTGACAAAACTGCACATTTGAGTGGCTTTTTATTGTCCCCAGCACAAGATGCACCTGTGTAATGATACTGTTTAATCAGCTTCTTGATATGTCACACCTGTCAGGTGGATGGATTATCTTGACAAAGGAGAAATGCTCACTAACAGGGATGTAAACAAATTTGTGCACAAAATTTGAGAGAAATTAGCTTTTCGTGCATATGGAACATTTCTGGGATATTTTATTTCAGTATAGTTGCATTTATGAGCATATTGAAACATATTACAATCTATATCACCTGACATGTTGACAATTCTATCAGTAATGCATAATCTTTAGATGTAGTTATATGGCAGATTTCGATTTGGGAAACAAATTAGAATTAGATGATACCAGTTTTGAAACCAGTTGTTTTTCATTGTCTAGTTTTTGCTTCAATTACAGAATGTTTGAGCATATTTTTTAAATTTTAAAAATATTTTTTTGTTGTTGTGAATTTTACCCCTTTTTCTCCCCAATTTCGTGGTATCCAATTGTTTTTAGTAGCTACTATCTTGTCTCATCGCTACAACTCCCGTACCGGCTCGGGAGAGATGAAGGTTGAAAGTCATGCGTCCTCCGATACACAACCCAACCAAGCTGCACTGCTTCTTAACACAGCGTGCATCCAACCCGGAAGCCAGCCGCACCAATGTGTCGGAGGAAACACCGCACGCACTGCGCCCGGCCCGCCACAGGAGTCGCTGGTGGCGATGAGACAAGGATATCCCTACCGGCCAAACCCTCCCTAACCCGGACGTCGCCCCACGGACCTCCCGGTCGCGGCCGGTTACGACAGAGCCTGGGCGCGAACCCAGAGTCTCTGGTGGCACAGCTGGTGCTGCAATACAGCACCCTTAACCACTGTGCCACCTGGGAGGCTTGAGCATATTTTTTGGTAAATGTATTTTCAGATTATCAATATTTTTACCTTTCAGCAATGTCATCTCAGTATATTTAAGCAATAAGGCACGAGGGGTGTGGTATATGGCCAATATACCACGGCTAAGGGCTGTTCTTACACACTTCGCAAAGCGTAAAATACCTATCCAGGCATTGTAAGTTCAGCAATGTCTGGGAAGAGGAACATCACCATAGGCAATTAACATGAGCTGGTAGAAGTGGAAATGGCATTCCCACTCCCAGAAAGTGCTCAACAGCAACACAGGCATCCAAATGAGCAAGTATTTGGATAAAAAACAACACAATTTGGACATTTTATAAAAACGGTTTAATGTCAAACGTCTTCAGATTCCTTTTGAAGAAGTTTCCTCTCAATGTCCCCTCCCCTGGGTGACATCTTGACCATTTCAATTCCAATGTATCTCAGAGAACTAACATGATGTTCATCTTGTACAAAATGAACAGCAACCAGATTTTTTGTCTCAACCTGTCCGTATATTGCTGCGGTGCTCACTGATCCATGTCTTAAGGCTTCTATGGGTATTCCCTGTGTAAGACAGACCATAAGGACATTTCAACATGTAAATAACATTGGTGGACGTGGCCTTTGATCTTTGTCCTGTGTGGGGGTGGATAAATGAGTTGCATTTGTACGTGAAGCTGCATTGAGACACATTTGTAATTACCCTCCAGAACATTGTCCAAGAAAGTTTCCCTTTTCTCTGGTGGCTAATCAGATTTAACCACAATGCCTCTCACAGTTAGGGGTCTTTTAAAGACCATACGTGGGTGATATTTAAAAATGGGTTTCAATTGTGGGTCAGTATCAATAATGTACCAGTGCTTCCTGATAATGTCTTCAAATGCCTTCCCCAATGGTGAGTATTGGGTGAAGCATGATGGGACATGTTCTGCTTTTCCTTTAACTTTTTGTTGAAGGCTTTCCAACTGTTAGTCCTTCACAACGACCATTTGCATGTTTTACCCAATTGTCTTTGTACCCCCTTTCCTTAAACCGTTGTGTGAGGTCCGTGGTCTGTTTCTGATAAGAAGCATCAGAGCTGCATATTCTTCTGATGCGACTGAATTGACTGATAGGGAGACTTTTAATAAGTGAACGTGGACGAAAGCTGTCACCTCTAAGGAGGGTATTCCTGTCTGTAGGTTCCGTATAGAGATCTGTAGAGAGAAAACGGATTTGTGATAGGTCATAGTTAATGGTGAAATGAAGGTGTTCATTCATAGACTTTAGATAAGCATGGAATTCCAAAAGTTCTTCCTGGGTCACTGTATATATCACGAAAATGTCATCCAAATATCTCAGAATTAAGAGAATATTGGAGGGGAAAGCATTAAGGTCTGAATTCAGCACCAAGTGTTTTTCAAACCTTCCTAGATATAGGAATTAGGAGCCATAGTGTTCCCCATAAGCATAAATGGGAAATTATAATATGGCCTACCAAATGTTGGATATTATAATTATTGCTAAATTAGGGGTGAAAGTAGCCTAAGCCAGTAGGCTATATGGTCCAGTACGGAGTATTCGCAAAGCAAATTATTATGGTAAAGGTAGCCTACTTTTTGAAGTGATATGTTTGACCATCAGATCACACAACACTTATAATATGCAAAGCTGAGCCTGCGCAGACAGCGAAAAACAACAGTAAACAGTATAAGACATGCCACAGTATCCAGGCTAAAATCAGCATATTCCAGGCATCTTATCCGGGTTATTGTAAACGGATATGATGTTTATATCAACTCAAAAAGAGAATACTTGATTATCCCAAATAATAACAGGATATTGGTGTGCATTTAAGCGTGGTCAATATCTCAATGGGAAGCCCATCCTCCTATTTTCAGAAACTGGGAGGCATTTCCTGAGGCTATTCAATCAACTTGGATATTTGGCAAACCTTTTGTTAAGGGAAATCGTTATGTTGTTGCACCATGTATCTTCATTGTGGCCAATGGGTGCACTTGAGGATATACACTATATGACCAAAAGTATGTGGACTCCTGCTCGTTGAACATCTCATTCCAAAATCCTGGGCATTAATATGGAGGTGGTCCCCCATTTGCTTCTATAACAGCCTCCACTCTTCTGGGAAGGCTTTCCACTAGATGTTGGAACATTGCTGCGGGGACTTGCTTCCATTCAGCCACGAGCATTAGTGAGGTCGAGCACTGATGTTGGGCGATTAGGCCTGGCTCGAAGTCAGTGCTCCAATTCATCCCAAAGGTGTTCGATGCAGTTGAGGTCAGGGCTCTGTGCGGGCCAGTCAAGTTCTTCCACACCGATCTCGACAAACCATTTCTGTATGGACCTCGCTTTGTGCAAGGGGGCATTGTCATGCTGATACAGGAAAGGGCCTTCCCCAAACTTGCCACAAAGTTGGAAGCACAGAATCGTCTAGAAAGTCATTGCATGCTGTAGCGTTAAGATGCACTGGGGCAAGTAGTGTTCTCCTGGCATTCGCCAAACCCAGATGGAGAAGTGTGATTCATCACCCCAGAGAGCGCGTTTCCACTGCTCTAGAGTCCAATGGCGACGAGCTTTACACCACTCCAGCCGACACTTGGCATGGTGATCTTAGGCTTGTGAGCGGCTGCCCGACCATGAAGCTCCTGAAGAACAGCTCTTGAGCTGATGTTGCTTCCAGAGGCAGTTTGTAACTCGGTTGTGTGTTGCAACAGAGTACAGATGATTTGTACGCACTACGCGCTTCAGCACAAGGCCTACCACTTTGCAGCTGAGCCATTGTTGCTCCTAGACGTTTCCACTTCACAATAACCAGTACTTACAGTTGACCAGAGCAGCTCTAGAAAGGCAGAAATTTGACGAACTGACCAGTTGGAAAGGTGGCATCCTATGACGGTGCTACGTTCAAAGTCACTGAGCTCTTCAGTAAGGCCATTCTACTGCCAATGTTTGTGTATGGAGATTGCATGACTGTGGTCGATTTTATACACCTGTCACCAAAGGGTGTGGCTAAGCTAGCCGAATCCACTCATTTCAAGGGGTGTTCAAATACTTTTGTATATATAGTGTAATGCCCTGATGCTTCATTTCAATTTTTATGGTGTGTGTAATAGTATATTTAAGCAATAATGCCCGAGGAGGTGTGACCGTGGTATTTCGCCCATATACCACAAACCCCTGAGGTGCCTTATTGCTA
Source organism: Oncorhynchus clarkii lewisi (assembly GCF_045791955.1). Taxonomy (NCBI): domain Eukaryota; kingdom Metazoa; phylum Chordata; class Actinopteri; order Salmoniformes; family Salmonidae; genus Oncorhynchus; species Oncorhynchus clarkii. Next base: position 31,732,466 of record NC_092163.1, on the reverse strand, counting down.
TTATAAACTCGTTACCAACCTATTTAGAGAAGTAAAAATAAATGTCATACCAGTGGTCAGTTTAAAATATTCAAGAGCCCTTTAGTAGACATGAACAAATAAAAATAGGACGCCCGAGGAAAAGATTAAGCCTTCTTTCTGAGGTGGAATGCAATTTCTGTCAAATAAGTAGCCAATGTTTTAATTGGACATTAAATAACATTTTAGTTGGACATTAAATTTGAGGGTTTTCAACTGGTGTTTTAGGCAGCAACTCCGTCAGAGACACAAACCAGTGGGTATAAAAACAAAACAGGAACATTTGGAACTGATAAAACTTTTATTTCACTTTAAATTGTCTTTTACATTTCCTGATAACATGTAAGGTGAAACTAGAACTGTTTTAAAAGACATACACAAATTTTGTTTTACGTCAATAACCAGTTTTTTTTGTTTGTTTGTATTTTTTTTAATGCTAGTCTAAAATGTCACAACCACGTGCGCACTAAGCAATAAAACCGTCACAGAAGCAAACTTTAGGCAGAATACCGGTCAGTAAAAATAAAGCAATTGGAGATACCAGATATACAGACAGGCTCGGTTCCACATTCACTACTGCATTTATTTTTTATATATATCAAGCGTAGAATAACTGCCATTTGCTCAGCTAAAAGGGGAGATTTTTCTTCAGTGCATGAAACATGGTCTTCAGCAAGACCGACTGAGACAGATCAATTCGACACCTAAGTGGAATGTTATGATGATGACAAGGTATTGTGACACTGAGTGAATTCAGCTACCTCTTAAGGGTCCTTGCACTACTCCAGAATCTAACCCGTCCACTGACCGCATTCCACTATTATATGGTCTCCTCTGGAGATACACAAAACAAAAGCATCAATGCCATCTCTGACTATGATAGACAACCTCCTTACACAACTTACATTAGGGGACTTGCTTACACACTCGTCGTGGGCAAAAGCATACATTCGCTTAGATATCATTTCATGAAGGAAACTGGTCAGTTTTGTACTGTCAGCATAAGGCTATCAAGATAGGCTTGAATAACCAAGACGTCAAAGTTCAACGCAAACGGCTTTAAGGTGTTTCTTTGCAAGCAGGTTAACATTTACATTTAGGACAGATTTATATTTACCGCAAACGTTTACAATTTACAGTTGAGCCAAAGAGTGAGTCATTATTACACAAAGCAAAAAGTAACATTTAAGAACAAACCAGGATCATTGTACTGATTTCAAACAGCACCTTGATGACAGCTGTTCAGGAGAATGGTCCAGGTTTGTTCAAGAAAGGTATATTGTCTTAATGTTAGGTTCTGATGGAATGTTATATTTTTTCTTGTTTTTAACTGGACAGATGTGGAATGGCAAAACCTACAGTAGGGTCCCTTTTATTCATTTTAATTCCATATGCAAAATAAACAAACAATACACAGCAATACGCATGTTAGTCAGTGTCACAATAGAGCCCGTTATACCATTCTGTATGAGGTCACAGCAGAATTGCACTGCTACTCAAACCATACAGTCCTAAATTTTATCATCCAGAATGTGATTATGTGGAGAATAACTAAGCATCACAGTGTTTGTTGAAAATAAAACCGACAGTTTAATACATTTTCTGAGTCAAACCAGCAAATCGCAAGTACACTAGGAAAGCAAAAAAATGGATACTATAAATGCATAAACTTGCTAGGTGAAAGAACACATATTTTTTTAAATGTTTGGAGGGAATCAAAAGGAAGGGAGGTGGAGGAGAGAATGGCCATGCCACTCAACTGGGCAATTTTATAATTGTTTTCTCTCCTCACAAAACAAGACTCGGCTTGTTAACAACTGAGTGTTACCCTGTTGCCTTTGAGCATATCGGAGAAAGGGCACAACTGGTAGGTCAGGTACAATTCATGCTGTTCGTCATACAGAAAGGAAGAGGCTGGATGGAGCGGGAATGTACGGGCTGTATATGTGTAAGAGAAGAGAAAGGGTGTGGGTGGATTAACAGTGATGTGCAACGCCTTTAGTTCTCCCCTTCACCGGCATCCCCCTCATCACCCTGGTTTTCTGATGTCCACAGCTGCAGAGGGGGAGAAAAACAAATCCAACCATTGAGTTCATTGGATTCAGACACTTGAGGTTTTCAGTTCCAAGAGTATCAAACTATTATGCATTTGAATGGCATTACATCGACAAGGCGTGTATTGGCAGTAAGCACTTACAGTGAGGTTGTCCCTTAGTAGCTGCATGATCAGGGTGCTGTCTTTGTAAGAGTCCTCGTTCAAGGTGTCAAGCTCGGCGATTGCTTCGTCGAAAGCCTAGAGGGTAAACAGGTATATGGAAGGGCGTAAAAAATATTTTCTGAAAGACCCAGAATACAAAAACCTACAATGCCTCAAACATATTTTAAATGTATTACCACTAAAAAGGGCTTACCAACTAACAAATCTTGGCATACCAGATGACAAAGCACCATCCATTAAAGTCTATTTTTGATTCAATATCTGGCAAATGCCAACAGCACGAGCACCGGTGTTAAAGAGCAGGTTTCTGTCACGTACACTACATGACCAAAAGTATGTGGATACCTGGTCATTGAACATCTAATTTCAAAATCATTGGCATTAATATGGAGTTGCTCCCCCCCTTGCTGCCAAAACAGCCTCCACTCTTCTAGGAAGGCTAGATGTTGGAACGTCGCTGAGCATTAGTGAGGTCGTGCACTGATGTTGGGCAATTAGGCCGGGCTCAAGGTGTTCGGTGAGGTTGAGGTCAGGGCTCTGTGCAAGTTCTTCAACACCGATCTCGACAAACCATTTCTGTATGGACCTCGATTTGTTCACGGGGGCTTTATGCTGAAACAAGGAAAGGGCCTTCCCCAAACTGTTGCCACAACATTGGAAGCACAGAATCGTCTAGAATGTCCATGTATGCTGTAGCATTAAGATTTTCCTTCACTGGAACTAAGGGGCTTAGCCCGAACCATGAAAAACAACCCTAGACCATTATTCCACCTCCACCAAACTTCACAGTTGGCACTATTCATTTGGGCAGGTAGCGTTTTCCTGGCATCCGCCAACGCCAGGTTTGTCCGTCAGACTGCCAGATGGTGACGCGTGATTCCTCACTGCAGAGAACACGTTTTCACTGCTCCATAGTCCAACGGTGTCGAGCTTTACACCACTCCAGCCAACGCTTGGCATTGTGCATGGTGATCTTAGGCTTGTGTGTGGCTGCTCAGCCATGGAAACCCATTTCATGAAGCTCCTGGCGAACAGTTATTTTGCTGATGTTGCTTCCAGAGGCAGTTTGGAACTCAGTAGTGAGTGTTGCAACCGAGGACAGACAATTTTTACCCTCTACGCGCTTCAGCGGTCCCATTCTGTGTGCTTCTTTGTCCTACCACTTCGCGGCTGAGCCACTGTTGCTCCTAGAAGTTTCCACTTCACAATAACAGCACTTGCAGTTGACCGGGGCAGCTCTAGGGCAGAAATTTGACAAACTGACTTGTTGGAAAGGTTGCATCCTATGACGGTGCCACGTTGAAAGATACTAAGCTCTTCAGTAAGGCCATTCTACTGCCAATGTTTGTCTATGGGGATTGCATGGCTGTATGCTCAATTTTATACATCTGTCAGCAACTGGTGTGGATGAAATAGCAGAATCCACTCATTTGAAGGGGTGTCCACATACTTTTGTATCTATAGTGTAGCTGAGCAGGAGGGGCGTGTTTGTGTTCTGTATTGATTCGGTTAGGCCAGACTCATGCTGATCACACAGGCGCTGCTGTGTGATGGAGGAACGTGTGTTTGTGCGAGAGATAGTGTATAGCGGTGCCCCACCGCCTTCGCCAAACTGCAGGCCTGCTCGGGGGAGTTGAGGATCTCATAGTAGAAGACAGAAAAGTTGAGAGCGAGCCCCAGCCTGATGGGGTGTGTCGGCTGCATGTCCTTCTTGCTGATGTCAAATGCCTCCTGGTAGGCCTGCTGGGAGTTCTCCACTGTGGCTGTGACAGAGAGGGAGAAGAGGTCCAATTAATTAACGGTATCATGCTTTTGTTGAAGTGAATTCATGTTTCATTTCACAGCCCATCTCCTGTATAATGGAGAGCGTTGAGCCAGTAAACGAAAGGTTGTTAGATCGAATCCCCGAGCTGACAAGGTAAAAATCTGTCGTTCTGTCCCTGAACAAGGGACACCCACCGTAATTGTAAATATGAATTTGTTCTCAAATGACTTGCTTAGTTGAATAAAGGTTAAATAAAATAAATACATGTACTATGAGGACATCAAATTGGAGGTTTTGCTTATTTCCATGAAAATCAGAGGTTGAAGAAAAGTGGCTGATTAACAAATATGGGTGACTCAGAAGCTTCCCCATTGAACAGAGATGATCAACTTACTCTTCTTTGATTCTCCAGACGCCACCTCAGACAGATATCTGTAGTAGTCCCCTTTCATTTTAAGGTAGAACACCTTGCTTTCTGCCTGAGTCGCATTGGCGATGAGGTAATTGTCGAGGAGTGCCTAAAACAGAAAAAAAGAGGGGTTGGTTGGGTGTCAGTCAACTCAAGTCCGCCCTTTCAACACAGGACCAAACAAAAGATTCATCCAAAATATATTATGCTTTGTAACCTGTCTTTGGCATCAAATCCATTCCAACTCACAATCAGAATGCCTAATGAAAAATGCCTGTTGAGTATAGGGCATTCCCAAATTGTCTGGACTCTAAATGAACCGGACTATAAATTAACTTAAATAAAGCCCCAGTGTTACACCCATCCCTATAACATCACGGGACACTTCATTTAAGAGCGAGGGGGGCCCATATGGAGTAGCAAGCGGCCGCGCTCTCTCACCAGCACGTCCTTGCAGATGTCCTGCAGCTCGGCCTCAATCTTCTCGCGGTACTCGCGTGCCATCTGCTGCTTCTTCTCGTTGCCCTCGGTCTTCTGCTCGATGCTGGAGATGACGCGCCAGGAGGAGCGGCGCGCCCCCACCACGTTCTTGTAGGCCACCGACAGCAGGTTGCGCTCCTCGTTGGAGAGCTCGCCGCCCTGCTCCGTCACCGCCTTCATGGCCGCCGCCATGTCGTCATAGCGCTCGGCCTGCTCGGCCAGCTTAGCCTTCTGTACCAGGTCGTTCTTGTCCATGTCGAGGCTGCGAAAGGGCACAGAGTTGTGGTCATAGTCAAAAGCAAGCAACATTGAAAATTGAGAAAACATCGTCAATTCGGTCAATTGACAATTAAATAAACTTGAATAAACTTGCCTTTCAATGCTTTTTAATTTCAGTTTACTTCCCGATTGAATTAAAATGAAATTGACATCAACCCCGGAACAACTCTCTGGACATGCTATCGGGTTGTCTATATATCAGACATGAGGCCCTCCCCTAACAGAGTATGTACTAATATTTGGCCTAATTACTGATTATTCAATAGGCTATGTATTAAAACAGATTAATACAATCAGAACATCATATGTCAACATGAAAAACCTTTCAGATACCACTCAGGAGTGAGTAGTTCTGATTTCATAGTTCTGATGTTTTCACTATTATTCTACAATGTAGAAAATAGTAAAAATATAAGAAAAACCCTTGAATGAGTAGGTGTGTCCAAACTTTTGACCGGGAGTATACATGACCAAATTACATGTTTTTGCTCATCCATTTAACACACACCCATGTACTTTCACAAAAAAAAGGCACATTATATAACTTTGTATTGAGACATTGTGTGTTGTCAAATATAAGATTATTTTTAAGGAGGAAAGCCTCCACTGCTGGTCCTCGAGTGACATAGTGCAAATGTGACGAAGTAGAGAATTCGAAATGCATATAAAACCTTGTATAATTAAGTGTACACATCTACTTAATTTCCGGTATACTCATTGTAGTGATGAACATTTCCGTACTACGCCTATCATATAGCCTGTGTTTTGGTCTGAGTGACTCCAAGATGCTCCTTTCATATTATTAATTTACTAAGTGTTGCCTGCTCTTCAATTCACAATATAACTACAATTAGTGTAGGTCTAATAAATACTTGAAGTTTAGGCTACACTAAAGTTCCATATGCAATAGGTTATAGCAAGGAGGACACCATATGGTGTGAATGCGTGCAACGTTCAACCTATAGTAGGCTAGGCTATATCAACACCATTTTTGGATACGATACGCTAGCCAAGCTAAAAACACATCCGTGACAATGAAGAGAGCTCTATTGTTAGGCTATAGGCTAAGGCCAGTCAGTCAATAGCTTGTGTTGCAGGAAAGCATGATCAGATTGTGTGTATTTTACTACATCGGCTTCATTCGTTTTTTAAGCCAGGTTTCACTTCAGTGAATTCTTGGAGTAGCTGCGCCCTCTACTGGACACTTGGTGAACCTAGCCTGACCAGCCAATTTACCAGGGCCTAAAATAAACACCCCGCTACCTGCCAAATGCGGGTAGATTTTGGCGTTGGCGGGTTAAATGTCTATTTCACCAGCCACGTTGGCGGGTGGTCAGGGCTCCACAGTGCGAGTATTTCACTCGCATTTGTGAATAGAAATAGTCAAGTATGATCAATCACACTTATCTGCAGTAGCTGTTTTCAAAATATTTCTGCCGTTTTGTTTCATAGCTGGTAAATTAATTGCACAAAGTCAAAAAACTACAAATCCTATATAGCCTATTCCACCTCGCTCTGCAACACTGCCTGGCTAGGGGCTGCGCGCACGTGAAGAACAGTGAAAGATTCATTTATTTTTTTAGAAGTGCTGCACACAGGCATAAAAGTAGGTCTAAAACAAACATCTACTGAAGTGAGACTTTGTCCTTGTGTTTCTTGGCTATTTACATTGTTTTGTTCACATGCTAGGTTGTTTTTCTATGTTTGAGCTTTAAATGCTAGGGAAGAAAAGACAACGCTTCTTCTACTAGTCAAGACAATCTCACAGGCACAAACATGACTTGAGTCGCACTACCACGGTAACCTCACCCATTTATTGTCTAGTCTGTGATATTTTGGTTAAAGAACACATCACAAAAAATGAAAAACAATAACCCACATTGCTTCTTACAAAGCATGCTCATCTGTTCGTTTGTGTTTTCTTGGTGAAATTTGTGTGAAAAAACATGTTGGCCAGTAAAAAAATCTGAGAGGCTGGTAGATTTTTAAAAATCTACCTGTCACAGTCGCTGGTGTACCAAAATGTAAATGTTATGCCCTGCCATTTACACGTGACAAGGACGGCTAGATTATTATTATAAAAACGTTGTAGGCATAACCCACTCGTAGGCAAGTATACACATCCATGCAGCCTCATATGCTAAGACATTATTAGGCCCTAGCAGTGTGTTTGTGAAAAAGGCTGACGAAATCGTAAATGTATCTTGCAGATGCTAAACTCTTTCAACTGTCGATCAAGTCCCATTGGGGATCTAGGCAGTTTTAGGCCATAATCTGAAGACCATCTTTAAAACAAGGGTTTTCCAAACTCAGTCCCCGTGTGCACATGTAGGTTTTTGCCCCAGCACTACACAACTGATTAAAATAACCAACTCATCATTAAGCTTTGATTATTTGAATCAGCGGTGTAGTGCTAGAACAAAAACCTACATGTGTCCCCAAGGAGGAATTTGGGAAACCCTGTAACAAATAACCATTATAGGAAATGAACCTTATCACTTCATTTAAATTTCAGGTGAAACACAGCTCTAGACTTACACCTAGAGCAAGGAATGTTTCTAATTCCCTAGACACCAATAGAAAATAACATGAAATGGTCCCAGTACTCAGTGAAAACGCCGCAGGGGATCTTAGCTAAAGGTCGACTGATCTCAAGAGGTCGACCGATTTTCAAATGTTCATAACAATTGGAAATCGGTGGTTTTGGACACCGATTTGGCCGTTTTTTTTGGTTCACCTTTATTTAACTAGGCAAGTCAGTTAAGAACATTCTTATTTTCAATGACGGCCAAGGAACAGTGGGTTAACTGCCTCGTTCAGGGGCAGAACGACAGATTTTTACCTTGTCAGCTCGGGGGATTCAATCTTGCAACCTTACAGTTGACTAGTCCAACGCTCTAACCACCTGATTACATTGCACGCCACGAGGAGCCTGCCTGTTACGCGAATGCAGTAGAAGCCAAGGTAAGTTGCTAGCTAGCATTAAACTGATCTTATAAAAAACGATCAATCATAATCACTAGTTAACTACACATGGTTGATGATATTACTAGTTTATCTAGCGTGTCCTGCGTTGCACATAATCGATGCGGTGCGTATCGTTGCTCCAATGTGTACCTAACCATAAACATCAATGCCTTTCTTAAAATCAATACACAGAAGTATATATTTTGAAACCTGCAAATTTAGCTAAAAGAAATCCAGGTTAGCAGACAATATTAACCAGGTGAAATTGTGTCACTTCTCTTGCGTTCATTGCAGGCAGAGTCAGTGTATATGCAACAGTTTGGGCCACCTAATTTGCCAGAATTTGACGTAATTATGACATAACATTGAAGGTTGTGCAATGTAACAGGAATATTTAGACTTATGGATGCCACCCGTTAGATAAAATACGGAATGGTTCCGTATTTCGCTGAAAGAATAAACGTCTTGTTTTCGAGATGATAGTTAACAGATTCGACCATGTTAATGACCTAAGGCTCGTATTTCTGTGTGAGCAGTCTGACTGAGCGGTAGGCAGCAGCAGGCTCGTAAGTATCCATTCAAACAGCACTTTCGTGCATTTTGCCAGCAGCCCTTTGCTGTGCTTCAAGCATTGCACTGTTTATGACTTCAAGCCTATCAACACCCAAGATTCAGCAGGTGTAACCGATGTGAAATGGCTAGCTAGTTAGCGGGGGCGGCAGGGTAGCCTAGTGGTTAGAGCGTTGGACTAGTAACCGGAAGGTTGTGAGTTCAAACCCCCGAGCTGACAAGGTACAAATCTGTCGTTCTGCCCCTGAACAGGCAGTTAACCCACTGTTCCCAGGCCGTCATTGAAAATAAGAATTTGTTCTTAACTGACTTGCCTGGTTAAATAAAGGTAAAATAAAAAAAAAATAAAAAAAAATAGTGTTTCAAACGTCACTCGCTCTGAGACTTGGAGTAGTTATTCCCCTTGCTCTGCATGAGTAACACTGCTTCGAGGGTGGCTGTTGTCGTTGTGTTCCTGGTTCGAGCCCAGGTAGGGGCGAGGAGAGGGGCGGAAGCTATACTGTTACACTGGCAATACTAAAGTGCCTATAAGAACATCCAATAGTCAAAGGTTAATGAAATACAAACGGTATAGAGAGAAATAGTCCTATAATTCCTATAATAACTACAACCTAAAACTTCTTACATTGGAATATTGAAGACTCATGTTAAAAGGAACCACCAGCTTTCATATGTTCTCATGTTCTGAGCAAGGAACTTAAACGTTAGCTTTCTTACATGGCACATATTGCACTTTCACTTTCCTCTCCAACACTTTGTTTTTGCATTATTTAAACCAAATTGAACACGTTTCATTATTTATTTGAGGTTAAATTTATTTTATTGATGTATTATATTATGTTAAAATAAGTTTTCATTCAGTATTGTTGTAATTATCATTATTACAAATAAATAAATAGTCCGATTAATCAGCATCAGCTTTTTTTGGTCCTCCAATAATTGGTATCGGTATCTGCGTTGAAAAATCATAACCGGTCGACCTCTAATCTTAGCTATATTGTTTTACCCATATAATTAATAGGAACTATTGTTTAACCAATGTATTATTATGGCCATGTTAACTACACGCTTATTATGGCCGCTAAGTCAATTTTGACTCTGATTTGTCACCTGCGTTAAGTTTATTTACAATGCCTGGAATACTATGACAGTATGGTATCCTAAAATACCAAGGCCAAACGTCTTAATTGCCACTGTATTAGTTATTATCGCTATTAAAACAGATAACATGACAACCTGCTATTCTTTAATCACGGATTTAACAATGGAACGTCCATTGCGGAAATACTGCAGCATTGCCCTATAAGATCCGTAGGCAACCTCATTGCTAAGGCGCTAGCTAGCGTGCTATATTCCTGTCCATTGAAGATGTTGGTAGTTGGCTAGCTACGCCCTCTGTCGCATTCCCTTGCGGAATTTTAAGATGGAGTGATACCGTTAGCAAACCAAGTAACGTTAGCTAGCGTAATTGAATGCTACCAATGAGTTGGATTTACTAAATGTCATTTTAATTCGTTATAAGCACCAGTTTTATTTCATTGTTCACGAATCGCAAAGGCCTGTGTATTGCAGTCCAGTCACTTGTAAAATTTGCTGGAGATAGCGTCAAGTTAGCATTAGCTTGCTAGCGCTGGTAAGATATCTTGATTTCACGACGACCAGGATGTGAACGTTAGCCTGGCAAAATGTGTTTTTCAGTCTCTATACACATTTCATTATGGAACTATTTTTGATTCATATATTCAATGGCAGATCTCCCCTATTGGCTTACAATAATCTAAATCCTGGCTAGTTTGTGAGCTCTAGTTCGCCATTCAATCACACGTCTCGGCCTAAGTCATTGTACCCAGCCCCAAACCACAATAGGCACCTTCCGCCATAGATAGCGATTTGAGCCATTGTTGGGTCATTATGGTGCCAAAATGCTCTACCTTACCCTTGAAATAATACTAGAATCGACTTTATGCAAGTAAACTTACATTTAGAATGTATTTTGAATCTTGCTTTTTTTCTCTGAACGATGGGAGTATCAAGCTGTCCTCGGTTCGCTGCTCGGGATATTCAGGGCAGTACCACTTCCGCCTGCGCTGACACTTCCACTTCCGTTTCCTCTAAACCCCACCCTCCCCCGCCAGTATCTATGGTAACAGCACTCCGGGGTTTTCAGAGCGTTGTACAGGGTCGTTAACGTCATAAAGACTACGGGAACCACCATAGAATGACGTAAGTGGTCACCATAGTTACTGCAGTAAGAGGGCGAAGCCAAACATGTCTTTTAACCTTTGTTTAACTAGACAAGTCAGTTAAGAACAAATTCTTATTTACAATGACGGCCTACACAAGAGGGATAACTGGGCCCAAAATCGTTCGTTTTTTTGGCTCACCAAGCGAGTAGTTTTTGTTTGGAGGTCAATAGTAGTGTCACATTTTGCAATAAAAAAATGTATGTCTTATTTGCTACGTGTGGCATACTTGATATAAAGTTTCGTAACGATTAAGGTAGCTACGAGGCAACTGAGAAAAAAACACTTTGTATCAGACTTGTGCCTGATCGTCACTTACCACGAACACAAAGTCATAAATCCCGCCCATTTCTACAATCTCCCTTCTAAAATATGATTTTAAACCTAACACGAACCTTAACCTACACTGCTAACCTTATCCTAACTTTTACATTAAAAACCCAAAAGCACGTTGTTGTCATTCATTTTTCGATAGCCAATTTTGACTTTGTGGCTGTGATAACTAGGAAACCGTTGTGCCTGTTGTCCACACAGAATATTGGCTATGATGGTCCCTCCCACCTGATCTTGCCTCCTCCCGAATTCCATTTTTGAAGACATTTATTTTCACTGTGTGGAGTATCTGGTCAATACAATAGATAATCTGTGGTTACCGTCTCCAAGAGACAGTTGACAGTCAGATGTTATGCTGCATTCATATCATGTGGGAAATTTGCTGCGTTTACATCATGTCGGAAACTCGTACCTCAGAGTTCAAATGATTGTATATTATTTACATTTTATTGGTTTAACTTTTTTTTATTTCACCTTTATTTAACCACAACTGCGAACTGGCCAAGATAAAGCAAAGCAGTGCGACACAAACAACAACACAGAGTTACACATGGAATAAACAAACGTACAGTCAATAACACAATTGAAAAAATCTATATACAGTGTTTGCAAATAAGGTAAGATTAGGGAGGTAAGGTAATAAATAGGCCGTAGTGGCGAAGTAATTACAATTTAGCAATTAACACAGGAGTGATAGATGTGCAGAAGATGAATGTGCAAGTAGAGATACTGGGATGCAAAGGAGCAAGAAAACAATATGGGGATGAGATAGTTGGATGGGCTATGTACAGGTGCAATGATCGGTAAGCTGCTCTGACAACTGATGCGTAAAGTTTGTGAGAGAGATATGAGTCTCCAGCTTTAGTGATTTTTGAAATTCGTTCCAGTCATTGGCAGCAGAGAACTGGAAGGAAAGGCGGCCAAAGCGCATGCTACGGGGTGGGTGCTGCTATGGTGACCAGTGAGCTGAGATAAGGCGGGGCTTTACCTAGCAAAGACTTATAGATGACCTGGAGCCAGTGGGTTTGGCAATGAATATGAAGCGAGGGCCAGCCAACGAGAGCATACAGGTCGCAGTGGTGGGTAGTATATACAAAACGGATGGCACTGTGATAGACTGCATCCAATTTTCTGAGTAGAGTGTTGGAGGCTAATTTGTAAATGACATCGCCGATTTCAAGGATCGGTAGGATAGTCAGTTTTACGAGGGTATGTTTGGCACCATAAGTGAAGGATGCTTTGTTGCGAAATAGGAAGCCGATTCTAGATTTAATTCTGGATTGGAGATGCTTAATGTGAGTCTGGAAGGAGAGTTTACTGTTTGGGGGCCTCCCATCCAAATCACTAAAGAGTTGATCCGAGAGAAGATTATGTGAATAATATATACATGTAAATGTTGTCCAACCAATCAAGTCGATGAAGATATTAATAAAGGGGAAAAAAATGTGAGGAAATCACTACCGAAATTATATAATCTCCTGTGCTACACTCTAGTGCTACACACGCAACGAACACTCTGGATCAAGGCTCTCTCTGTGCTAGTCTCCCTTCCGGGATGGCTACAAAGCCCTCCCCCACCCTTCTTTCGGTAAATCAAAGCCACTCTTCCCCACCTACAGGCAGAAACTTATGCAGGAAGTACCCCTGTTAAGGACTGTTCAACATTCGTCTGACCAATCGAAATCTATGCTTCAAAATTGTTTTGATCATGCGGACTGTGAAATGTTCCAGGTCGCCTCTGAGAATAGTATCGACATATACACTGACTCGGTGACTGGGTTCATCAGGAAGTGCATAGAGGATGTTGTTCCTACTGTGATGATTAGAACTTATCCAACACCAAACCGCCAACGTGGGACCCCGCTGCTCTCAAGGATCAATCCATTTTTTATAGTTTTATATGTTGCGTTTATTTTTTTGTGTGTATACAGTGCATTCGGAAAGTATTCAGACCCCTTGACTTTTTCCACATTTTGTTACGTTACAACCTTATTCTAAAATTGATTAAATAGTTTTTTCCCCCTTACCAATCTACACACAATACCCCATAATGACAAAGCAAAAACAGGACTTTTTTTGTTTGTTGCTAATTTATTAACATTTTAAAACTGAAATATTGCATTAACGTAAGTATTCAGACTCTTTACTCAGAACTTTGTTAAAGCACCTTTGGCAGTGATTGCAGCCTCACGCCTTCTTGGGTATGACACTACAAGCTTGGCATACCTGTATTTGGGGAGTTTCTCCCATTCTTCTCTGCAGATCCTCTCAAGCTCTGTCAGGTTGGATGGGAAGCATCACTACACAGCTTTTTTCAGGTCTCTCCAGAGATGTTTGATCGGGTTCAAGTCCGGGCTCTGGCTGGGCCACTGAAGGACATTCAGAGACTTGTCCCTAAGCCACTCCTGCGTTGTCTTGGCTGTGTGCTTAGGGTTGTTGTCCTGTTGGTAGGTGAATCTTCAACCCAGTCTGAGGTCCTGAGCGCTGTTGAGCAGGTTTTCATCAAGGCTCTCTCTGTACTTTGCTCCGTTCACTTTTCCCTCGATCCTGACTAAGTCTCCCAGCCGCTGAAAAACATCCCCACAGCATGATGCTGCCACCACCATGCTTCACCGTAGGGATGGTGCCAGGTCTCATCCAGACGTGACGCTTGGCATTCAGGCCAAAGAGTTCAATCTTGGTTTCATCAGACCAGAGAATCTTGTTTCTCATAGTCAGAGTCCTTTAGGTGCCTTTTGGCAAACTTCAAGCGGGCTGTCATATGCCTTTTACTGAGGAGTGGCTTCTGTCTGGCCATTCTACCATAAAAGCCTGATTGGTGGAGTGCTGCAGATATGGTTGTCCTTCTGGAAGGTTCTCCCATTTCCACAGAGGAACTCTGGAGCTCTGTCAGAGTGACCATTGGGTCCTTGGTCACGTCCCTGACCAAGGCCCTTCTGTTCAACGTTCGTCTGACCAATCTAAATTTATGCTTCAAGATTGTTTTGATTATGCGGACTGTGAAATGTTCCAGGTCGCCTCTGAGAATAGTGGTTTCGTCAGTTTGGCCGGGTGGCCAGCTCTAAGAAGAGTCTTGGTGGTTCCAAACTTTTTCCATTTAAGAATGATGGAGGCCATTGCGTTCTTGGAGACCTTCAATGCTGCAGACATTCCCTTCTTGGGGCTCCACAGACAATTCTTTCGACCTCATGGCTTGGTTTTTGCTCTGAAATGCACTGTCAACTGTGGGACCTTATGCAGACCTTTCCAAATCATGTCCAATCAATTGAATTTACCACAGACTCTAATCAAGTTGTAGAAACATCTCAAGGATGATCAAAAGAAACTAGATGCACCTGAGCTCAATTTCGAGTCTCATAGCAAAGGGTCTGAATACTTATGTAAATGAGTTATTTCTGTTTTTGCACCGGTGCACAAATACATGCTTTACAGAGTTCAAGTAACAGACATCTCAACATCAACTGTTCAGAGGGGACTGCGTGAATCAGGCCTTCATGGTCAAATTGCTTCAAAGAAACCACTACTAAAGGACAACAATAATAAGAAGAGACTTGCTTGGGCCAAGAAACACAAGCAATGGACATTAGACTGGTGGAAATCTGTCCTTTGGTCTGATGAGTCCAAATTTGAGATTTTTGTTTTCAACTGCCGTGTCTTTGTGGGATGCAGAGTAGGTGAACTGATAATCTTCGCATGTGTAGTTTCCACCGTGAAGCATGGAGGAGGAGGTGTGATGGTGCTTTGCTGGTGACACTGTCAGGGATTAATTTAGAATTCAAAGCACACTTAACCAGCATGGCTACCACAGCATTCTGCAGCGATATACGCCATCCCATCTGGTTTGCGCTTAGTGGGACTATCATTTGTTTTTCAACAGGACAATGACGCAACACACCTCCAGACTGTGTAAGGGCTATTTGACCAATAATGTGTGACATGGTGAGGTTGGACCCAGGTGCAAGAGAAGAGACCAGACAAGGAATGGGCGGTTAAGGATAAGCACAATACTTTACTGAGAAACGGTAATGGAAGGATCACAGTAACTGGGAAAACAACAAACACCAAGTGTCGAAAACTCACTCAGGAGACAAATGCACACGGCACATAATTCAAGATTCAGCAAAGGACAACAGAAAACACACCTCTTTTAAAAGGGAAATCATAATGAGTCTCTAGGACTGTCTCTGCCACTCTCTGGTGACAGGTGGAACCATGACAGAAGGAGAGTGAAGTTGGCTCCCCTGCCTGTTCGGGGGGTGCTCGGCGGTCGTCGTCACCGTCCTACTAGCCGCCACGATCCCTTTTTCGTTTGTCTGTTTGTCTTATTAGTTTCACCTGTGTTCTGTTGTATGGCTTAATGAGCTTCAATTGGCCTAGCGTCGTCCGGGTTAGGGAGGGCTTTGTTGGTAGGGATGTCCTTGTCTCATCGCGCACCAGCGACTCCTGTGGCGGGCCGGGCGCAGTGCGCGCTAACCAAGGTTGCCAGGTACACAGTGTTTCCTCCGGCACATTGGTGCGGCTGGCTTCCGGGTTGGATGCGCGCTGTGTTAAGAAGCAGTGCGGCTAGGTTGGGTTGTGAATCGGAGGACGCATGACTTTCAACCTTCGTCTCTCCCGAGCCCGTACGGGAGTTGTAGCGATGAGACAAGATAGTAGCTACTACAACAATTCGATAACACGAAATTGGGGAGTTAAAGGGGTAAAAAAAATGAAAATAAAATAAGCTTATTAAACAGCATATCAAGAAGCTGATTAAACAGCACACCTTTTGCTGGAGACAATAAAAAGCCACTCTAAAATGCACAATGCCACAGATGTCTCAAGTTTTGAGGGAGCCTGCAATTGACATGCTGACTGCAGGAATGTCCACCAGAGGTGTTGCTAGAGAATTTAATGTTAATTTCTTTACCATAAGCTGCAACCAACGTCATTTTCAATAATTTGGCAGGACGTACAACCGGCCTCACAACCGCAGACCACATGTAACCACGCCAGTCCAGGACCTCCACATCCGGCTTGTTCACCTACGAGATCATCTGAGACCAGCCACTCGGACATCTGATGAAACTGTGGGTTTGCACAACCTAACCATTTCTGCACAAACTGTCAGAAACCATCTCAGGGAAGCTTATCTGCGTTCTCGACTGCAGTCAGACTTGACCTGACTGTAGTTCGGCGATGTAACTGACTTCAGTGGGCAAAAGCTCACCTTCGATGGCCGCTGGCACGCTGGAGAAGTGTGCTCTTCACTGTACCGGGCAGATGATAAGCCTCAAGTCTTGGGTACAAATGTTTTATACCAGTTTATGCAATGGACTCGTATCAATGACCTACAAGTGGTTCCCACTAGATGGCTAAGCTTCAAAGTCAAAATTGGCTATATTGTAAAAATGTATGAAAACAAAAATGAGCTTTTTGGTCTTAATTTAAGGCTAGGGTTAGGCATAAGGTTAGCAGTCTGGTTAAAGGGACACTTCAGGGATGCAACACTACTTAGCATTGGCTCGCAAAACTACCTCTAACTTCCTTCATACTGGGCACAGAGACATGCAGTTTTTATTCACAAGTTCATGTGACTCAGGGGAAGTAGATAAATGGCCTCATTGCCAAAATCCCGAAGTATCCCTTTTAACGATAAGACAACCCCTATAATGGTGCACTTGACTGTGGTGCTGTGATGCTATGAAACAGCCAGCAGGGTGTACTAGAGGCTATGGTATTTTATTTCTTTCATGATTAACCTTAGCCTGCCTTGCCAAATTCTGCTAATAAGATCATCTTCAACATGATAATTTTTACATTTTGATATTGTATCAATTGATATACAATTGGGGGCATTATGAGCGCAATGTCAAGTGTTAAGATAGGCAAAATGAAGGGTTATAAATCGAATACCAAAAATGTTAGAACAGTTTATTTACACATTGATCTGTTGTATGGTTTGCATCAACTGCAGAACGAATCGACGTCTTCAAAAATCCGTTGAAAGAGTGATTAGTCTTACATATTCACATTTCCACTGAACTGTTTGTTGATATAAAGGCCTTTTTCTTGCAACAGTAAATATATTAAACAAGTAACACATTTCTCTATGACCTTGCTTCAAATTATTTACCATTATTTAAATAGGTAATCAATACATAATGTAATAACTTTACAGTGGCCTAAAAAATGTACTATTGGCAATCAATTGAGTGTCCTTCACAATATTGTAATTTTGCAGAGCGATTTGACAGACATAAGTTCGACCGGGGTCAGCCCCAATTAATGCCCATCAAGATAGGACAGTCATTAAACAAAAAACTGTCTCATTAGACCTCTATATTGAGTTTGAGGTCTTTCAATTGAATTATCTTCTACTTTTTTCTTCAGTAAAGGAAGTTTCAAGTTGAGATGGGGACAGCTATCTGTATGGCCTCTTTAGCGGGCTTGGTACACAGCCACCGCCTCACCCACCTTGGAATGCAGATCTCTGGGGACTCATGTGGAGCAGCTCGTAGTTGTCTAACTCCAGAAGTATGCCTGTCATCTTCCCAGCCAGACTGAGGAGCGTGATCTGGGTGAGAGATGCTCACCTCGGGAAATGGGGAACAAAACAAACCATCACAAAGTACTTTACACTGGAGGATTGCAAAATTCCAATATGAGGCTAATAAAGTGAACTGAACAGAAGGATGCCAAACTCACCAAGCATCTGCTTCTGTTCCTGAGGACAAGCAGTTGCCAGCATGGAGGCCATCAGAGGCTCCTGGCCATTGGACATGGACAGCAGGCTGCTGCAGGGGGGCCTATGGCAGGGCAATCATATGATACAATGGGTTCTGTACACTGCCTGGGCACCTGTAACGTTACTTGTACAATGCTGAGGACTAGATATTCACGATTAAAGATGTGATTATAGCCAGTTATATCACTAATGCATTTTTCCAACTACAGACTGTAAATGTTATGGGATCATTTAGGTAATGAGGGGCTGCATCACCAGATATACGCACCCCTCCGTTGAGACAAAGCCGAAGCCCTTGCTGCGGCCACCCTCTGTCATCATCACCATTGCACTCGTGATCGTTCCAAAACGGGGAAAACTCCTTGCGAAGACGCTCATCATCCCAGTGATCGTCCTGCTTCATCTGCTCAAACTTGTGTATCGGCTCTGTCTGGCGCTCTCCTTTCTTCTGGGCGGCCCACACTGACCCGTCTTCCATCCAGCTCCTCCCCATTCATTTTAGCCACAGCCTGAAGAGGTCAGATACACTCCATTGAGACACTGGACTCCCAGATACTGAAATCTATTCCATATCTAGACAGTGACAATAATGTATGGCATTACTCACCTTCTGTGATGATCATTGGATCACCTGATTAATTTTGCATCAATGCAATTTCATCTTTATTGACTAGCTTAGTATCAGTCTCAATTGCGCTGCCCGTGCATTCACAGATGCCATAATGGGAGATACAACGTTGCGATCTCAATACACCTTTATGCGACAACAATGGGTTTGGGTTTTTTGGGACATCAAATCATTCAACGGAAGGTGGATGTGGATGTGCTCCGGAATAGAGAGGAATATAATAATTCTGAAGGAGTATGGAAAGAACCAAAATGTACAAATGCAATAGACAGTCAAATCAAAGTTGTGGTAGGCCTACATCCACAATGCTTTATCACTGAAAGGGTATCAAGGCCGCACAAAAATGTCTTGATACTGCATTGACACTAACCTGTAAGTTGATTGCTGTTTTCAGTTTTTGCAGTCTTAACTTGTTAACGACATTAGAGTGTTAATGAAGCTCTTCAGCTTTCATGAAAACACTGTTAAATTTCATGGGAGGACTGTTATAGTCAAGAGAGTGGGAATGACAGCAATTATAAACGATCATTAAACAGCAGCAAACATTTCCCTCTAATCTTATCAATCTATATTTCGACAAAGGATGTTGAATTACCATCACTCCATTTTGTTTGATGTTATTTTGTTTTCATATGCACTAATATGACCGATACTTACAGTTTTAGCAGCCTTTTAAGCATTCTAGTACAGTTAAATAGTTAACACACACACACGGACGCAGTGGTCTAAGGCACTGCATCTCAGTGCTAGAGGCGTCACTACAGTCCCTGGCTCAAATCCAGGCTGTGATTGGGCGACCCACAATTGGCCCTGCGCGGTCCGAGTCCCTGGTCTTTGTGGTTGAATCTGTGTTTGAAAATCACTGCTTGACGGATGGGTCTAACAGATAAAGTGCCTTCGGAAAGTATTCAGACCCCTTGACTTTTTCCCCAAAAATATACGTTACAGCCATATTATAAAATTGATTAAAAAATAAATAAATATAAATAACTCTATTTGACGTGTCAAATAACACGACATCTGCTATAGCAAGGTGTCATCATCGAAAATAACCCTAATTTATAAAACAGCTCTTATTTGATTAATGGTGGTCGGACCACAATAGTGGACTTTGCGGTTAGCCTTCAAAATAAAAGTATGGCATAATTCTACAATTTGTATTAATTTGCATTACTGTCAATTACATAATTTTTAGTTTGAAGGCAAACTGCAAGTTCCACTATATTGCCTAATCCTTAATGTGGCTAGCTTCACAACGCTAGCCTCACTAGCCAAATGAAGCTAGCTGGCTGCTTATAACGTTAGCTTTGAGCAACAGGGCAATTGCTATTTATTTTCACGAACTGAAGTTCAATTTCAATAGGCGAACAACAAGTGGCAACCTAGCTAATACTAACAAGGACTCCTAAATCATTGCTAAGAATAATGAAAATGACTGCAGGTTCTACTGGTCATTGTCTTCAGGCTGGTTGTGTTGGTGCTAGCTAGGTACCAAGCTGAAGCTAGCTACCCCAGAAGTTGCGGTCGAACAAATTATGCTTTATTACCAACATGGTATTGTAAACACATTGTTCGTGGCTGGTGTTTGCTTGTTTGCAGACTTTTTTGTACAACTTTGACAGTGCTACTGTATCTTTTTTGACATGCAAAGACCCAAACGGCGTTCCATAGTATGTATGTCGTGAAGCTAATAGCAGTGACGCTATTACTGCGTAACTCCGGTAGGGCAACATCTAAAAAATAACACACTTGGTAGTGTGTACCGGTGCTCGACCAGTCGGCGAAAGCCAACATCACCCACGACAGAGAACAGTTGATTGTCAAGGGCAATGAATTCCATTATCTTGGCTGTAATGGATTTCGCCTTTGAGTTGTCTCGCTGAAATTTTGTTACTCTTTCAAATGACTGCTCAATCCACACTGCAGACATTGTGGGCTAGTTTAGGAATGTTGCGTGATGTTATTACGTCATGTATCCACGTTCTATAGGTATGCACGTCAGCTTTGACACCGGTTTTGTACATCGGGGCGTTAAACTAGACATTGGCCGATACCGATGTTGCCATTTTTAGCTAATATCAGCAGATTCCGATATGTTCACCGATATATTGTGCATCCCTATTTGATAAAGTACCCTTTATTGAAGAAAACGTGATTCATCTTGCACTCGAGATTATCGCCACAATACAGAAAACATTTTCCATTGAGAAGTGATAGTCTCTGTACAATCAATCGGCCCTTGTGAAATTTCTGGAGACATCGTTTGACAAAGTTAAGGCACTATTTTGTTTACTTAGCAGTCTGCGGAAACAAAGCAATAAACATTGTGGATCCAACCAGGTTTGAGTGATGCTGATTGGTTTATATATCGACTTTACTTTTGGTGGCTGCTGTTTGAAAGAGATGTTGCCTCTCGCGAGTACATTTTTTAAAGAGTGTAGGTTACCATGAATGGCTTTTGCACAATGTTGATGGCTGTTACATATGGGCACTTGTTCATCCTGCTTAAACCTCATGGTTACTATGTTTAGTACCTAATAGTGTCCCTTGAAGCAGAATTTTCATTACTTTTAAATAACATGAAATTCTTGTGAAATGTTTGTTGTAAATCTTGTATAGTATTTGTGTCTTTTCGTGTGAATGTTGCTGTTAGTGCTTTCAGAAAGTATTCACACACCTTGATTATTTTCACATTTTGTTGTGTTACAGCCTGCATTTAAAATGGATAAAATTGCGATTTTGTGTCACTGGCTTATACACAATACCCCATAAAATGTCAAAGTGGAATTATGTTTTTACTAATTATTTAAAAATGAAAAGCTGAAATGTCTTGAGTCAATTAGTATTCAACCCCTTTGTTATGGCAAGCCTAAATACGCTCAGGGGTAAAAATGTGGGTAACAAGTTACATAATAAGTTGTAGGGACTAACAATATTGTGTAATATGATTTTTGAATGACTACCTCATCTCTGTACCCCACACCTACATGTACAGTGCCTTCTGAAAGTATTCAGTCCCCTTGACTTTTTCCACATTTTGTTACATTACAGCCTTATTCTAAAATGAAAATAGTTTTTTTTCCCACTCAATCTACAAACAATACTCCCTAATGATAAAGCAAAACAGGGTTTTAGAAATGTTTGCTAATTTAAAATAAAACCTGAACTATCACATAAGTATTCAGACCCTTTATTCAGTACTTTGTGGAAGCACCTTTGGCAGCGACTACAGCCTTGAGTCTTCTTGGGTATGACTCTACAAGCTTGGCACACCTGTATTCGGGGAGTTTCTCCCATTCTTCTCTGCAGATCCTCTCAAGCTCCGTCAGGTTGGATGGGGAGCGTTGCTGCACAACTAGTTTCAGGTCTCTCCAGAGAAGTTTGAAGTTTGGTTCAAGTCCAGGTTCTGGCTGGGTCACTCAAGGACATTCAGAGACTTGTCCCGAAGGCACCCCTGCGTTGTCTTGGCTGTGTGCTTAGGTTCGTTGTCCTGTTGGTAGGTGAACCTTCGACCCAGTCTGAGGTCCTGAACGCTCTGGAGCAGGTTTTCATCAAGGATCTCTGTACTTTGCTCCGTTCATCTTTGCCTCGATCCTGACTTGTCTCCCAGTCACTGCCGCTGAAAAACATCCTCATAGCCTGATGCTGCCAGGTTTCTCCAGACACTTGACACTCAGGCCAAGGAGTTCAGGCGTGTGCGCTAGTGTATTGGAGGATGCATGACTTTCAACCTTTGTCTCTCCGTACAGGAGTTGTAGCGATGAGACAAGATAGTAGCTACTAAACAATTGGATACCACGAAATTGGGGAGAAAACAGGGTAAAATTCAAAAAATAATTGGGGTAATCTAGTTCCTGATTATATAATTGATTAAGTGGCCCTTTCCCTGTAGAATGTTGACAGCAGTATAGATCCCATTGTATTGCTAAGATGCTCAAACTTAACTTAATAGCTATACTCACCGACACAGGACAAACTTTAAACCTCATGCTGGCCTTGACCAAACTGGTGAATTGCCCCTATAGCTGCACTTCTCCACATGGCCAGACTTATAGTGGTCTTCTCCCCTTTTAATGCTCATCCTTGAAAAATGCCATAAAGTCTGAAATAGATATCAAAGTAGACATACTGTACAAACAATTATCTAAACTTAAGTGATAAGAAAAAAATTCAATTGAACTACTGCTCTGCTAACTGACTAGCTAAAGTGTAGTCAGTGGCTAGCTAAGACAGAAAGGGGATGGAAGAAGTTCCAACACTATTCAATTCATTTCAATACAGCACATGGATTCATCAGGGATTGGGCAAAGGTCTTTAATCACGCTGGTGAACGGTAACTTTGTCAGCTAGAGATGAAAGGCAGAAGCTTCCTGCAGGAAATTGTAGTCTTGCTGAGGTCTTCTCTGTTCCTAATTAGCATTTCACATTTTTTTAAGTAAATTGAGGTGAATATATTGATAAACCCCACCTTGTCCGAGAGAGAATTACACGTTTATCAAAACATCATGACACATACTGAGTTTGAAGTGTTTCTAAACTTCAGAGCTGGTGTAAGGAGGGCAAGGAGGCCTACAAACCTGGCTCCGTTACACCACCTCTGTCAAGAGGAATGGGCCAAAATTCACCCAACTTATTGTGGGAAGCTTGTGGAAGGCTACCCGAAACGTTTGACCCAAGTTAAACAATTTAAAGGCAATGCTACCAAATACTAATTGAGTGTATGTAAACTTATGACTTACTGGGAATGTGATGAAAGAAATAAAAGCTGAAATCATTCTCTCCACTATTATTCTGACATTTCACATTCTTAAAATGAAGTGGTGATCCTAACTGACCAA
Source organism: Oncorhynchus clarkii lewisi (assembly GCF_045791955.1). Classification (NCBI taxonomy): domain Eukaryota; kingdom Metazoa; phylum Chordata; class Actinopteri; order Salmoniformes; family Salmonidae; genus Oncorhynchus; species Oncorhynchus clarkii. Next base: position 31,708,991 of record NC_092163.1, on the reverse strand, counting down.
GCACTATTGAGCACATCTGCAGCAATTACGGAATATGAAACATGGGTTATACATATTCATAAGTTATCAGTCTTTTCTTGCAGTTTTTTTTCCTCTAGTAAAACAAGTTGTTTTTGTTCAACCAATGCTTCAATAAAATACATATAGGCCTATGTGTTTTCTTGCTTTGTTTTCATCCAGTACAACTGTTAAGGAGTGTACGTTAGCATACAAAAGCTGTCCTCATTCTTCAGCTCCAAAGATGTCCAGCTCCAGTTATGATATTGGCAAATAATGTTTGTGGTTTCTGAAAGTACAGAATAAAGAGTAATTAATAGTCAGTAGAATAAAACATCAGGATATAACAATAATACAATATTACAAAGAAGTGACATAACACTGCTATAAAAATAATAATTTTCATTGACAAAATCACACATGAGTTATATAACAGTAAGAAACAGTAACTGTTGTGCTCCACAAGGGGGCAGGGCAGAACAGAGCTATGCTAAACAGGCCAAATGAAAACAAACCATGGTCCTAAGGACAGGGTAGCTTCAAAAGACAACAAGCTAATACTTCTCTGATGCAGTTAGCATTGTTTTACAGATCTAATAGAAGAATGTAGCTAGCTACATAAGCACGATTGAGTGTAACACCATAAAGGTTATGAAATGAGTAACGTTACCTTGCGTGTCCGCGGTTATAAGGAATACAGACAAATATATTATGCTCCATACAGTGAGCTACAGTAGAAACGACATAAAGACATACAGAAACAATTATAACATAATAAGGCACTTACTTTGATTGAACCTCATGCATGTCCAAAGTTATTATCATGTAGTAATGAAAACAACAATGAAGTGGAAGTGGGCACCAGCCCGGAAAATGTGAAAAACTTTGTGCAGGTCCTGTTCTAACTGGAGATGCGCAAATGTCTGCATACTTGATCTGCGGAAACAATGGGGAAGTGTTTGGGAAAGTTTATAATGGCCAAAAAATATATTGTCCGCAAAAGTCAAATGGCTTACTTTTATGTGAATTAATGAGGCAGAACACACCTCAATTCAAACTGTTCTTAGAAAATAAAACTTGTAAGAAAATAATTTGAAATAGACAAGTTAAAAAACAGCCTATAAATAAAAGCAGGCAGCGTGCCTTAAAAAAATTGCATAAAAAACTCACGCTGGGGTGACCGAGATATGAGGTTAAGAAAATGACTGTAAAAACGGTGAAATCCCCGTGGATTGATGAGGTATTGAAAAATGTTAATGTTTATGGGGATGAGGAAAAGCAATGGTAATAAGTCTGGCTGCAAACGTACTGCAAATTGAGAAATCATGTGACTAAACTGAATAAAAAGAAGAAGAAACTATACTATGAAGCAAAGATAAATGACAAAGAATGTTAGTAAAATGCTTAAATGATTTTTTTTCCACAAAAAGGTCAACTCAGCCCCATCATTCATTGAATCATTGAATTCATTACAAAACCTACTGATATTGCCAAATGTTGAATTCCGTGAGTGTGGAAGAGGTGAAAAAAATATTGTTCTCTATCAATAATCACAAGACAGCAGTATCTGACAACTTGGATGAAAAATTGCTGAGAATAATAGCTGACAATATTGCCACTTTATTTGCCATATCTTCAATTTAAGCCTACTAGAAAGTGTGTGGATATTGTGGGTTACTGTGTATAAATAAAGCTGGACAAAGTCCAATTTGATGGGTTTCCATTCCAGGCTGTAAATCAACAAAAGGTGAACATTTTGAAATGAGGTGGTGACTTTCTATACCCACTGTAGTGCATGTCCTTGCAACACTTATACGGGTAGTTTGCTTACCATGTAGGAGTGGACAAAATGGCTGAGGTCTCCAGCTACCTTGGAGAACTCAGCCTTTAAAAGGCCAAAGTATGCCATGTCCAGTGGCTGCAGGACATGGATGCAGTGTGGTGGAAGACAAAGAAGTATAACCCCTTCCCTTAGTACCACCGCGAACACCTCCGAGTCCATGTTGCTCTCTTGTTATTTCCAGTGCCTTCATTATCTCAGCCAATCATGACTAAAGGGAAGGTTCCTTGCTTTTTCTGTAACTAAACCAACTAGGCTCGTACTTTAACAATTTTATTTGTATGTACAGATGGCATACAAGTTTGTTATTAAGGCACATGAAAGTTAACATGTTCCAGAAGGCATTTCTGCCAAAAATAACGCATTTTGATTTAAAAAAAAGTTTACGTTCAAATAGGTTTCCTGTGAAGTAGTGACGCACGACATACACCTTGTTTCCTGAAATGAATCACATACAGTATGTGCAGCCATCTGTAACTCTGATCGTTTAACCACAGATAGAACAATGAGGCAGATATTTATTTCACTGTAACGTTAAAGCCTTATTCAAAATATTTTTAATCTACAAACTTGATTGGAGTCCACCTGTTCATTGGACATGATTTAGAAAGGCACACACCTGTCTATATAAGGTTGCACAGTTGACAGTGCATATCTGTGCAAAAACCAAGCTATGAGGTCGAAGAAATTGCCTATAGAGCTCCGAGACAGGTTTGTGTCGAGGTACAGATCTGGGGAATGGTACTTAAAAATGTCTGCAGCATTGAAGATCCCCAATAATACAATGGCCTCCATCATTCTTAAATGAAATAATTTTGGAACCACAAAGACTCTTCCTAGAGCTGGCCGCCCGGCCAAACTGAGCGAACGGGGAGAAGGGCCTTGGTCAGGGAGAACTCTGCCAGAGCTCCAGAATTCCTCTGTGGAGATGGGAGAACTTTCCAGAAGGACAACCATCTGCAGCACTCCACCAATCAGGTCTATATGGTAGAGTGGCCAGACGGAAGCCACTCCTCAGTAAAAGGCATATGACAGCCCGCTTGGAGTTTGCCAAAAGGCACCAAAAGGACTCAGACAACGAGAAACAAGTGATGTTGTACCCACAGCGACTATTAAAACCTTCCACAACCAGAAACCACGGATTGATGGCAGCATTCGTGCAAAATTGAAAGCGCGAACCACTGCTTTTAATCAGAACAAGGCGACCGGAAACATGACCGAATACAAACAGTGTTGCTCTTCCCTCCGCAAGGCAATCAAACAAACTAAGCGTCAGTATAGAGACAAAGTAGGGTCACAATTCAACGGCTCAGACACGAGAGGTATGTGGCAGGGTCTACAGTCAATCACAGACTACAAAAAGAAAACCAGCCCACGAAGTCTTGCTCCCAGACAGACTAAACAACTTATTTTCTCACTTTGAGGACAATACAGTGCCACTGACACGGCCCGCTACCAAAACCGCGGGCTTCCCTTCACTGCAGCCAACGTGAGTAAAATATTTAAACGTGTTAACCCTCGCAAGGCTGCCAGCCCAGACGGCATCCCTATCCGCGTCCTCAGAGCATGCGCAGACCAGCTGGCTGGTGTGTTTACGGACATATTCAATCAATCCTTATCCCAGTCTGCTGTTCCCACATGCTTCAAGAGGGCCACCATTGTTCCTGTTAACTCAGAAAGGTAACTGAGTTAAATGACTTCCGTCATCATGAAGTGCTTTAATAGACTAGTCAAGGACCATATCACCTCCACCCTACCTGACACCCTAGACCCACTCCAATTTGCTTACCGCCCCAATAGGTCCACAGACGACGCAATCGCAATCACACCGCTCACTGCCGTAACCCATCTGGACCAGAGGAATACCTATGTAAGAATGCAGTTCATCGACTACAGCTCAGCATTTAACACCATAGTACCCTCCAAACTCGTCATTAAGCTCGAGACCCTGGGTCTCGACCCCGCCCTGTGCAACTGGGTCCTGGACTTCCTGACGGGCCGCCCCAGGTGGTGAGGGTAGGAAACAACATCTGCACCCCGCTGATCCTCAACACTGGGGCCCCACAAGGGTGCGTTCTCAGCCCTCTCCTGTACTCCCTGTTCACCCTTGACTGCGTGGCCATGCACGTTTCCAACTCAATCATCAAGTTTGCAGACGACACTACAGTGGTAGGCTTGATTAGCAACAACGATGAGACGGCCTACAGAGAGGAGGTGAGGGCCCTCGGAGTGTGGTGTCAGGAAAATAACCTCACACTCAATGTCAACAAAACAAAGGAGATGATCGTGGACTTCAGGAAACAGCAGAGGGAGCAGCCCCCTTTCCACATCGACGGGACAGTAGTGGAGAAGGTGGAAAGTTTTAAGTTCCTCGGCATACACATCACGGACAAACTGAAATTGTCCACCCACACAGACAGCGTGGTGAAGAAGGCGCAACAGCGCCTCTTCAACATCAGGAGGCTGAAGAAATTAGGCTTGTCACCGAAAACACTCACAAACTTTTACAGATGCACAATCGAGAGCATCCTGTCAGGCTGTATCACCACCTGGTACGGTAACTGCTCCGCCCACAAACGTAAGGCTCTCCAGAGGGTAGTGAGGTCTGCACAACGCATCACCGGGGGCAAACTACCTGCCCTCCAGGACACCTACAGCACCCGATGTCACAGGAAGGCCAAAAAGATCATCAAGGACAACAACCACCCGAGCCACTGCCTGGTCACCCCGCTATCATCCAGAAGGCGAGGTCAGTACAGGTGCATCAAAGCGGGGACCGAGAGACTGATAAACATCAGATTGTTAAACAGCCATCACTAACATTGAGTTGCTGCTGCCAACATACTGACTCATCTCTAGCCACTTCATCAATAAAAATTGGATGTAATAAATGCATCACTAGCCACTTTAAACAATGCCACTTTACATAATGTTTACATACCCTACATTACTCATCTCATATGAAAATACTGTACTCTATACCATCTACTGCATCTTGCCTATGCTGTTCGGCCATCGCTCATCCATATATTTTACGTACATATTCTTATTCATTGCTTTACACTTGTGTGTATAAGGTAGTAGTTGTGGAATTGTTAGATTACTTGTTGGCCTTTCTGGCGCAGGCGTTCCGTTAGCGACCCACCTCGACAACATCCGGTGAAATTGCAGAGCCCCAAATTCAAAATACAGAAATAGTCATAATAATCATTCAGAAAAAATACAAGTGTTATACATCGGCTTAAAGATTAACTTCTTGTTAATCCAGACGCTTTGTCAGATTTCAAAAAGGCAGCGAAAGCATACATTGCAATTATCTGAGGACAGCGTCCCGCTTACAAAAGCATATGAACATTTTACAACATAGTAAAGGAATTACAAAAGTCAGAAATAGCGATAAAATTAATCACTTACCTCTGAAGATCTTCATATGGTTGCAGTCACAAGAGACCCAGCTACACAATAAATGTTTGTTTTGTTCGATAAAGTCCCTCTTTATATCCCAAAAACTCAGTAATCCACATGCTCAAAGGCAATCAAAACATGCAGACAAATACATCCTAATAGTACCGGTAAAGTTTGTCAAAACATGTCAAACAATGTTTATAATTAATCCGCAGGTTGTCAATTGTCTAAATAATCGATAATATTTCAACCAGACAATAGCGTATTCAATAGAAAGGAAAACCAACAAAGTGCGCGCAATCGGTCGCGCGATCAAACCAGCTCTGCATTCTTCCTCAGTCCACTGACAGAAGGTCTCATTCTTCTTCATTTTTCAGAAAACAAGCCTGAAACAGTGTCTAAAGACTGTTGATATCTAGTGGAAGCCATAGGAACTCTATAGGTATTCAATTGAAAATACCCAAATAAAAAAAATCCTACTTCCTGGATGGATTGCCTCAGGTTTTCGCCTGCCATATCAGTTCTGTTATACTCACATACATTATTTTAACAGTTTTGGAAACTTTGGAGTGTTTTCTATCCAAATATTCAAATTAAATGCAAATCCTAGTAACAGGCAGTTTACTTTGGGCACACTTCTCATCCAGACGTCGAAATACTGCCCCCAAGCCATAAGAAGTTAGATATTACTGCATGGTCGGAACCTAGAAGCACAAGCATTTCACTACACTTGCATTAACATCTGCTAACCATGTGTATGTGAGAAATAAAATTTGATTTGATTTCACATCTGAAGGAAACCTTGCACCATTCCTAAGTTGAATCAGGGTGGTGGCAGCATCACGCTGCGGGGATGTTTTTCAACTGCAAGGGGGAAGATGAATGGATCAAAGTACAGAGATATGTATGTAGTTGGTTTTGTAGTACTGTCCTTGAGTTGTTCTTGTCTAATTATGTTCTGTGTTATGTATTATTCTCTACTTTTGCAACAGCTAATGGGGATCTTAATAAAATATCAAATACCAAATCTTTGATGAAAACCTGCTCCAGAGTGCTCAGGACCTCAGACTGGGGTGAAGGTTCACCTTCCAACAGGACAACGACTCTAAGCACACAGCCAATACAATGCAGAAGTGGCTTCAGGACAAGTCTCTGAATGTCCTAGAGTGGCCCAGCCAGAGCCCGGGCTTGAACACGATCGAACATCTCTGGAGGACCTGAAAATAGCTGTGTAGCGACACGCCCCATCAACCTGACAGAGTTTGAGAGGATCTGCAGAGAAGAATGGGGGAAACTCCCCAAATACAAGTGTTGTAGCGTCATACCCAAAAAGAGTTGAGGCTGTAATCACTGCCAAAGCTGCTTCAACAAAGAACTGAGTAAAGGGTCTGAATAATTATGTTTTTGCTTTGTGATTATGGGGTATTGTGTGTAGGTTGATAAGGGCAAAAAAAATTTGAATCCATTTTAGAATAAGGCTGTATTGTAACAAAATGTGGAAAAAGTCAATGGGTCTGAATACTTTCCGAATGCACTGTATAAATGTGAAGCCAATATGATAGTGAGAGGAATCCCACTGGCGGGCAGTGGGAGAAGATGGAAGGAGGGATTTTGTCTGATATTCTGAAAATGTTCTTATCGATGAAACATTTGATCTCAATACAGTTTTCTGTTGCCAAAACTAGAATATGTTAAAAACAGAGTGGACTCATTTGAGGATACTTTACCCTTTGCAAAAGTTTTTTTTAAATGTCATTGTTTAGAAGGTGCTCAAAGGCAAATTGTCACGTTCGTTCGTAGAAACGGACCAAGGGTTATGTTGAGTTCCACATATTTATTAAAGAAGTAAAACTTAGCAAAGACAAAAAAACGAATAAACAAATAAACTAACAACGAACCGTGACTACAGAGAATGTTAACGTGCAATAACTCAAAACAAAATCCCATAACTCACAGGTGGAAAAAATGCTACTTAAGTATGATCCCCAATTAGAGACAACGATAGCCAGCTGCCTCTAATTGGGGATCATACCAAAACACCAACATAGAAAAAACAAACTAGAACCCCACAGAAAATATAAACTAGACTAAACCCCTAGTCACGCCCTAACCTACTCTACCATAGAATATAAAGGCTTTCTATGGTCAGGACGTGACACGAATTGAGTTATTGTACACGCTCACATCACAGAGTAGGCGTTCTCTATAGGCGTTCCCTAACGGAAATATGCAGATGCATACCTAGAACACACTACTAGGACCTTGTGCTTGGCTCTGCCCACCTCCTTGCTTGTTCTGCCCACCATGACTAATTTGTTCCCATTGGAAACGACAGGCTGTGGTCTATCTCGGTTGAGTTATAAAAAAAACTATTTGGTATAACTGTGTTATTCTCACTTACAAATGTAGTTCCTGTGTCAAACAATGTTCTTGCATTAGAAAATGGGGCATCATTTCTCTTGTGTTTCTCCGTTTGTGCATGAGAAATTTCTGATTTATTTCACATTTCCGATTTACAATACCTACAGTAAGCTTTTCTGTCATCTCCTGGGATGCTCTTAATCCATTATATCCCATTCTCTTTCCCAGTCTTTGCAATATTTTGGCCCATATTTTCCCCATTTACCTGGCATACTGACAATAGAATCGTGTATAGCCAGTAAACTAGTGTGTTAAATCGGTTTGTTCCTCTGTCCTCATCTCTGCACGTTGCTACATACACAGAGAGAAAGCAAGTTGTTTGATCCTTTCTCCCTCTGAAACTGTTGGATGATTATTTCTCAGTTTCTGTCCGTTGCTGTGTTGGCTATAATGATCGATAGGACTGGGGGCGGTCAGGATACAAAGAAAATAAACATTTTGAGGGAGAAGTATGTAGTTAGCTAGCTAGTGCTTCTGTTCATTGTTGAATCTCACATCACTTGCCATTATTTTTTCAAATCAAAATCAAATCAAATCAAATTTTATTTGTCACATACACATGGTTAGCAGATGTTAATGCGAGTGTAGCGAAATGCTTGTGCTTTCTAGTTCCGACAATGCAGTAATAACAAGTAATCTAACTAACAATTCCAAAACTACTGTCTTGTACACAGTGTAAGGGGATAAAGAATATGTACATAAGGATATATGAATGAGTGATGGTACAGAGCAGCATAGGCAAGATACAGTAGATGGTATCGAGTACAGTATGTACGTATGAGATGAGTATGTAAACAAAGTGGCATAGTTAAAGTGGCTAGTGATACATGTATTACATAAGGATACAGTCGATGATATAGAGTACAGTATATACGTATGCATATGAGATGAATAATGTAGGGTAAGTAACATTATATAAGGTAGCATTGTTTAAAGTGGCTAGTGATATATTTACATCATTTCCCATCAATTCCCATTATTAAAGTGGCTGGAGTTGAGTCAGTGTCAGTGTGTTGGCAGCAGCCACTCAGTGTTAGTGGTGGCTGTTTAACAGTCTGATGGCCTTGAGATAGAAGCTGTTTTTCAGTCTCTCGGTCCCAGCTTTGATGCACCTGTACTGACCTCGCCTTCTGGATGATAGCGGGGTGAACAGGCAGTGGCTCGGGTGGTTGATGTCCTTGATGATCTTTATGGCCTTCCTGTGACATCGGGTGGTGTAGGTGTCCTGGAGGGCAGGTAGTTTGCCCCCGGTGATGCGTTGTGCAGACCTCACTACCCTCTGGAGAGCCTTACGGTTGAGGGCGGTGCAGTTGCCATACCAGGCGGTGATACAGCCCGCCAGGATGCTCTCGATTGTGCATCTGTAGAAGTTTGTGAGTGCTTTTGGTGACAAGCCGAATTTCTTCAGCCTCCTGAGGTTGAAGAGGCGCTGCTGCGCCTTCTTCACGATGCTGTCTGTGTGAGTGGACCAATTCAGTTTGTCTGTGATGTGAATGCCGAGGAACTTAAAACTTGCTACCCTCTCCACTACTGTTCCATTGATGTGGATAGGGGGGTGTTCCCTCTGCTGTTTCCTGAAGTCCACAATCATCTCCTTAGTTTTGTTGACGTTGAGTGTGAGGTTATTTTCCTGACACCACACTCCGAGGGCCCTCACCTCCTCCCTGTAGGCCGTCTCGTCGTTGTTGGTAATCAAGCCTACCACTGTTGTGTCGTCCGCAAACTTGATGATTGAGTTGGAGGCGTGCGTGGCCACGCAGTCGTGAGTGAACAGGGAGTACAGGAGAGGGCTCAGAACGCACCCTTGTGGGGCCCCAGTGTTGAGGATCAGCGGGGAGGAGATGTTGTTGCCTACCCTCACCACCTGGGGGCGGCCCGTCAGGAAGTCCAGTACCCAGTTGCACAGGGCGGGGTCGAGACCCAGGGTCTCGAGCTTGATGACGAGCTTGGAGGGTACTATGGTGTTGAATGCCGAGCTGTAGTCGATGAACAGCATTCTCACATAGGTATTCCTCTTGTCCAGATGGGTTAGGGCAGTGTGCAGTGTGGTTGAGATTGCATCGTCTGTGGACCTATTTGGGCGGTAAGCAAATTGGAGTGGGTCTAGGGTGTCAGGTAGGGTGGAGGTGATATGGTCCTTGACTAGTCTCTCAAAGCACTTCATGATGACGGATGTGAGTGCTACGGGGCGGTAGTCGTTTAGCTCAGTTACCTTAGCTTTCTTGGGAACAGGAACAATGGTGGCCCTCTTGAAGCATGTGGGAACAGCAGACTGGTATAGGGATTGATTGATTGATTGCAAGGGTTAACACGTTTAAATGTCTTACTCACCTCGGCTGCAGTGAAGGAGAGACCGCATGTTTTCGTTGCAGGCCGTGTCAGTGGCACTGTATTGTCCTCAAAGCGGGCAAAAAAGTTATTTAGTCTGCCTGGGAGCAAGACATCCTGGTCCGTGACTGGGCTGGATTTCTTCCTGTAGTCCGTGATTGACTGTAGACCCTGCCACATGCCTCTTGTGTCTGAGCCGTTGAATTGAGATTCTACTTTGTCTCTGTACTGGCGCTTAGCTTGTTTGATAGCCTTGCGGAGGGAATAGCTGCACTGTTTGTATTCGGTCATGTTACCAGACACCTTGCCGTGATTAAAAGCAGTGGTTCGCGCTTTCAGTTTCACACGAATGCTGCCATCAATCCACGGTTTCTGGCTAGGGAATGTTTTAATCGTTGCTATGGGAACGACATCTTCAACGCACGTTCTAATGAACTCGCACACCGAATCAGTGTATTCGTCAATGTTGTTATCTGATGCAATACGAAACATCTCCTAGTCCACGTGATGGAAGCAGTCTTGGAGTGTGGAGTCAGCTTGGTCGGACCAGCGTTGGACAGACCTCAGCGTGGGAGCCTCTTGTTTTAGTTTCTGTCTGTAGGCAGGGATCAACAAAATGGAGTCGTGGTCAGCTTTTCCGAAAGGGGGGCGGGGCAGGGCCTTATATGCGTCGCGGAAGTTAGAGTAACAATGATCAAAGGTCTTTCCACCCCTGGTTGCGCAATCGATATGCTGATAAAATTTAGGGAGTCTTGTTTTCAGATTAGCCTTGTTAAAATCCCCAGCTACAATGAATGCAGCCTCCGGATAAATCGTTTCCAGTTTGCAGAGAGTTAAATAAAGTTTGTTCAGAGCCATTGATGTGTCTGCTTGGGGGGGGATACATACGGCTGTGATTATAATCGAAGAGAATTCTCTTGGTAGATAATGCGGTCTACATTTGATTGTGAGGAATTCTAAATCAGGTGAACAGAAGGATTTGAGTTCCTGTATGTTTCTTTCATCACACCATGTCACGTTGGCCATGAGGCATACGCCCCCGCCCCTCTTCTTACCAGAAAGATGTTTGTTTCTGTCAGCGCGATGCGTGGAGAAACCCGTTGGCTGCACCGCTTCGGATAGAGTCTCTCCAGTGAGCCATGTTTCAGTGAAGCAAAGGAAGTTACAGTCTCTGATGTCCCTCTGGAATGCTACCCTTGCTCGGATTTCATCAACCTTGTTGTCAAGAGACTGGACATTGGCAAGAAGAATGCTAGGGAGTGGTGCACGGTGTGCCCGTCTCCGGAGTCTGACCAGAAGACCGCCTCGTTTCCCTCTATTTCGGAGTCGTTTTTTGGGTCGCTGCATAGGATCCACTCCGTTGTCCTGTTTGTAAGGCAGAACACAGGGTCCGCGTCGCGAAAAACATATTCTTGGTCGTACTGATGGTGAGTTGACGCTGATCTTATATTCAGTAGTTCTTCTCGACTGTATGTAATGAAACCTAAGATGACCTGGGGTACTAATGTAAGAAATAACACGTAAAAAAACAAAAAACTGCATAGAGAGTTTTTGTGCCTGCTGCTCTCCTCTCACTAATGTGACTGAGCTGAGCTACCTGCTGCAGCAGAAAAGCCTCTCTGAGGCAACAGACACACACACCCCTCCAGCCCGCCCTTCTATTTCAATGACTGTATGAAGCTCTTTCCCAGTCACCACTCACTCACTCAGCATCAGCAGCCTGCAGTTGTGGAAAAAGTACCCCATTTTCATGCTTGAGTAAAAGTAAAGATACTTTAAAAGAAAATAACTTTAGTAAAAGTGACTTTCACTTTAACTTGAGTAAAATGCTACTTGAGTAAAATTCTAAAAGTATTTGGTTTTAAATGTACTTAAGTATCAAACGTAAAAGTATAAATAATTTAAAATGTATTGTATTAAGCAAACCAGACAACACGATTTTCTTGTTTTTTAAGTTTACGGATAGCCAGGGACACAGTTCAACACTCAACATTTACAAATTAAGCATTTGTGTTTAGTGACTCTTCCAGATCAGAGGCAGTAGGGATGACCAGGGATGTTCTCTTGATAAGTGCGTGAATTAGAGAATTTTCCTGTCCTACTAAGCATTCAAAATGTAAAGAGTACTTTTGCTTGTCATTCCAGAAGTTACCACCAGCTAAATCTATGACGTTAAAATGCCTATTTACTCTGTTCCATCTGACTGCGCAATCCACTGTCTCATCAGCCTGGCCAGTCAATTTATAAACTAAAAGCATTAATTCATTTTCAACAGCGGAGATTTGTGTATCCCTTGCTCTGTCTCTCCGACATTTACAACATTGTTTCAGTATTCAAATTCGATCTCCCGCTGTCCCATATAAACAATTTGGGACAAGACAGACAAGCAGGCAGTGTTTCTCAGCCAGTCGAAATCATGAATCAGCTGGCATAATTTTTAGCAGCTAATTTATAGTCTTTCCAGCTTCCGTTTGAAGTCATTGTTTTACTGTAGCTGTGTCGCTGGCAAGCTCCTCTGGACAACAGACGAGTGAGAACATTTTCTTTGCCAGGCAAAATCACACCTCATTAGCTCCTTGTTATTTATGTATCCAAATAAATGTCACTAGAAAACAGCTTAAATGAATGCAAATGCAGCTACTTTGCTGTTATACTGGTGTCACGTCCTGACCATAGAAAGCCTGTATTTTCTATGGTAGAGTAGGTCAGGGTGTGACTAGGGGTTTTAGTCTAGTTTATTATTTCTATGTGGGGTTCTAGGTTTAATGTTCTATGTTTGGGTTGGATAGATACAATCAATGGAGCGTAAGCACTTCCACATGGATGATATCCCCTCCATCTACACGTAGAGAGACTTGGTATTGTTCAAGCTCTGAGCGAGAAGATGACGGGATCCGTGAAATAAAGGCTCTGCCAACATGCAATTGCAATCATCGATAAGATGCATTTTCCGTGTTTCAATGATAACAAAGCCCTTTAGTGTCAATCAAGATGTTAATCACTGATGACCATTGCAATTGATCTTGACTTACAAAATATAAATGAAAATCAAAATTGAATGATGCTTATGTTTTTAGAGTTATAACACACAAGTAAAAAAGCAAAAATTCAATGTCATAATACTGTTTTTACGAGCAAAGGCAGTCATCTTCACCGCAACAGAGCATAGAAACACTTATTTTCCAATTTAAAAGCGATATCAATATTTGACTGAGATGTTACAAGTAAACATTTTATAGCTGCAGAGAGAGATATAATGTGTGTGTTAGGGAGAGTTTTGGGTCTTAACTGTGCTTTCAACAGGGGATGTTTCATATGCTTCTGTTTGTGTTGGCGAACAAATGGAACCACTTTTTTAAGACAGAGGAATACATTACATTTCTTTACAACCCTGCTGAGCTCTTTGCAATCAACCATTACATAATTCTCAATTATATGACATATTGTTGACGGGTTCAAATGTCACAGTTCAAATAAAGATCATGTGCACTTAGCACAATGGCATCTGCATCAGCACAATGGCGTAAGAGGCCTAGTAATTAAGTTCCATACATTAGTACAGCTGGCATGAACATGAGTTCACATTTATGTTTTTGCTTTTCATTCAAATCAATGACAATATTAACAATACAAAAGTGATAACATGGCTGTCAAATGTTACATTAAAATAATGCAAGGGCTGCCTCACTGTCACACTGCAATTAAAACTTCTTAAGGCTATAGGGCAGTATTCGGAAGTTTGGATGACTGATGTGCCCAAAGTAAACTGCCTGCTACTCAGGCCCCAAAGCTAGGATATGCATATGCATGGTAGTATTGGATAGAAAACACTCTAAAGTTTCTAAAACCGTTCAAATAATGTCTGTGAGTATAACAGAACTAATTTAGCAGGAGAAATCCCGATGACAATCCATCCAGGAATTTTTGTTGTTGAGGTCATTGGATTTTCCAATGCTTTTCTATGGGAAAGGCTAATTATTAGGACCCAGATTGCAGTTTCTATGGCTTCCAGTTCCTATGGCTTTAACAGTCTTTAGAAATTGTTTTTTTTTAATGAGGAAGTATTCGTATTCTTTCTAAGTGTCATTCAGGTGGACTCCAGTGTTTTGGTGCGTGTGAATGAGAATGCGTTCCTCGTTGTTTTTCTCCGGTATTGAAAACAGTTTATTACGTCTTAAATTTGATCGATTATTTACATATTATGGTACCTGAGGTTGGATTAGAAACGTTGTTTGAAATGTTTGGACCAAGTTTACAGGTAACTTATTAGATCCTTTGTAGGCATGTTGGGCGAGTTGGAACAGGTGTATTTCTGAATCAAGCGCAACAAAGAAACATACATTTTTAGGAAATAAAGGACTTTATCAAACAAAACGACCATTCATTGTGTAGCTGTGACCTTTGGGATTGCAAAAAGAGCAAGCAATTTATTTTATCGCTATTTCTGACTTTTGTGATGCATCTGTCCTCATGGTGTGCTTTCGCCGTAAAGCCTTTTTGAAATCTGACAAAGCGGCTGTATTAACAAGAGGTTAAGCTTTTAAATGATGTAAGACACTTGTATCTTCATGAGTGTTTTAATATTACGAATTTTGTATTTTTGAATTTCTCACTCTGCAATTTACCGAATGTTGTCAAATCGATCCCGGTAACGAGATTCTAGCCGTAATGGTTTTAAGAGTTGAAGAGTTATGGGGCTAATTAATGTTGCACAAAATATGGAAAAACTGGCACAACATAGACACTCCCTGCAAGAAAGTAATGTGTTTCAACTGTAACTCAATGCGAAAATGTACCTCACCCTAGTTGTAAAACAAAGCTTTGGCCTTTTACTGTATCAGATACTAAGTACTCATAAAGTGCATCACCTCAAAAGTTAAGTTGGAATAATTCACTTAGGGGCCAATTCAGACTTTTACACCTTTCCTACACACTCCTTTCATACTCACTTCTCAGTATTTGGTATTCAGACTTACCTAATTCAGTCGCATAACGCGCTCTGCAGATGTGGCTACCTTCCGTGCTCTGAAAACATTTCATTCAACCACTGAAAACCCTCAAACTTACAAGCCAAAATATTTTCTTGTGGACTTTTCAGTCAATAGGTTTTTCAATACATCTATTTTAAGTCATCCCGGTGCTCTTCCGGCGCCGACAGAGATGGCCGCCTCGCTTCGCGTTCTTAGGAAACTATGCAGTTTTTAGTTTTTTTACGTGTTATTTCTTACATTAGTACCCCAGGTCATCTTAGGTTTCATTACATACAGTCGAGAAGAACTACTGAATATAAGATCAGCGTCAACTCACCATCAGTACGACCAAGAATATGTTTCTCGCGACGCGGATCCTGTGTTCTGCCTTACAAACAGGACAACGGAGTGGATTCCATGCAGCGACCCAAAAAAACAACTCAGAAAAAGAGGGAAACGAGGCGGTCTTCTGGTCAGACTCCGGAGACGGGCACACCGTGCACCACTCCCTAGCATTCTTCTTGCCAATGTCCAGTCTCTTGACAACAAGGTTGATGAAATCCGAGCAAGGGTAGCATTCCAGAGGGACATCAGAGACTGTAACGTTCTTTGCTTCACTGAAACATGGCTCACTGGAGAGACTCTATCCGAAGCGGTGCAGCCAACGGGTTTCTCCACGCATCGCGCAGACAGAAACAAACATCTTTCTGGTAAGAAGAGGGGCGGGGGCGTATGCCTTATGACTAACATGACATGGTGTGATGAAAGAAACATACAGGAACTCAAATCCTTCTGTTCACCTGATTTAGAATTCCTCACAATCAAATGTAGACCGCATTATCTACCAAGAGAATTCTCTTCGATTATAATCACAGCCGTATATATCCCCCCCCAAGCAGACACATCGATGGCTCTGAATGAACTTTATTTGACTCTTTGCAAACTGGAAACCATTTATCCGGAGGCTGCATTCATTGTAGCTGGGGATTTTAACAAGGCTAATCTGAAAACAAGACTCCCTAAATTTTATCAGCATATCGATTGCGCAACCAGGGGTGGAAAGACCTTGGATCATTGTTACTCTAACTTCCGCGACGCATATAAGGCCCTGCCCCGCCCCCCTTTCGGAAAAGCTGACCACGACTCCATTTTGTTGATCCCTGCCTACAGACAGAAACTAAAACAAGAGGCTCCCACGCTGAGGTCTGTCCAACGCTGGTCCGACCAAGCTGACTCCACACTCCAAGACTGCTTCCACCACGTGGACTGGGACATGTTTCGTATTGCGTCAGACAACAACATTGACGAATACGCTGATTCGGTGTGCGAGTTCATTAGAACGTGCGTTGAAGATGTCGTTCCCATAGCAACGATTAAAACATTCCCTAACCAGAAACCGTGGATTGATGGCAGCATTCGCGTGAAACTGAAAGCGCGAACCACTGCTTTTAATCAGGGCAAGGTGTCTGGTAACATGACCGAATACAAACAGTACAGCTATTCCCTCCGCAAGGCTATCAAACAAGCTAAGCGTCAGTACAGAGACAAAGTAGAATCTCAATTAAACGGCTCAGACACAAGAGGCATGTGGCAGGGTCTACAGTCAATCACGGACTACAGGAAGAAATCCAGCCCAGTCACGGACCAGGATGTCCTGCTCCCAGGCAGACTAAATAACTTTTTTGCCCGCTTTGAGGACAATACAGTGCCACTGACACGGCCTGCAACGAAAACATGCGGTCTCTCCTTCACTGCAGCCGAGGTGAGTAAGACATTTAAACGTGTTAACCCTTGCAAGGCTGCAGGCCCAGACGGCATCCCCAGCCGCGCCCTCAGAGCATGCGCAGACCAGCTGGCCGGTGTGTTTACGGACATATTCAATCAATCCCTATACCAGTCTGCTGTTCCCACATGCTTCAAGAGGGCCACCATTGTTCCTGTTCCCAAGAAAGCTAAGGTAACTGAGCTAAACGACTACCGCCCCGTAGCACTCACTTCCGTCATCATGAAGTGCTTTGAGAGACTAGTCAAGGACCATATCACCTCCACCCTACCTGACACCCTAGACCCACTCCAATTTGCTTACCGCCCAAATAGGTCCACAGACGATGCAATCTCAACCACACTGCACACCGCCCTAACCCATCTGGACAAGAGGAATACCTATGTGAGAATGCTGTTCATCGACTACAGCTCGGCATTCAACACCATAGTACCCTCCAAGCTCGTCATCAAGCTCGAGACCCTGGGTCTCGACCCCGCCCTGTGCAACTGGGTACTGGACTTCCTGACGGGCCGCCCCCAGGTGGTGAGGGTAGGCAACAACATCTCCTCCCCGCTGATCCTCAACACTGGGGCCCCACAAGGGTGCGTTCTGAGCCCTCTCCTGTACTCCCTGTTCACCCACGACTGCGTGGCCACGCACGCCTCCAACTCAATCATCAAGTTTGCGGACGACACAACAGTGGTAGGCTTGATTACCAACAACAACGAGACGGCCTACAGGGAGGAGGTGAGGGCCCTCGGAGTGTGGTGTCAGGAAAATAACCTCACACTCAACGTCAACAAAACTAAGGAGATGATTGTGGACTTCAGGAAACAGCAGAGGGAACACCCCCCTATCCACATCGATGGAACAGTAGTGGAGAGGGTAGCAAGTTTTAAGTTCCTCGGCATACACATCACAGACAAACTGAATTGGTCCACTCACACAGACAGCATTGTGAAGAAGGCGCAGCAGCGCCTCTTCAACCTCAGGAGGCTGAAGAAATTCGGCTTGTCACCAAAAGCACTCACAAACTTCTACAGATGCACAATCGAGAGCATCCTGGCGGGCTGTATCACCGCCTGGTACGGCAACCGCTCCGCCCTCAACCGTAAGGCTCTCCAGAGGGTAGTGAGGTCTGCACAACGCATCACCGGGGGCAAACTACCTGCCCTCCAGGACACCTACACCACCCGATGTCACAGGAAGGCCATAAAGATCATCAAGGACATCAACCACCCGAGCCACTGCCTGTTCACCCCGCTATCATCCAGAAGGCGAGGTCAGTACAGGTGCATCAAAGCTGGGACCGAGAGACTGAAAAACAGCTTCTATCTCAAGGCCATCAGACTGTTAAACAGCCACCACTAACATTGAGTGGCTGCTGCCAACACATTGACACTGACTCAACTCCAGCCACTTTAATAATGGGAATTGATGGGAAATGATGTAAATATATCACTAGCCACTTTAAACAATGCTACCTTATATAATGTTACTTACCCTACATTATTCATCTCATATGCATACGTATATACTGTACTCTATATCATCGACTGTATCCTTATGTAATACATGTATCACTAGCCACTTTAACTATGCCACTTTGTTTACATACTCATCTCATATATGTATATACTGTACTCGATACCATCTACTGTATCTTGCCTATGCTGCTCTGTACCATCACTCATTCATATATCCTTATGTACATATTCTTTATCCCCTTACACTGTGTACAAGACAGTAGTTTTGGAATTGTTAGTTAGATTACTTGTTGGTTATTACTGCATTGTCGGAACTAGAAGCACAAGCATTTCGCTACACTCGCATTAACATCTGCTAACCATGTGTATGTGACAAATAAAATACAAATTTGATTTGATTTGATTTGATTTGATGCACCTTTTTGGGTGACGGCCAAGTTAACATAGAAATGTGATTTCTAGATCTGTCATTTTCACTGAAAGCAAGTCTAAGAAGCGGTATATCTATTCTATGTGCCCTATTTCTATGCTTCCCATTCTGAAGTTTAGTTTTTGCATCTTTTAATTTCAGTTTTGTACACCATCTGCATACAGCTGAAAATACAATATTTTTGGTTATGGAAGATATATTTCACAGCAGTTTAAATGGTACAATGATTCTCTACACTATACTTTCTCGTCACCGAGCTTAGGACTTTAGGTCTGAACACCTCCCTCTGCAACTGGATCCTGGAATTCCTGATGGGCCGACCTCAGGTGGTGAGGGTAGGCAACATCACCTCCGCCACGCTGACCCTGTCCCACTGGGATGTGTGCTTAGTCCCCTCCTGTATTCCCTGTTCATCCATGACTGTGTGACCACGCACAACTCCAACACCATTATCAAGTTCCCTGACGACACGGCAGTGCTAGGCCTGATCACCGGCGATGATGAGTCAGCCTACAGGGAGGAGGTCAGTGACTTGGCAGTGTGATGCCGGAGCAACAACCTCTCGCTCAATGTCAGCAAGACCAAGGAGCTGATCGTGGACTACAGGAAAAGCGGGTGAGGTGAGCACGTCCCCATCCACATCGATGGGGCGGCAGTGGAGCAGGTAGACAGTTCCTCGGTGTCCAAATCACTAAAGACTTAAAATGGTCCAAACACACACACACACACACACTTCCCCCTCAGGAGGTTGAAAAAGTTTGGCATGGTGTGGACAGCCCAGTACATCACTGGGGCCGAGCTCCCTGCCATCCAGGACCTTTATATCAGGTGGTGTGAAAAGAAGGCCCTGAAAATTGTCAAACCCAAGCCATAGACTTTCTCTGCTTCCGCATGGCAAGAGGTACAAGTTTATCAAGGCTGACACCAACAGGCTCTTGAACAGCTTCGATCCCCAAACAATACGACTGCTAAATAGCTAACAAAATAGCTATACGGACTATCTGAGTTGACCTTGTACATTTATTGACCTTTCATTTCAATATTTGTCTCTATGCAGACTCACAGTGCCTTACACAACACACACAAACACTCACTCCATCATTTGCTCACTCACACACAATATGCACATACATTTATACTGACTCCACACACCCACTCACATGCAAGCTGCTGCTACTCTGTTTATCTTATATCCTGTTGCCTAGTCCCCTTACCCCTATACATATCTACCTCCATCCCTCCAACATCATGTAACTATGGTATGGATTGGATTTCCTGTATATAGTATGTTTACTTACTTATTTATATTGTGTATTTCATATTCTTATTTATTGTTTTTTTTAATAGTATTTAATTGTTATTGATTACTGCATTTTTGGGTTTTGAGTTTGCAAGGCATTTCACTGGTCTTGTGCATGTGACAATAAAACTTGAAACTTGTTTTGTCAATAAACTGAAATTAGGCTAAATATTAGAGTTTTTGCAACCAGGAAATGGTGGAGCGATTTCTCCACAGTGCTCCTTTAAATATGGTGTACCTTTTAGTTAGAATTTTGTCGACAGACTCACTAGAATACTGTATATCGAGAGAATGGGTTCAGAATATTAGGGATTAATGAAAGAAAGCCATCTAAATATACCATAAAACTTCCATTAATCCCTGAACACAACAGGCCCTTGTTAGAGACATGTTTCTATTTGAGCCAGGTATCTATTTCTTTAATGTACACAGCTTTTGATCATTTGCATAGTTTATTGTTTAATTCCAGCATTCACTTTCAGCATTTTAATCAGTTTCTTAATTTCCTGCACTAAGGTGTTATCATTTACACACTGTGACACTTTTATTTTGATTCAGACACCTTGACCTTTTCCACATTTTGTTATGTTACAGCCTTATTCTAAAATGTATGAAATTAATTTTACCCCTCCTCAATCTGCACACAATACCCCATAAAAACAAAGCGAAAACAGTTTAAGAAAAGTTTGCAAAAAACAGAAATACCTTATTTTACATAGGTATTCAGACCCTTTGCTATGAGATACGAAATTGAACTCCAGTGCATCCTATTTCCATTGATAACCCTTGAGAAGTTTCTACAACTTGATTGGACTCCACTTGTGATAAATTCAATTGATTGGACATTATTTTGAAAGGCTATATAAGGTCCCACAGTTGACAGTCCATGTCAGAGCAAAAACCAAGCCATGCGGTCAAAGGAATAGTCTGTAGAGCTCCGAGACAGGATTGTATCAAGGCACAGATCTGGAGAAGGGTACCAAAAAATGTATGCAGCATTGAAGATCCCCAAGAACACAGTGACCTCCACCATTCTTAAATGGAAAAAGTTTGGAACCACCAAACTCTTCCTAGAGCTGGCCACCCAGCCAAACTGAGCAATCGGGGAAGAAGGGCCTTGGTCAGGGAGGTGACCAAGAACCTGATGGTCACTCTGACAGAGCTCCGGAGTTCCTCTGTGGAGATGTGAGAACCTTCCAGAAGGACAACGATCTCTGTAGCACTCCACCAATCAGGCCTTTATGCTAGAGTGGGCAGACGGAAGCAACTCCTCAGTAAAAGGCACATGACAGCAGGCTTGTAGTTTCCCAAAGGCAACTGAAGACTCTCAGAACATGAGAAACAAGATTCTCTAGTCTGATTAAACCAAGATTGAACTCTTTGGCCTGAATGCCAAGCGTCACGTCTGAAGGAAACCAGGCACCATCCCTACGGTGAAGCATTGGGGTGGCAGCATCATTTTGTTGGGATATTTTTCAGCGGCACGGTCTGGGATACTAAACAGGATTGAGAGAAAGATGAAGAGATCCTTGATGAAAACCTGCTCCAGAGCGCTCAGGACCTCAGACTGGGGTGAAGGTTCATCTTCCAACAGGACAACGACCCTAAACACATATCCAAGACAATGCAGGATTGGCTTCGGGACAAGTCTCTGAATGTCCTTGAGTGGTCCAGCCAGAGCCCGGACTTGAACCCGATTGAAAATCTCTGGAGAGACCTTAAAATAGTCATGGTAACCTAATAAACAATTCCTAAATACCCAGCGTGTCACGTCCTGACCTTAGTTCCTTTTTTAATGTCTCTGTTTTAGTTTGGTCAGGGCGCGAGTTGGGGTGGGCATTCTATGTTTTGTATTTCTGGTTTTGGCCTGGTATGGTTCCCAATCAGAGGCAGCTGTCATTCGTTGTCTCTGATTGAGAACCATACTTAGGCTGCCTGTTTTCCCACTATGGGTTGTGGGTAGTTGTTTTCTGTGTCTGATTTCCATACAGAACTGTTTCGGTTTTCATTTATTTCTCTTGTTCTTTTGTATTCTGTGTTCAGGTTAATAAATATATTATGGACACTTACCACGCTGTGCATTGGTCCGATATTTCATACTCCTTGTCAGAGGAAGAAGAAAATCGTTACACAGCGTCTATTTGAAACAGCCGTTTATTTGATGAAATGTGTGACATTGCCCGGCTATTAAAAGGGATAGGCGACTGATTTGAGACTGAGCGTTTAATTAAAGTTTACAGTATCCATCTCGGTTTCAGCACCAATTGGTATATTTAAAAATATGATGATCTTGTAGATTATTTACTTTTAGGAAAGTATTTACGAATCATAAAAAACAGGTTTGGAGAGCCTTTACGCACAAAATAAAGAAAACGGTGGTTTGAATCATTCTTAAAATTGCCACATTCATTTTTTCCACCCATGGTAATGTTGGAAGATTAGTGTATATTATAGAATTATAATAGGGAGAATAGTGTAGGTTATACCCTTGTCTATTACCTGCACTAACCATGGAACTGTGTGATGACGGCCATGCCTCTGGTTCAAACTGGTCTGCTCGCTGCTCGCTGCTCCTGTCACGTTCGTCATAACGAGGAGACCAAGGCGCAGCGTGATTGGAATACATTCTTCTTTTATTTAACGAAGAACACTTAAACAAACTAACAAAACGGACGTAAAGCTATAAACAACTAGTGCTGACATGCAACTACACATAGACAATAACCCACAAAACCAAAATGGAAAATGGCAACCTAAATAGGATCCCCAATCAGACAACGATAAACAGCTGTCTCTTATTGGGAACCAATTCAGGCCACCATAGACCTACATATACCTAGACATACCAAAACCCCATAGAATACAAAAAAACCCTAGACAAGACGAAAGCACACATACCACCCTCGTCACACCCATAGCCACCTATCCCTAATAAAGAAAGAAAACAAAAAGAAAACAAAGATAACTAAGGTCAGGGAGTGACAGTACCCCCCCGCCCCCCCCCCCCCAAAGGTGCGGACTCCCGGCCGCAAACCTAAACCTATATGGGAGGGTCTGGGTGGGCATCTAACCTCGGTGGCAGCTCTGATTCTGGATGCCGCCCCCTTTCTATACCCTGAGTCCGCTCTTGACCCGTGGATCATTGTCGGGGGCTTTGGACTGCGGATCCTCACTGTAGGCCTCGGGCTGGGGACCCTCGCTGCGTGGATCATCGCCAGATGTTCTGGACTGGAGACCGTCGCTGGAGACCCCGGACTGGCGATCGTCGCTTGAGACCCCGGGCTGGGGACCGTTGTTGGAGGTTCCGGACTGTGGCCCGTCGTTGGAGGTTCTGGACTGTGGCCCGTCGTTGGAGGTTCCGGACTGTGTACTGTCGCCGGAGGTTCCGGTCTGTGAACTGTCGCCGGACGCTCCGGACTGGGTAGTGTCGCCGGACGCTCCGGACTGGGTACTGTCGCCGGACGCTCTGGACTGAGTACTGTCGCCGGACGTTCTGGACTGGGTACTGTCGCAGGACGCTCTGTACTGCCGAGGCGCAGGGTGCCGGCACTGGTGGTACTGGGCTGGGGACACGCACCTCAGGGCGAGTGCGAGGAGCAGGAACAGGGCGTACTGGACCCTGGAGGTGCATTGGAGGTCTGATGATTGGTGCCGGTACTGGTGGTACTGGGCTGGTGACACACACCTCAGGGTGAGTGCGGGGAGCAGGCACAGGACGTACTGGACTTTTGAGGCGCACTGGAGGTCTGGAGTGTAGAGCTGACACAACCCGTCCTGGCTGGATGTTTATTTTCGCCCTGCAGATGCAGGGCACTGGCACAGGACGCACTGGGCTGTGCAGACTCACCAGAGACACAGTACGCAGAGCCGGCGCAGGATTTCCTGGTCCAAGGAGGTATACTGGAGACCAGGAGCGCTAAGCCGGCACCCTCCTTCCTGGCTGGATGCCCATTCTAGCCCGGCCAAGTCCACCATAGACCTACACATACCTAGACATACCAAAACCCCATAGAATACAAAAAAACCTAGACAAGACAAAACACACATACCACCCTCGTCACACCCTGACCTAACCAAAATAATAAAGAAAACAAAGATAACCAAGGTCAGGGCGTGACAGCTCCATAACGATTTAATTAGACTACATGTCTTTTAGCTCGTATCAATAGCTCAAGTTGTAATTTACAGTGCATGGAGAATGGTGTTATTTCTATCTGAAAATATAGTAGATGCTTTTCCCACTTGGAACTGGTAGGGTCGCTAAACTTTATTAATGGTTTCCTCACGCATAAATGTGGTTGAATTATTAGGGAATTAAGTCAAGGCCAGAATACAGAGTATCTGTAGACACACCTCCGCCACACCTTCATTTATTTCATCTCCACCCCAAACTAATAGTGGGTGAATAGCATTCTATACTCATGCATAAATTCAAGGTCAGAATGCGCATATAGAGAAAAGTACATATAAAAGGAATGTAGAGATATCCTTAATAGAAAAAACAAGCTTAGAGAAATATTAACAGATTCACACGAAATGGCAGAGCAATGAACCCAAAATTTAAACATACAATCCAGTTATGCAAAACAATTATGTCAAAGTTTAGCTCACATTTACAGTACGCAAATACAATTTTGCAAAAAAAAAGTAGGAACGTTGAAATATTTCATAAGCAGGCCTCACAGTATGACCTGTCCATATCACATCTTGTCAATCATAAAATATTCTGGCACATTCTGGCCAAAATGTCTTCCATTTATTTGTCTTGGTGTCTTTATCTGTGGTTAATTTAAAATAGTCCTCTTGGCTCACGGATATGCGACATTCCTATATATTCATTTGATGTTGTCTTGATGATGACAGCTTCAGAATGTTCTGGAATAAACACTGAGGGTGTGAGGGAGCTGTGTAGATGTGTATTTTTGACATCACTAGCACATTGTGGTAAAGCAAGACATCAGAGGACTGAGAATCTGGCACCTTATAGTATATATTAAAAAGAGCTGAGGCCAGATCTACACTGCATAAAGGTGCCAAGTGACGAAGACTATCAGTCTGGTCTCTTCTGCTGACTCCCAACGTTTTCGCATGTACTAAATGACACCCAGTCATCCAGTGACTGATTGATTGTTTGCTATTAAAAACTTAAATTTACACCTGCCTTTGTCCTGGAGACAATGAGGCAAAGAAATGTATGCCCCTTTCCCATTCATAGCCCTTCCCCTCTCCAAATGACTGTCCCTTTCCCATTCACAGCCTTTCCCCTCTCCAAATGACTGTCCGGACTGTCCCTTTCCCATTCACAGCCCTTCCCCTCTCCAAATGACTGTCCGGTCTTAGAAGTCGGATGGTCGGATCATCATGGCTGTCGAACTAAGTGAATAACTCGGTCCCCGAAAGTGATGCCACTTTATGCCGTTCAGCTTGCGGATGTTGTGGCCCACGGTGTAGTAAATGCCGTTGAGGTTGGACAAGCCACAAGCGTCAAACCACCAACCTAAAGAACAGAAAGAGTGGTTGGGTTATAGCAGGATGGACTCCGGGAGATATGTCTTTGTGTTAGCAAAATGGTTACAGCAATTAAAGTGGAACCGACACTTGTGAACAGCTTGCCACACAGGCCTTAAGCCTCAATTAATCATTCCCCCCACCTTTTCCAACCAAGTTCTTTCTCTCTCACCAAATGTGGTGTTTTGACTCATGGTAGTGGTGTGCTAACCTGCTGTGCATAAGGTTCTTATTCCATTTCAAAGCAAACATGGATCCTGCTATGAGAACCACACTCGCGCCTCAGAGAGATACTGCAAATTCATCTCTGATTAATCTAATATCACCCCCCTGCTGTTTGCTTTGGATGGCATGTGTCAAGAGGTTGTACCCATAAGTGGTTTGATTACGGATGACTATAGTTTCAAACATTTTGAAAGGGGTTCCAGCTGTGCTGGAGCAATTAACTTAAACAACTTTCAGAATCAATCAAAGTTTTAGTATTAAAAAGCTATTTATCTTGGAGTTTGTGTGACTGAGGGAATGGTTTGAGGTCGGGATGTGTTTTACACAGCACGTAGGAGATAGGAGCTGGAATGCTTGTATCTGGTGAAGATCCCAGAAATTGTGTTTATGCCTTGTCTTGTTGTCTTTAGCTCTGGGCCTAGAGTCAAGACCCACTGGGCAAAAACGGATTTTTATTAACGTTGTTTCCATGTCATTTAAACCAAAAAATATATATGGGATGACGTTGAATCAACATGGAAAACTGATTGTATTTGCAATAATTCATCAACGTAAGAGAACTTATCATTTTTTTTCACCCAACTTTTATTAACCTAAATCCAATGACAGGGTGAACTTTTCGGTAGATTTCACATTGAATTGAAATTAGTTGACAACTCAACCCAAAGTAAATTAAAACTAGAAGTTGAAATGACGTCTGTGCCCAGTGAGGAGTCAAGAAGAGAGTAAGCAATTCAGATTGAAACTGCTGTATGGAGTACAATGAGTTTATCAGGGTGTTACACAAAAAGCACAGGAATCTCAGAGTAAAATAAAATGATCGAGAGTACTATAGTACCACAAACAAACTAATAATTATATACGAACATGTAGACCTGAAAAACATATATTTTTTTAGTATGTAGGTATTTACAGTGGGTCCGAAATCATTGACAGCTTTGATAAAGATGACACCCTTGATAAAGATGACACCCTTGATAAAGATGAGCAAGAATTACTGTATAAAATAAATAATTAAAATACTGAGCTACAGTATATTGTATGCTCAATAAAATTGGGAAATATATTATTTTATACTAACTAATACAATTGCTCAGAAAAATAGATTTTGTTTAAGTAAAAAATATATATATACAAAAAATGTAGGGGTTAAAACGAACATCCCTGTTTTCTATAATAACTTTCAATAAC
This sequence comes from Oncorhynchus clarkii lewisi, assembly GCF_045791955.1. Classification (NCBI taxonomy): domain Eukaryota; kingdom Metazoa; phylum Chordata; class Actinopteri; order Salmoniformes; family Salmonidae; genus Oncorhynchus; species Oncorhynchus clarkii. Next base: position 31,682,124 of record NC_092163.1, on the reverse strand, counting down.
TAACCTGGCGAGGATAACGGCACCTATCCTTTTTCTAAAATGTTTTATGAGATTGGAGGACATATTGGGCCAAAAGAGCTCGGTTTTCATGCCATCTTACAGTAGCACCGGTTCCAATCCAAGTGCCAGTGCCGTTTAGCAAACTCCAGCCATTTACATTTGTTGAATCACATGAAAATAAAGCTCTTTGGCCATGCACACAAGTGGTCGGTTTTGGCGTTGAAAAGAGGAATCATATGCAGAAAAGAGCCACATACCTACTGTAAAATATGGTGGTGGATTTGTGATGTTATGGGGCTATTTTGCTTCCACTGATCCTTGGGCCCTTGTTAAGGTCAACAGCATCATGAACTTTAAAAAACCCGGTTGTCTCGGCCAGGAGGCTGAAACTTGGCCGCAAGTGGATCTATCAGCAAGACAATAACCCCAAGCACATATCAAAATCCACAAAGAAATGGTTAATTGACCCCCAAAAAATCTACATTTTGCAATGACCAATATCTCCGGACTTGAACGCCATTGAAAACCTGTGGTTTGAATTGAAAAGGTACAGACAAAGAAATATCAATGTTCTGGAATGATTCTGTATGGAGGCATAGTCTAATATCACACCAAACATGTTCTCCAATATCATAAAACATTTTAGAAATAGGCTCACTGCCATTAGCTGGTGAGGTATTGAAAATAGGGGTGTTGATCATTTTGCCCCCTACCCTTCTGAGAAAAATAAATATTTCTTGGTAAACAAAATCTATTTTTATGAGCAATTGGATTAGTATAAAATAATATAATTTTTATGTTTTGGAAATACAATATAGCTCAGTATTTGAATTATTTATTATACACTGTCATTTTTGCTAATCTTTATGAAGGGTGTCAATAATTTCAGAGCCAAGTACTTAACAATTAAAACAACTGATGAACTTTACTTGAGCTTTACTTTAGCAAGGTCAACAGAATACATGTCACAACACGTCATAAAAAACTGCTGGCATGTTATGACATGTTGACACCCACGTAAATTGATGAAAACAAAAACATTATATATTTATGTCACGACATGAAAGGCATTAGCTATGTTATTCATTTACCAGAGTGAGAAGTCATATTGGCAGCATGCCTCAAGTCAGCTAGCTGTAAGAAAGGGGTTACTGCTTGTATGTCACTTTCACATAACATAATGCCCTAAATTTCCTCGTGGAGGACAAGTTTTAACCCTCACCCCCAGTCAGCATGAGGGCACACTTGCACAGGCAGTTGTCGTTGTCGGCGTCGCGGGTGCTGAAGCTGGTGCCATGTGATACCAGGCTGCTCTGCTCTCCTGCTGTTCCACTGTAGCCCCACAGGAACAGCCTGCAGATGGGAAAGTCAGCTTGACTGGGACTGATGGATTTCTGATGCCAAAATCACATTTTGAATTCATTCCATACAAAAAAATAGCTATGAGATAATACTGTGAGGAAAGTTGAAGCAAAAAGCGAACGCTGTAGACTTTTTTTCAAAGTAATTTTACATGGCTTTCAGATATACAATAAGAACTGTATTATTTTCCTTGTAATGGAAAGGCGATATATGATTAATAACAACATTGATATTTATTCCTATATCATTGGATCCAGGATTATTCATGTGCAATGAGTTTTGTTGTGGTGACAAAGACATAGTAAACTTGAACTGTGTACATATTTGCATAGTTCTTGCCAGAAATCCTGTTACCGTTCCCGATTTCTATACTGTCAGCCTAGCTCTGGCTTATATGCTTTATTTGTTGTGGTCCTTTGAGTCAGATAAAGAAATGAACACATCGACATTGTGACTGAGTGTTACTCGTGGTTCAGGCATTTGTCACCACACACCTCATCACAAACTCCTGACCTTGAACAAAGTGAAGCAGACAAACTTCAAGGCCTTTGCTTGCCACTTCCCACCCACTTCGCCTGTCAGCCAGCCAGATCAAGTCCCTACGATCCGTCTCGTACGACCATAGCTTTAGGAAGTCGTTTGGGAGTGGGAGGTCATGCCATTTTTTTTCCCGGGGATGCAGGAAAAAAGAATACCTGCACTGAAGAAGTCTAAATCTGAAGAAGTCTATATTGGTCTGCTAAAATACAGGACTACTAAAGGCATAGTGCACTACTTTTGTAAAAACATTTCAACCAAATGTATTTGAGTGTTTACTTGCGGAATATAAAAACCAGAGCATTGCAAGCCCCACGTTGGGCACTACCATTGGGGCTCCTGAGTGGCGCAGCAGTCTAAGGCACTGCATCTCAGTGCTTGAGGTGTCACTACAGACACCCTGGTTCAATTCCAGGCTGTATCACAACCGGCCGTGATTGGGAGTCCCATAGGGCTGCACACAATTGGCCTAGTGTCGTCCGGGTTTGGCCAGTGTAGGCTGTCATTGTAAATAAGAATTTGTCCTTAACCGACTTGCCTAGTTAAAGTCACAATCATTATAATGATTGGAACAAGGCAAGTGCGTAGAGCTCCACATATTAAAATGAACCGAAACTCACCAAACAATACAAACAAGTACAAACGAAACGTGAAGCTACTGGTGTGCACACAGGCAACTAACTGTAGACAAGATCCCACAAACCCAATGGGGAAAATGGCTATCTAAATATGATCCCCAATCAGAGACAACAATAAACAGCTACCTCTGAACCATATCAGGCCACCATAGAAATACAATTAACCTAGATGACCCACCCTGGTCACTATCACGCCCCAACCAACATAGAGAATAAACAGCTTTCCATGGTCAGGGCGTGACATAAATATTGTTTTTAATTCTGATTTTTCAGCGGGTGCTGCAGCACCCTTACTTCCCAAGGCTATGTGGGAAGTAGAAAATTGTGTTCAGCCATGAAAAATCTGTTTAGAAAGAGCTACGTTTTCCATATGGACATGGTGAAGTCATGAGGTAGAGTACTGTACCTGTATTGTTGTTTCTCACTGGCCAGTTGGAACTTGTCGTAGTGGGAGTAGGGTGTGTTCCCCTCCCAGTCTCTCAGCTCCACTCTCAGGGCATACTGGGTCTGACTGGTCATTTGAAACGCCAGCTCATTCCCAAGCCAGTGCTCTCCCGCAGGGTCCCCAAAACCCTAGAGACAAACATCGGATGATCACACCATTACACAAGGGCACCTTACATCTATATTTTAAGTTAAAGTAGTCCATGTTTGATGCTTTGTCAGCTCTTGGCATCTGAACTGGTCTGCCAATGGATGAATAGGTGTCCAAGCGGCCCAATGGATGAATGGGAAAACATTTTACACAGGGCTTTATTGGGACAACAACATTATTCTCAGCACCTGCACAACAAATCTAACACAGGTAGGTACAGTACAGTAACATCCCTAACGTCAGCTGTGAATTCCAAAGTTGGAGGTTGTCAGGAGTACCCACCATTTTGTATTCCTTCCATGTTCTCTGGAAGTCCACACTGCCGTTGACCCTGCGCTGGAACAATGTCCAGCCTCCACCACTAGTCTCCATGTCACAAAACACCTGGTGAAACAATAACTCAAATCTAGTCATTGCACTCAGCAACGACAGAGGCACCACTCAAAAAACGTTGATCTATCAGCCGCACTTGGAGAAAGTTGACAAGAGAAAGTTGACACAAGTTGGCTCGTGAGGATGATGACAGTGTTATTTATTCACCTGGGTGGGTTCTGTCATGTTACTGATGTATATGTAGTAGACTCCACTGATGTTGTGTCCTGCTTTATAGGCTTCTGCACAATCACAAAACCTCTGGTCTCTCAGCAATATCCCTGCACACACACACACACACACACACACACACACACACACACACACACACACACACACACACACACACACACACACACACACACACACACACACACACACACACACACACACACACACACACATTTTGAAACAAAGCCAAAAATAAGTGTTTTGTTTAAAATCTACAAAGGGTAGACAACAATCTGATGACGATAATTGAAAGCAGTCTCATTTGAGTTGGGAACGTCTCCGGAAACAGATGCTGACATGTCCTACTCAGGCAAGATGTTGATTGGGAAGTTCAAAAGAGTTATCAAAGTGAATCCAAGACTTGACGGCCAAAAACATCATCAAGTCAGCTCCCAACAATCTCTTTCTCTCCTTCTCTCGCTCTCTGTGTCATTAACGACTGGATGTCATTAAGACCGCACAGCACATATGATATCCGCACCCATTTTCCAGAATGTTAGTGTTATCTGAATTTATGAATGTGCAATGGTCCCCAAACGTGTACACATTGTGGCCCACCCAAAGTCTTTACATTTTCATGTTGACCCATCCAAGAAACCAGCCACGTCTTTAGCTCCAACCCAGCCTTAAGCTGTGACTCTAGAGAGGAACTGGCTCGGATCCATCAGTGGATTCTATTTCCCCAGAAGGGACCTAGGTGTTGATGTCTGATAACGTTTGATCTTTTCATTGCCGTGAAAGTGTGCACTCATGGTGGTTTACAGCTTGTCTATCGACTGTCTGTCTGCAGACAGCTGTCACAATGACATTATGAACATTCTATCTATCTGGAGTTAAACACTGGAGTGTACTGGATTTGATTTGACACTTCAATAGAGCGCCGGAGTCTGGTTGAGTTATGACACTCGACTCCCGGACCACCTCTGCAATGTGGTTTGAGCCTTGGTTCGGTCGCTGTCTGAGGCCTTCCTTCCCGTCATTCCTGCTTTATTGTCTGTTCCCCTAACTTCATTCTGTCCTGTCGAAAAACCAATCAAAACAACAAAAGGTTGTTCGACTCTGATCTCTTCAGCCGAGTGTGGACTTATCAGAAAGCAAACTGCATTTGACAAAACCTGAGCTTTTGAAGGTGTTCCTACCTGTACCGGTAGACACCATGTTGATGAGCGTGTGGACCGACTCCATGAGCTGCTGATGCTGCCTTTGCAGGGCTGAGTTGTTGGTGCTGGCCACCCTCAGCTGCCTCTCTAGAGCCTCGATGGCTGTCGTCTGGGTCCTCACCAGTCCTTGTAGCCTATTCTTCTCCTCCCTCATGTCCTCCAGCTCGTCCCGCTGCTGTGACTCCAACACCTGCACCTTGTTCTCCAAATGACTGAGAAGATAGGCGACAAGTATATTTCGTAGTATTTTGATTACCAAGCCTTCTTTTGTCGCTTGTTCTCTAAATTACTCAGCAAAAGGGGCCGGGGGTTTATTTGGATAGTCCATCTGTAGATGCTCTACAAACTATCAGCAACATGTCAACTGCATGTCTGTTGACTTTCAATTATATACTATGTGCTTTGATAAAGCATTCTACCTCCCTACTGTACCTGCCCTACGTCGATTGATCATTAATCTACAGTTTTGGTGTAAACTTGAACCCTTGCTTTACCAGAATAACCACAATTGATAGAAGGACAAATAAGTATTTGAACAGGCCCCGTTGTCTCTTGACAACCAAGCTAACTAATTCACTTTCACTGCTTCCATGTGTAAGTAACTCCAAAAAAACACTAACCGTCGAGTAGATAAACCCATGCTCTAGGGTCGTAGCTGAAAATAGATGTGGACTCTGGTTGACTAAACACTGAAACAAGCCAAATGTATGTAACTTGATGAGAGGATAGCAAAGTGAACATAGCACTAGATGAACAACACTGCAACTGAATGTTTGGCCAAAGCACACATCTGGTGATTCTAAATGTGGCTCAAAGAGTGGATGAAACAGGCAGGTAAGTGTCAGTGGTGTGTCAGTGGTGTTGTACAGATGTAACCTGCTTCAATTACATCTTTCACAACTGCTGTTGGAGTGAAACAAGGCTGACCTTGAATTGGGCTTCTAAAACAATGTATTTACATGGGCAGGTTGTTACGCCCTGAGCTGTTTCACCTGTCTTTGTGCTTGTTTCCACCCCCCTCCAGGTGTTGCCCATCTTCCCCATAATTCCCTGTGTATTTATACCTGGGTTCTCTGTTTGTCTGTTGCCAGTTTGTTTTGTTCGTAGAACCTACCAGCATTTTGTTCCCCTGTTCCTTGCTCCTGTTTTCTAGTTTCCCGTTTCTGACCATTCTGCCTGACCTGACCTGTCGTTTGCCTGCCCCTGTTTAAAGAATAAACTTTTGTTTCTTCAGCACTGTCTGCACCTGGGTCATACCTTAAAACATGATACAGGCATAATGTAACTAACTATCTGCATAGCTCAGTAAACCTGTTGACATTCATACATAGACATCACATTGACGTTACACATTCTGTATATGAAAATATCTCAAACAAGGGTGAGATCCTAGCAGGGTAATTATGAGTTTGGTTGAAACTGCACACAGATATTATTGTTGTAATCCCTACATGTAACAATTTGTACATTCACTGTAATTACACCTGAACAATGTAAAAACTATGTAAATACCAAAAACCATGTAAATAATAGTTATAGCAACACTAAGTGACTTGGGCATTCAAAACCCTTACATTGGCACAGTGAGATCTGAGTTGAGGCTTAAACCCATTGTATCATTATCCTATACCGCATACCGTATGAGTGGTTTCATAGCTTTACAGTAGTGGATGTCAGAGCCAAACTAAATTTGCGCAAAATTATAAATTCAACATGCTGACCATTGCAAAGCAACATAAACTGTGAAAATTATGATTATTCCTAATGGAAATTTATGAGCTGTGAATTATTTTTATGTTGCTGTGGCCTGCTGCTGTTGATTATGGGCACCAGTTCAGTTGTAATGGTGATCAGAAGCTGAGAAAGGATCCCCTTATAGAGTCAATTTCCGTATGATGTAGTGGCCCATTATATTTGTCTACGGTACCCCATATGGCCTGATGTGTAACCAAAACAGAGTGCAAAACAAGATTCAGCTGTGAGCCCCATGTTCTCATTTAAGACAAATTACATCAGTCTATCTGTTACATCTAGAACTTTTATGGGAAATCTGTCACATTTCTCAATGAAAACTGTACCCAACTACCTCATCCCCATATTGTTATTTATTTTTTTGCTCTTTTGCACCCCAGTATCTCTACTTGCACAACATCATCTGCACGTCTATCGCTTCAGTGTTATTGCTAACTTGTAATTATTTCGCCACTATGGCCTATTTATTTCCTTACCTCCCTAATCTTGCTTTATTTGCACTCACTGTATATAGATTTTTCTATTGTGGTATTGACTGTACGTTTGTTTATCCCATGTCTAACTCTGTGTTGTTGTATGTGTCGCACTGCTTTGCTTTATCTTGGCCAGGTCGCAGTTGTAAATGAGAACGTGTTCTCAACTGGCCTACCTGGTTAAATAAAGGTGAAATGAAAATGTTTAAAAAAAGTTTTGCAAGGTCTTTACTTTTGAGAGTTTTGTTTATATTGTAGTTATTAAGCATTATTTTGAATTTCTCATTACATACATTTTACTGCAACGTGCGCTGTCCAAGATTCCCCAGTACAGGAGTAATGTTATGGTTTCAAATATGCTTCTTTGCACTGATATGTCTTTTCAACATAAATTATTTTTCAGCTCAAAGCTGCAGAAATATGTAACAGCTATTTTAGTTGAGATTGTACCACACGTCTTAATGAGGAAATAGCAAACTTATGCAGATATCAAAATGTTATACTGTACCTGTTCTTGTCTTGCAGTTTAGTGATTTTAGAAGTCTGTACCAATAATTCCTTCTCCAGTTTGTTTGTAGATAATGAGTTCTCCAACAACTTGATCTCAATTCTTGATGTCTGGTTCATAACCTACACATAATGACAATAAATGGCAACACTTTATTTAGAGTGGTGATGTGTAGCATTCATTCTCAATGCGTCATCAATTATTTCCAAGGTAATGTACAGAACGTCAGCCTTAATCCCTTCCTTAATGATTACTATGTCACCAATATAAGTAAAGTGTTACCAAATAAACAGATTCCACCAACTTGTGAGCAATGTTTAAAAAAAATTACATTCCACAGTTTTATTCTGTTGACCAGAGAGACAAATTAGCATTATGAGGCTATGCAGAACTTTTACCTCTGATGGTGTTCTTGAGCCAAAAGGGATCCTATAATTGGACAGAAAAATTTACCCGAAATGACCTTATTGGACAGAGAGCGGCAATCTTCCATAAACAAATGAGCAAACATTAAGGAAAAACTAAGGATTGGTGTGGTTTCATGAGATAATACATTGATTTATATTATACTGAACAAAAATATAAACGCAGCATGCAACAATTTCAAAGATTTTACTGAGTTACAGTTCATATGATAAATGAATCAATTGAAATCAATTAATTTAGAACCCAATCTATGGATTTCGCATGACTGGAAATACAGATATGTATCTGCTCACAGATTTTTTGTGCATTCAAATTGCCATCAATAAAATGCAATTGTATTCATTGTCCGTAGCTTATGCCTGCCTGCCCATACCATAACCCCACCATGTGGCACTCTGTTCACAACGTTGACATCAGCAAACCGCTCTCCCATACGACGCCATACACAAGATCTGTTGTTGTGTGGCTGGTTGGATGTACTGCAAAATTCTCTAAAACAATGTTTGGTAGAGAAATTCATATTAAATTCTCTGGCAACAGCTCTGGTGGAAATTCCTGCAGTCAGCATGCCAATCTGTGGCAATGTGTTGTGTGACAAAACCGCACATCTTAGAGTAGCCTTTTATTGTCCCCAGCACAATGATCAATGATGTAATGATCATGCGGTTTAATCAGCTTCTTGATATGTCCCACCTGGCAGGTGGATGGATTATCTTGGCAAAGGAGAAATGCTTACTAACAGGGATGTAAACACATTTGTGCACAACATTTTAGAGAAATAAACTTTTTGTGTGAATCAAACATTTCTGGGATCTTTTATTTCAGCTCATGAAATATGGGACCAACACTTTACATGTTGTGTTTATATTTTTGTGCAGTGTATATCATTTGAACCAAACAGCAGAAATTCAAGCCAAATATTAACGTCTATTAGCAACTTAAGTTCCATAGTGTGTCTCTTAGGATATATTTTTTTATAGAGTATAAGTTTTTGTTTCATGCATATCTTCGTTGTTAATTAGTTTTATGGAACATCTCATTTAAGAATTATCTTTGAGATTCTGATCACATATAACTCAGATGTAGCCATTACCTTAGCCTCGACAACGTTTAACTTGTGGGTCTGTTCTGCAGTCTGAGTCAACAGGTTAGTTCCGATTTCCAGCATGGTAGCAGTCTGGTTGTGTACTGGATGGTCTTGAATATGCACCATCTCCATCTTGATGTTTTCCTGGATATACTTTTCTAGCTGCAGACACACAAAAACAAATGTTTAACTTCTAGAGCCCCAGGTTTTTGTATTCTACAGTAGATTAATTTCAGTTTACCTTCCCACCTTGTGCAGTAATTGTTCCATATTTTGGAGGGTAAGTATGGAAACAAATTATGCATAAGTTAGGAAAAGGTTGTTGTGAAAAATGTCTATTTTAAAATAATTTTTATCTCTCACATACAGTGACAGATGATCTGAAATCTCAACATTTCCAGTCATTGAGTGGCACAAATTTCTACATTGCTTTAAATAACCACAATGCCTGAGCACCCCAGGTTGAGGACAGGCTGTTTGTTATTAGAGACATACTGCATCCCTCTTCGTAGTCATCCTATGACCTGGGCTCTTTGGGAACATGCACTGGTGCCAGCAAAGGTGCGGAAAAGTGGCCTCTAACTCAAACTCAGCACAAATAAATACTCGGTCCCCACGATATCAGAAAACACTGAGAGAGAGAAGGAGCCGATACATTTATCTTAACTGTAACAAACACAGGAATCCCTGGGGTATATTTCTAATGTGGTCAGTAGAACATTAGCGTGATAGCATTTTAAAGGTTCAAGTTATTCACAGGCATCAGTGTGCCCTTGGTTTGTTGACAAGACAAAAACGACCAGAGGAAGTAGATGGAATATGGCCAATTTTCCTCGTCAAGGTTCCCTTGACACTCTAATTACTTTTGCAATGGCTAATAACTCCACCTGATTCAGCCATGGCAGGGACCGGAGGTTTAGTGGGGGGAAATTAATTGACATAAACAAGAAACAAAAAGGTCACGCTTTTTTTGTTGGTTCCCCAAAGACACAGTGTGCTTTTACTGGTTAATTGACCCTTGCTTCCTGCCTTTGGATTAAAATTACACAAGACCTGCCCATAATATGAGTTTGGGAACACAGCTACACTTTCTAAGGGTCTGTTAAACTGCTGTTAATTTAAACCAGATGTCTCGTTCTTTCTGATCCTAGTACCTCGGAGGGACTGTGTGACCAAACAGCCCTAATAAAAAAGGGAACTGGCACTGATAAAGAACTAGGTAACAACTGCATAGAAGTGTGTCTGGAACTATTGCAGGGGAGTCATTTCAGCTAAACCTATAGGGTATGGCAGTGTGACAGGGAATTTCCCTGCACGGAATTGTTATAAAATTGAAGCTCATTTACTGCATTTCTACACAATTTAAAAACTCAAATAGTTTATTTTGGAGAACAGCAAAAAACAAGCAAAATTGACTCCAGCCATTATCACCTTGTTGATGTTGCTTCATTCACCTCAGTCAATAGGAGTTAATGTTCTACAAACCCATGTCATACAATAATGATCTGCTACGCACTAGCTCAGCATCTGCTCTGTTTTGAGAAAAGATTGCGCTGTTTCCTGCAGCTGAGTCGATGGGCTCTCCATAAAGCCAGCCAGCCATACAAACAGCCAACCCTCCCGCTCCCAGGTGTTTGCATGGTCCTAAAGTCAGTCGGGCTAATACCGCTAAACTGTATTTGTCTATTTATCAAGATTGTAGTGATTTTAGTAGCCTATTTTAAACTGTTGGTGTTGCTAGGGTATGGTGACTGCTAGGGTATGGTGACTATTTTATTAGCACTTACTTGTAACCTTCAAGCTGTTGTGAAGGCTGGTATCACATACAATAAATCTCCATCCCAGCATTCGTGAGACATTACAGGTCAATCATACACCGTCATACCAAATGGTCTCATTGCATGACAAGTGAACACATCAAGATGATCACTCAAAGAATGCACACATTAGCTGAAAATAACTGCCACAAAATTTAAAAAACGTGCATATTCAAAATGTTCAATTTAGCAAGTAAGTGAGTGGTTAGCGAATGGTTAGGGGTGGGTTAGGGATTAGTTAGTGACTTATGGTAAAGCATGGAAACTAGTTAAGGTTAGGATTAAATGTAAACAACAAGCATGGATTCATACCACCATCACGCTTACCTGGGTTCAAATAATGGCTGTTTGCTCGAGCGTGTCTGGGGTGCCAGATGGGTGGGTTTGTACTTTTTTTGACAATTTGATTGGTTCCATTGTACAAGGCAAACTCAATCAAGCACAGGTAATGTATTTTAAAGATTTCTAATACTATTTGAAGACAGGTTTGTCGTGAACTGTGAAACACCGTTGTAAATACTCTCAGAATTAATTTGCTATAATTCATCGTATGATTATTACATTTGAAAAGACAATTCCTGAAATTGGGGACACAGGGTAACCGAAACAAAAGTTGTCCAACTTAAGGCATTTTGCAAATGAGTCCAAAGCTAAAACACATAGAGTGTCCTTGGCCAGTTGCACACGTTTCTCTGTAATCCCCCCAAATCCTTAATATCTTTGGGGTTTGCCTCTGTCTAGGTTGCTGCCTGAAGTCAACCACTCCACTCGGCTGAACAAAACAATAACTTCCTGCTCCTGGGCTCTTGACTGCTTTCCAGTAGAACTATTAGTAGTAAAACCGTTTTAACCCTCCATCACTTCACTCTCATATGACAAGCCCAAACACGGACTGAAGCAATGGCCTGAGGTTCTGTTGCTAAATGAATTTCCAGTGGCATGGAGGAAGGCCTCCGTCAAACTAGGAAAGTTAGATAGATTTGAATAACTAATTTCCTAATAAAGATAAGAAAGTGTGGTAAGAAGGGGTTTCCTTAAACCTCAGATTAATTGGGAGAAGAGTGGATATTCCAAGAACTTGATTTAAAAACTAATGTTGCATTATGTGTTCATAAGAGTCATTCAAATTTCAGCTAGGCTGATTTGATTTTGTAGACTGTGACAGTATAAATTCAGAGTATATTAAAGCCTCCAGCTTTGACATTAAACCCCTTGTCTGCATCATCTAATTGCAAAACCACACATTATACCTTCAGCTACAATGACATATTTTGTTATAAGTAATAAGCCCAAACAGCAATCGTCTGCGGGGCATATCTGGTTGTTTTGTGACACAAATGGGTCAGTGCACATCATATGGCTCAGATATTGTCTGAATGTGGGATATTCACACTTTCCTATGGGCCAGATCTGGCTTGAGGTAAGTGGCCCGAACAGCTTCCTGTAGTTGCTGGCCCACTTTTGGACTGAATGTGAGCTGCATTTATCTTGCTGGGAAAGTTCTGGCCTTTTCATGGCCAATATCTGGTTTGGTTAAAACTGTGTTAGCCTCTCTTGAGCTTAAGCCATTGCATTAGTTTGTGGAGCTAATGCAACTATTCTGGTCTCAGGCAAGGTTACTCAACACGTTACAAGGACATCGATGGCAAAAGTGCATAAAGATGGCTGAATACAGACATACCGTCATTGTTTTAGCACTGTGTGTTAAGACGATTGTTATGAATGGTACTGCAACACTCATAAAGATGTTATGGCTGGTTTCATAAAGGTGTTATGGATGGTTTCATAAAGGTGTTATGGCTGGTTTCATAAAGGTGTTATGGCTGGTTTCATAAAGGTGTTATGGCTGGTTTCATAAAGGTGTTATGGCTGGTTTCATAAAGGTGTTATGGCTGGTTTCATAAAGGTGTTATGGCTGGTTTCATAAAGGTGTTATGGCTGGTTTCATAAAGGTGTTATGGCTGGTTTCATAAAGGTGTTATGGCTGGTTTCATAAAGGTGTTATTTTTTCCTCTCTTTTTATGTCTCATAGAGAGAAAAATGGATAGGGTTCAAAGATCAGCTCGTTCTACATGATATGGGATAAAGATGTTACTATAGAATACGGACAGAGCCATCTTGGGTGCGGCACAAAAATATTCCGATTGATAAACACAGCATGAAGCATTCTTATTGCTGAAAGTCCACAATGTGGATGTTTTGGTATCATCTGGGAGATGCATGGAAAACTCCCCTGAACATTGCTCAATTTAACCTCAATACAAGCCAAATGTGTTTATGTTGGATGGATCGGAAACATTGTCTGCCTTCAAATGTCACTCTAAAAGAGTGTTCCGCAACAACGTTACGTAAATGTTATTGTTATGTATAATGGTTTCTAAAAAATTGTTTAATTTGTGTTCATAGGACAGCATCGTTTTTACAGAGAGTCATGTTGTTGAATATTCAAGTGTCCCTCTTTTTCATCACTCAGTTATAGAAGCAGTTTCAGCATCTTTTGTATGCTGGTTTGGATCTAATTGTATGAAGTTGTGGGAGTTTTGTGGAGGCCTAATTTGGGCGAAACTTATTTTAATTTTATATGATTATCTAAACTCTAGTACATCATCCTCCACCACACACCGAAAATAAAACAATGACCAACCACTGAAGCTACAACCTTCAAAATTAGTTTAGCAACTCTTATTTTGAGTATTTCTTATTACCATGGATGTTTGAGTAAAGAAGGGCAAAACAGTTACTCCACACCAGGTGGCAGTTGGCAGGCACAAGATACAACTGATGTCCTGATGATTGAGAAGAGCTGGCGTGTTTACATAGCTTTAGGGTCTTTTGTATGGAAGTGGGCTATGCTAATATTGACCTAAACATACCTTCCATTTTACGTGGTGCCAAGCAACATCTAATCCCTGATGAAAAGTGACCACTGTGGATTCTTCCTTACCCACAATCCTCTAGCTGAAAACTTCCCACAATAACAGGTCATCAAAAACATATTGTTATGTAGAATATTATCTGTTTAGAGTACACAGCATTCAAGTCCATTCCTATCACATTGTACTGTTCTGTTGCTGCAACCTAAAATACATAATGACTATGACTGTACCGTGTAAGCCTCGCAACACTCTCTGAGTATGTGGGAGGGTCAGTGGGAGGTTGCTAATCCCCTACAAACAAGCTGCAACAAACATCTCACTCATCCAGGCCCAAATCAGGACCAGATGGACAAAGTCAACAATGGGTACTGCAAGCAAGCTAAAGGTCTTGTTTTATGTCCTTTCTCTAGCTCTGTCAACATGTACAGTGCATTCGGAAAGTATTCAGACCCCTTGACTTTTTCCACATTTGTGACTTTACAGCCTTATTCTAAAATTGATGAAATAGTTTTTTCCCCTTCACCAATCTACACACAATGCCCCATAATGACAAAGAAAAAACATATTTTTAGAAATGTTTGCAAATGTATTAAAAATATCACATTTACATACGTATTCAGACCCTTTACTCAGTACTTTGTTGAAGCACCTTTGGCAGCGATTACAGCCTCGAGTCTTCTTGGGTATGAAGCTACAAGCTTGGCACACCTATATTTGGGGAGTTTCTCCCATTCTTCTCTGCAGATCCTCTCAAGCTCTGTCAGGTTGGATGGGGAGCGTCGATGCACAGCTAAATAGGTCTCTCCAGAGATGTTCAATTGGGTTATAGTCCGGGCTCTGGCTGGGCCAGACAAGGACATTCAGAGAATTGTCCCAAAGCCACTCCTGCGTTGTCTTGGCTGTGTGCTTAGGGTCCTTGACCTGTTGGAAGGTGAACCTTCGCCCCAGTCGGAGGTCCTGAGTACTCTTGTGCAGGTTTTCATCAAGGATCTCTCTGTACTTCAACCCGTTCATCATTCCCTCGACCCTGATTAGTTGCCCAGTCCCTGCCGCTGAAAATCATGCTCAAAGCATGATGCTGCCACCACCTTGCTTCACCGTAGGGATGGTGCCAGGTTTCCACCATGCTTCACCATAGGGATGGTGCCAGGTTTCCTCCATGCTTGGCATTCAGGACAAAGTGTTCAATATTGGTTTCATAAGACCATAGAATCTTGTTTTTCATGGTCTGAGTCCTTTAGGTACCTTTTGGCAAAGTCTCAGCGGGCTGTCATGTGCTTTTTACTGAGGAGTGGCTTCCGTCTGGCCACTCTACCATAAAGACCTGATTGCTGGAGTACTGCAGAAATTGTTGTTCTTCTGGAAGGTTCTCCCATGTCTGTCAGAGTGACCATTGGGTTCTTGGTCACCTCCCTGACCAAGGCCCTTCGCCCCTGACTGCTCAGTTTGGCCGGGCAGCCAGCTCTAGGAAGAGTCTTGGTGGTTCCAAGCTTCTTCCATTTAAGATTGATGGAGGCCACTGTGTTCTTAGGGACCTTCAATGCCGACCAAATGTTTTGGTACCCTTCCTCAGATCTGTGCCTCTTCACATTCCCATCTCGGAGCTCTACGGACAATTCCTTCGACCTCATGGCTTGGTGTTTGCTCTGACATGCACTGTCAACTGTGGGACCTGTGTGTGCCTTTCCAAATCATGTCCAATCAATTGAATTTACCACAGGTGGACTCCAATAAAGTTATAGAAACATTTCAAGAAGGATCAATGGAAACAGAATGCACCTGAGCTCAATTTCGAGTCTCATAGCAAAGGGTCCGAATACTTACAGTGGGGCAAAAAAGTATTTAGTCAGCCACCAATTGTGCAAGTTCTCCCACTTAAAAAGAGGAGAGAGGCTTGTAATTTTCATCATCGGTACACTTCAACTATGACAAACAAAATGAATTTAAAAAATCCAGAAAATCACATTGTAGGATTTTTTATGAATTTATTTGCAAATTATGGTGGAAAATAAGTATTTGGTCAATAACAAAAGTTTATCTCAATACTTTGTTAAATACCCTTTGTTGGCAATGACAGAGGTCAAACGTTTTCTGTAAGTCTTCACAAGGTTTTCACACACTGTTGCTGGTATTTTGGCCCATTCCTCCATGCAGATCTCCTCTAGAGCAGTGATGTTTTGGGGCTGTTGCTGGGCAACACAGACTTTCAACTCCCTCCAAAGATTTTCTATGGGTTTGAGATCTGGAGACTGGCTAGGCCACTCCAGGACCTTGAAATGCTTCTTACGAAGCCACTCCTTCGTTGCCCGGGCGGTGTGTTTGGGATCATTGACATGCTGAAAGACCCAGCCACGTTTCATCTTCAATGCCCTTGCTGATGGAAGGAGGTTTTCACTCAAAATCTCACGATACATGGCCCCATTCATTCTTTCCTTTACACAGATCAGTCGTCTTGGTCCCTTTGCAGAAAAACAGCCCCAAAGCATGATGTTTCCACCCTCATGCTTCACAGTAGGTATGGTGTTCTTTGGATGCAACTCAGCATTCTTTGTCCTCCAAACACGACGAGTTGAGTTTTTACCAAAAAGTTATATTTTGGTTTCATCTGACCAAATGACATTCTCCCAATCTTCTTCTGGATCATCCAAATGCTTTCTAGCAAACTTCAGACGGGCCTGGACATGTACTGGCTTAAGCAGGGGGACACGTCTGGCACTGCAGGATTTGAGTCCCTGGCGACGTAGTGTGTTACTGATGGTAGGCTTTGTTACTTTGGTCCCAGCTCTCTCCCGGTCATTCACTAAGTCATTCACATTCGTGTCGTTCTGGGATTTTTGCTCACCGTTCTTGTGATCATTTTGACCCCACGGGGTGAGATCTTGCGTGGAGCCCCAGATCGAGGGAGATTATCAGTGGTCTTGTATATCTTTCATTTCCTAATAATTGCTCCCACAGTTGATTTCTTCAAACCAAGCTGCTTACCTATTGCAGATTCAGTCTTCCCAGCCTAGTGCAGGTCTACAATTTTGTTTCTGGTGTCCTTTGACAGCCCTTTGGTCTTGGCCATAGTGGAGTTTGGAGTGTGACTGTTTGAGGTTGTGGACAGGTGTCTTTTATACAAGTTCAAACAGGTGCCATTAATACAGGTAACGAGTGGAGGACAGAGGAGCCTCTTAAAGAAGGTCTGTACAGGTCTGTGAGAGCCAGAATTCTTGCTTGTTTGTAGGTGACCAAATACTTATTTTCCACCATAATTTGCAAATAAATTCATTAAAAATCCTACAATGTGATTTTCTGGATTTTTTTTCGTCATTTTGTCTGTCATAGTTAAAGTGTACCTATGATTAAAATTACAGGCCTCTCTCATATTTTTAAGTGGGAGAACTTGCACAATTGGTGGCTGACTAAATACTTTTTTGCCCCACTGTACTTAAATAAGGTATTTCTGTTTTTTATTTTTAATACATTTGCAAAAATGTCTAAAACCCTGTTTTTCGCTTTGTTATTATGGGGTATTGTGTGTAGATTGAGGGAAAAAAAGTAATTTCATAAATTTCAGAATAAGGCTGTAATGTAACGAAATGTGGACAAAGTCAAGGGGTCTGAATTCTTTCCGAATGCACTGTATATAGTGCATTGCCTTGTGCCCTCTATGTCTCTTGCATAGAGTGCCTTGTTTCAAAGACCAGTGTAAAAGTACTTCAATCTCACACCTCCTTTGTCCTCCTCAGCTTCCATCCATGGCAAATGTTACCCGAAGAGGGAAGTAGGTGATGGTTGGGTGAGAAAGGCATTATTTGCTATGGTGCATTCATGCTGTACTATATGAATGCCTGGTTGGGGGCAGGGTTGGGTATGTTACTTTCTAAATGTAATCCATTACAGTTACTAGTTACTGTCCAAATTTGTAACCAGTAACATAACTTTTGGATTACCCAAACTCAGTAACATAATCTGACTACTTTCAGTTACTTTTGGATTACTTTACTCAAGAGGCATTAGAAGAAGACAAAGAGGATCCATCAAACGTATTTGGTGTGTCATCATAGTAGTCTCTGACTTGTGGTCAGACTTGCTCAGGTGGAACAAACTTAAACTTCCGCCTTTTTATAATTATGAATTGAATGTCATTGAGAAAGCAGACAGGTGTCAATGTATTTTTTCGCAAAAACATCCTTGCCAAATGTAAAAGTAATCAAAGAAGTAATCATCTAGTTTTTTGAAAGTATCTGTAATCTGATTACAAGTACTTTTGCTGGTAACGTAATTGACTACAGTTGCAAAAAATTGTACTCAGATGACATGTAATCAGTTACACTCAAACCCTGGTTGGGAGGATATGGTTTTAAGCTGACCATAGGGGATGATACTGTGTATATGCATATGGAGTTCAAACCCAAAACACATAAAGGTCCTGCTTATCAATCTTGTTAATCAAAGACCTATTATTTCAATCCATGTCACGCCCTGACCTTATAGATCCTTTTTTCCCCCCTCTATGTTTGGTTAGGTCAGGGTGTGACTCGGGTGGGAAAGTCTATGTTTTCTATTTCTTTGTTTTTGGCTGTGTTTGTGTGTGTGTGTGTGTGTGTGTGTGTGTGTGTGTGTGTGTGTGTGTGTGTGTGTGTGTGTGTGTGTGTGTGTGTGTGGTTCCCAATCAGAGGCAGCTGTCTATCGTTGTCTCTGATTGGGGATCACATATAAGTTGTCATTTTCCTTTTGGGATTTGTGGGCTCTTGTTTTCTGTTTAGTGTCTGTACCTGACTGTACGCTTTCGTTTTCACTTTTGTTATTTTTGTTTGAGTGTTTAAAAAATGTAAAAAATATATCATGAACACTTTCCACACTACGCTTTGGTCCACTCTTCGCTTTGGTCCACTTTCGACGAGAGCCGTTACAAGCCATTTGACTTGGCACACAGATGACTTCATTTTTGAAACACAGGGATTTGACGTTACACGTAGCCCTACTTATTTTATTAACTATGATAATAAATAGCCCCCACATGACTATTAATAATAGCTATTAACAAACTCTGTTGTCATTGTGTTTTCACAGATGGGATTTGACGGACATCTAAGATTAACATAATTTTGTAACTCGGGTACTGTTGAGTCTGTCCATCTACAGATGTAGGCTCTTAATTTGATCACTATTTTGTTAATGAGAATTTCCCTGCAAGGCAGGACATGCGAAGTAGTAGTGCATTTGAGTTTTAAAAAGGCTTCTAAAGTTTGTAATTTTCACTTTGAAATGTCAGACTTGACAAAATAAACATGTATCAAGCCATACAGACATTTCCATTAATTATAATCCACATAATAATTCACATTTCCTGCTGTAGCAAACTGGCTCATATTAAGATCCAACATCTCTACTCTGTTTTACCTTGCTTTGTGTCTTGAACGCATGCAACATGCTCAATTAGCCTGGATAGCATCTCAGGAAAGTGCACTCTCCTCCAGAGTGGCACTACATTACACACTGAACTAGAAATCATGTTGACAACAAGGAACGGGACAAAGTCAACCTAGATCTGTCTATCTAATTAAAATCAGGGTAACACTTTATTTGGATCGTCCATCTGTAGACTGTCTGTCTATCTACAGACTATCAGTAACATTTCAACTAACTATCTATTAATCTTAACCCTTATCCTAACCCTAAACTTAACCATTACCCTTAGTCTAAACCAAACCCTAACCTTAGCAAGCAGTTGCTTATCAACAGATAGTTTGTTGATAGCATGACCGTATGTAGAGCATCTACAGATGGGCTATTCGGACTACACAAATAAAGTGTGGCCAACATCAGCCATGGGGTTTCTTTGTCCAACGATCTGCTGTCCTGCTGAGGAGACCTTGCCGTGGATGGTAGAGCTTGAACAAGGCTTGTTGGTTCTCTGTGATAAAAAGGGAATGTTTTAGGCGCTTGGCCTGGCTCCAGGGTATGGAGAGGGGGGTCTCTAGGGACCCCTGCATGGTGTCTCTAGAGACCCTGCATGGTTGTGAGCAGACTGGCGCTCTGCCACATGCACTGTGAATCCCCCCCCCCGTTCCCAACCCCTCAACCCCCCCCCCCCCCCCCAACCCTCGAACTCCGATATCGCCACTGCAACACTCCCCATCTGATCATACTATTTCCATGGCTACAGAAAGCTCCTTGCCTGCCAATAAGCCTCATAGAAATAAGTCATTTTCATCAAAAAGAGGCTGACTTTTTAGCTCTGCCGCTGATAACACATGTCCATGTTAGAGACAAATACTTGGCCTTTTGGACATAGATAAATCTCACATCTCACAGCATGTGCTTGTTCGACAGCACTTTCATCATATAATATGACAGTATATCTTAAAAGGGAGCCTAACCTTGAAGCCACATGCACATCGTACTCTGGAATGTGTCCACAATTCATTCATTGTAATTCAACATGATAGGAAGGACTGGAGTCCAGTTCTTGGCCTGAGAATCTTCCCTACGGAATGGAATATGTTATTGAGCCACAATGTTGCCATATAGAGCTCTTCCAATGGCTTGGCATGCAGCATTTAAAAAACTTGTTCAGTTAAAAAATTGCCATGACTAATGGCTTTATCATTCTGGGACCCTCTCAGAGTTGAAGGCACTTCAAAGAGTTGTGAAAGGATATAGTGAAGCGTAAAATGATTCCCAAAATTCAAAGAAACAGTCAGAGACATAATATACTGTATCCTATTTGCCGAAGGTAAAAGAATCCAGCGAATGTAAAAGATGGTCTGAAAATAATAATAAGAAGATGTAGTCATAAAATCATCCCTGCAGTTCATTGATAAGTATGCAGTAAAATAAGAGGATTTATAGAAAGTTTTAAAGAGAAATATTGCATTTTTGAATGATTTTATTGTAATTTTGTTCAAATTATTCAACACATGTTGTTCAACACATGTTGATCTACTCTGAATTGTAGAGAATCATCCATATTATACAAATGCTGACTGGTATGTCTCTTATAACAATTGCATGGATTAGATGGGATAGACTTCAAGGCTATATTGAATGTTTTCCACGTCATGCATATGGTTGCAGTATGTATGGTCATATTGGCACATTGTGTATTGATGCATGAACATTTTACAGTCTGACATAGATTCTTGAGCAATTCTTGACCATTTCTGATAGAGAAGTGACGGATCAGTAACATCTTTTTAAACTGACTTGTTATAAGCATTTATATGAACCCGTACAATGTCTTATTAGGCTTACCGGGTTAATAATATTTGAATAGACTGAAAATAACTGTTATTTAGTCGGGACCATTATGAAATAGGAGTAAGACATTACAAGGGGTTTCTTACATGCTTATTGGAAGTTTTACATTTACTGTACCTGTCGGCTTTAAGGTAAAGTGTTACCAAAATATCTATTTAAAAAATATGTACGGACATTATGGCATGACACATCCTCTTCTCCATTGTTTGTTTTTGTTTAGGCGCACCTCTTCATTACGAAGAGTGTCACTGTCACGATCGCCGTCTTCGTGGAAATGACCGGACCAAGGTGCAGCGTGGTGAACGTACATTTTACTTTATTATAAATGTCGCCAACAAAACAAGAACCAACAAAAACAACCGTTTACTAAGGCTATACGGGCCACTAACAAAGACAACTACCCACAACTAAGGTGGAAAAACAGGCTGCCTAAGTATGATTCCCAATCAGAGACAACGATAGACAGCTGTCCCTGATTGAGAACTGCCAAAACATAGAAACACAGAACATAGAGTTTCCCATTCGAGTCACACTTTGACCAACCAAACATAGAGAATAAAAAGAGCTCTACGGTCAGGGCGTGACAGTCACTAACAAATCAACAATCATTGGAAAAAGAGTATGTTAAAATGTTATGACGAGACACACTGAAGACACCATCACTACAATCTCGGTTTGTTTAGAGGAGAAACTAAGAGCAAAGCAAACAGTACCCCAAAACGGTTTCATTTTTTCCCTTCACTTTGAATAACTTATGAGGTGGAGGGTTAAGACCATATTTGACTGAACCAGATTCCAGCCTTAATTATCATTATCAAAGTTACAAGTCAGCTGGAAGCAAACCATGTTTACTTAGCAATTGAAATCATGCTGTGACCAATCGCAAGGAGAGAGCTGACCCTGTGCAAAGGGAAAGTGCAGTGCTATAGTGCAAGTGCAAAGATTCCTCTCCCTAAGCTAACACACAATGCTTAATAGACACTGCTAAGGCGAAGGCTAAGACTGAGTAAACTTCAATGGAAGAGAGCCTAAAGAGTGAAAAGAGTGAGGGGTAGTTAGAGTTTATGAGAAACACCATCATCTTTGAAAAGAGTACAGATCCAGAAATGAACTACAACATAGTATTTGTGGTAAATAAATCAGAGGATACCATGCTCCTGGTAGCCTGGCAGAGTGAAAACTGTAAAGCCCGAGATGCAGGTACAGGGAGTCAAACATTTAATCGGAACAGACATGAAACAAGGCAGGAACAGCGTCAGCACACGAGTATAATGGACAAATGGCAATCAATGCTGAATCGTGGAACAGACAGATATAGGGGAGGTAATGACAGAGGTGATTGAGTCCAGGTGAGTCCAATAATCATTGATGAACGTAACGGGGGAAGGCAGGTGTGCGTAATGATGGTGGCAGGAGTGCTTAATGCTGGGCAGTCTGAGCCCCAGGGGGGAAGAACGGGAGCAGGCGTGACTGTCCCGTCCCCTCTAGGGGTGCCACCCTGCGTCCCACCTGGGCGAGCCTGACGTGCCGGCCGAGGCACGGGCGCTGGACAAGCCGCAGGGCGTGAAAACCCAACGTACCGGCAGAGGCGTGAGAGCCTGGCGAGCCGGCTGAGGCCTGACGTGGGATGGGCGCCTTCCCGAGCCAACCTGGGCAAGAAACCTCTCAAGCCAGCTAGGGCGAGACAGCCCGACGAGCTGGTTTAGGCACCCCCGGTTCCATCGGTGGCGCCACCCAGACCCGACATTACCACCAACCGGAAAGGCAGCACAAGACAGGAACAGCGTCAGCACATGGGTATACAAGGAAACATGACAATCACTGCTGAAGCGGGGAACAGAGCGGGGGAACAGACAGATAAAGGGGAGGTAATGACAGAGGTGATTGAGTCCAGGTGAGTCCAATAATTGCTGATGCGCGTGACAGGGAAGGCAGGTGTCACACCCTGACCATAGTTTGCTTTGTATGTTTCTATGTTTTGGTTGGTCAGGGTGTGATCTGAGTGGGCATTCTATGTTGGATGTCTTGTTTGTCTATTTCTATGTCTGGCCTGATATGGTTCTCAATCAGAGGCAGGTGTTAGTCATTGTCTCTGATTGGGAACCATATTTAGGTAGCCTGGGTTTCACTGTGTGTTTGTGGGTGATTGTTCCTGTCTCAGTGTTTGTTTGCACCAGATAAGGCTCAGTCATTTGTTTTTTTCTTTTCACTTGTTTTGGAAGAGAAGAGAACGAGCGCCATTCTCCTTGCGGAGATGGTGCTAAATACATCAACACGGTCGGTCCCTGGGATTGGGCTGGCTAACACGATTAGGTTTGCTTGGAAGGAAAAGGAGATGGAGCCTTTAGGACGGGAATCTTTTGGAAGGATAATATTGATGGGGATTCTAAAGCTGACGGTGAAGGACGTGTTTTGTTTCCAAGGCAACTCGTTGGAGGGAGCATACGACGTGGCACTATATACAGAGGTAAAACACGATGATATCCTGAGAAGGGCAAGAGCAGTGGGAGGTGAGAGGCCGATGTGCCACTACGAAATAGCAAGCCTGGCGAAGAATAATTTTAGGGTTGTAACTGTCAACATTTACAACCCTTACGTTAAGGACGAAGAGGTGAGGGCTTTTCTGGGGAGATATATGGATAACGTCTCCTCAGCAAGGCACCTCAAAGACTCCCTTGGGTTTTGGAATGGGAGGAGAGGTTTCCAGGCCCTCCTCAGAGAGGACCCAAAGGGACATGGTGGCTACCTCCATCCTCCTGCTATGTTCTCCCTAGGGGCTGACAGGGGGACGTTGTTTTATGCACGTCAGCCCCCATTTTGCAGACGCTGTATGGCCTACGGTCACATATTCGCCTCATGCAGTACAAGAAAATGCAGATTTTGTGCATCTGAGGATCATGAGGGCGGCAGGGTAGCCTAGTGGTTAGAGCGTTGGACTAGGAACCCGAAGGTTGCGAGTTCAAACCCCCGAGCTGACAAGGTACAAATCTGTCGTTCTGCCCCTGAACAGGCAGTTAACCCACTGTTCCCAGGCCGTCATTGAAAATAAGAATTTGTTCTTAACTGACTTGCCTGGTAAAATAAAGGTAAAATAAAAAAAAAAAAAAAAAATGAGGCGAGGGATTGTGACAAGCCTAAGACGTGCCATGGGTGTGGCTCGTCAGCACACCTGTGGCGGGGGTGCCCGGCCCGTCAGCGGTCATATGCGTCTGCGGCTGGGGGGGGAGCAGGGGCGGGGGATGGGGGAAGAAGAGGAGGGGAAGGAAGCACGCCTCATGATCAGAGTACAGGTCCAGAGGGGAAGGCCACAAGGAAGGAGGAGGAGCAAGAAGCGGCGGAAGGAAGAGAGAAGGAAACGGAAGGCACGGGAGTAGGAGAACCAGGAAAAGCGGCGGAAGAAGGCAACCGAGTGGAGGAGCATGAGAGAGAAGAAAGCGATGGAGGAGTGGTGGAGAAGGAGACGGTGGAAGAGCAAGTGGACTGGGGGGAATGTGCCCTGGTGGAAGAGATGAGGGGTATGGTGGAGGAGCTGGCGGGGGGGGGGGGGGGTTGGTATCTCTCCACTGCCGTCATCACCAAAGAAGAGAATGAAGAGGAGGGAGCGATTGGCCGACAGTGAGAGGGAGGGGATGGCCAAGAGAGTGATGGGGGTGGGAGAAACCTCTGGGTTGCTGCTGGTTTCCACAGGCTCTCAATATCTGTTGGGTGGGGACACACCTAACAGGACTCAGGACTGGGTACAGGAGGAGGTGGGGAGTTTTTTGTTTGGGGATTCAGCCTCCCCGAATTTTTTCCAATCCAGCTGCAGCACTGGGGAGGGGGAGGATTGTGGGGGTAGACCCAGGGTGCAGGGCACCCCGGAGCCAAACACTATTCCTGCATCCTGGGTTGGTGAGATGGAGGAAGAGGAGGGGATGTTGGGAGTACAGATGGTGTTATCACCGGTAAATATGGAGCAGGGGAGAATCGGGTGAGTCTCCTGTTTTTGTTTTTTTCTGTCTGGGTTTAGAATTTGAGTGTATTACATGTTTTTATTTTATTCTTTCATGGGGTCTGATTTTACTTTTGTTAGTTTAAATGTAAGGGGTTTAAGGGATTGTGTTAAGAGGAGGGCGGTTTTTAGTTATTTGGAGGGTGTGGGGTTTGATTTTTGTTTTTTACAGGAGGTTCACCTGAGGGATGGAGGGGATGTTAATAGGTTTAAGAGGGAGTGGGACAAGGGGGAGTCGGTTTGGGGTGTTGGGGGGGTGCACTCATCGGGGGTAGGGATTTTGTGTGGGCACAGGGAGGTTAAAGTGGAGGATTCTTTTGTGGTAATGCAGGGGAGGGTTATAGGGGTGGATGTCACGATAAGGGATTGTAATTTTAGATTAGTGGTGGTGTATGGACCACAGGTGGTGGCAGACAGGAGGGAGATGGTGGACTGTCTGACGCCCCTGTGTGTCACAAATAGGAAATTAGTGATAGGGGGGGATTTTAATACAGATTTAGGAAGAGGGGGGGATAGCAGTGCAGGCGCCATTGCCAGGCTAATGGCTTGCCATGGTCTGGTAGATGGTGGTCTGCACACTACTCCGAAAATGGACGGTCCTACATGGCGCAACTCCAGGGGGGTTGAGCGGAGGCTCGACTATATTTTTGTACCCAGGTCTTTGGGTAAGTTGTCTGGGCGGCTGTTGCCTGTTTCCTTTTCGGATCACGACGGGGTGCTCCTGCAGGTGGGGTCGCCAGTCTGCCTCTTTGGTAGGGGGTACTGGAAGCTAGATCGGGATGTGCTGGAGGAGCAGGCTTTTGTTGACAGGTTTTATGGTTTCTTTTGGAGGCTTGAGGGTCTCCGGTCCATGTGCGAGGGGGTGTTAGAGTGGTGGGAATTAGTTAAGGTGAGGATTAGGGCTTTTATAATAGGGTATTGCAAGAGGAAAAAAAGGGAGGAGAGGAGGGAGGTGGATCGTATCCAAAGGTTAATTGAACTCGAGTACGAGGCAGGCAACCTCGGCGGGTCATTTGACTGGGAGAGATCCGCAACCCTAAAGGCGCAGCTCAGGGAGTTGCAGGAGCGGAAGGCTCGAGCTTTCCTGGAGCGTGCGCATAGTGGCTTTCTAGAACACAATGAGACTTGTTCTGCTATGTTCTTTAAGTCGGTTAGGGCCAGACAGAGTAGGAAGGTAATGCATGGCGTTAGGGAAGAAAATGGTAGTATAGTTAGAGAACCAGAGGATATGGTCAGGGTGACAACTGATCATTTCCAAGGTTTATTTAAGGAAAGGGAAATAGATGTAGAGCAGGGAAATGTGTTTTTAGAACACTTGTCCAGGCGGTTGCCGGAGGACATTAGAGAAGTGATGGAGGCCCAGATCTCACTAGAAGAGGTTGAGAGCGCTCTTAGGAGGATGGGAAAAGGGAAGGTGCCTGGGATAGATGGGCTGCCGGCTGAGTTTTATCTCAAGTTTTGGGGTATACTTGGACCAGTGGTCCTCGAAGTCTTGAAGGCCATCCTTGAGACGGGGGTCCCGGGGGGATCAATGGCTGTTGGTGTGCTGTCACTTTTATATAAGAAGGGGGAAGTAACAGACCTTGGCAACTGGCGGCCGTTGACCATGCTGTGTGTAGATTACAAGCTACTTGCAAAGGTCTTAGCAGACCGGTTGCGCACAGCCCTTCCCTACGTCGTCCATGAGGATCAGACGTGCGGGGTAGAGGGCCGCTCTATTAGATGGAACCTACAGTTAATCAGGGACTCCATCGCTTGGGTTGAAGATAGAGGACTGCCTTTAATGGTAGCAGCGCTAGATCAGGCGAAAGCCTTTGATCGCGTGAATAGATCATTTTTATTCAGAGTGTTAGGTCGATTAGGATTTGGGGCGAAGTTCATAGGATGGATTCGTACATTATATGTCGGAGCGGGGTGCCGAGTTAGTGTAAATAGTCACTTGGGTGACGTTTTTGACCTCTCGTCTGGGGTCAGGCAGGGGTGCCCACTCTCGGCTCTCCTCTTCGTTCTGTACATGGAGCCTCTGGGGGCTGCCATTAGGGCAGACACAGGGGTGGAAGGCTTGTTGATCCCTGGAAGTGGTGGGCTGCGTGTTAAGATGACGCAGTACGCCGACGACACTTCCTTGCTGCTGTGCAAGGACTCGTGCCTGACAAGGTCCCTTGCCATCTTTGGGGATTTCACCCGAGCGTCGGGAGCAGTTCTGAACCATGCAAAGTCTTCCGTCAAGTTTTTCGGAAGATGGCGCGGTAGAACGGATGTGCCCGGGGGGTTATCTCTCTGTGAGGGGGCCCTGAGGATTCTCGGGGTCCATTTTGAGACCTCCGGTTCAGCGACGCTAAACTGGAACATGCGTATCGCAGTGGTACAGAGGAAGCTAGCAATGTGGAAGGCTAGGTATTTGTCTTTTATGGGCAAAGTCCTGGTTCTAAAGGTGGATGTGTTGCCGTCTCTTTTGTATTTGGCGTACATCTACCCATTGCCGGCTAGTCTGAGGAGGCCTCTAGTGAGGCTTGTGTTTCAGTTCATGTGGAGTGGCAGGTGCGAGTGGGTCGCCAGGGCACGCATGCTTTGTCCCATCGGGGAGGGAGGTAGGGGGGTACCACATTTCCCCCTCAAGCTGGACGCAATTTTTGTTTCTTTCTTGTTAACGGAGCTTGCTCATCCAGTGATACACCCGTCCGGTTACCTCCTGCGGGTGTTCTTCTCGTATCAGGCGAGAAGCGTAATGGTGTGGTCTAACACGGGTCCTCGGGCGGAACAGCTGCCGTGGCACTTTGGTCATGCGGCCAAGTGGCTGCGTGCGCACCCTGAGGTTGAAGTTGCCCGAGTAGGTTTAGATCACAGGCACCTGTACGAGGAGGTCAGAAAGGCAGGGAGTCCGGAGCCTGTAGTGGGCATCTCGGAAGTGGTCTGGGAGGGAGTGCAGGCGCGGGGTCTGGACAACAGGCTCAAGGACCTGAATTGGTTGAACCTCCATAAGTGCTTGCCGGTACGTTCCATCATGTACCGGTATAGTTTGGTGCAATCCCCCACCTGTCCAAGATCTTCTTGTGGCAGGGAGGAGACTGTGCGCCATGTCTTTTGGGACTGTGCCTTTGCCGGAGTAGTATGGGCTAGGGCACGGGTGTTGTTAGGTTTGGTAAGGGGGGATTTTGTATTGACGTGGGCCAGGTTAGAGAGAGGTGTAGGGAGAGCGAGAGGGACGGATAGGGACAGGTTTCTGCTCTGGCTTCTCATGAGTCTCTTTAAACGGGGGCTGTGGGAAGCCAGGCAGAACATGGTGAAGACAGGGAGAGATTGGGGGGTGGAAGGGATAGTGAGGAGGGTGGAAGGAGATTTGAGGGGGAGGATGAAGAGGGAGGAGAGGAAGTGGGGGCAGCATGCTGCCCGGGAGAGGTGGAAGGGGGGTTTAGGGCTGGGTGTCATTTAGATTTGTAAGGGGATAGATTAGGGACGGGGAGATAGGGAAAGGTAGTTTGTAGGATGATGGGGAGGGAAGATGCTCCCCTGAGGTTTTGTTTGGGGTTTTTGTTTAGTTTAAATTAAAATACCACTATTTGAGTTTGTATGGAAATTATGAGTTGTAAAGAATGAATGGTATTGATGATAATAAATTATTTTTTATAAAAAATAAAAAAATAGGACTGTTTAGGTTTTTCACTTTTCTTGTTTTGTTTAGTTATTTCATGTATAGTGTATTTATAAATTAAAGAACGTGAATAACCACCACGCTGCATTTTGGTCCGCTTCTCCTTCACAACAGGAAAACCGTTACAGCAGGTGTGCGTAATGATGGTGGCAGGAGTACGTAATGCTGCGCCCTCGAAGAGCAGGAGCAAGCGTGACAGAAAACAACTGTTTGCAAACTATTGGATTAGGTTAAACCCTATGTTATTTTTATTTTGAGTCTGATTAAACTCATATTACTGTTACATAATGTCAGATCCTTGTGAAGATGTCAAACTGCTCATGTATTTCTTGGAATTGTGATGGTAAAGACATCTTATAAGCAATACATGAAGTTTATTTCTAAAACGTTACATCCACACATTTCTCACATCTGTGTTTTATAACCAGAAATGATTGCTTATGGGTACCTTCATGTGTGTGTAAAATATTACCGTTCTCAAATGTTTATTCATATATTTTAGGTGTGTATAATATACAGTACCTGTCAAAAGTTTGGACACACCTATTCATTCAAGGCATTTTCTTTACTTTTACTATTTTCTACATTGTAGAATATTAGTGAAGACATCAACACTATGAAACAACACATGGAATCATGTAGTAACCAAAAAAGTGTTAAACAAATCAAAATACATTTACAATTTGAGATTTTTCAAAGCAGCCACCATTTGCCTTGACAGCTTTGCAGACTCTTGGCATTCTCTCAACCAGCTTCATGAGGTAGTCACCTGGAATGCATTTAAATTAGTAGGTGTGACTTGTTGTGCATCTTAATGCGTTTGAGCCAATCAGTTGTGTTGGGACAAGGTAGGGTTAGTATACAGAAGATAGTCCTATTTAGTAACATACCAAGTCCATATTATGTCAAGAAAATAAGCAAAGAGAAACGACAGTCAATCATTACTTAAAGTCATTAAGGTCAGTCAATGTGGAAAATTTCCATAACTTTTAAAGTTTCTTCAAGTACAGTTGCAAAAACCATCAAGCGCTATGATGAAACTGGCTCTCATGAGGACCACCACAGGAAAGGAAGACCCAGAGTTACCTCTGCTGCAGAAAATACATTTATTAGAGTTAACTGCACCTCAGATTGCAGCCCAAATAAATGCTTTACAGAGTTCAAGTAGCAGACACATCTCAACATCAACTGTTTAGAGGAGATTGTATTAATCAGGCCTTCATGGTCAAATTGCTGCAAAGAAAGCACTATTAAAGGACAACAATAATAAGAAGAGACTTGCTTGGGCCATGAAACACGAGCAATGGACATTAGACCGGTGGAAATCTGTTCTTTGGTCTGATGAGTCAAAATTTGCGAGTTTTGGTTTCAACTGCCGTGTCTTCGTGAGACGCAGAGTAGGTGAATGGATGATCTTCGCATGTGTGGTTCCCACCGTGATGCATTGAGGAGGAGGTGTGATGGTGTGGGGGTGCTTTGCTGGTGACACTGTCAGTGATTTATTTAGAATTCACGAAAGACTTGCATTCTGCAATAATACACCATCCCATCTGGTTTGCCATTAGTGGAACTATCATTTGTCTTTCAAACAGGACAATGACCCAAAACACACCTCCAGGCTGTATAAGGGCTATTTGACCAAGAAGGAGAGTGATGGAGTGGTGCATCAGATGACCTGGCCTCCACAATCACCTGATCACAACCCCCAGGAAGCCTGTATTTCAGACATACGGGAGGGATGCTTGCAAATGTTTTACTTTTAAACTCAGAAAAAACAGAGATGCTAGTTATGGGTCCCAATAAACAAAGAGAGCTGCTGTTGGATCTGACAATTAATCTTGATTGTTGTAGAGTCATCTCAAATAAAACTGTGAAGGACCTCGGCGTTACTCTGGACCCTGATCTCTCTTTTGATGAACATATTGTGGCAGACCAGGGGGTTGGGGTCAAAGCGTTTACACAGATCAGACACGGACAGAGTAGGATGAGCTCAGTTTCAAAGGGGTTAATTAAAATAATGGTCCAAAAGAAAAGAACAGGTCGCCCCCAAGAGACCCTCTCTGGGATACCGTCTTCTGGGCTCCGGGTCTTGCTGTATCCTGTGGGGATCAAAAACTGAACTCCCTCCTGTTACCTCTGGTACCGTCCCCAACTATACGGGAGTCCTTTCCTCCCCTAGTCTCTCCCCTGTGTGCTTCCCTTCTGGCAGCTTCATGGGAGTTGTACAGTTGGTGAGCAATCAGCCCTTGATTACTCACCAATCCCCAATCAGCCCCAATTAGTCCTGGCCGGAGATCCCGTCAAGACCTGGCACGTCCTGCAGAAGGAGCCTTAACCTCTTTATGTATACTCCGTCTGTCACCAGGCCTCGACGAGTCTACCCCTGGTGGCTGACTTGCTGTACGCCACAATATCAAGAATATTTCAAGGACAGCTTTTTTCCATCTTCATAACATTGCGAAAATCAGAAACATTTTGTCCAAAAATGATGCAGAAAAACAAATCTATGCTTTTGTCATTTCTAGATTAGACTACTGCAATGCTCTACTCCCCGGCTACCCAGATAAAGCACTAAATAAATTCCAGTTAGTGCTAAACACGGCTACTAGAATCCTGACGAGAACCCAAAAATGTGATCACATTACTCCAGTGCTAGCCTCTCTACATTGGCTTCCTGTTAAGGCGAAGGCTGATTTCAAAGTTTTACTGCTAACCTACAAAGCATTACATGGGCTTGCTCCTACCTATCTCTCCGATTTGGTCCTGCCATACATACCTACACGTACGCTACAACCACAAGACGCAAGCCTCCTTATTGTCCCTAGAATTTCTAATCAAACAGCTGGTGGCAGGGCTTTCTCCTATAGAGCTCCATTTTTATGGAATGCCTATCCATGTGAGAGACGCAGACTCGGTCTCAACCTTTAAGTCTTTATTGAAGACCCATCTCTTCAGTAGGTCCTATGAGTGTAGTCTGGCCCAGGGGTGCGAAGGTGAACGGCAAGGCACTGGAGTGATGAACTGCCCTTGCTGTCTCTGCCTGGCCGGCTCCCCTCTCTCCACTGGGATTCTCTGCCTCTGACCATATTACTAGTGCTCTTCCATGACGTCTCTAGGAGGGGTGCGTCACTTGAGTGGGTTGAGTCACAGACTTGATCTTTCTGTCCGGTTTTTCGCCCCCTCGGGCTCGTGCGTGGAGGAGATATTTGTGGGCTATACTCAGCCTTGTCTCAGGGTAGTAAGTTAGTGGTCTGTTGATATCGCTATAGTGGTGTGGGGCCTGTGCTTTGGCAAAGTGGGTGGGGTTATATCCTGCCTGGTTGGCCCTGTCCGGGGTTATCTTCGGATAGTGCCACAGTGTCCACCGACCCAACCCCAATCTCAATCTCCAGGCTCCAGTATCTATGCTGCAATAGTCAATGTGCCGGGGGGCTAGGTCTGTTATACTTGATATAATTATTCTGTCTTATCTGGTGTCCTGTGTGAATTTAATTATGCTCCCTCTAATTCTCTCTCACTCCCACTCTCCCTTCCCTCCCGGAGGACCTGAGCCCTAGGATCATGCCTCAGGAATACTTGGCTTGATGACTCCTGGCTGTCCCCAGTCCACCCGGTCGTACTGCTGCTCCAGTTTAAACTCTTCTGCCTGCGGCTAGGGAACCCTGACCTGTTCACCATATGTGCTTCCTTGTCCCGAACCTGCTGTTTTCGACTCTCTCTCTCTACTGCACCTGCTGTCTCGGCCTTTGAATGCTCAGCTATGAAACGCCAACTGAAATTTACTTCTGAGGTACTGACCTGTTGCACCCTTTACAACCACTGTTTTTTATTATTTGACCCTGGTGGTTATCTATGAACTTTTGAACATCTCAAAGAACAATCTGGCCTTAAATGGCCATGTACTCTTAAAATCTCCACCCAGCACAGCCAGAAGATCCTTATTGATGTAACTTGTTTATTTGACTCTGTGGTAGTCTCATCTAGCTATCTTAAGATAAATGCACTGTAACGGTAAGTCGCTCTTGATAAGAGCGTCTGCTAAATGACTAAAATGGCAAATGTAAATGTTTTATGTGCAAATCTCATATTACTGTTTTGACAATTTTTTTATATTGATGTCACAAATATATAGTTTTTTTATTTAATTTTTTACATTTGACTGTGTAAAACCTGGCAGTACTACTTATTTCTCTGAGAGCGAGGCAGATATATAAGGGTTTTGCCAAAGAAACATCATTAGTCTCTCTAAAAATAAAACCACCAAGTGATAGATTCAAACAAATACATGTCTGTCATTGAACAAGCCCATGCCATAATTAGATGGTGAAAAAACAAACCAACCTTTTTCATTAGTTCTTTTAACAACAAAAGCTATTTCTGAAAATGGATATACACTCCGTGTACGGTTTATTAGGTACTCTCATCTAGTACCATGTCGGACGCCCCTTTGCCTACAGAACAACCTGAATTCTCCTGGGAATGGAACTGTTGCTCAATTGGTATCAAGGGACCTAACGTGTGCCAGGAAAACATTCCCCACACTCTTACACCACTGCCACCAGCCTGTACCGTTGACACCAGACAGCATGGGGCGGCAAATCTTGACTCTGCCATCAGCATGACACATACGGAACCAGGATTCGTCGGACCAGGCTATTTTTTTCCACTCAATTGTCCAGTGTTGGTGATCGCGTGCCCACTGGAGCCGCTTCTTCTTGTTTTTAGCTGATAGAAGTGGGACGTCTGCTGCAATAGCCCATACGTGACAAGGACTGGGGAGTTGTGTGTTCCGACATGCCGTTCTGCACTCCACTGTTTTGAGCCGCCTGTTAGCTTGCACAATTCTTGCCATTCTCCTTCGACCGCTAATCACAAGCTGTTTTTGTCCACAGGACTGCCGCTGACTGGAAGTGTTTTTGTTTGTCGCACCATTCTCTGTAAACCCCAGACACTATCGTGTGTGAAAAGCCCAGGAGGCCAACCATTTCAGAGATACTGGAACCGGTGCGCCTGGCACCGACAAGTCGATTAGGTCACTCGTTTTTGTCCATTCTAGCGTTCAATCGAACAGTAACTGAATGCCTCGATGCCTCACGTGGCCACATGACTCAATGTCTGTAGGAGCTAACCATTTTTTGTGATTGGGGTGGTGTACCTAATTAACGGGCCACTTAGTTTATAGCATTTTGGAAAGAAACTCTGCACATATTTGTTATTAAAAGCCCTGGAAGAATGTTTTGCTACAGTAATGGCCAAATGATGGTGTTAAGTTCATGTGTTCTTTACTTTTCTTCAACCACAGTTTCATGTCTTGTAAAAACAGCTATTTGAATCCATCTAATGCTTCACAATATCACAGTAATGTGCAGTTTGAACTCTCAACAGAGTCATTTGGAATTCAGAAATTTCTCCTACAACGCATTCTCAAAATCAAAATTGCCCTGGACTTTGTAGAGAACAAACAGTACTGCAGTACACCATCCATACATATCACATGCAGGGACACACTGGAGAAATACATTAACAGAAAACAACTAGAGTTGTTCCCTTTGGCCAGAACCTCCTAGTATAGGAGTTTCCAGTAGGAAATTGGCTTGCTGATGGTCTTTCACCAACAATGGATCATACTGTAACATTTAAAAAAATGACACTAACATAATAACATTTGTATTTATTGTACCTGGCAAAGCAGTGGTTGATAGATTGTCTTCATGAAACGAAACGAGAATCTATCCAAGATCAAGTGCGTTTGCATTACTCTGATGAATGATTAAATATGAGTATCGTTGTCAAAGTCTGATTGGATGCCAGACCCTCACTGTTTGGCAGACGCACCGTTTTACTGGGAGTTGAATCCTCACTAATTTTATTCTGAGCCACGGGATGCGTCCCAAATGGCACCCTATTCCCTACATAGTGCACTTAGATGGTTTCTGATCAAAAGTAGTGCACTATTAAAGAACAGCGTCCCATTTGGGATGCAACCATGGTGTCAGATCCATTAGCATGGCACCTATTACCATGACACAGGTATATTTACAGCCAACACTGTCTGCCTTTGGGCTACCAACCCCCACATGTACGTCACACATCCTTGGAAGTCGTGTCAGAGTCACTTGGAGTTGGTGTCAGGGTCACTTGGAGTTGGTGTCAGAGTCACTTGGAGTGGGTGTCACTTGGCACCCTCAAACAGGCAAGAAGGAATACCAGTGAAAACTATACTCTGAGCAGCGTCTAACTTTTAAATACAAGCAGCAAACACAGTTTGTGTCTACCAACCTCAGCTCCTCTAAAAGGGAATAAGTAATAGCAGGTAAAGTACACACTGACCAAAGTCTAACTTTTAAATCCGAGCAACAAACCAAGTTTGTGTCTGTGTAGGGAGCTGGCATCAAACATACTGACAGGTTTACCTTGAGCTCTGTTCCAAGCCGTCCTTATGGTACCCAGCCTGCTTACTGTGCCTCTTGCCTTACATCATTTACATGTGATCTCCAGGCAATATAGGCATAGACTCCAGATTACGTGCTTGATTAAGAGCTAATACATCTGATTTCGGATCAGATTCTGGTAGAGCTATGTCAGGCCCTGTCTGCTTCCAAGTCCTCGACGTTGCTGTCAAGGAAATAATGGGAAAGTGATGTTTTTTTTGTCCTGAATATGTTTTTGTTTCTGCCAACTGCTTCCTTCAATAACCTTTCTTATAGGAAAGGCCAACTGACAAATTCATCTTGTAAGTATTTTCATACAATGGGAAATCTGTTGGTTGATTAGTGAACCAGTGTGTGTACACAGGGGTTTGCTAATGTATTTGGCTTTTTTAGCATTGTTTAGAAGCTAAAGGACTTTACAAAGCAGAAAGACATAAGGCAAGGCCAGGCAGCATGGATAAACCCTCATTCTTGCCAGCGTACACAAGAAACAGAAGATACAGCTTAGTTTTGAGCAATGAATATCAGATGTTACAGACAGTATCGTATCGCCATTTTACAGTACTTTCATTGATACAGTCACATATGCATTAACATCTATCTGACTTTAGAGGCAGCCATAGAAGCTCCAGCCTGGCTCTGTCGGTCATAGTTCCAACATAATCCAGTTGGAACGGAGACAGAAGCAATACACAAGCCAACGATTTACGAGGGAGTTAAGAGACGTCCTTATCACTGTCTGGGAGACCGATAGTGGGGATGGTTCCTTCCACTCCAATGTTGACTGATGTCGTTGCAGGCGACAACTCTGGGAGTGCAGCCCCCCTCGACCATCTCAGTCTTGGAGATTTCTGAGACACTTCCTCAAGAATGATAATCATGGGAGAAAATGTCTATTTAGCACACGGAGGCCTCCACTGATCTGAGCCAACCCAATGTACACAAACAGGCTGCAACAGGCAGCCCAATTCTGATGTTTTTTACACTAATTGGTCTTTTGACCAATCACATTGATCTTTCCACATCAGATCTTTCTCCGAGCTGATCTGATTGGCCAAAAGACCAATTAGTGGAAAAAAATATCAGAATTAGGCTTCCTGTCGAAATTCAGCCAACGTCTGGTTATGACTGTGACGTTGGCACACACTGGATTAAGGCTAGGATTCAAACAAACCGCAAGGGCAGACTTTTAAAGTCAAATGCTGTACAATGTTGGCGTACTGTTACATATCATATGTATTTCACCATCTGCACACTCTTTCTTTAATGTTGTCTGACAATGCCACATGGAAAGCAAGCTTCTTAACTTCTACTCCGGGATTGAATTTCCATTATGGAGACGTTACTGTAGGATCTTTCAGCCTCTCAAACTGTTCAAATGACACAAACTACAGAAGAATCCCTCTAGGACTTCATTCTTTTCCCAGAATGAACTCCACATATTGTCGAGGGCATGGCACTTTGTATGAGGCTTTGAACAAAGGGTTCTCGTCATCAAACATGTGGCAAATTAAAGCTGTAAGAGCTTTTGATGCGTTTCTGCAGAAGTCAGATCCTTCCGATTGATAAGCTGGTAATCAGCGGAGGCTGATCTGAGATCTGGCGTTAGAGGGGAGTCCCGTGACAAAGGCCTTTACGAGGCCGTTAAAGACACTGCAAAACGCACTCCCCTCTACATGCCCTTCACAGCCTGCAGTGAAAACATTCTCAAACTATTCCCAACATTTCCTCCCCTTTTTAATAATCACTCCAATTCACTCCCTGCAGGGAAATGAAACCAGTGAGAACCGAGAGACAAAAATCTATTAACTAATGCTTCAGGGACTAGTTAATGCAGTATTATAGGAGGAGAAACTCTGCGTATTCTAAGAATCATTGCTATTAAGTATTATTAGAGCTGTCAGATAGAGATTGGTAGAATCTGTTTGAAGTACACTATAAAGAATGACGGCACTGGGACGTTGGCAAGGTATCCTCAAACAGATCATCTGTGAAGGAAGAACACTACAAGGATTCAGTGATATACGTTTGAAGTTGAAGTTGATCAATTATTGAAATAGTTTGTTTTTGCTGTTTTCTTATGTTCAAAGTTCAATGCACCACAAAGTATTACAGCTGCAACGACCATTCATTCACAACAATTACAGTTTTGTCCAAAACGATCATACAAAATAATAAACTGGGTACCCAATGAATATGAAATGTGAGTGCACTCAATTTTCTCAATTCAGTTCCTACCACGATGTACCAGTCAAATGTCCCTCTAGAGATAAGGTGATGATGAGGATTGTAGAAGCTGCAGATGATGAGCCTCTGTAAAATGCGAAATGATCATCAATATCAAAAGCATTCATGCTTATGTAAATATCCTTACTGGTTTTAGATCCTAAATATTATGTACACCTTAGTTATTCATCAAGACAGGCATAGAACTCAGCTAGCTAACTCACCATGATTCTTCGTTCACAACATCAAGGGAAAAGACTCCCAATTATCTTCTGGTTCAGCACACTGATTATCTAAGCACTTGATTATTCTGTAGTAGTAATTATATACTTTACAACTTTGGTTTCTAGTTGGTTTCTAGATTTCATCTGCTTCAAAGTTTGTGGGTGCTCTTCTCCAAAGGCCAGATGGAAAGAGAGCGAGATCGTTCAGACTCTAGGGTTTGCCAACAAACTCCAAACCCATAAGATTTGTGAAAAGAAATTAACTTTAAGCTGTCAGTACCTGCAATTTGGCACTATATTTACTTTAAAAAATAAGTACAGTACCAGTCAAAAGTTTGGACACACCTCCTCATTCAAGGGTTTTTCTTTATTTGTACTATTTTCTAAATTGTAGAATAATAGTGAAGACATTAAATCTATGAAATAACACTCATGGAATCATGTAGTAACCAAAAAAGCTTTAAGCAAATCAAAATAGATTTTAGATTCTTCAAAGTAGCCACCCTTTGCCTTGATGACAGCTTTGCACACTCTTGGCATTCTCTCAACCAGCTTCATGAGGTAGTCACCTGGAATGCATTTAAGTTAATTTGTGGAATTTCCTTCCTTCTTAATATGTTTGAGCCAATTATAAGTATTGTGACAAGGTAGGGGTGGCATACAGAAGATAGCCCTATTTGGTAAAAGACCAAGTCCATATTATGGCAAGAACAGCTCAAATAGGCAAAGAGAATTGACAGTCCATCATTATTTTAAGACATGTAGGTCAGTCAATGTGGAAAATTTGTGCAGTCGCAAAAACAAAAGTCAAGAAAAAGCAGCCAACAAGTGCTCAGCATATGTGGGAACTCCTTCAAGACCTTTGGAAAAGTGTAATCAAGGCAACGGGTGGCTACTTTGAAGAGTTTCAAATATAACATATATTTAGATTTGTTTAACAAACGTGTCCATATGTGTTATTTCATCATTTGGATGTCTTCACTATTATTCTACAATGTAGAAAATAGTACAAATAAAGAAAAACCCTTGAAGGAGTAGGTGTGTCCAAACTTTTCACTGGTAGTGTATATGTTTACATTACTTTTTCGATTGATTTCCCACAATGTTATAAGTCAGAAGACAGCAATCCATACTTTCCTAGGACCATGTAAACGTCCTATGTCGAATTAACTTGTTTTTGCCTCCCTCTGAAGGTTGGCTGCATCACTCCATCCGTTTCTATCACTTCACTGCAACTTTACGTCAAAGGGGCGGTCCTTAGAAAAACATTTATCCAGCTCGACTGCTTCGTGGCACAGACATGGCAAAGCAATTGCTGAATTTGTCTCGAGCAGGCGGATCTCAATACATAACTTTCAGAGCTCTAAGATAAAGAATGCAACTACACACTTCCTTAAACCTAAAATAAATAAAGAAGTAATTTTGTGTGGAAGTCAAACATTTGTATTATGTTGGAGGTAGACACATCGAACATGCTCAGAACAACTAAATCTAGACCTTTACATATCCCTTCTACCATTGTCTGTAGGAGGGATGCACACTATTTAAATGGCCCAAATGTTGATTTAGACATTCATTAATTTAACAAATTTTGACTTTCACTAATGTCATGATATGTTTGGTAAATAGTAAAGGTGTAATATTTTGAGTGGATGTTCCTAAACCAGATAACTATACAGTGCATTCAGAAAGTATTCAGACCCCTTCACTTTTTCCACATTTTGTTACATTACAACGTTACTCTAAAATTGATTAAATCTAATTTTTCCCCTCATCAATTTACACACAATACCCCATAATAACAAAGTGAAAACAGAATTTTAGCCATTTTTTCAAACGTATAAAAGTTTAAATACAGAAATAGCTTATTTACATAAGTATTCAGACCCTTTGCTATGAGGCTCAAAATTGAGCTCAGGTGCATCCTGTTTCAATTGATCATCCTTGAGATGTTTCTACAACTTGATTGGGTCCACCTGTGTTTAATTCAATTGATTGGACATGATTTTGAAAGGCACACACCTGTCTATATAAGATCCCACAGTTGACAGTGCATGTCAGAGCAAAAAGCAAGCCATGGGGTCGAAGGTATTGTCCGTAGAGTTCCGAGGATTGTGTCGATGCACAGATCTGCGGAAGGGTACAAAGGTCCCCAAAAACACAGTGGCCTCCAGCTTTCTTACAAGTTTCCCTACGGAGAAGCATGGTGGTGGCAGCATCATGCTGCGTGGATGTTTTTCAGCGGCAGGGACTGGGAGACTAGTCAGGGTCGAGGGAAAGATGAACGGAGCAAAGTAGAGAGATCTTTGATGAAAACCTGCTCCAGAGCGCTCATTACCTCAGACAGGACAACGACACTAAGCACACAGCCAAGACAGCGCAGGAGTGGCTTCGGGCCACTCAAGGACAAGTCTCTGAATATCCTTGAGTGACCCAGCCAGAGCCCAAACTTGAACCTGATCTATAATCTCTGGAGAGACCTGAAAATAGCTGTGCAGCGACACTCCCCATCTACAGAGAAGGATGGGAGTAACTCCTCAAATACAGGTGTGCCAAGCTTGATATTTCAGGTTTGTATTTTTAATAAATTTGCTAAAAAATACTAAAATCTGTTTTATGGGATATTGTGTGTAGATTGATGAGGGAAAAAAAGATTTCAATACATTTTAGAACAAGGCTGCAACGTAACAAAATGTTGAAAAATTCGAGGGGTCTGAATATTTTCCGAATGCACTGTAAATAAACAATTCCAGGTGAATGCCAAAGGTCATATTTTTCTAGTGAGGGGGGCACTACTACATTCAAATCAAATCAAATCAAATTTTATTTGTCACATACACATGGTTAGCAGATGTTAATGCGAGTGTAGCGAAATGCTTGTGCTTCTAGTTCCGACAATGCAGTAATAACAAGTAATCTAACTAACAATTCCAAAACTACTGTCTTGTACACAGTGTAAGGGGATAAAGAATATGTACATAAGGATATATGAATGAGTGATGGTACAGAGCAGCATAGGCAAGATACAGTAGATGGTATCGAGTACAGTATGTACAAATGAGATGAGTATGTAAACAAAGTGGCATAGTTTAAAGTGGCTAGTGATACATGTATTACATAAGGATACAGTCGATGATATAGAGTACAGTATATACGTATGCATATGAGATGAATAATGTAGGGTAAGTAACATTATATAAGGTAGCATTGTTTAAAGTGGCTAGTGATATATTTACATCATTTCCCATCAATTCCCATTATTAAAGTGGCTGGAGTTGAGTCAGTGTCAGTGTGTTGGCAGCAGCCACTCAGTGTTAGTGGTGGCTGTTTAACAGTCTGATGGCCTTGAGATAGAAGCTGTTTTTCAGTCTCTCGGTCCCAGCTTTGATGCACCTGTACTGACCTCGCCTTCTGGATGATAGCGGGGTGAACAGGCAGTGGCTCGGGTGGTTGATGTCCTTGATGATCTTTATGGCCTTCCTGTGACATCGGGTGGTGTAGGTGTCCTGGAGGGCAGGTAGTTTGCCCCCGGTGATGCGTTGTGCAGACCTCACTACCCTCTGGAGAGCCTTACGGTTGAGGGCGGTGCAGTTGCCATACCAGGCGGTGATAAAGCCCGCCAGGATGCTCTCGATTGTGCATCTGTAGAAGTTTGTGAGTGCTTTTGGTGACAAGCCGAATTTCTTCAGCCTCCTGAGGTTGAAGAGGCGCTGCTGCGCCTTCTTCACGATGCTGTCTGTGTGAGTGGACCAATTCAGTTTGTCTGTGATGTGTATGCCGAGGAACTTAAAACTTGCTACCCTCTCCACCACTGTTCCATCGATGTGGATAGGGGGGTGTTCCCTCTGCTGTTTCCTGAAGTCCACAATCATCTCCTTAGTTTTGTTGACGTTGAGTGTGAGGTTATTTTCCTGACACCACACTCCGAGGGCCCTCACCTCCTCCTTGTAGGCCGTCTCGTCATTGTTGGTAATCAAGCCTACCACTGTTGTGTCGTCCGCAAACTTGATGATTGAGTTGGAGGCGTGCGTGGCCACGCAGTCGTGGGTGAGCAGGGAGTACAGGAGAGGGCTCAGAACGCACCCTTGTGGGGCCCCAGTGTTGAGGATCAGCGGGGAGGAGATGTTGTTGCCTACCCTCACCACCTGGGGGCGGCCCGTCAGGAAGTCCAGTACCCAGTTGCACAGGGCGGGGTCGAGACCCAGGGTCTCGAGCTTGATGACGAGCTTGGAGGGTACTATGGTGTTGAATGCCGAGCTGTAGTCGATGAACAGCATTCTCACATAGGTATTCCTCTTGTCCAGATGGGTTAGGGCAGTGTGCAGTGTGGTTGAGATTGCATCGTCTGTGGACCTATTTGGGCGGTAAGCAAATTGGAGTGGGTCTAGGGTGTCAGGTAGGGTGGAGGTGATATGGTCCTTGACTAGTCTCTCAAAGCACTTCATGATGACGGATGTGAGTGCTACGGGGCGGTAGTCGTTTAGCTCAGTTACCTTAGCTTTCTTGGGAACAGGAACAATGGTGGCCCTCTTGAAGCATGTGGGAACAGCAGACTGGTATAGGGATTGATTGAATATGTCCGTAAACACACCGGCCAGCTGGTCTGCGCATGCTCTGAGGGCGCGGCTGGGGATGCCGTCTGGGCCTGCAGCCTTGCGAGGGTTAACACGTTTAAATGTCTTACTCACCTCGGCTGCAGTGAAGGAGAGACCGCATGTTTTCGTTGCAGGCCGTGTCAGTGGCACTGTATTGTCCTCAAAGCGGGCAAAAACGTTATTTAGTCTGCCTGGGAGCAAGACATCCTGGTCCGTGACTGGGCTGGATTTCTTCCTGTAGTCCGTGATTGACTGTAGACCCTGCCACATGCCTCTTGTGTCTGAGCCGTTGAATTGAGATTCTACTTTGTCTCTGTACTGGCGCTTAGCTTGTTTGATAGCCTTGCGGAGGGAATAGCTGCACTGTTTGTATTCGGTCATGTTACCAGACACCTTGCCCTGATTAAAAGCAGTGGTTCGCGCTTTCAGTTTCACACGAATGCTGCCATCAATCCACGGTTTCTGGTTAGGGAATGTTTTAATCGTTGCTATGGGAACGACATCTTCAACGCACGTTCTAATGAAGTCGCACACCGAATCGGCGTATTCGTCAATGTTGTTATCTGACGCAATACGAAACATCTCCCAGTCCACGTGATGGAAGCAGTCTTGGAGTGTGGAGTCAGCTTGGTCGGACCAGCGTTGGACAGACCTCAGCGTGGGAGCCTCTTGTTTTAGTTTCTGTCTGTAGGCAGGGATCAACAAAATGGAGTCGTGGTCAGCTTTTCCGAAATTGGGGCGGGGCAGGGCCTTATATGCGTCGCGGAAGTTAGAGTAACAATGATCCAAGGTCTTTCCACCCCTGGTTGCGCAATCGATATGCTGATAAAATTTAGGGAGTCTTGTTTTCAGATTAGCCTTGTTAAAATCCCCAGCTACAATGAATGCAGCCTCCGGATAAATCGTTTCCAGTTTGCAGAGAGTTAAATAAAGTTCGTTCAGAGCCATCGATGTGTCTGCTTGGGGGGGGATATATACGGCTGTGATTATAATCGAAGAGAATTCTCTTGGTAGATAATGCGGTCTACATTTGATTGTGAGGAATTCTAAATCAGGTGAACAGAAGGATTTGAGTTCCTGTATGTTTCTTTCATCACACCATGTCACGTTGGCCATGAGGCATACGCCCCCGCCCCTCTTCTTACCAGAAAGATGTTTGTTTCTGTCAGCGCGATGCGTGGAGAAACCCGTTGGCTGCAC
Organism: Oncorhynchus clarkii lewisi; assembly: GCF_045791955.1. Lineage (NCBI taxonomy): Eukaryota > Metazoa > Chordata > Actinopteri > Salmoniformes > Salmonidae > Oncorhynchus > Oncorhynchus clarkii. Next base: position 31,638,723 of record NC_092163.1, on the reverse strand, counting down.
CGCTTTGGATAGAGTCTCTCCAGTGAGCCATGTTTCAGTGAAGCAAAGGAAGTTACAGTCTCTGATGTCCCTCTGGAATGCTACCCTTGCTTGGATTTCATCAACCTTGTTGTCAAGAGACTGGACATTGGCAAGAAGAATGCTAGGGAGTGGTGCACGGTGTGCCCGTCTCCGGAGTCTGACCAGAAGACCGCCTCGTTTCCCTCTCTTTCGGAGTCGTTTTTTTGGGTCGCTGCATAGGATCCGCTCCGTTGTCCTGTTTGTAAGGCAGAACACAGGATCCGCGTCGCGAAAAACATATTCTTGGTCGTGCTGATGGTGAGTTGACGCTGATCTTATATTCAGTAGTTCTTCTCGACTGTATGTAATGAAACCTAAGATGACCTGGGGTACTAATATTGCCCTCTTGCTAGATTGATGACTAAAGCCATTGCGAAACAGGGCTGTCAGCTCAACTGGTTAATTAAGGACTGTCTTGTTTTGTGAAAACATTAGGGAATGTCTAAAATAGCATGGTGTGTGGTCCCATAAAAAAATGTAACCTTTAGTAACTAGGCAAGTCAGTTAAGAATAAATTCTTATTTACAATGCCGGCCTAGGAACAGTGGGTTAACTGCCTTGTTCAGGGGCAGAACAACAGATTTGTACATTTTCAGCTCGGGGATTCGATCTAGCAACCTTTCGGTTACTGGCCCAACACTAAAGAGCATTGTAATTTATAATGAAGCACAGGGAAATCAGCAGGTGCAAAGTAGCAAGCATATCCATGTTCATATTGAAAGTTTATGGTTCCACTACAGTATGTCACTAGAAAGCCCTAATCATATGAAGTGGTGGGCATCCCGAGTGGCGCAACGGCACTGCATCTCAGTGCTAGATGGTTCGAATCCAGGCTGTATCACAACCGTCTGTAGGGCCGTGCACAATTGGCCCAGTGTCGTTCGGGTTTGGCCGGGGTAGGCCGTCATTGTAAAGAAGAATGAGTTCTTAACTGACTTGCCTAGTTAAATATTTGTATTTATTTTCTAACTGTGAGGCCTGAGCATCCCAAATGTGATCCCCCCCCCCCCCCCTTGGCAAGTGGCAGAATTTTCACTCAGTACAACCTGGGGCCCGACCATATCTCAAGCTCTTTCAAATAGGACATACAATCACTGATCCCTGTGTCTTTGATGTTGGCAGAGCTCTTTTCCAGAGAAGCCTTTGGACCACAGCCATAAAAAAAAAGCTGAAACTTCAAATGGCTTCTGCCTTCTCCATTCTCTCTCTACCCATTCTTTGGAGCCGATCTACACTTTCTGTAGCCAGTGATTGGTGCTGGCTATCAGGGAAAGAGCACTCTGCCACATCAAAGGGTGACTCCACTCTGTCCATACCAGGCTGAATGCGAGCCTCATTTGATGTCAGTCATTTGGCAGCAAGCTAAACAACCTGCTGTTAACTGCCTCACTTACTGGTGTTTACAAGGAAACATGTCAATTGAATATTATTCTCCACAAACACTGATGTATTCAGAGAGTTAGAATATTCAGTAGGAAAAAGTCAAATGCAACTGTACATTTTTTTGTTGTTGAAGGTTTGGTAAAATACCTACATTTTCTGCAGTGATTTGATATGGTAAACTGACCTCTGTAAACCCAGAAGGTCAAGGGTCATCCTCTTCTCTCCTGTTGAGGTGAGGCAGTCTTGAGCTCTTTTACTTGACCCTTTGCATGTTTTTATCGAAGTGGGAGGTACAACGCACACAGTCGATTTGCACACACACACACTTTATTCTTTTTTTCATAATCTGTTCTTTGAATCTCCATAAGCATAATCCCAATAAATCAATATGAACTGGTGTTCACACTCCAGAATATAGATTAGAACTGAGGTATTTCAAAGCAATTAATTCCCATTTCGGTTTCCTATTGGTTGAGCACAGTTAGAATTTACTTATAGGGCCAATTATAGTGGAAATAATGAAAAGTTCATTTGGTTCATTAAAGTAATTCTCCTGAGATTTTCAAAAGCAACACCGTAACAAAAAATGTGCACATTGTTCAGGCTTGATTACCGTTGTTACTCTTGTGCAGCATTGTAATGATGATGAATGTAGACCGTAGGGGAGAGTGGGGTAAGTTGAGCCTCTTTTACGTTAAGCATCAAGGGACATATAATAAGTATTCAGACCCCCTGACATTTCTCACATTTTGTTACGGTACAGACCTATTCTAAAATGGAGTATGGCCTGAACGCCATCCTTTAGAATGCACTGTATATTTCAGGATGTTGTGTATACCTGAAAATAATCACAATTCATGTAAACATTACAGTTTTGAAAAAATAGCTTGTACAACAAAAGTGGTCTCTTGGCACAACTTACCCCAGGCATGGGGTAAGTTGAGCCAAGGGACAGGTTAAGTTAAGCCTCCTACACATTTCTGTATTAAGTGAAATATTACCACTACCTTTGTAAAAACCATGTCTATATTTATTTCCCAAACACAATTCAACACAATCACAATCACTTTTTTGTCTTTTAATAATTTTAAACATATTTTAACACAGGCTTAACATACACTTCATATTTTTTTGAACCCTTTTTACATAGGCTAAGCCCTGTTGTTACTTCATATCCCTGCGATAATGTCTTGCATTACGCCTGGGAAGAAAGTACTTCGATTTGCTCAATTTGCCATTGGTTCCACCACTGCCAAAACACCAGTTAGAAGCTAATGTTTTATGCGATCAGTTAAGTAAGAACTAAACAAGGGAAACTTGCGTGTGGTCTACATTCACCATTGCTCACTGAGGACCACTGCTCTTTGCTTTGCTCTTGGTCCTCTTTCTAAACCCACAATATCAGAACCATATATTTGGCTCCCGATTGGCCCAGCGGGCTAAGGCACTGCATCTCAGTGCACAATTGGCCCAGTGTTGGCTGGGGTAGGCCGTCATTGTAAATAAGAAGTTGTTCTTAACGGACTTGCCTAGTTAAATAAAGGAAAAATAAAAAGTACAGGTATCAGCTCTTACCTTCTGCAGCCACTGCGTGTTGTTCTCCATGGCCGTCTCCAGGTGCTGCAATTTCTGTGCAGACCAGTCACTATCTGCAGGGGGTGGTTTGTCCCTTTGAACCATGTTGGTGCTGCCGTATTGGACCGGGCTGGCCTGACAGCGCTCCATCTCTGGTAGGATGAAGGTGTAGCTGCAGTGGCCGTGCTGGACACGATGGAGCCCCCTGCGCTTTTCTCCTCTGCGCCTCTGCCCTCTACCACCTCCTCCACTAGCACCCACTACGCTAGCCCCCATTACCCCAGCCGTCAGCATCAGCCCCCACCCCAACAGGATTTTCCTCATGGTGCTCCCCACACCTTAATGCCCAGGTAGTAGCACCTGTGCCGAGGTGTTGTGATAAAAGTGCCCCCTCCCCCCAAACTTCACTCACTCACTTGAGGTATGGATGCACATGGTTCCAAGCAGAAAAAGGAGAGGAAGCCCTTGTGTTCTCTTCTTCTTAATTTAGATGTATTTTGTCTGTGCTTTGGTTCTTATTATTCTTGATAAAGTCCTGATTTTCTCCCCGCAGGTCCCTGTTTCCTCTAAACTTTCCCTGGCCCCAGTGCTACGTAAGTGAACAGACACAAACATTGACCCCTAAATAGCCACAGAGAAAGAGAGAGGGAGGGGGAGAGAGACAGAGAGAGAACAAAAAGTGAGGGAGCAGCTCCAAATGACTCTCAATCTTCAATGTCCAAAAAAAGAGAGAAATGCTTTCCTCCCATCCCACTCCAGTGGGTCGAGTTTCAGAAATGGCCAAAGTGAAATAGTTCTGCCCCCTCTTATCTGAGGGTTGGGGGGAGGGGGGAGCTGAGGGAGGTCTATTAGAACACCCCGTCTCTCCGCTCCACTAATCTGCTCTGTCCACGCTGGGGATAAAGATGCCATGTATGGTCTCTCCCCGTTTCAGCCCAGGTTAGGAAACATACATAAGTAAATGCACTTTTCACTGTTTTCCGAAGTGTCGATTCATTCACATGCGTCTAAACTTTTGAGAGCAAGCCAAATTAGCATATGCTTATCAGTCAACTAAATGTAAAATGTGTCATTTTTCACATTTTCTGAATATAGAACGTTTAACTTGTCGAAGCTTGAACGTACACAACGTCATCCAGTTCTACTGTAGTCAGCAAATATACCATAGCATGCAGCTCATTGGTGAAACCATTTTTCGTCTACTGCACCTCGTTGCCCTTTATTTATTTTCTACACAATCCTTATTTTTGGCATAGTTTGTCTTGTATCTTATGTTGCGGCTGTTGCAGTCCTAAGGGAGAGAGAGGTCACAGGGAGTGACTTTTTGCCCTGCCTAAAGTGATTCTCATGAGAACTGGGAGAGAAGCCTGGTGAAGGTTCTTGAATATTCTATTTTGACTGAAATCAGGACATTCAGCAAGTGAAAATCATAAACTACCCCTTTCATCTTTCCTGTGGGAACATGAGTGATATATTTTATTCTGCATTATTTTTCAACTCTTGCATGTGGTGGTCATCATGCTGTTTGGTGTCTTTTTACGTTGATTTTTTAACTTGGTTGTTTTACAGCTCCAAGTCAATCTTCAGTGGCCTGAATGGTGGTAGGATGTGGAGGAGAAGGTGAAGGAGGAGGGGGTAGGATTTCTGTTGCCTTGATTGCTGTCTGGGGAGCAGAGCAGAGTCTCTATATCACACCCAAAGGACACATTCATAGCAACAGATTGAGACATGGAGTGAAAGGTTAACACCTTCACAATATAACTTCCTGTCGGACTGTTTCAACTGATCATTTTAGCAGTTCAAACTCTCCCTGGTAGTAAGACAAGATCTGCCAAATCAATCACAGGTTTTCTGTTTGGGATTGTGGAGTAGTGTGATTTATTTTACTATTACGTGGTCATCCCTACTGCCTCTGGTCTGGCGGACTCACTAAACACAAATGCATCTTTTGTAAATAATGTCTGAGAGTTGGAGTGTGCTCCTGTAAAAACAAGAAAATGGTGCCGTTTGCTTTGCTTAATATAAGGAATTTTAAATGATTTATACGTTTACTTTCGATACTTAAGTATATTTAAATCAAATACTTGTAGACTTTTACACAAGTAGAATTTTACTGACTGATGTTCACTACTTTTACTCAAGTATGACAATTTCATACTTTTCCCACCACTGTTGTGGAGTGTAGGTCAGCATCTGTCAAAGTTCGCATTATAAATTTGATCATTTCATCTTTTCAAAATAAATTCCTTTCATTTTGTTGGTTGGTAAAGCCTGGTAACCCCAAATCTCAACAATATTACATATATGGCTGACCGCATCGATTCGGTCTTTTGGAATAGTGTTTTTTACACTGGATAAAAGTATAGACTCAGCGCTACAAAATGGTATATCATACACTGCAGTTGAGGAACAATGGGAAAATAATTCTGCTTTGAAAGTTGATAAACTTGTAACCCCAATTTTGAGAAAATAGCCCTTGAATGTTTTGTCACACCTACTGGAGAGGTCTTCTTTGTCTACACCTACTCAGCATCGTTCACCACCTCTTAAGCCTTAGCCCCACCCATTTCTTTAAGGATTCACATGTGAAGCCATGTGCTAAACAGAGTGAGTAAGGTAGTGTAGTAAACAACCAAAGATTTCAAGACCAAAAGTGGTGAAAGTAGTAGCCTACAATAGTTTTAACTCCAGGTAAAAATACACTTTATCTAGTTCTTAGCCTATATCCTACTCTCTTTGGTTCAGGTCATCTGGCCAAGTGTAGTCTTTTGTTTAGACATGTAGCTAGCTAGCTAGCTAAACAATGAACCACAATCCCAACCCATAGCTACAGTACAAACAGATTGTCATAGCTAGCCACTATGCATGAAATGCTGTGGTATGAATCTGTAGGTAGCTAAAGCTTACCTACTAGGTTCAATATTATCTAGCTACCTAACATTAGGCGATAGCCAGCAATGCAAATTATTTCTGTGATACGAATAATATTACTACACATAACATTAGCTAGTGAGCCAGCAAGCTAACGTTAGCTAGCAGTACGCTTTAAATTGCAATGAAAATTACTTTCTGCCAAAATTAGAAACGTTTAATATCTGAAAATGTAGCTAGACTCTTACCCATATACATGGATGAACGCTTCACGGCAGCGTGTTTTTTCCATTTGGTTTGTAGCTAGATACAGCTCGTTTGGCTCGTTTGGCTCGTTTGGCTGAATCACAAGAGACACCACCTGGTGAAGTAAGTTTAGTTTTTTTCAAGCGGCCATCTTATCTTCTACTGTCGCTGTACCTCAGAGGAGGCTGTTAGGGGGGGAATGGAATTAATGGACCGGTATCAAACACATCGAACATATGGAAACCACGTTTGACTTCATTCCATTCCAGCCATTACAATGAGCCTGCCCTCCTATAGCTCCCCCCCACCAGCCTCCTCTGAGGTAGAGGTACAATAGAAGATAAGATGGCAGCTTGAAAAAAACTAAACTTACTTCGCCATTCTTTAAGGATTGTGAATGGCTGGGTCATAATCTGCCTTACAATTCATAATGCTCTCCACCTGCACAATCACCACTGGGGGGGAAAGACTCACCCCAGACTGGCAGTAACTTGAGAGGGTACCATAATATAAATGGCCTAGCTTCATGACATCCTCACTGTTTCGATTGTCTGAGTGTGATGATAAGGCTGATTTATTTTCCCGTTTTAGATCTCAGCTCTTATGAATCAGTGGCATTTATAGACATGAGAGAGAAAATGGACTATAGGGTGGGGTAACTCGACAGCTTGGTCATTTCATAGTCATTCTACAATATATGAGATTTACTTTTTGTCGCTCCATGGCAAAATACTGCACATGGCAATGATCACATACAGTGCCTTGCCAAAGTATTCGGCCCCCTTGAACTTTGCGACCTTTTGCCACATTTCAGGCTTCAAACATAAAGATATAAAACTGTATTTTTTTGTGAAGAATCAACAACAAGTGGGACACAATCATGAAGTGGAACGACATTTATTGGATATTTCAAACTTTTTTAACAAATCAAAAACTGAAAAATTGGGCGTGCAAAATTATTCAGCCCCTTTACTTTCAGTGCAGCAAACTCTCTCCAGAAGTTCAGTGAGGATCTCTGAATGATCCAATGTTGACCTAAATGACTAATTATGATAAATACAATCCACCTGTGTGTAATCAAGTCTCCGTATAAATGCACCTGCACTGTGATAGTCTCAGAGGTCCGTTAAAAGCGCAGAGAGCATCATGAAGAACAAGGAACACACCAGGCAGGTCCGAGATACTGTTGTGAAGAAGTTTAAAGCCGGATTTGGATACAAAAAGATTTCCCAAGCTTTAAACATCCCAAGGAGCACTGTGCAAGCGATAATATTGACATGGAAGGAGTATCAGACCACTGCAAATCTACCAAGACCTGGCCGTCCCTCTAAACTTTCAGCTCATACAAGGAGAAGACTGATCAGAGATGCAGCCAAGAGGCCCATGATCACTCTGGATGAACTGCAGAGATCTACAGCTGAGGTGGGAGACTCTGTCCATAGGACAACAATCAGTCGTATATTGCACAAATCTGGCCTTTATGGAAGAGTGGCAAGAAGAAAGCCATTTCTTAAAGATATCCATAAAAAGTGTTGGTTAAAGTTTGCCACAAGCCACCTGGGAGACACACCAAACGTGGAAGAAGGTGCTCTGGTCAGATGAAACCAAAATTGAACTTTTTGGCAACAATGCAAAATGTTATGTTTGGCGTAAAAGCAACACACCATACCCACTGTCAAACATGGTGGTGGCAGCATCATGGTTTGGGCCTGCTTTTCTTCAGCAGGGACAGGGAAGATGGTTAAAATTGATGGGAAGATGGATGGAGCCAAATACAGGACCATTCTGGAAGAAAACCTGATGGAGTCTGCAAAAGACCTGAGACTGGGACGGAGATTTGTCTTCCAACAAGACAATGATCCAAAACATAAAGCAAAATCTACAATGGAATGGTTCAAAAATAAACATATCCAGGTGTTAGAATGGCCAAGTCAAAGTCCAGACCTGAATCCAATCGAGAATCTGTGGAAAGAACTGAAAACTGCTGTTCACAAATGCTCTCCATCCAACCTCACTGAGCTCGAGCTGTTTTGCAAGGAGGAATGGGAAAAAATGTCAGTCTCTCGATGTGCAAAACTGATAGAGACATACCCCAAGCGACTTACAGCTGTAATCGCAGCAAAAGGTGGCGCTACAAAGTATTAACTTAAGGGGGCTGAATAATTTTGCAGGCCCAATTTTTCAGTTTTTGATTTGTTAAAAAAGTTTGAAATATCCAATAAATGTCGTTCCACTTCATGATTGTGTCCCACTTGTTGTTGATTCTTCACAAAAAAATACAGTTTTATATCTTTATGTTTGAAGCCTGAAATGTGGCAAAAGGTCGCAAAGTTCAAGGGGGCCGAATACTTTCGCAAGGCACTGTATATCTAATCTAATGACATTTTCAGAAGTGAGACATTTAGATGTTTCTGAAGTCTCCTATTACAGAAGTACTGATATTATCAGTATTGCATACCTCTAAAGGGGCAACCTGACATTGCTGAATCCAGAGTTAGTGGAAATCTGTTTGTTCACATTGCAACACCATAATACCAAAACAATGCATTTCCAATACTTGTTTAAGTACAGTGTCTTCAGAAAGTATTCACACCCCTTCCACAAGTTTGTTGTGTTACAGCCTACATTTACATTTACATGTATATGTTTTTGTCACTGGCTTATACACAATACTCCATAATGTCAAAGTGGAAATGTTTTTTTGAAAAGTTTACGAATGGAATACTTATTGTCTTGAGTCAATAAGTATTCAAATATGTTGTTATGGCAAGCTTAACTAAGTTCAGGAGTAAAATGTTGCTCAACGAGTCACAATAAGTTGCATGGACTCACTGTGTGCCACAGTAGTGTTAAACATTATTTTTTTAAAGGACTACCTCATCTCTGTACCCCACACATACAATTATCTGTAACTTCCCTCAGTCGAGCAGTGAATTTCAAACACAGATTCAACCACAAAGATCAGGGAGGTTTTCCAATACCTCACAAAGAAGCATGGTGAAGTTATTAATTACACTTTGGATGGTGTATCAATACACCCAGTCACTACAAAGATACAGGCGTCTTGCCCAACTCAGTTGCCAGAAAAAGGAAACTGCTCAGGGATTTCACCAAGAGGCCAATGGTGACTAAAACAGTTACAGATTTTAATGGCTGTGATAGGAGAAAACTGAGGATGGATCAACAACTTTGTAGTTATTCCACAATTCTAACCTAATTGACAGAGTGAAAAGAAGGAAGCTTGTACAGAATACATGTATACTGTTTGCAACAAGGAACTTAAGTAATACTGAAAAAAATGTGGCAAAGCAATTAACTTTTGGTCCTAAATAAAAAGTCTTGTGTGTTGGCAAATCCAATACAACACATTCATGAGTAACATTCTCCATATTTTCAAGTATAGTGGTAGCTGCATCATGTTATGGGTATGCTTGTAATTGTTAAGGACTGGGGACTTTTTCAGTATAAAAAAAAGAAATGTAACTAAGCACAGGCAAAATGTTAGAGGAAAACCTGGTTCAGTCTGCTTTCCACCAGACACTGAGATTAATTCAACTTTCAGCAGTACAATAACCTAAAACACAAGGCCAAATCTACACGGGAGTTGCTAACTAAGAAGACAGTGAATGTTCCTGAGTGGCCGAGTTAAAGTTTTGACTTAAATCTACTTGAAAATCTAGTAATGATCAACAACTAATTAGACATAGCTTAAATAATGGGCAAATGTTGCACAATCCAGGTGTGGAAAGCTCTTAGAGACTTACCCAGAAAGACTCCCAAAGTATTGACTCAGGGGTGTGAATACTTATGTAAATTAGATATTTCTGTATTTAATTTTAAATACATTTCTAAAAATATGTTTTCACGCTGTACCCCATAATAATTACAGGCCTCTCTCATCTTTTTAAGTGGGAGAACTTTCACAATTGGTGGCTGACTAAATACTTTTTTGCCCCACTGTATATACTGTATTCTATCCTACTGTATCTTAGTCTATGCCGCTCTGACATTGCTCGTCCTAATCTTTACATATTCTAAATTTCATTCCTTTACTTTAGATTGTGTGTATTGTTAGATATTACTGCAGTTGGAGCTAGAAACACAAGGAATTCACTACACCCGCATTTACGTCTGCTAAACACGTGTCTGTGACAAATAACATTTGATTTGATTTGATTTGAAAAGGTCCTGAAATTACAGGAGCTCATCCCTTTTAATGAGTTTAAAGCTAGGGTAAACAATAAGTGTGGGGGAGGGGGGGGGGGGGGGGGCTGTCAATGTTTTGACCCCTAGTTGCACCATACTTCCCCAAACCATCTTGCTACTCAATGTGTAAATTGATGTTCTTCTTTTTTTAAATTGCAGTGCTTCTATTTTAAATGTGTCTGCAACTTTGTGTGCCACTATTTTGGCCAGGTCTCTCTTGTAAAATAGATTGTCAATCTCAATGACACCAACCTGGTAAAATAATGGTAAAATAAAATAATAAAAGGATAATCAGAACACCTTTTCAAAGTCAGTAATACCTACAAGCTTCTCGTTTTCTTTGGTTCAGAAGGAGAAACTGACAAAAGCTGAAGGAATACCTTTACAGGATGACATTTTTACAGACTGATGAGTTCTGCAATCTCCTTCAAACCAAAGAGGGGAACATCCCACAATGCTGCTACCTCTCAGGGGAATGCAGAAAAATGTACAGTGCAGTGTGTATCACACCACTATAGGCAATTCCTTTTATCATTGACATTGAGGTCTTCCCTACAAGCTTCCTGTGAGTCCTATCACTTTTTTATTGGGTTGAAACAAGTTATAGAAATGCATATGGAATTGTACAATTTTTATGCAGACTTTACACATTAACCTATGTCAAATGTTATTTCCCTTCAAGCATCATGAAGCTTTACATTTCTGCCATCAAGCGAATGTTCTTATCAGTTAGTGGTACAATTGAAGTTAGTGGTACAGTTGGAAGTTTACATATAACTTAGCCAAATACATTTAAACTCAGTTTTTCACAATTCCTGACATTTAATCCTAGTAAAAATTCCCTGTTTTAGGTCAGTTAGGATCACCACTTTATTTTAAGAATGTGAAATGTCAGAATAATAGTAGAGAGAATGATTTACTTCAGCTTTTATTTCTTTCATCACATTCCCAGTGGATCAGAAGTTTACATACACTCAATTAGTATTTGGTAGCATTGCCTTTAAATTGTTTAACTTGGGTCAAATGTTTCGGGTAGCCTTCCCACAAGCATCCCAAAATAAGTTGGGTGAATTTTGGCCCATTCCTCCTGACAGAGCTGGTGTAACTGAGTCAGGTTTGTAGGCCTCCTTGATCGCACACACATTTTCTATAGGATTGAGGTCAGGGCTTTGGGATGGCCACTTCAATACCTTGACTTTGTTGTCCTTAAGCCATTTTGCCACAACTTGCTTGGGGTCATTGTCCATTTGGAAGACCCATTTGCGACCAAGCTGTAACTTTAACTGATGTCTTGAGATGTTGCTTCAATATATCCACATAATTTTCCTACCTCATGATGCCATCTATTTTGTGAAGTGCACCAGTCCCTCCTGCAGCAAAGCACCCCCACAACATTATGCTGCCACCCTTATGCTTCATGGTTGGGATGGTGTTCTTCAGCTTGCAAGCCTCCCCCTTTTTCCTCCAAACATAACTGTTCTATTTTTTTTTCATCAGACCAGTGGACATTTCTCCAAAAAGTACAATCTTTGTCCCCATGTGCAGTTGCAAACCATAGTCTGGCTTTTTTTATGGTGGATTTAGAGCAGTGGCTTCTTCCTTGCTGAGCGGCGTTTCAGGTTATGTCGATATAGGACTCACTTTATTGAGGATATAGATACTTTTGTACCTGTTTCCTCCAGCATCTTCACAAGGTAATTTGCTGTTGTTCTGGGATTGATTTGCGCTTTTCGCACCAAAGTACGTTCATCTCTAGGAGACAGAGATCTTCTCCTTTCTGAGCGGTAGGATGGCTGTGTGGTCCCGTGGTGTTTATACTTGCGTACTATTGTTTGTACAGGATGAACCAGACTTGTAGAGGTCTTGGCTGATTTCTTTTGATCTTCCCATGATGTCAAGCAAAGAGGCACCGAGCTTGAAGATAGGCCTTGAAATACAGTCGTGGCCAAAAGTTTTGAGAATGAAACAAATATGAATTTTCACAAAGTCTGCTGCCTCAGTGTATTTATATATTTTTGTCAGATGTTACTATGGACTACTGGAGTATAATTACAAGCATTTCATTGTGTCAAAGGCTTTTATTGACAATTACATGAAGTTGATGCAAAGAGTTAATATTTGCAGTGTTGACACTTATTTTTCAAGACCTCTGCAATCCGCACTAGCATGCTGTCAATTAACTTCTGGGCCACTGATGGCAGCCCATTCTTGCATAATCAATGCTTGGAGATTGTCAGAATTTGTTGGTTTTTGTTTGTCCACCCGCCTCTTGAGGATTGACCACAAGTTCTCAATGGGATTAAGGTCTGGGGAGATTCCTGGCCATGGACCCAAAATGTTCCCAGAGCCACATAGTTATCACTTTTGCCTTATGGCAAGGTGCTCCATCATGCTGGCAAAGGCATTGTTCATCACCAAACTGTTCCTGGATGGTTGGGAGAAGTTGCTCTCGGAGGATGTGTTGGTACCATTCTTTATTCATGGCTGTGTTCTTAGGGAAAATTGTGAGTGAGCCCCTTCCCTTGGCTGAGAAGCAACCCCACACATGAATGGTCTCAGGATGCTTTACTGTTGGCATGACACAGAAATGATGGTAGCGCTCACCTTGTCTTCTCCGGACAAGCTTTCTTCCGGATGCCACAAACAATCGGAAAGGGGATTCATCAGAGAAAATGACTTTACCCCCATCCTCAGCAGTCCAATCCCTGTACCTTTTGCAGAATATCAGTCTGTCCCTGATGTTTTTCCTGGAGAGAAGTGGCTCCTTTGCTGCCCTTCTTGACACCAGGCCATCCTCCAAAAGTCTTCGCCTCACTGTGCGTGCAGATGCACTCACACCTGCCTGCTGACATTCCTGAGCAAGCTCTGTACTGGTGGTGCTCCAATCCCGCAGTTTTATCAACTTTAGGAGACGGTCCTGGCGCTTGCTGGACTTTCTTGGGCGCCCCGAAGCCTTCTTCACAACAATTGAACCGCTCTCCTTGAAGTTCTTGATGATCCGATAAATGGTTGATTTAGGTACAATCTTACTGGCAGCAATATCCTTGCCTGTGAAGCCTTTTTTGTGCAAAGCAATGATGACGGCACATGTTTCCTAGTAGTTAACCATAGTTGACAGAAGAAGAACAATGATTCCAAGCAACACCCTCCTTTTGAAGCTTACAGTCTGTTATTTGAACTCAATCAGCATGACAGAGTGATCTCCAGTCTTGTCCTCGTCAACACTCACACCTGTGTTAACGAGAGAATCACTGACATGATGTCAGCTGGTCCTTTGTGGCAGGGCTGAAATGCAGTGGAATTTTTTTGGGGGGGATTCAGTACATTTTGCATGGCAAAGAGGGACTTTGCAATTAATTGCAATTAATCTGATCACTCTTCATAACATTCTGGAGTATATGCAAATTGCCATCATACAAACTGAGGCAGCAGACTTTGTGAAAATTTATATTTGTGTCATTCTCAAAACTTTTGGCCACGACTGTAAATCCACAGGTACACCTCCAATTGACTCATATTATGCCAATTATCAGAAGTTTCTAAAGGCATGACATCATTGTCTGGAATTTCCCAAGCACAGTTAACTTAGTGTATGTAATCTTCTGACCCAATGGAATTGTGATACAGTGAATTATCAGTGAAATAATCTGTCTGTAAACAATTGTTGGAAAAAGTACTTGTGTCATGCACAAACTAGATGTCCTAACCATCTAGCCAAAACTGTAGTTTGTTAACAAGAAATTTGTGGAGTGGTTGAAAAATGAGTTTTAATGACTCCAACCTAAGTGGATGTAAACGTCTGACTTCAACTGTATAACCAACATGTCATTGACGTTTTATTTATGCCATCAAACTCACTCTTGACCAATCAGGAAAAAAGCGCTCCTGTTGGGTGACCGATCAGCTGCTAAGAGGAGACCAGATGGGATCACGAGACACGTTTCTGAAATTTTAACAGTACAGACTACAGGATGGAACCTGGTTTCCAGAGCTAACTGACAGCTTTAAAGTACAACCCCCACCCTCCAGGACAGCTTTTACCGCTGTCTATCAAATATTTGTCTCATAGTGATTCAGTGTTTCTGGATCTCTTGCTGTTTGATTAACGTTTCCATATCATCCGCAGGCACTTGATTTCAAATCCCAACAATTAGCGTCTTTAAACAAGCAAATCAACATGTTGTTCTAAAGAGCTCCCGGGGCTCCTCTTAAATAAATGAAGTACTGGTTTCTTAAATTGCCACAGAATGTTGCCATGTGCACTCCTGGATAGAGAATCCAGCCCAGCGTGAATCCTATCTTATCTGTCTTTTTCTTACCAGATTGGAGCCTATTTCTCTGATATCAGCCAGAGTAATGAACACATTAACCATTGTTTCTTAGTTCATTTGCAGCACACCCCACGTGCGTTTTCCAGTACAAGGCCCTGCCAGATAACATTCATGTTTGTAAAATAAAAGGACACCCCTCCCAAGACAAAATGTGCAATTTCATAAAAAATACAAATAAACGTTAGGGTTTGGAATCAACTGATCTTGTACAAGCATTACACCCAGGAATTTCACTAGGACTGATCATAGAGGGAAATCATATTATTCGTTTGTACAAGATAAATATTAGCAATTAGATGTATGTCCCATTTTTTGCTTTAATGTTTTCTGTAAGGTTCCCACACATTAATCCATTTCTTATCTCATACAACCCCACAAAAACTTAGTTTTAGGAAAACAATATATTATCTTGCTCATGGGGGTGGGGAGGTTGGGCCCGTTTGGTTTAATGAGGTAATTTCAGGACCATAATGTCTGTCCATTTAAGGGGACCCCTGTTGACTTTGGTGATCAGCAATATTCTTTAGTTGCATAAATGGGCAGAGTAGATCTGTTTCAGAGTAGATCTGGATGAGAAGCAGGACACTATTCCCATGGTTGGGCTGCTGAGCACATAGGGACAGAGAAGCAAATTCTGGTTTGTTCCCAGTAAAATGATGCTTTTTAAATACTTTATCACTATAATGAAAAGCAGGTCCAGAGAAGAATACAGACTGGACTGGTGTGTGTCGGTGACGGTGTGTATGTGTCTAAACATGTATGGGGAAGGAAGAGGGAGAAGGTCAAATGTAAAGGATTAGACGACAGCATAGACCTCCAGTGAAGACAAACTCTGGGTAAGAGGTTCGAGAGCGAGACAGAGAGCGAGACAGAGAGTGAGAGAGTGACAGAGATCGAGACAGAGACAGAGAGACAGAGAAAGAGAGCGAGACAGAGACAGAGAGCGAGACAGAGATGGAGAGCGAGACAGAGAGCAAGACAAGAGACAGAGAGCGAGACAGAGAGCGAGACAGAGAGCTAGACAGAGAGGGAGAGCGAGACAGAAAGCGAGACAGAGAGCGAGACAGAGAGCGAGAGCGAGACATAGAACGAGAGCAAGACAGAGACCGAGACAGAGAGCGAGACAGAGAGCGAGACAGAGAGCGAGACAGAGAGCGAGACAGAGAGTAAGACAGGGAGCGAGACAGAGACAGAGAGCGAGACAGAGAGCAAGACAGAGAGCTAGACAGAGACAGAGAGTGAGACAGAGACAGAGGCAGAGAGCGAGACAGAGACAGAGAGCGAGACAGAGAGTGAGACAGATAGCAAGACAAGGACAGAGAGTGAGACAGAGACAGAGAGTGAGACACAGACAGAGAGTGAGACAGAGACAGAGAGTGAGACGGAGACGGAGAGCGAGATGGAGAGTGAGACGGAGAGCGAGACGGAGACGGAGACAGAGAGCGAGACCGAGACGGAGACAGAGAGAGAGACGGTAACGGAGAGCGAGACGGAGAGCGAGACGGAGAGCGAGACGGAGAGCGAGACGGAGACCGAGACGGAGAGCGAGACGGAGAGCGAGACGGAGACAGAGAGCGAGACGGAGACAGAGAGCGAGACAGGGAGCGAGAGCGAGACAGAGAGCGAGAGCGAGACAGAGAGCGAGACAGAGAAAGAGAGCGAGACAGAGACAGAGAGCGAGACAGCGATGGAGAGCGAGACAGAGAGCAAGACAAGAGACAGAGAGCGAGACAGAGAGTGAGACAGAGAGCTAGACAGAGAGGGAAAGCGAGACAGAAAGCGAGACAGAGAGCGAGAGCGAGACAGAGAGTGAGACAGAGACAGAGAGCGAGACAGGGAGCGATAGCGAGACAGAGAGCGAGAGCGAGAGCGAGACAGAGAGCGAGACAGACTTAGAGCGAGAGCGAGTGAGAAAGAGAGCGAGACAGAGAAAGAGAGCGAGACAGAGAAAGAGAGCGAGACAGAGATAGAGAGCGAGACAGAGAGCAAGACAAGAGACAGAGAGCGAGACAGAGAGCGAGACAGAGAGCTAGACAGAGAGGGAGAGCGAGACAGAAAGCGAGACAGAGAGCGAGACAGAGAGCTAGACAGAGAGGGAGAGCGAGACAGAAAGCGAGACAGAGAGCGAGAGCGAGACAGAGAGTGAGACAGAGACAGAGAGCGAGACAGGGAGCGATAGCGAGACAGAGAGCGAGAGCGAGACAGAGAGCGAGACAGACTTAGAGCGAGAGCGAGTGAGAAAGAGAGCGAGACAGAGATGGAGAGCGAGACAGAGAAAGAGACAGAGACAGGAGACAGAGAGCTCGACAAAGAGCGATAGCGAGACAGAGAAAGAGAGCGAGACCGAGACAGAGAGCGAGAAAGAGACAGTGAGCGAGACAGAGACAGAGAGCGAGAAAGAGAGCGAGACAGAGACAGAGAGTAAGACAGAGACAGAGAGCGAGAAAGAGACAGAGAGCGAGACATAGACGGAGAGCAAGACAGAGACAGAGACAGAGCGCGAGACAGAGACAGAGAGCGAGACAGAGACAGAGAGCTAGATAGAGAGCGAGACAGAGACAGAGAGCGAGAGCGACAGCGAGACAGAGAGCAAGACAGAGACAGAGAGCGAGACAGAGAGTGAGACAGAGAGCGAGAGCGAGACAGAGACAGATAGCAAGACAGAGACAGAGAGCGAGAAAGAAACAGAGAGCGAGACAGAGACAGAGACAGGAGACAGAGAGCTCGACAAAGAGCGATAGCGAGACAGAGAAAGAGACAGAGAAAGAGAGCGAGACCGAGACAGAGAGCGAGACAGAGAGCAAGACAAGGACAGAGAGTGAGACAGAGACAGAGAGTGAGACAGAGACAGATAGCAAGACAGAGACAGAGAGCGAGAAAGAGACACAGAGCGAGACAGAGACAGGAGACAGAGAGCTCGACAAAGAGCGATAGCGAGACAGAGAAAGAGACAGAGAAAGAGATCGAGACAGAGAAAGAGAGCGAGACAGAGACAGAGAGCGAGACACAGAGCGAGAGCGAGAGCGAGACAGGGAGCGAGACAGAGAGCGAGACAGAGAGCGAGATAAAGAGCGAGATAGAGAGCGTGACAGAGAGCGAGACAGAGAAAGAGAGCGAGACAGAGACTGAGAGCGAGACAGAGAGCGAGACAGAGAAAGAGAGCGAGAGCGAGACAGAGAGAGCGAGACAGAGAAAGAGAGCGATAGCGAGACAGAGACAGAGAGTGAGACAGAGAGCGAGACAGAGAGCAAGATTGAGACAGAGAGCGAGAAAGAGAGCGAGATAGAGACAGAGGCAGCCAAAGAGAGCGAGACAGAGAGCGAGAGCGAGACAGGGAGCGAGACAGAGACAGAAACAGAGAAAGAGAGCGAAACAGAGACAGAGAGCGAGAGCGAGACAGAGAGCGAGACGGAGAGCGAGATGGAGACGGAGACAGAGAGCGAGACTGAGACAGAGACAGAGAGCGAGACAGAGAAAGAGAGCGAGACAGAGAAAGCGAGCGAGACAAAGACAGAGAGCGAGAGAGACAGAGAGCGAGAAGAGACAGAGACAGAGAGTGAGACAGACTTAGAGCGAGACATAGAATGAGACAGACTTAGAGCGAGACAAAGAGTGAGACAGAGAGCGAGAGCGAGACAGATGGAGAGCGAGACAGAGAAAGAGACAGGAGACTAGAGAGCTCGACAGAGAGCGATAGCGAGACAGAGAGCAAGACAGAGACAGAGAGCGAGACAGAGAGCAAGACAGAGACAGAGAGCGAGACAGAGAGTGAGACAGAGAGCGAGAGCGAGACAGAGACAGATAGCAAGACAGAGACAGAGAGCGAGAAAGAAACAGAGAGCGAGACAGAGACAGAGACAGGAGACAGAGAGCTCGACAAAGAGCGATAACGAGACAGAGAAAGAGACAGAGAAAGAGAGCGAGACCGAGACAGAGAGCGAGACACAGAGCAAGAGAGAGACAGAGAGACAGATAGTGAGACAGAGACAGTGAGCGAGACAGAGACAGAGAGTGAGACAGAGACAGTGAGCGAGACAGAGACAGAGAAAGAGAGCGAGACAGAGACAGAGAGCGAGAAAGAGACAGAGAGCGAGACAGAGACAGAGAGCGAGAGCGAGACAGAGAGCAAGATAGAGACAGAAAGTGAGAAAGAGAGCGAGATAGAGACAGAGGCAGCCAAAGAGAGCGAGACAGAGAGCGAGAGTGAGAGCGAGAAACAGAGCGAGAACGAGAGCGAGATAGGGAGCGAGATAGAGACAGAGGCAGACAAAGAGAGCGAGACAGAGAGCGAGAGCGAGATCGAGACAGGGAGCGAGACAGAGACAGAGAGCGAGACAGAGAAAGAGAGCGAGACAGAGACAGAGAGCGAGACAGAGAGCGAGAGCGAGACAGAGAGCAAGATAGAGACAGAAAGTGAGAAAGAGAGCGAGATAGAGACAGAGGCAGCCAAAGAGAGCGAGACATAGAGTGAGAGCGAGACAGGGAGCAAGACAGAGACAGAGAAAGAGAGCGAGACAGAGACAGAGAGCGAGACAGATTTAGAGCGAGACAGAGAGTGAGACAGAGATGGAGAGCGAGACAGAGAGAAAGACAGGAGACAAAGCGCGAGACAGAGACAGAGAGCGAGACAGAGAGCAAGACAGAGAGCTAGACAGAGACAGAGAGTGAGACAGAGACAGAGGCAGAGAGTGAGACAGAGACAGAGAGCGAGACAGAGAGTGAGACAGAGAGCAAGACAAGGACAGAGAGTGAGACAGAGACAGAGAGTGAGACACAGACAGAGAGTGAGACAGAGACAGAGAGTGAGACGGAGACGGAGAGCGAGACGGAGAGCGAGACGGAGAGCGAAACGGAGACGGAGACAGAGAGCGAGACCGAGACGGAGACAGAGAGCGAGACGGAGACGGAGACCGAGACGGAGAGCGAGACGGAGAGCGAGACAGAGAGCGAGACGGAGACAGAGAGCGAGACGGAGACGGAGACCGAGACAGAGACCGAGACAGAGACCGAGACGGAGACAGAGAGCGAGACGAAGAGCGAGACGGAGAGCGAGACGGAGAGCGAGACGGAGAGCGAAATGGAGACAGAGAGCGAGACGGAGACGGAGAGCGAGACGGAGAGCGAGACAGAGAGCGAGACGGAGACCGAGACGGAGAGCGAGACGGAGAGCGAGACAGAGAGCGAGACGGAGACAGAGAGCTAGACGGAGACGGAGACCGAGACAGAGACAGAGACCGAGACAGAGACAGAGACCGAGACGGAGACGGAGAGCGAGACGAAGAGCGAGACTGAGAGCGAGACGGAGAGCGAGACGGAGAGCGAGATGGAGACAGAGAGCGAGACGTAGACGGAGACGGAGACAGAGAGCGAGACGGAGACAGAGACAGAGACCGAGACCGAGACCGAGGCGGAGAGCGAGACGGAGAGCGAGACGGAGACAGAGAGCGAGACGGAGAGCGAAACGGAGACAGAGAGTGAGACAGAGACAGAGGCAGAGAGCGAGACAGAGACAGACAGCGAGACAGAGAGTGAGACAGAGAGCAAGACAAGGACAGAGAGTGAGACAGAGACAGAGAGTGAGACAGAGACAGATAGCAAGACAGAGACAGAGAGCGAGAAAGAGACAGAGAGCGAGACAGAGACAGGAGACAGAGAGCTCGACAAAGAGCGATAGCGAGACAGAGAAAGAGACAGAGAAAGAGATCGAGACAGAGAAAGAGAGCGAGACAGAGACAGAGAGCGAGACACAGAGCGAGAGCGAGAGCGAGACAGGGAGCGAGACAGAGAGCGAGACAGAGAGCGAGATAGAGAGCGAGATAGAGAGCGTGACAGAGAGCGAGACAGAGAAAGAGAGCGAGACAGAGACTGAGAGCGAGACAGAGAGCGAGACAGAGAAAGAGAGCGAGAGCGAGACAGAGAGAGCGAGACAGAGAAAGAGAGCGATAGCGAGACAGAGACAGAGAGTGAGACAGAGAGCGAGACAGAGAGCAAGATTGAGACAGAGAGCGAGAAAGAGAGCGAGATAGAGACAGAGGCAGCCAAAGAGAGCGAGACAGAGAGCGAGAGCGAGACAGGGAGCGAGACAGAGACAGAAACAGAGAAAGAGAGCGAAACAGAGACAGAGAGCGAGAGCGAGACAGAGCGCTAGATAGAGACAGAAAGTGAGAAAGAGAGCGAGATAGGGAGCGAGATAGAGACAGAGGCAGACAAAGAGAGCAAGACAGAGACAGAGAGCGAGACAGAGACAGGGAGCGAGACAGAGACAGAGACAGAGAGCGAGACAGAGAGCTAGACAGAGAGGGAGAGCGAGACAGAAAGCGAGACAGAGAGCGAGAGCGAGACAGAGAGTGAGACAGAGACAGAGAGCGAGACAGGGAGCGAGAGCGAAACAGAGAGCAAGAGCGAGACAGAGACAGATAGCAAGACAGAGACAGAGAGCGAGAAAGAAACAGAGAGCGAGACAGAGACAGAGACAGGAGACAGAGAGCTCGACAAAGAGCGATAGCGAGACAGAGAAAGAGACAGAGAAAGAGAGGGAGACCGAGACAGAGCGAGACACAGAGCGAGAGAGAGACAGAGAGACAGAGAGTGAGACGAGACAGAGACAGAGAGCGAGACAGAGACAGTGAGCGAGACAGAGACAGAGACAGAGAGCGAGAAAGAGAGCGAGACAGAGACAGAGAGCGAGAAAGAGACAGAGAGCGAGACAGAGACAGAGAGCGAGATAGAGACAGAAAGTGAGAAAGAGAGCGAGATAGAGACAGAGGCAGCCAAAGAGAGCGAGACAGAGAGCGAGAGCGAGAAACAGAGCGAGAACGAGAGCGAGATAGGGAGCGAGATAGAGACAGAGGCAGACAAAGAGAGCGAGACAGAGAGCGAGATCGAGACAGGGAGCGAGACAGAGACAGAGAGCGAGACAGAGAAAGAGAGCGAGACAGAGACAGAGAGCGAGACAGTGAGCGAGAGCGAGACAGAGAGCAAGATAGAGACAGAAAGTGAGAAAGAGAGCGAGATAGAGACAGAGGCAGCCAAAGAAAGCGAGACAGAGAGCGAGAGCGAGACAGGGAGCAAGACAGAGACAGAGAGCGAGACAGAGAAAGAGAGCGAGACAGATTTAGAGCGAGACAGAGAGTGAGACAGAGATGGAGAGCGAGACAGAGAGCAAGACAGGAGACAGAGAGCGAGACAGAGAGCGAGAGCGAGACAGAGAGCGAGACAGACTTAGAGCGAGAGCGAGTGAGAAAGAGAGCGAGACAGAGATGGAGAGCGAGACAGAGAAAGAGACAGAGACAGGAGACAGAGAGCACGACAAAGAGCGATAGCGAGACAGAGAAAGAGACAGAGAGCGAGAGCGAGACAGAGAAAGAGAGCGAGACCGAGACAGAGAGCGAGACACAGAGCGAGAGAGAGATAGAGAGACAGAGAGTGAGAAGAGACAGAGACAGAGAGCGACACAGAGACAGAGAGTAAGACAGAGACAGAGAGCGAGACAGAGAAAGAGAGTGAGACAGAGACAGAGAGCGGAACAGATTTAGAACGAGACAGAGAGCGAGACAGAGATGGAGAGCGAGACAGAGAGCAAGACAGGAGACAGTGAGCGAGACAGAGAGCGAGACAGAGAGCTACACAGAGAGGGAGAGCGAGACAGAAAGCGAGACAGAGAGCGAGAGCGAGACAGAGAGTGAGACAGAGACAGAGAGCGAGACAGGGAGCGAGAGTGAAACAGAGAGCGAGAGCGAGACAGAGAGCAAGAGCGAGACAGAGACAGATAGCAAGACAGAGACAGAGAGCGAGAAAGAGACAGCGAGCGAGACAGAGACAGGAGACAGAGAGCAAGACAGAGACAGAGAGTGAGACAGAAACAGAGAGTGAGACAGAGACAGAGAGTGAGACGGAGATAGAGAGCGAGCGAGAGCGAGACAGTGAGCGAGGCAGAAAGCGAGACAGAGAGCGAGAGCGAGACAGAGAGCGAGACAGAGAGCTAGACAGAGACAGAGACAGAGAGTGAGAGCGAGAGCGAGATAGAGAGCGAGACAGAGAAAGAGAGCGAGACAGACACAGAGGGCGAGACAGAGAGCAAGATAGAGACAGAGAGCGAGACGGAGAGCGAGACAGAGAGCGAGACAGAGAGCGAGACAGAGAGCGAGAGTGAGACAGAGAGCGAGAGCGAGATAGGGAGCGAGATAGAGACCGACAAAGGGAGCGAGACAGAGAGCAAGACAGAGAGCGAGATAGAGAGCGAGACAGAGAGCAAGAGCGAGACAGAGAGCGAGATAGGGAGAGAGATAGAGACCGACAAAGGGAGCGAGAGAGAGCGAGACAGAGAGCGAGACAGAGAGCAAGAGCGAGACAGAGAGCGAGAAACAGAGCGAGAACGAGAGCGAGATAGGGAGCGAGATAGAGGCAGACAAAGAGAGACAGAGAGCGAGAACGACAGCGAGACATAGAGCGAGACAGAGAGCGAGAGCGAGACATAGAACGAGAGCAAGACAGAGACCGAGACAGAGAGCGAGACAGAGAGCGAGAAAGAGAGCGAGACGGAGAGCGAGACAGAGAGCGAGACAGGGAGCGAGACAGAGACAGAGAGCGAGACAGAGAGCAAGACAGAGACAGAGAGTGAGACAGAGACAGAGGCAGAGAGCGAGACAGAGACAGAGAGCGAGACAGAGAGTGAGACAGAGAGCAAGACAGAGACAGAGAGTGAGACAGAAACAGAGAGTGAGACAGAGACAGAGAGAGAAACGGAGATGGAGAGCGAGACGGAGAGCGAGACAGAGAGCGAGACAGAGAGCAAGACAAGGACAGAGAGTGAGACAGAGACAGAGAGTGAGACAGACAAAGAGAGCGAGATAGAGAGCGAGCGAGAGCGAGACAGTGAGCGAGGTAGAAAGCGAGACAGAGAGCGAGAGCGAGACAGAGAGCGAGACAGAGACAGAGACAGAGAGTGAGAGCGAGAGCGAGACAGAGAGCGAGACAGAGAAAGAGAGCGAGACAGAGACTGAGAGCGAGACAGAGAGTGAGACAGAGAGCAAGATAGAGACAGAGAGCGAGAAAGAGAGCAAGAGTGAGACAGAGAGCGAGAGCGAGATAGGGAGCGAGATAGAGACCGACAAAGGGAGCGAGACAGAGAGCAAGACAGAGAGCGAGACAGAGAGCGAGAGCGAGACAGAGAGCGAGAGCGAGACAGAGAGCGAGATAGGGAGCGAGATAGAGACCGACAAAGGGAGCGAGACAGAGAGCGAGACAGAGAGCGAGACAGAGAGCGAGAGCGAGACAGAGAGCAAGACAGGAGACAGAGAGCGAGACACAGCGCGAGAGCGAGAGCGAGACAGGGAGCGAGACAGAGAGCGAGACAGAGAGCGAGATAGAGAGCGAGATAGAGAGCGTGACAGAGAGCGAGACAGAGAAAGAGAGCGAGACAGAGACTGAGAGCGAGACAGAGAGCGAGACAGAGAAAGAGAGCGAGAGCGAGACAGAGACAGAGAGCGAGACAGAGAGCGAGACAGAGAGCAAGATAGAGACAGAGAGCGAGAAAGAGAGCGAGATAGAGACAGAGGCAGCCAAAGAGAGCGAGACAGAGAGCGAGAGCGAGACAGGGAGCGAGACAGAGACAGAGACAGAGAAAGAGAGCGAAACAGAGAGAGACAGAGAAAGAGAGCGAGACAGAGACAGAGAGCGAGACACAGAGCGAGACAGGGAGCGAGACAGAGAGCGAGACAGAGAGCGAGATAGAGAGCGAGATAGAGAGCGTGACAGAGAGCGAGATAGGGAGCGAGATAGAGACCGACAAAGGGAGCGAGACAGAGAGCGAGAGCGAGACAGAGAGCAAGACAGGAGACAGAGAGCGAGACACAGAGCGAGAGCGAGAGCGAGACAGGGAGCGAGACAGAGAGCGAGACAGAGAGCGAGATAGAGAGCGAGATAGAGAGCGTGACACAGAGCGAGACAGGGAGCGAGACAGAGAGCGAGACAGAGAGCGAGATAGAGAGCGAGATAGAGAGCGTGACAGAGAGCGAGACAGAGAAAGAGAGCGAGACAGAGACTGAGAGCGAGACAGAGAGTGAGACAGAGAGCGAGACAGAGAGCAAGATAGAGACAGAGAACGAGAAAGAGAGCGAGATAGAGACAGAGGCAGCCAAAGAGAACGAGACAGAGAGCGAGAGCGAGAGCGAGACAGGGAGCGAGACAGAGACAGAGACAGAG
This sequence comes from Oncorhynchus clarkii lewisi, assembly GCF_045791955.1. Classification (NCBI taxonomy): domain Eukaryota; kingdom Metazoa; phylum Chordata; class Actinopteri; order Salmoniformes; family Salmonidae; genus Oncorhynchus; species Oncorhynchus clarkii. Next base: position 31,613,848 of record NC_092163.1, on the reverse strand, counting down.
ACAGAGAAAGAGAGCGAAACAGAGACAGAGAGCGAGAGCGAGACAGAGAGCAAGATAGAGACAGACAGTGAGAAAGAGAGCGAGATAGGGAGCGAAATAGAGACAGAGGCAGACAAAGAGAGCGAGACAGTGACAGAGAGCAAGACAGAGACAGAGAGCGAGACAGAGACAGAGCGCGAGACAGATTTAGAACGAGACAGAGAGCGAGACAGAGATGGAGAGCGAGACAGAGAGCAAGACAGGAGACAGAGAGTGAGACAGAGACAGAGAGCGAGACAGGGAGCGAGAGCAAGACAGAGAGCGAGAGCGAGACAGAGAGCGAGACAGACTTAGAGTGAGAGCGAGTGAGAAAGAGAGCGAGACAGAGAGCAAGACAGAAAGCGAGACAGAGAGCGAGAGTGAGACAGAGAGCGAGACAGAGAGTGAGACAGAGAGCAAGACAGAGACAGAGAGTGAGACAGAAACAGAGAGTGAGACAGAGACAGAGAGAGAAACGGAGATGGAGAGCGAGACGGAGAGCGAGACAGAGAGCGAGACAGAGAGCAAGACAAGGACAGAGAGTGAGACAGAGACAGAGAGTGAGACAGACAAAGAGAGCGAGATAGAGAGCGAGCGAGAGCGAGACAGTGAGCGAGGTAGAAAGCGAGACAGAGAGCGAGAGCGAGACAGAGAGCGAGACAGAGACAGAGACAGAGAGTGAGAGCGAGAGCGAGACAGAGAGCGAGACAGAGAAAGAGAGCGAGACAGAGACTGAGAGCGAGACAGAGAGTGAGACAGAGAGCAAGATAGAGACAGAGAGCGAGAAAGAGAGCAAGAGTGAGACAGAGAGCGAGAGCGAGATAGGGAGCGAGATAGAGACCGACAAAGGGAGCGAGACAGAGAGCAAGACAGAGAGCGAGACAGAGAGCGAGAGCGAGACAGAGAGCGAGAGCGAGACAGAGAGCGAGATAGGGAGCGAGATAGAGACCGACAAAGGGAGCGAGACAGAGAGCGAGACAGAGAGCGAGACAGAGAGCGAGAGCGAGACAGAGAGCAAGACAGGAGACAGAGAGCGAGACACAGCGCGAGAGCGAGAGCGAGACAGGGAGCGAGACAGAGAGCGAGACAGAGAGCGAGATAGAGAGCGAGATAGAGAGCGTGACAGAGAGCGAGACAGAGAAAGAGAGCGAGACAGAGACTGAGAGCGAGACAGAGAGCGAGACAGAGAAAGAGAGCGAGAGCGAGACAGAGACAGAGAGCGAGACAGAGAGCGAGACAGAGAGCAAGATAGAGACAGAGAGCGAGAAAGAGAGCGAGATAGAGACAGAGGCAGCCAAAGAGAGCGAGACAGAGAGCGAGAGCGAGACAGGGAGCGAGACAGAGACAGAGACAGAGAAAGAGAGCGAAACAGAGAGAGACAGAGAAAGAGAGCGAGACAGAGACAGAGAGCGAGACACAGAGCGAGACAGGGAGCGAGACAGAGAGCGAGACAGAGAGCGAGATAGAGAGCGAGATAGAGAGCGTGACAGAGAGCGAGATAGGGAGCGAGATAGAGACCGACAAAGGGAGCGAGACAGAGAGCGAGAGCGAGACAGAGAGCAAGACAGGAGACAGAGAGCGAGACACAGAGCGAGAGCGAGAGCGAGACAGGGAGCGAGACAGAGAGCGAGACAGAGAGCGAGATAGAGAGCGAGATAGAGAGCGTGACACAGAGCGAGACAGGGAGCGAGACAGAGAGCGAGACAGAGAGCGAGATAGAGAGCGAGATAGAGAGCGTGACAGAGAGCGAGACAGAGAAAGAGAGCGAGACAGAGACTGAGAGCGAGACAGAGAGTGAGACAGAGAGCGAGACAGAGAGCAAGATAGAGACAGAGAACGAGAAAGAGAGCGAGATAGAGACAGAGGCAGCCAAAGAGAACGAGACAGAGAGCGAGAGCGAGAGCGAGACAGGGAGCGAGACAGAGACAGAGACAGAGACAGAGAAAGAGAGCGAAACAGAGACAGAGAGCGAGAGCGAGACAGAGAGCAAGATAGAGACAGACAGTGAGAAAGAGAGCGAGATAGGGAGCGAAATAGAGACAGAGGCAGACAAAGAGAGCGAGACAGTGACAGAGAGCAAGACAGAGACAGAGAGCGAGACAGAGACAGAGCGCGAGACAGATTTAGAACGAGACAGAGAGCGAGACAGAGATGGAGAGCGAGACAGAGAGCAAGACAGGAGACAGAGAGTGAGACAGAGACAGAGAGCGAGACAGGGAGCGAGAGCAAGACAGAGAGCGAGAGCGAGACAGAGAGCGAGACAGACTTAGAGTGAGAGCGAGTGAGAAAGAGAGCGAGACAGAGAGCAAGACAGAAAGCGAGACAGAGAGCGAGAGTGAGACAGAGAGCGAGACAGAGACAGAGAGCGAGAGCGAGACAGAGAGTGAGACAGAGACAGAGACAGGGAGCGAGACAGAGACAGAGAGCAAGACAGAGAAAGAGAGCGAGACAGAGACAGAGAGTGAGACAGAGACAGAGAGCGAGAGCGAGACAGAGAGCAAGATAGAGACAGAAAGCGAGAAAGAGAGCAAGATAGAGACAGAGAAAGCCAAAGAGAGCGAGACAGAGAGCGAGAGCGAGAGCGAGACAGGGAGCGAGACAGAGAGCGAGACAGAGAAAGAGAGTGAGACAGAGACAGAGAGCGGAACAGATTTAGAACGAGACAGAGAGCGAGACAGAGATGGAGAGCGAGACAGAGAGCAAGACAGGAGACAGTGAGCGAGACAGAGAGCGAGACAGAGAGCTACACAGAGAGGGAGAGCGAGACAGAAAGCGAGACAGAGAGCGAGAGCGAGACAGAGAGTGAGACAGAGACAGAGAGCGAGACAGGGAGCGAGAGCGAAACAGAGACAGAGAGCGAGACAGAGAGCAAGAGCGAGACAGAGACAGATAGCAAGACAGAGACAGAGAGCGAGAAAGAGACAGAGAGCGAGACAGAGACAGGAGACAGAGAGCAAGACAGAGACAGAGAGTGAGACAGAAACAGAGAGTGAGACAGAGACAGAGAGTGAGACGGAGATAGAGAGTGAGCGAGAGCGAGACAGTGAGCGAGGCAGAAAGCGAGACAGAGAGCGAGAGCGAGACAGAGAGCGAGACAGAGAGCTAGACAGAGACAGAGACAGAGAGTGAGAGCGAGAGCGAGATAGAGAGCGAGACAGAGAAAGAGAGCGAGACAGACACAGAGAGCGAGACAGAGAGCAAGATAGAGACAGAGAGCGAGACAGAGAGCAAGATAGAGACAGAGAGCGAGACGGAGAGCGAGACAGAGAGCGAGACAGAGAGCGAGACAGAGAGCGAGAGTGAGACAGAGAGCGAGAGCGAGATAGGGAGCGAGATAGAGACCGACAAAGGGAGCGAGACAGAGAGCAAGACAGAGAGCGAGATAGAGAGCGAGAGCGAGACAGAGAGCGAGAGCGAGACAGAGAGCGAGATAGGGAGCGAGATAGAGACCGACAAAGGGAGCGAGACAGAGAGCGAGACAGAGAGCGAGACAGAGAGCGAGAGCGAGACAGAGAGCAAGACAGGAGACAGAGAGCGAGACACAGAGCGAGAGCGAGAGCGAGACAGGGAGCGAGACAGAGAGCGAGACAGAGAGCGAGATAGAGAGCGAGATAGAGAGCGTGACAGAGAGCGAGACAGAGAAAGAGAGCGAGACAGAGACTGAGAGCGAGACAGAGAGCGAGACAGAGAAAGAGAGCGAGAGCGAGACAGAGACAGAGAGCGAGACAGAGAGCGAGACAGAGAGCAAGATAGAGACAGAGAGCGAGAAAGAGAGCAAGATAGAGACAGAGGCAGCCAAAGAGAGCGAGACAGAGAGCGAGAGCGAGACAGGGAGCGAGACAGGGACAGAGACAGAGAAAGAGAGCGAAACAGAGAGAGACAGAGAAAGAGAGCGAGACAGAGACAGAGAGCGAGACACAGAGCGAGACAGGGAGCGAGACAGAGAGCGAGACAGAGAGCGAGATAGAGAGCGAGATAGAGAGCGTGACAGAGAGCGAGACAGAGAAAAAGAGCGAGACAGAGACTGAGAGCGAGACAGAGAGTGAGACAGAGAGCGAGACAGAGAGCAAGATAGAGACAGAGAGCGAGAAAGAGAGCGAGATAGAGACTGAGGCAGCCAAAGAGAACGAGACAGAGAGCGAGAGCGAGAGCGAGACAGGGAGCGAGACAGAGACAGAGACAGAGACAGAGACAGAGAAAGAGAGCAGAGCAGAGCAGAGGTCAGGATCAGAGCTCCTGCATTTTTCAGCATTTTCTTTAAAAAAGATAGATTAGGAGTTAGATAAACTTGGATTTTTTGTCAGGAACACATACTGGATTCTACCCTCTTCAACATAACCCCTACTTCAAATCAAAACTTAAAACCTACAACCTGATTTTGGACGGAATTACGGAATCACCTGGAAAGTTCACAACAACCAAGGATTTATTACCCTATACAGCAAATTCTCTGGAAAACAACAGAAACCTGAAAACACCATCCAACCTGGAACTGAGTGAGTAATGTTTAGTCTGAAACGATATTTTATTTCCAAAAGCCAAGAAGAAAAATACACAACATTACTTTATAAGGACTGAATTCTAACATAATTCTGCCAAGCTTGATACAGCTTCAACTAGCACTGACGTGTCAAGTGAGAGGTGTCAAAGCCCATTAGCCCAACAATGGCAGGAGAGTCACACAGTCTACCCCAACCAAATGGAGAGGCCTTAGAAGCTCCCTCCCGCTGTTCAGAGGTAATTCAAATACAGTACCCTTTGCATGTAAAGAATGATAAGGCAAGAAAAGACCACAAGAAGAAGCTCCTTATGGAAAACCAAGAAACACTTTTTGCTGACTATTACAAAAATGGGAACATCAGCAACCTTATCTTCCACACAAACCATCCCCTGGCATGGCACAGTGCTATATTAGCACACTACCCCTTTTTTACGAGAGGGGGGATTAACGAGGGGTGGAAACTCAGAATACTTGATAACGAGGACTCTGAGTTAAGTAATATAAATATCTATAAATCCGGAACAGTAATGGTACAGAATAACCACAAACAGTTTCAGCTGGACTTTCACCTAATCAAAGAATTAGCCCAGTAGGAGAAGCTCTGCCTTGATAATGATACCCCCACACCGAGCGGGTCAGACCAGACCTCTTCATTATGTAACCCCACAGATGAGCAACCCCCAGTGGAGAGTCAACCTCCCAGCACAGATTACCACTCCCTCATTGAAATGAAGGACAAATTCACCCAGCTGGAGGTAAGGCTGGTGGAGCTGGAACAGCAGGTGATTACACTTCAGTCAGCACAGACCCAGACAACAGTCCAGCACAACAACAGCTCCTTAACCAGACCCGGAGAGCTGGAGGTGGACAGAGACATATCTGCACTTTGGACAGTGGTGAGACAAATACAACAGGAGAAAGAGGAGCAGAACAGAGCACTAGAGGAGAGTATCAGACTGCTGGTGGAGGAGAGGTTGAGGGGGATGGAGGAGAAGTTGAGGGGGACGGCGTGTGACAGAGAACAACCCACTAGAGAGGTGGCCACCCCCACAGAGAAGCCAGCAGAACAGCCCACCTCAGCACCCAACAAAAGTCTCGACACCACAGCAGAACAGTCCACACCAGACCCTGACCATAGAGTCGACACCACAGCAGAACAGTCCACACCAGACCCTGACCATAGAGTCGACATCACAGCAGAACAGACAAATGAAGAACCCCAAGCCCAGAGGCTCTCACCCCCTCTGAGCACCCCCCCTGTCAGCCACCCTGATAGCCCTTTTGACAACCCCCCCACACCCACTGAGGACAAACACAAAACACAGATTGTACTACTTATGGACTCAAATGGGAAATATATAGAAGAAAAAAAACTTTTTCCCAAACACAGTGTGTCTAAACTCTGGTGTCCAAACACCCAGCGCGCCCTAGACCTTCTGTCTGAGGCCAAACTAGGCTCACCCAGCCACATAATAATACACACAGGCACAAACGACCTGAGAGCACAGCAGGAAAGAGTGGCCACAGCACTGAAGGGAGTGATTGAAAAGGCTTCTTCTACTTTCCCCAACGCACAAGTGGTTATCTCCACCCTGCTACCACGAAAATACTTCCACCCTGCCACAATACAGCGGGTAAATGCAAGTATTTCCCGTGACTGTGCCTCAAAACCAAACGTTTTCCTGGCCCACCACTCCACCCTGGACTTGAACAGCCTCTATGACCAGGTCCACCTCTACAAGGCAGCAGTGCCCACCTTTGCCCGAACTCTAAAGGACATCGCTCTCAAACGTATCCCCAACACTTCACACAGGAGCAACAGATCAATAGACACCCCATCCAGACCAGCGAGACACCCTCCCAGATCTGCAGGACCCCCCCCTGGACCTACACATAGAGGACCCACGCCAAGAGGAATTACATCCAGACCACAGTACACCCAGACACATCCACACCCCCACCCCAACCAATCAACACCCCCCCACGTCAACCATGCCCACACCCCATTTAGGCCCCCTCAGATCAGACCTATGCCACTCCTGCCCACCCCATGCACCCCACCCCCGCAAAGAGGGCCTCAACATGGAAGCCACACATACGCCCAGGTAGTGAGCGGGCAAACAGTCCCAACCCCCACTCTCACACTCGCCGAAGCCAATGGCATGTACCAGATGCTCAGCAGGCTCTGCTCACACTTACTGGCCTGAGGTCAAACCATACAACCAACAACATTGGACACTTTATGGAACAAAAAGCCTTCACTATATTATCCTGGAATATCCAAGGCCTGAGGTCATCTGCCTTTGGCCTAAAGAGCAGAAACCCGGACTTCACCAAAGAAATCGGTAATACAGACCTTGTCATCCTGCAAGAAACCTGGTATAGAGGAGACGGACCCACTGGTTGCCCTCTAGGTTACAGAGAGCTGGTAGTCCCATCCACCAAACTACCAGGTGTGAAACAGGGAAGGGACTCAGGGGGTATGCTAATTTGGTATAGAGCAGACCTAACTCACTCCAATAAATTAATCAAAACAGGAACATTTTACATTTGGCTAGAAATTCAAAAGGAAATGATCCTAACAGAGAAAAATGTCCTCCTGTGTGCTACCTATATCCCCCCACTAGAATCCCCATATGTTAATGAAGACAGCTTCTCCATCCTGGAGGGGGAAATCAATCATTTCCAGGCCCAGGGACATGTACTAGTCTGTGGCGACCTAAATGCCAGAACCGGACAAGAACCTGACACCCTAAGCACACAGGGGGACAAACACCTGCCTGGAGGTGACAGCATTCCCTCCCACATATGCCCCCCTAGGCACAACTATGACAACATAACCAACAAAAACGGGTCACAACTCCTGCAGCTCTGTCGCACGCTGGGTATGTACATAGTCAACGGTAGGCTTCGAGGGGACTCCTATGGTAGGTACACCTATAGCTCATCTCTTGGCAGTAGTACTGTAGACTACTTTATCACCGATCTCAACCCAGAGTCTCTCAGAGCGTGCATGAGGGTCTGCTATACAAACTGATGGAAAGTGGTGTTGGGGGTAAAACATACGACATTATTAAATCCATGTACACAAACAACAAGTGTGCGGTTAAAATTGGCAAAAAACACACACATTTCTTCACACAGGGTCGTGGGGTTAGACAGGGATGCAGCTTAAGCCCCACCCTCTTCAACATATATATCAACGAATTGGCGCGGGCACTAGAAAAGTCTGCAGCACCCGGCCTCCCCCTGCTAGAATCCGAAGTCAAATGTCTGCTGTTTGCCGATGATCTGGTGCTTCTGTCACCAACCAAGGAGGGCCTACAGCAGCACCTAGATCTTATGCACAGATTCTGTCAGACCTGGGCCCTGACAGTAAATCCCAGTAAGACCAAAATAATGGTGTTCCAAAAAAGGTCCAGTCACCAGGACCACAAATACAAATTTCATCTAGACACTGTTGCCCTAGAGCACACAAAAAACTATACATACCTTGGCCTAAACATCAGCGCCACAGGTAACTTCCACAAAGCTGTGAACGATCTGAGAGACAAGGCAAGAAGGGCATTCTATGCAATCAAAAGAAACATAAATTTCAACATACCAATTAGGATTTGGCTAAAAATACTTGAATCAGTCATAGAGCCCATTGCCCTTTATGGTTGTGAGGTCTGGGGTCCGCTCACCAACCAAGACTTCACAAAATGGGACAAACACCAAATTGAGACTCTGCACGCAGAATTCTGCAAAAATATCCTCCGTGTACAACGTAGAACACCAAATAATGCATGCAGAGCAGAATTAGGCCGATACCCACTAATTATCAAAATCCAGAAAAGAGCCGTTAAATTCTACAACCACCTAAAAGGAAGTGATTCACAAACCTTCCATAACAAAGCCATCACCTACAGAGAGATGAACCTGGAGAAGAGTCCCCTAAGCAAGCTGGTCCTGGGGCTCTGTTCACAAACACAAACACACCCTACAGAGCCCCAGGACAACAGCACAATTAGACCCAACAAAATCATGAGAAAACAAAAAGATAATTACTTGACACATTGGAAAGAATTAACAAAAAAACAGAGCAAACTAGAATGCTATTTGGCCCTAAACAGAGAGTACACAGCGGCAGAATACCTGACCACTGTGACTGACCCAAAATTAAGGAAAGCTTTGCCTATGTACAGACTCAGTGAGCATAGCCTTGCTATTGAGAAAGGCCGCCGTAGGCAGACATGGCTCTCAAGAGAAGACAGGCTATGTGCTCACTGCCCACAAAATGAGGTGGAAACTGAGCTGCACTTCCTAACCTCCTGCCCAATGTATGACCATATTAGAGAGACATATTTCCCTCAGATTACACAGATCCACAAAGAATTCGAAAACAAATCCAAATTTGAAAAACTCCCATATCTACTGGGTGAAATTCCACAGTGTGCCATCACAGCAGCAAGATTTGTGACCTGTTGCCACGAGAAAAGGGCAACCAGTGAAGAACACACACCATTGTAAATACAACCCATATTTATGCTTATTTATTTTATCTTGTGTCCTTTAACCATTTGTACATTGTTAAAACACTGTATATATATATATAATATGACATTTGTAATGTCTTTACTGTTTTGAAACCTCTGTATGTGTAATGTTTACTGTTAATTTTTGTTGTTTTTCACTTTATATTTTCACTTTGTATGTTGTCTACCTCACTTGCTTTGGCAATGTTAACACATGTTTCCCATGCCAATAAAGCCCATGAATTGAACTGAATTGAATTGACAGAGAGCGAGACAGAGACAGAGAGCGAGACAGAGACAGAGACAGAGACAGAGACAGAGAACAAGACAGAGAGCGAGACAGAGCCAGAGAGTGAGACAGACACAGAGAGCGAGACAGAGACAGAGAGCGAGACAGAGACAGAGAGCGAGACAGGGAGCGGGAGCCAAACAGGGAGCGGGAGCGAGACAGAGAGCGAGACAGAGACAGAAACAGAGAGCGAGAGTGAGACAGAGAGTAAGACAGAGACAGAGAGCGAGACAGAGAGCGAGAGCGAGACAGGGAGCGAGACAGAGACAGAGAGCGAGACAGAGACAGAGAGCGAGACAAAGACAGAGAGCGAGAGAGAGACAGAGAGAGAGACAGAGAGCGAACGAGACAGAGACAGAGAGTGAGATAGAGACAGAGAGCGAGACAGAGAGCGAGACAGACTTAGAGCGAGACAGAGAGTGAGAAAGAGAGCGAGACAGAGAAAGAGACAGAGACAGGAGACAGAGAGCCCGACAAAGAGCGATAGCGAGACAGAGGAAGAGACAGAGACCGAGACAGAGAGCGAGACAGAGAGCGAGACGTAGACAGAGAGCGAGACATAGACAGAGAGCGAGACAGAGACAGAGACAGAGACAGAGAACAAGACAGAGAGCGAGACAGAGCCAGAGAGTGAGACAGACACAGAGAGCGAGACAGAGACAGAGAGCGAGACAGAGACAGAGAGCGAGACAGGGAGCGGGAGCCAGACAGGGAGCGGGAGCGAGACAGAGAGCGAGACAGAGACAGAGAGCGAGACAGAGACAGAGACAGAGAGCGAGACAGAGCCAGAGAGTGAGACAGACACAGAGAGCGAGACAGAGACAGAGAGCGAGACGAGACAGAGACAGAGAGCGAGATAGAGACAGAGAGCGAGACAGAGACCGAGACAGACTTAGAGCGAGACAGAGAGTGAGAAAGAGAGCGAGACAGAGACAGAGAGCGAGACAGAGACAGAGAGCGAGACAGAGACAGAGAGCGAGACATAGACAGAGAGCGTGACAGGTAGCGGGAGCCAGACAGGGAGCGGGAGCGAGACAGAGAGCGAGACAGAGACAGAGAGTGACAGTGAGACAGAGAGCGAGAAAGAGACAGAGAGCGAGACAAAGACAGTGAGCTAGACAGAGACAGAGACAGAGACAGAGAGCGAGAGTGAGACAGAGAGCAAGACAGGGACAGAGAGTAAGACAGAGACAGAGAGCGAGACAGAGACAGAGAGCTAGACAGAGAGCGAGAGCGAGACAGAGAGAGAGACAGAGACAAAGACAGAGACAGAGAGCGAGCCAGAGAGCGAGAGCGAGACAGAGAGCGAGAGTGAGACAGGGAGCGAGACAGAGACAGAGAGCTAGACAGAGAAAGAGAGCGAGACAGAGAAAGAGAGCGAGACAAAGACAGAGAGCGAGACAGAGAGCGAGGCGAGACAAAGAGCGAGACAGAGAGCGAGACAGAGAGCGAGACAGAGATCGAGACAGAGACTGAGACAGAGAGCGAGACAGAGAGCGAGACAGAGAGCGAGACAGAGCCAGAGAGTGAGACAGAGAGCGAGACAAAAACAGAGAGCGAGAGAGAGACAGAGAGAGAGACTGAGAGCGAACGAGACAGAGACAGAGAGCGAGTTAGAGACGGAGAGCGAGACAGAGAGCGAGACAGACTTAGAGCGAGACAGAGAGTGAGAAAGAGAGCGAGAAAGAGACAGAGAGTGAGACAGAGACAGAGAGCGAGACAGAGACAGAGAGCGAGACAGAGACAGAAACAGAGACAGAGAGCGAGACAGAGAGCGAGAGCGAGATAGGGAGCGAGACAGAGAGCGAGAGCGAGACAGGGAGCGAGACAGAGACAGAGAGCGAGACAGAGAAAGAGAGCGAGACAGAGAACGAGAGCGAGACAAAGACAGAGAGCGAGACAGAGAGCGAGATAGAGTCAGAGAGCGAGACAGAGAGCGAGACAGAGAGCGAGACAGAGAGCGAGACAGAGACCGAGACAGAGACTGAGACAGAGAACGAGACAGAGAGCGAGACAGAGAGCGAGACAGAGACAGAGAGCGAGACAAAGACAGAGAGCAAGAGAGAGACCGAGAGAGAGACAGAGAGCGAACGAGACAGAGACAGAGAGCGAGATAGAGACAGAGAGCGAGACAGAGAGCGAGACAGACTTAGAGCGAGACAGAGAGTGAGAAAGAGAGCGAGACAGAGAAAGAGACAGAGACAGGAGACAGAGAGCCCGACAAAGAGCGATAGCGAGACAGAGAAAGAGACAGAGACCGAGACAGAGAGCGAGACAGAGAGCGAGACGTAGACAGAGAGCGAGACGTAGACAGAGAGCGAGGCAGAGAGCGAGACAGAGACAGAGAGCGAGACAGAGACAGAGACAGAGAATAAGACAGAGAGCGAGACAGAGCCAGAGAGTGAGACAGACACAGAGAGCGAGACAGAGACAGAGAGCGAGACAGAGACAGAGAGCGAGACAGGGAGCGGGAGCCAGACAGGGAGCGGGAGCGAGACAGAGAGCGAGACAGAGACAGAAACAGAGAGCGAGAGTGAGACAGAGAGTAAGACAGAGACAGAGAGCGAGACAGAGAGCGAGAGCGAGACAGGGAGCGAGACAGAGACAGAGAGCGAGACAGAGAAAGAGAGCGAGACAGAGAAAGAGAGCGAGACAAAGACAGAGAGCGAGAGAGAGACAGAGAGAGAGACAGAGAGCGAGACGAGACAGAGACAGAGAGCGAGATAGAGTTTGAGTTTTAAATCATCTTTATTGGGTCTGGGGGCCCACCACACAATAAATACTCATACAAAACCACAGTTACACATCAATTAATAATACAACTCCAATTCCTCCTCCACAGTAACTAAACACAACAGCCTCTGAATACCCCATACACTCAAAAACAGATCAATATTGTTGACAAGTTTATAATAGGCAAACTCAACCCTTAGTCTCGCTGGCAACATTCCCTCCAGCATTCCCACCACATCCACAGACCCCTATTGCTACCCCTAACACAAAATTAAGCAACACAACTACACCCTTTTGACTGAACCTGTACTTTGGCCCAAATAAACTACTCAAAAAAATAAAGGGAACACTTAAACAACACAATGTAACTTCCAAGTCAATCACGCTTCTGTGAAATCAAACTGTCCACTTAGGAAGCAACGCTGATTGACAATAAATTTCACATGCTGTTGTGCAAATGGAATAGACAACAGGTGGAAATGATAGGCAATTAGCAAGACGCCCCCAATAAAGGAGTGGTTCTGCAGGTGGTGACCACAGACCACTTCTCAGTTCCTATGCTTCCTGGCTGATGTTTTGGTCACTTTTGAATGCTGGCGGTGCTTTCACTCTAGTGGTAGCATGAGACGGAGTCTACAACCCACACAAGTGGCTCAGGTAGTGCAGCTCATCCAGGATGGCACATCAATGCGAGCTGTGGCAAGAAGGTTTGCTGTGTCTGTCAGCGTAGTGTCCAGAGCATGGAGGAGCTACCAGGAGACAGGCCAGTATATCAGGAGACGTGGAGGAGGCCGTAGGAGGGCAACAACCCAGCAGCAGGACCGCTACCTCCGCCTTTGTGCAAGGAGGAGCAGGAGGAGCACTGCCAGAGCCCTGCAAAATGACCTCTAGCAGGCCACAAATGTGCATGTGTCTGCTCAAACGGTCAGAAACAGACTCCATGAGGGTGGTATGAGGGCCCGACGTCCACAGGTGGGGGTTGTGCTTACAGCCCAACACCGTGCAGGACGTTTGGCATTTGCCAGAGAACACCAAGATTGGCAAATTCGCCACTGGCGCCCTGTGCTCTTCACAGATGAAAGCAGGTTCACACTGAGCACATGTGACAGACGTGACAGTCTGGAGACGCCGTGGAGAACATTCTGCTGCCTGCAACATCCTCCAGCATGACCGGTTTGGCGGTGGGTCAGTCATGGTGTGGGATGGCATTTCTTTGGGGGGCCGCACAGCCCTCCATGTGCTCGCCAGAGGTAGCCTGACTGCCATTAGGTACCGAGATGAGATCCTCAGACGGTTGGCCCTGGGTTCCTCCTAATGCAAGACAATGCTAGACCTTATGTGGCTGGAGTGTGTCAGCAGTTCCTGCAAGAGGAAGGCATTGATGCTATGGACTGGCCCGCCCGTTCCCCAGACCTGAATCCAATTGAGTACATCTGGGACATCATGTCTCGCTCCATCCACCAACGCCACGTTGCACCACAGACTGTCCAGGAGTTGGCGGATGCTTTAGTCCAGGTCTGGGAGGAGATCCCTCAGGAGACCATCCGCCACCTCATCAGGAGCATGCCCAGGCGTTGTAGGGAGGTCAGACAGGCACGTGGAGGCCACACACACGACTGAGCCTCATTTTGACTTGTTTTAAGGACATTACATCAAAGTTGGATCAGCCTGTAGTGTGGTTTTCCACTTTAATTTTGAGTGTGACTCCAAATCCAGACCTCCTTGGGTTGATAAATTTGATTTCCATTGATAATTTTTGTGTGATTTTGTTGTCAGCACATTCAACTATGTAAAGAAAAAAATATTTAATAAGAATATTTCATTCATTCAGATCTAGGATGTGTTATTTAGTTATTTTTTTGAGCAGTGTATATACAGTTGGGAAGAGAAAACCTCTCCCAACGTTGAGAACCAATCAGTGATCAGTTCAATCATCCCGACCAACCTGGGACACAGTAAAAACAGATGTGCCACTCCGCACAGAAAGGACACCCCTCCCCAACAGTAGGGTCCAGGTGTACCAGATGCATGTTGGTGGCTATAGCTCCATGTATTATCCTCCATTGGAGGTCAGCTGTCCTCTTATCAAAAGGCAGTTTGCATAATGATCGCCAACAGCCTTTTGGAGAGGCACCTGGACCAAGCACATCCGCCCACCTCGTCGATTTTACCCCTTCCAGTGAAGAGGCATGGGACACCTTTACACATATTCTGTACATGGCCTTCTTTCCCACCTCCTTGAACTCCCCCAGCTCCAGGGTATCGAAGGAAAGATGTTTGAAGTTTTGGCAAATCTCTCTCTATTGTAACACTCAGACATTCCATTCTCAATCCTGCAAAGGTAAGAGAGAGAAAGTTTAAGACCGGTCGTTAAGTCATAAAACCGGCCCAACTTCTCTGGTGGGAGAGAGCGGGGGGCTAATGTTGATCCTCACCCAGGACCGAGAGTCATGACAATAGACAACAATAATTTTTTCACCTCTTCCACATGGACTTTACGGAATAAAAAAATTAAAAAAGCTTGTCTTGACTTATCTTGAAGAGTTCCAGTGTTGGATAGCCATAGCCAGCTAGCTAAAATAGCATCCCTCTCAGTTTGAGCCGGGTGTTTGAGTAGGCTAAACTAGCTAGCTAGCTGCATTTGACACTAGCTAAGTAAGTGAAAGTAGCCTGAGAAGAAATCCGTAGGATACTGTAGACCTTCATTGCAAAACAGTGTGTTTTAATCAATTATTTGGGGATGTGAATATATTTAGCATAGTTTTATCTAAAAATGATAATTTTCTTAGTGTTTTACTTTTTTGGGGGGGGTTCACTGAGGAGGATGGTCCTCCCCTTCCTCCCCTTCATTGAATTGCACTAACGCCATCAAAACTTAAAGTAACCTATCACAAAATGTAATTCATTTTTAACAGTATCATTTGTCATCTAATGAGAAGATGTATTTGGCAAAATGAACTCACACTTTCAAAACTTATGTCAGAAAACTAACTCCATCAAAACAGTATAATTTCTCATTGAACGACAAGGTCATCTTGCCATTCATTACATACTGACTCAACAAATACTAACCATAATTATCAATATACCATATTTTTCTATGAACAAGAGTAAAATGTTTGATTACCATCTCGTACCTTTTACAGAATTGTGCAAAATTCTTGTTCTCTGAATTAGAATCAAATAATAAAGTGTGTAGAATTTCACTAAAAGGGGTAAAAAAAAATAATAACTTGATACTGTTTGGAATTTAAAAAATGTTCCATACTGTATATTGCAGTGCTGTAAATGTTTGCAATATAGTAAACATAAATCAAATCATGTCCATCAAAAGTACTTAACATAGTAAGTATTATGGTACTACAAACCAAGCATGTTACTGTGAGGTAGTTAAGGCTACTGTACTCTGCAATGCTAGACTTGGTTATTACTGTACTGTAATGTAAAGCACTCCTAAAACATGATGGGGCCTCTGCAAAAGCAACGTAATACAGTAATATTGAAAGTAGGCCTAATTCCAAATATGAAGCAGATGTGACTGAAGTACTTTAAAAACACACTGTACAAAAGATGTGACTCAAACGACCATTCAGTTCAATTTCATTGGTCTGTGAGAACATATGTTATCAGCTACATCACGCTGAATGTTTTTCCTATAGAATATGGTTGGCAATATAAAGCATATCAATATGATCTACTGTATAACCCATGGAAAACCAAACAACTCACCAGGGAACTTTCATATTTATTTATGGACTGATTCTAAGGTTACCAGTTATTCAAAGATAGTTTACATGTTGTTGGTAAAGATATACCATTATGGGAGTAATTGTTATTGACCGCGAAAAAAGTATTTAGTTTTGTTTGACATGCTTTGCAAAAAGTATTGTGTCTCGTAGGAAGTTGTCAATTGTTCTGCAAAAAAAGTGTCTTGTGATAAAGACCTGTGTCTAGTGTTTTGCTAAAAAAAAGTGCTTAGCATTTGCATTAAGTGTGAAAACAATGAGAATTACAAACTTGTGTGCAAAAAAAGTTGTTGTTTTGGCCATGTGAATCCCAGTTTCAGTGTTCAAGCAATCGAGTAGGTTTGTATGCTTCATAGCATGTTCCATGTTCACTGCCTGCATGGACTTACACCGCAAGGAGGAGCTGGTAGCCTTGTACCAAATTATACCTTCAGCCGAGGTCAGACGGTATCATCATTTTGATTCCCATGTCAAGATAATTGGAATCTGTCAGGATATAACACATCCACAACTTTCGAAATGAAACGCAAAACTTTTTTTGTGGAAACCCTGGATATTTTGTTGTTGTTGCCTAGATATGAATTAAATAACAAACAACCATACACGTGAACTATATTCGTGACAACAATACAAACAAATGTAATACTGTCCAAATACACTAATAAGATAACATTTCAGACAAAACAACTAGGCTGACGTTTTAATACTGTGCTTTATTGTTATATAACAAATATGATAATTGCAAGATATTTCCATTTAAAATATTGTATTTACTTTGCCCTTACATTGAATAAAAAGTCCTATAATGTTCTGTAAATAAATATATATTGGGGAAAACATGTGAGAAGATGTTTTTCAGCACTGTTATAAAGTTTTGCTTTTGTGAACAAACTTCCCCAAGTTTGCTGTAAAATACATATTTATATCCCATCACAAAGCACATCATAAATCAAAAAAAATCCTTGAACATTTACTGGCGATCCTAAAAGGAATTTGAGGCATGATTGTTGAAAAGAAATATACCGACATTCAATATTATTAACAAAGACCTTGTATAGCTAGCACAATTTCACATTTTAAGATATAAAAAAATGAACTCCAAGGTTGTTGGTACATTTATCTTTTTATGAATCTAGAGGAGATTAGAACATAAATGTATTGTAAAAATGACAACGTCATATGGCTGTACAACACTTTAGGAATCAATAATACATATGTCTATTCTGCACCCCAAAATGATCTTGACAAGCATAAAATGTGAAATATTGGAATGAATTGTGTCGATAACTTCATGGATGGAATTACAAACATTCACAGAGCCAGCAAAATATCTCCATAACCCTTCATAATCTGTGAAAGAATTATTCACAACAGTTTATGGCAATCAGTGAGTATGATAAGGTCATTGAACATGGATAAATAGTTGCCATGAAATGCTGGCAACAAAGTTATATGGTTTAAATGCATGAATTGAATATAGTTCCACATACATTTCTAATGATTAGTTAAACCAAAGACTCACAAAGCATAATATCGAACATGAACAAAACCACACAATGATTGCCCAAAGCTGTAGTCTGCAAAAGTGCCAAGTATGAGGTACAGTATACGTGCATTCGATTGACCTTGGCATACATACATATTGAGGAATTACTCCAAATGTGTCATGTAATGAAACATAAATATGCAATATGATGGGCTTTACTGTATGCCATCTAAGAGGTGTGAATAGAATGTTGGTTTGGTACATTTAAAAAAATGTATCTGCCCTCATGGAGAAAAAGTTGTTCACTTAAATATTATGTTATTCATACGGATAATGTATGACAATGGAACAGCTGAGTCTCCCAGGTGAGTCCCCCAGCTGAGTCCCCCAGGTGAGTCCCCCAGCTGAGTCCCCCAGCTGAGTCCCCCAGGTGAGTCCCCCAGCTGAGTCCCCCAGGTGAGTCCCCCAGGTGAGTCCCCCAGGTGAGTCCCCCAGGTGAGTCGCCCAGGTGACTTGGTGCATTGTTCAGGAGTTTCCACTTGTTCTTTCGTCTCTTTCATCTCTTTCTCTCACCTCTTCTCTTCTTTTTTCTTCTTGTTTTGTCTGTTAGTGGAAAACAGACCATATTACAATGTCATGTATTGCACAACTCCTATCCACTCTACGTACATTATCGGGTCAGCTTTCCACCGTGTTGACAGAAACTCTTTCCTTACCCTTCTGCCATCTGCTTCGGTTTGCGCCAGTATCTCTTAAATCAGTAGCTGTATTGATGCTTTGCCATCCCCCACACAGATATCAGAAACCATACCGAATACAGGAGAGTGTTTGAACATTCGTCAATACATAAGATACGGTTACTGTCATGTAGCTGTACATTTCAAAACACTCGTCTTTCAATTCACAATGAACAGCAAACACAATAAACACTGAATTTAAGGAAAAACATTGCATGATGTGAGACTGTGTATTCTCAGCAAATTGTCTTCAGGGAGGCTTGACCTACTGGCATACATCAAAATAGCTAAGAGGGTGTGGAGGGAAATACACGTTTCAAACTCATAGCACAACCATCTCCCTGTAGATGCAACAAGTCACATTTTCATTTTCTAAACAAAATCCATGTTTGTCTTTTTTTTTAAATTAAATCGACTCTAATTGACGCCTGGGGTAAAGAGAGAGAGAAAAGAAAGAGAAGCTTGGAAGTGGAAGAGAATGTGGGTAACCAGGTGCCGCTGCTCCACCTTCAGTCTGTCATGCCATCCCCCATACTGTGATAAAAGGGGATGTACTGTAGGATTTATAGTCCCAACGCCTCTCCTTTTACCTCTAGTACTCCAATCGCAAATATGTATTTTGTATTTGAATTTATTAAGGATCCTCGTCCTGAAGTCCAACAAAATCATATACAGTTTTAAAAACATTGTTACAAAACACATTGTGTGTGTGCCCTCAGGCCACTACTCTACCACCATATCTACAACATAAAATTAGTGTGTACATGTATGGTGTTTATGTTATCATGTATGTGTGTGTCTGTGCCTGTGTGTGTTCACTGTACCCGCTGTTCCATAAGGTGTATTTGTATGTTTTTTTTAATCAGATTTGACTGCTTGCATGAGTTACTTGATGTGGGAGTCTCAGAAGTAAAACAGTCAAAGTGAAGAGGGAGCTCCTCAGTTCTTCCCGCTGAGAGAGGATGGGAGGCCGTGTCAGGTCAACTGAGTCCTCTGGGTTTGGATCTGTGGAGCTAGTGTCCGAGTTCCAGACCGACTAGGTTGTTGTCACGTTCTTTCAAAATCGAACCCAGAAGCAGACCAGGACAAGGAGAGTAGGAAGAAGGTATATTTATTTACAAGTGAATGGGTAGATATATCCAGGTGGCGTAGCGGGCAGCGGTGGTGAGTTGATGGGAGTAAATAGGTGGATCCAATGGGGTAGCGGAATCCTCCGACGGCCAGGCGGGAATGGGGTAAATGATCCGGGTGAGTAACTGAAGACAGAACAAACAGAGGTAAGTTTAAGGCAAGCAATACGTAAAAAACAGCAAAACAAATTCTATCCAACTTGAGGCTGATACTATGGCACAACATACTGTTCATGGCTAACGATCCGGCAGGGAATGGATGTCAGGTCCGGGCTTATGAAGAGGAGAGATGATGATCAGGACCAGGTGTGCAGATAGCTGATGGGATACAGGTGCGGGTAATCAGAAACACCAACTGGCTACATTGCCCGGCAACCAGACAGGGTGCATTCCAGGACGCCGGAAAAAACACTCCAGGACAGAACATAGGCAAAAAAACAGACTCAGGAAACGGGATTCGTGACAGTACCCCCCCTCCGACGAACGCCACCAGGCGGACTACCCGGAGCGCCAGGGTGGAGGTGGTAAAAGTCACGAAGCAGGTCATCGTCAAGGATCTGACGCCGAGGAATCCAACTCCTCTCCTCAGGACCATATCCTTCCCAATCCACTAAATACTGGAACCCTCGACCCCGCCGTCTGGAGTCCATGATGCGGCGCACCGTGTAGACAGGACCACCTCCGATCATCCGAGGAGGAGGAGGACGAGGAGGAGGGGGCAACAGAGGACTGAGGTGAACCGGCTTGAGGCAGGAGACATTAAAGGTGGGGTGTACTCGAAGCGTTGCCGGCAATTTGAGTCGGACCACAACAGGGTTAATGATTCTCTCCACCACGAACGGACCGAAGAACTTGTGACAGTTTCCTCGACTCAGTCCGTAGAGGAAGATCCCGTGTAGCCAACCAAACCTTATCTCCGATGGTATAAGCGGGAGCAGGAATACGGCGACGATTCGCCTGGATCTGATACCGGTCAGAAACTCTAAGGAGGACCTTCCTGGCCCGATGCCAGGTCCGGTGGCAACGACGAATGTGGGCCTGGACAGAAGGGACCGAAAGATCCCTCTCCTGAGAAGGAAACAAGGGAGGTTGGTATCCGTACAGGCATTGGAAGGGGGACATCCCAGTGGCAGATGAAGGAAGGGTATTATGGGCATACTCAACCCAGGGTAATTGAGATGACCAAGAGGTGGGATCAGAGGAGACAAGACAATGCAGCGTGGACTCCATCTTCTGGTTGGCTCTCTCCGCCTGACCATTAGATTGTGGGTGAAATCCAGAAGTGAGACTGACTGTAGCTCCAATGGCCAAACAGAAGGATCTCCAGACAGCAGAGGTAAACTGAGGACCACGGTCAGAAACAATGTCACTGGGCAATCCGTGGACCCTGAAAATCTCCCTAACCAGGATCTCGGACGTCTCCGTGGCAGATGGAAGCTTGGAGAGAGGGACAAAATGAGCAAACTTGCTGAATCTGTCCACAATGACCATGTTCCCAACAGAAGGGGGCAATCCCGTGACAAAATCCAGGGCCAGATGCGACCAAGGTCGCCGAGGAATAGGTAGGGGGTGAAGAAGCCCAGAGCTGGGCCGATTGGTACTTTTTTTCTGAGCACAAACAGGACATGCGGCAACAAACCTCCGGGTATCTTCTCCCATGGCAGGCCACCAAAATCGTCTGCGCAGTAGCGCCATAGTCCGAGCAACGCCAGGGTGACAAGCTATCTTGCTGGCGTGGGACCACTGAAGAACAGCAGAACGGACCGACTCAGGCACGAACAACCGACCGGGTGGACCGTTACCGGGGCCGGGCTGCGTCCGAAGGGCCGCCATCACATCCTCCTCAACCCTCCATGTAACGGCTCCCACGACAAGGTTCTGGGGAAGAATCGTCTCAGTCTTGGCCCCACTCTCATCCGTCTTGGAGAACATCGGAACGTCAGGGAAAAATTGAAGCGTCCAAAAAACAAAGCCCACCTGGCCTGACGGGAGTTGAGACGTTTAGCCGATTGCACGTAAGCCAGATTCTTGTGGTCAGTCCAGACCACAAACGGTTGCTCCGCTCCCTCCAACCAGTGACGCCACTCCTCCAAGGCAAGCTTCACAGCGAGAAGCTCCCGGTTATCCACATCGTAGTTTCTCTCAGCTGGTGAAAGACGACAAGAGTAGAAGGCGCAGGGATGGAGTTTACCGTCAGTGGAGCTACGCTGGGACAGGATGGCGCCCACCCCCACATCAGACGCGTCCACCTCAACAACAAACTGACGGGAAGTGTCAGGTTGAGAGAGAATCGGTGAATCGGTTCTTCAAGTTCAGAAATGCTCGGTCTGCCTCAGGAGTCCAACAGAAAATTCTGGTGCAAGACGTCAGAGCAGTTAAAGGGGCGGCCACCCGGCTGTAATCACGGATAAACCTCCGATAGAAATTCGCAAATCCCAGGAATCTCTGGAGCTGCAATCTCGTACCGGGCCGGGCCCAATCCCGAACCTTCTCTTGGCCCATCTTGATCTCACCCCTGGAGATGATGTACCCGAGGAAGGATGTAGTGTGGGCGTGAAAATCACACTTCTCTGCCTTCACAAACAGGCGGTTCTCCAATAACCGCTGCAGGACCTGCTTAACATGCTGGATGTGGCTGTTAAGCTCCTTGGAAAAAATCAGGATGTCATCCAGGTAAACGAACACAAACAGACCGATCATATCCCTCAGCACGTCATTCACCAAACCTTGGAACACTGCTGGAGCGTTGGAAAGTCCAAACGGCATCAGCTGGTACTCGAAATGTCCCATAGGTGTATTGAATCCAGTCAACCACTCGTCGCCCTCTTTGATCCGAACCAGATGATACGCATTGCGTAGATCAAGTTTCGTAAACACAGTAGCACCCTGTAAAGAATCGAAAGCGGAGCTCATCAAGGGCAAGGGGTACTTGTTCTTGACCGTAATATCATTCAACCCCCGATAATCAATACACGGTCGAAGAGAGCCATCCTTCTTACTCACAAAAAAAAATCCAGCTCCCAGGGGTGATGACGAGGGACGAATGAGACCTGCAGCAAGAGACTCCTTTATGTAGGTCTCCAGGGCTTCCCGCTCAGGTCGAGAAATACTGTATAACCGTCCCTTGGGAAAGGCAGCTCCAGGGAACAGCTTAATTGTACAATCATAAGGTCGGTGGGGAGGAAGTGACTGAGCTTTCTGCTTACTGAACACCTCACCCAACTCGTGATATGTTTCAGGAACCAAGGACAAATCAGGAGGAGCAGACTCACTGACCCGACTGGGAACAGCATGAGAACAGGCAGTCCTGAGGCAGTTAGCATGGCACTCAATGCTCCAACTAGTTACCTTACCAGTCACCCAATCGAATGAAGGATTGTGTTCTCTTAGCCAGGGGTATCCAAGAACCAGAGGAACATGGGGGGAAGGCTAAATGAAAAAAGAAATAACCTCTGAATGATTCCCCGACAACATCTTAACCGGTTCAGTCCTCATAGTGATCCATGCCAGAATACTGCCGTTCAGAGTGGTTGCTTCAATGGCTTCCGGTAATTGCTCCTTGGAAAGCCCCAGCTGTTCCACTAAGTCGGCATCAATGAAGCTGTCATCGGCACCTGAATCGATGAAAGCGTTAATCGCTAAACTCTGATTCTTATTTATGAGGGTAGCAGGAAAACGAGGTCTGACAGGGCTCTTGAGAGGTTGAAACTGGCTCGCTAACAAACCTCCCAAACTTAACGAGCCAAGCAGTTTAACGGGCGCTGAGGACAAACGGAGATGTAATGTCCCGAGCTACCACAGTAGAGGCAGCTGTTGGTCTCACGTCTACATTGGCGCTCGTCCTTAGTTAACCCGTGCCGCCCCACTTGCCTAGGTTCAGGATCTGGCGGCAGGACTCCTCCACTAATCCCGTGTGAAGGAAAATGATCAACCCGTTCTGGTCCACTTCCTGACCCGAATGGTAACCGAGTCTCAGATTGATTAGATGGACCCCACTGCTTCTCCCTCCTCTCTCGGACTCTATTATCTACCCGAATAGCTAAGGTGACCAAGCTGTCTAGATCACTAGGCTCTGGATAGGATATCAGCTCGAGTAACTGAAGACAGAACAAACGGAGGTAAGTTTAAGGCAAGCAATACGTAAAAAACAACAAAACAAATTCTATCCAACTTGAGGCTGATACTATGGCACAACATACTGTTCATGGCTAACGATCCGGCAGGGAATGGATGTCAGGTCCGGGCTTATGAAGAGGAGAGATGATGATCAGGACCAGGTGTGCAGATAGCTGATGGGATACAGGTGCGGGTAATCAGAAACCCCAACTGGCTACATTGCCCGGCAACCAGACAGGGTGCGTTCCAGGACGCCAGAAAAAACACTCCAGGACAGAACATAGGCAAAAAACAGACTCAGGAAACGGGATTCGTGACAGTTGTAGTCACCTGCCAGATTTCACAATGCCTGAATTAGTGTTTAGCACATCAGTTAGAGTGGCAATTTATTATTGCTTCATCCATTTTTTAAACTTTTAAGTTAATGATATATACCCTTTGATTATTTAAGAATATTACTAATACATGCCTCAGTAGCTCAGCTCAACTGTAGCCCCATCAGAACCCAAAATATATGTTTTTAAAAAATCCAATATTACCAAAAATGGTGGTGGGGTGTAACCTTTGTTATTGTTTCAACTGCCGATTACCCCTTTAACCGCATCTTATGATATAGCTTACATAACTATTTGTTTTTCTGGGTGCAACGCGACTGCAATGTAGTCCACCTGGAATGCGACCAATCTCTTTAAGCAGATTCCAATTCACTCCCTACCCTTAGACCTAAAATGTAAATGTTTGCAGATCTGTAAGGCGTAAGCAATATGATGAATGATCCACCGCTAGACTGCTTAAAACTATCCAGACCTTTCAGATCTGCAAATATTGAAGGAGGAAGAGGAAGAAGCATGGAGTTAATTGAGACCAGCTGTATGTGATGATATACAGTACCTTCAGAAAGTATTCAAACTTTTTAAAAATGTTGATTCACTGACACAATACCCCATAAGGTCATATTGGAATTATGTTTTAAGAAAAGTTTACAAATTAATCAAAAATGAAAAGCTGAAATGTCTTGAGTCAATAAGTATTCAACCCCTGTCTTATGGCAAGCATAAATAAGTTCAGGAGTAAAAAATGTGTTCCATGGACTTACTCTGTGTGCAATAATAGTGTTTAACATGACTTTGTAATGACTCCTGAGTGGCGCAGTGGTCTAAGGCACTGCATCTCAGTGCTAGAGGTGTCACTACAGACCCTGGTTCAATCCTGGGCTGTATCACAACCGGCAGTGATCAGGACTCCCATAGGGCGGCACACAATTGGCTCAGCGTTGTCTGGGATTGGCTGGGTTAGGAAAGTCATTGTAAATAAGAATTTGTTCCTAAACTGACTTGCCTAGGTAAATCTCTCTACTCCACACATACAGTACAATTATCTGTAAGGTCCCTCAGTCGAACAGTGAATTTCAACCACCAAAGTCCAGGGATGTTTTCCAATGCCTTGCAAAAAAGGGTACCTATTGGTAATGCGAAGAAAAAAAAAAAAAATATATATATATATATATATTTTTTTTTAGCCCTAACAGAAGGTAAGTCATTCTGGTTTTAAGAACAAATTCCTATTTTCAATGACGGCCTAGGAACAGTGGGTTAACTGCCTGTTCAGGGGCAGAACGACAGATTTGTACCTTGTCAGCTCAGGGATTTGAACTTGCAACCTTCTGGTTACTAGACCAACGCTCTAACATTAGGCTACCCTGCCGCCCTAGCTTGTTAATTGTTTACAAACAAATGAGTGAATATGCTAAAAAGCTAAACAGCTACTTACTGTAGCAAGGACTTGTTTTGAAAGTTGGATCATCTTAAAAGTGTTCTTTCCCTATGCTTGTCTTCACCCCTCCCCCAGGTGTCACCCATCTGCCCCATTATCCCCTGTGTATTTATACCTGTGTTCTCTGTTTGTCTGTTGCCAGTTCGTCTTGTCTTGTCAGGTCTTACCAGTGTGCTTTCCGGTGTTCCTTTTTCTCAAGTGTTTGTTTCCTAGTTTTCCCGGTTCTGACCATTTCTGCCTGCCCTAACCCCAAGCCTGTCTGCTGTCCTTTACCTGCCTGACTCCGACCTGATTACGAACCTCTGTCTGTACTCAACCTGCCCTTTGCACCGTGTTATAACAAATTATTGAGAACTGTACTATCCGCCTCCTGTGTCTGCAACTGGGTCATATCTTGAGTCGTGATTGTACGAACTGGCCATGACTAATCCAGCAGACTCGGGCCAGCTCTGCAACGCCATCTCCACCCAAGGAGCCACCATTGGGAGACACGAGTTACTTTGAGGTCTTCTGGACGGATTCCAGAATTTGGCACAACGTCATGACAATGCCTTAAATACTTTGCTTAAGCAATTCCGTGGATTATCTGTGAGGCAGCCGGCCACGACAGTAACTTCCCATGCTCTTATAATGTCTGTATTGAAATTGAATAACAATGATTGTAAAACATAGCTATCACTTTGCTGGCATTATTATAATGTAATTTTGCAGACAACACTAACAGTGTAATGCGCAACCGGAACTGAATACACAGGTAAGTTACATCTTTTCTCTCCGGCGAAGGAAAATGTCGGACCAAAACACATTGACAAACATAAACAGACTCAACTCTTTCGTTTTCATTTCTGGTCTAACATTGCTATCAATTCCTAACTTTCCGAATTATGGTTTATTTAGAGTTGTTGTACATCATAGCAAGCAGCATTACCTGTCCACACAACGTCGTTGTGTATTTCGTTCACTGGGAAATTGTTAAGCGTTGTTACAAGTGTCTTGGGTCGGGAGATGTGGTGATGCTAGCGGGCTGCTAATTACAGGGACTGTATAATTCCATGCTTTAATTTCATGGCATGCAATGTAGCTAGCATTAATAATGTCAGTTGGTGCTCAAGCCAGCTAGCTATAACGTTAGTTGGTTAGCGAGGCAAACAGTATGCCAGACTGCTAATGTTTATCTGAGGCTGGCACTGCAGATACAGTTAAGTGTTGTGTAGCCAAGTAATGTTAACATAAAATTAATCGTTGAGTTGGTGAGGTAACGTTACTTTGCTAGTTGTTGTGATGTTGTCAGCATACTTGGTTGTAGAAATCATTTGGTTTCTTGCATTTGTGTGAGTGATTATTTGAACAATACTCATTATATTGCTGATGATGTGGATGTATATACACATATGAGATGAGTAAAGCAAGATATGTAAATATTATTAAAATGACTAGTGTTCCATTTATTAAAGTGGCCAGTGATTTCAGGTCTATGTATATAGGCAGCAGCCTTTAATGTGCAGGTGATGGCTAAGTAACAGTCTGATGGCCTTTAGATAGAAGCTGTTTTTCAGTCTCTTCCTGTGTCTTCCTGTGACATCGGGTAATGTAGGTGTCATGGAGGGCATGCAGTTTACCACAGGTGATGCTTTGGGCAGACCGCACCACCCTCTGAAGAGCCCTATCGTTGCTGGCGGTGCAGTTGCCATACCAGGCGGTGATACAGCCTGACAGGATGCTCTTAAACAGCGATATAAATATATCTGTAAAAGGCTGATATCAGCAGATAATATTGATCAACAGGAAAATCGGTCAGGCTCTATTTGTTTTGTTGAAAGCATTTTTTTTTGGGGGGGGGGGGGGGGTTTACCTTTCTTTAACTAGGCAAGACAGTTAAGAACAAATTCTTATTTACGATGACGGCCAAGGAACAGTGGGTTAACTGCCTCGTTCAGGGGCAGAACGATTTTTACCTTGTCAGCTTGGGAATTTGATCTAGTAACCTTTCGGTTACTGGCCCAATACTGTTAACTGCTGCAGTTAACTATTTACTTGTCTGAAAGCTCAAGTCACTTGTCCCCCTGCCAAAAAGGTGAACGAAAATGGTGTTGTATGATGCAAGGAACCACTTCACAAAATAAAATGCATTGTTATCACTGGTATTGACAATGGAAGGTTGCTGGTGGTCACTGATCCTAAGTATTATATCTCCTCCTGTTGTGGCCATCAAGTAAAATACTGCACTGATGGGCTACAGTATAAAATATATGTGGTCAAAACTCCCATCTGGTGAGCTACTGGGTGTGCAGACTTTTCAAACACACCTGAGTCAACTTATCAATGGACTGTTGACCAGCTGATTTTTTTTACAATGTGCTAGAACATGGCTGGAGCAAAAGCCTGTACACCCAGTAGCTCTTCGGGACTCTCCTGGAGGATGGTTGGCGACCCAGCAACATTAGAATTACAACCAAATACATTTTGTATGTCTCTGTAAAATAATTATTTCATTCAATGAACCAGTGATCAAATGGCTTAGCTGGGTGACTTCAAAGCAAGGTAGCTAACTGAGACATGTTTATCTATTTGTAAGGCTAAAATAGGGGGAGATCGTGACAGCATAGGAGTTACATGTCAATTAGACTATTCTAAGAATATTTTTTTTAACGTTGTCAGTATTGAATAGAGGAGAATTCCAGCTTTCCAACGGTGTCAGAATAATTTCTCAGCACCCAATTAGCAGTTGTACACGAATGCGGGTGAAAAGTTGTTTAGGACATCGGACATGACAATGAAATTAATACATGCTAATAGCTAAATAGTTCACTAACGAGATAACCAGCCAAACTACAAAATACGTTTTGAATTGGATATCTAGTTAGTCTGTTATATCATCATTTTACCTGCTGCTGCAATGTCTCTCTCCTCTGGCAAAGGCCCACTCACACTGGCACGCAAGCAGGTGATGCCCCCAACAGGATTTTCATTGCTGACCAAAAGTGTGCTATAACAGATCAAATAACTCACTAACTAGCAATGAATATCAACAAATGCGTAAACGTGGCTTGCTTGGATCTCAAAAACACATCTCACAACTGCAAAATTGAAAGACTGCTCAGGCCAACAATAACTACACTCTGATGCACTCAGCAGAGATTGGGAGGACACTTTGATTAAATTCTGATCGGAGTAGCCTAATTGTTTGACATTGTATTTTTTTTTTGTAACTTAAATCTATAATCTGCTTGACCAACATTTTTTTGGTAGACAAGTGTTAATGTCGAGCCCTGTATGGTCCGTCTATGAATAACACCCATCTACAAAAAAAGGAGACAAATTCGACCCCAATAAATACAGAAGTGCTGTAATCTGGGGAAGATATTTTGCCCCATAATGAATACCATAATTCTTACCTTCCATAAGAAACACAATGCCCTGATCAAATGTTAAATTGGCTTTCTACCCAAACATTACACCTCAGATCACATTTACTCCCTCCACGCTCGTAAATCAAAATATCAAAAGGAACACAAGAAAAGTTTTTGCTTTGTAGACTTCAACAAAGCGTTTGATTAAATGGCATGATGAGCTACTATACAAACTCCCCCATATTGGTATGGGGGCAAAAAGTATGACACCTTGAAATCCTTGATATATGACATGGAGTTAGGCAGGGATGCAGCATCAGTCCAACATTGTTCAATATTTATATAAATGAATTAGCAACAATGTTGGCGCAATCTGCAGCCCCAGGCCTCACCCTAAATGACACGCAGATTGAGTGACTGTTGTATGCTGACGACTTAGTTTTGTTGTCACCCACAGAATTACAACAGGGCCTATCCCTTGTAGACCAAGTTGTGCAGTAAGAGTAAACGTAGATTTGTATTTATTTAATCATGATCTTTCAGAAGAAAGACAGATCCCAGGGAAACCGGTACCAGTTTACCTACAGTGGAACTACACTAAAGCACAGTACCAGCTAGAATTACCTCGGCCAAGAGATAAGCTCATCAGCGAGTTTCAGGTTGCTACAAAGTCACTGAGTGAAAAAAATAGATTTTTTTGCTATCAAATCCAAATTCAGCAATGCAAATATCCCAGTAAAGATTTGGTTAACCAGCAAATGGAAAAAGGCCCTATTGAGTAATTACAATTAGAATGAATCAAAAGTAGTTTAGGTGTCCACCGAAATACTTCAAACAATGCCTGCATGGCAGAACTGAGACTTTTCCCTCTACACATTAAAATGCAGAAAATATCATTTAAATTCTGTCTGTGTTTAAATCAAGCAGACCAGAGCTCTATTAAATACAAAGCCCTTCTGAGTAACCATTTCTCCCAATAGGATGATCCCCTAGGTCAGCTTGCTCTGCAGCTCACTGGCAACATCGGAAACCAAAAGACAGTTTCATTCCTAAAACCAAAATCAAACAAATTGTTTCCAAATTGAAAATCAACTACACTGAAAATTAGGGATGCACCGATATGCCATTTTTGTCCGATACCGATATCCAATATTTTCTTTGACATAAAAACCTATACAGGTTGTATTTTAAGCATTATAGTACAGTTAAAATAGTTGAAATACACACACACTGACAAAAAACGTTATTTTGTTGACATTTATGTATGTCCCTATTACCAGTAAACCTATTTCTTTCACTTACTTGCTGTGCTGTTTCATTGTTCATTTGTTCAGCCTCAACCAGGGTTTCATCATATCAAGCAGTGAAGTTTCAGTCTGTCTGTGGCCTCTCTTCCTCGGTGCACACTGTCACTGTGTCCGTTTCCATCTTGTCCAGCTGTGTCTGTAACATTTCACGTAAACCCTGTTTCTTGTCTGCATCGAAATAGCGGTCTTTGTACCTAGCATCAAGCATGGTGGCGACACAGTAGAGGCTCAGAGAGAACACCACCGAATCACTTGTTCACAGCCTCTAGTAGAGTACTGTGTTGCCCGTGTAGCTCTATAAACAATCAAAGGTTGTTTGAACTGGACCTCGACCAGACGTCTTGCAAGTGGTTTGGGAACTATCTGTCAGACAGGACACAATGTGTGCTTTCTGATGGTGTCAAGTTACCTCGATATTACTAAAGGTGTCCCACAAGGGTCAATTTTGGGACCTGTCCTTTTTACTATTTATATAAATAATATTGGTCTGTCTGCAAAAACCTGTAGCATTCATCTGTATGCAGATGACTGTTATGAATTGCCTCTATGGCTGACCAGGGTATGTTGGAGCTGCAATTAGATGTTGTCGTCTTACAGAAAGTACTTGTTGATTTAAAATTGATATTTAATGCGAGAAAAACAAAATCTATGCTGTTTTCTAATTCTCATAGAAATATTTCAGATAGCATACACATTTTATGCATCGAATGGTTATTTCATCAAGCAAGTATCTGGGCTTTTGGATTGACTATTTGGCGTTTAAAAACATGAAGCTGAGCTAGTTAAGAAGCCGTGATTTTAAGTGGGCTTCTTCTATAGAAACAGATTATGACTCTCCCTAAACAGCAGGAAGCAGATTGTACAGCCAACTTTTCTGCCAGTTCTCTCAACTATGTGACACCATTTATCGGAATGCAGCAGCCACTACTCTTAAACCTTTAGATGCCTTCTACCATAGCGCCCTTCACTTTATCACAGATGACAGTTTTAATACGCATCACTGCATCCTGTATCAAAAGGTTGGCTGGTCCTCATTAAAGTTCCTTAGATTAGTTAATTACTCCCTTTTTATTTACAAAGTTCTACTACACAAGCTTCCGACCTACCTCACTTCACTGTTAAAATAAAAAAAATATGAGACACCAAACCCGTTCACAGGGATGGTTAACTCTCAGTTCTACTAGTATGCACTGATCTAGGTAAATCCGCCTTCACTTTTAGTGCCCCCATTTTTGGAATAGCCTACAAAACTCCCTTACATTTTGACTCTCTGGTGCCTCTAGGGCAGTTTAGGACTTGTGAAATACATTTTTATGAGAATTTCAACTGTTTAGATTGAATGTAAATAATTGGGTTTGTCGTGTTTGAAGCTGTTTGTAGTTTATTTAATTTTGATTTATCATTTTGAAATTGTTCTGTTGTTATTCTCAGGCCACCACTGTAAATGAGACCCTGGTCTCAATGGATTCCCCGGAATAAATAGTCTTGCTTAATTGTAACACTACTTACTGGAGTGATAGTAGTTACCAACAAAACAGATTTATAAGTGTTGTTTGGATAAGTAAATCCCCTGGACCACAAACACCACATTCTTTGAATCTGGCATGTGTTTGATGGGTCATTCTGTAAGGGAAAAAAGACCATGACTTATTGAATACTACTGATATTACAGAGCATGCGGAAAAGCTTCCTATTACACCAATTCATGCGTTGTTGCACCTGCAGACAAAATGTTGTAGCCTAGAGTCTTATATGAGGCCTAACTTCAACTAATTATTTCTCAACAATCCTTTTAGATACAAATGTCAAATATGTACCAAACATCCAAAAGACCTTCTCATGTATTCAATTTCAGAAAGATCTTAAAAGTAATGGTCTTTCTTTGTTCCAGTTCTATGCAGAATATAATCGCTATAAATCAAACTTGTTGGTATTGACATGTTCTTCCCCTTTGTCAGTGTATTTAAGAATACAGAAGATTTGCCTCAGAAGGTGAAGAGCCAACTGCTTCCCTCAGCGTCCACACCAAGAAAGGAAGACGAGAAGGGTAAGAGAGAGACAACAGATGACTCCCAGCCAGACAGTGACCCTCTCCACATTCCCACAAGGCATCCACAGACCAACAGGCTGCCTAACTGGTTTGTACAACATACCTTACTACACAGAGGTTGTCTTCGTAAAGGAAAACGTAAATTAAATATCTCTGCCGTACCATATTAACCATAGTCACTGATCACGTATTAGCCTAGTGACATTCATAAATACCATGTTGTAACATGATAGTGTGGGTTAGAGCTTTATGCAGTAGTCTGTCAACTAGACAGAAAATGCATTATATTTGTTTTGATTTACTGCAACTGAACATAAATGACAGCTTGAAAACTGCAACTTTTGTTCGTTATTTAGGGAAATCTCCTTGTAGGAACAATTGTGTTGGTCAGCATAAATACCTTGGCAGAAAACAATGGTTATTGGTCTGCTGCCAGGGAGAACATGTTCCTACTCTTGAAAGGACCCTTTGGGTAATACCTCCCTTTTTTTAAATGTTAAGTTTATTTAACTAGGCAAGTCAGTTAAGAACAAATTCTTATTTACAATGACGGCCTACAGGGGAACAGTAGGTTAAGTGCCTTGTTCAGGGGCAGAAGGACAGATTTTTACCTTGTCAGTATCAGGGATTCAATCCAGCAACATTTTGGTTACTGGCCCAACGCTGTAACCACCTGCCACCCCCTTAACCTTTTATAACTAGGGGGCAGTATTTTCATTTTTGGATAAAAAACGTTCCCGTTTTAAATGGGATATTTTGTCACGACAAGATGCTTGACTATGCATATAATTGACAGCTTTGGATAGAAAACACTCTGACGTTTCCAAAACTGCAAAGAAATTGTCTGTGAGTGCAACAGAACTGATGTTACAGGCGAAACCCAGATAAAAATCCAACCAGGAAGTGCCCCATTTTTTAAAACCGCCTCATGCCAATAACTCCTTATATGGCTGTGAATGAGCTACGAATGAGCTTACGTTTTCTACGTATTCCCCAAGGTGTCTACAGCATTGTGACGTCTTTTTACGCATTTATGTTGAAGAATAGCCGTAAGGGATCACATTTAGCAAGTGGTCACATGATGGCTCCCGCAGAAAATCTTGCGTAAAGTACACAAGTAGCCATTTTTCCAATCGCTTCTTATGAGAAACCAATTGTCCCGACGGATATATTATCGAATTGTTATGTTTAAAACACCTTGAGGATTGATTCTAAACAACGTTTGCCATGTTTCTGTCGATATTATGGAGCTAATTTGGAAAAAAGTTTGCCGTTGTAGTGACTACATTTTCCGGTCGATTTCTCAGCCAAACGTGAAGAACAAACATTTCTTCTACAAAAATAATATTTTGGAAAAAAGGAACATTTGCTATCTAACTGGGAGTCTCCTGAGTGAAAACATCCAAAGTTCTTCAAAGGTAAATTATTTAATTTGATTGCTTTTCTTATTTTCGTGAAAATGTTGCCTGCTGGTAGCAGAGCCTAGCCATAGCATTATGCCATGATAAACGTATACAAATGCTTGTCTAGCATTGGCTGTAAAGCATATTTTGAAAATCTGAGATGACAGACAGTGTGATTAACAAAAGGCTAAGCTGTGTCTCAATGTATTTAATTTGTGAGTTTCATGAATAGGAAGATTTTCTAGGAAGATTTATGTCCGCTACATTATGCTAATTAGTTTGAGGCTATGGTTACGCTCACGCATGCGGGTTGGAGAGTCATGAGAAGTTTTAAGATGTGAGTGGACAGGGACTTTAGAAGGAAAGGGAGAGGGAACACGTCACAGCATTGCACTACTGTTCATGTATCCATGACTACTACATCCATAAACGATGTTCATGTATAGATAGATTTCTAGGTTATTTTCCACATCTAGCCTAACGTATGCCCATTGTACTTACACATGGTTACCCGACCATGGTGCATATGGCAGGACCATTTTGTACAGAGCGGGTGGTGATAATACCATACTGGTTCTTTTTGGTTGAATGTTATAGTTACCTTGTTTTGTTACAATTGAGAAATGTTCCACTTGTAGCATTCTTCAATTGGGGAATTCATGTTTAATAAGATTGTTATTCCCCGATTCTTTAGGGACCACTGAGCCGTACAGTGAAATATAGAACATGTTGTAATTGTGTGGCCTGTGACCATTTCCATCTTATTTTTCATTTGAAGAGGTGTGATTCTCAAATTAATCTCATATCGCCTATCGAGATTGATATCTTCTAGGGTTGTAAAATTCTTGTAACTTTACCCAAATTCTCAGGTTTTCCATAAATCCTGGTTGGAGGATTTCTGATTTCTTGCTCATTCCCTCCGAATTCTGGGAATTTTCCGACTGGAATATCTGTCAAATCTGGCAACATTGGAAAAGCTACCGGAATGTTGCAACCCTAGCGTCTTCACATCGAAATCGGGCATATGGAAAGAAGTGAAACTAAAATGGATAGCCCAGTGCCACGGTGTTGCCATTGTAAGAATATTTTAAGATAATACACAACGCTAACGGTAGTACTAATGGTCAATGGGAATTATCAATGGAAATAGTTGGTTTTCAGTTCAACATCTGTTTAGAATCTGTGTAGGAATGTGAGTCCTGGACTCAGCTGCGTGTGCCACGTTTTCATTGGTCTGAATCGTCTGTACATTGAGCCTGAAAATGGATACTTGTTATTTAGCCATTGGCCCAATTTTACTATAAGGAATTCTAATTGGTCAACCACAGGCTAGGGTGGAGGGTTATAAATTACACCCTGTTCCTTTGTTCTGTGGCGAAAGTCACTGAGGATAGGGGAGAATGAACCATCTACTTCCCAGCATAACATCTATAGTTGAAGTATGAAGTCTACATACACTTAGGTTGAAGTCATTAAAACTCGTTTTTCAACCACTCCACACATTTCTTGTTAATTAAACAAACTACAGTTTTGGCAAGTCGGTTAGGACATCTACTTTGTGCATGACACAAGTAATTTTTCCAACAATTGTTTACAGACGGATTATTTCACTTATAATTCACTGTATCACAATTCAAGTGGGTACAGAAGTTTACATACACTAAGTTGACTGTGCCTTCATACAGCTTGGAAAATTCCAGAAAATTATGTCATGACTTTAGAAGCTTCTGATAGGCTAATTTACATTATTTGAGTCAATTGGAAGTGTACTTGTGGATGTATTTCAAGGCCTACCTTCAAACTCAGTGCCTCTTTGCTTGACATCATGGAAAATCCCCCAAAAATCAGCCAAGTCCTCAGAAAAAAAATTGTGGACCTCCAGAAATCTTGTTCATCCTTGGGAGCAATTTCCAAACGCCTGAAGGTACCACGTTCATCTGAACAAACATTAGTACGCAAGTATAAACACCATGGGACCACACAGCCGTCATACCGCTCAAGAAGGAGACTCTGTCTGTCTCCTGGAGATGAATGTACTTTGGTGCAAAACGTGCAAATCAATCCCAGAACAACAGCAAAGGACATTATGAAGATGCTGAAGGAAACAGGTACAAAAGTATCTATATCCACAGTAAAACGAGTCTTATATCGACATAACCTGAAAGGCCGCTCAGCAAGGAAGAAGCCACTGATACAAAACCGCCATAAAAAGCCAGACTACAGTTTGCAACTGCACATGTGGACAAAGATCGTACTGTACTTTTTGGAGAAATGTCCTCTGGTCTGACAAGACAAATATAGAACTGTTTGGCCATAATAACCATAGTTATGTTTGGAGGAAAAAGGGAGAGGCTTGCAAGCCGAAGAACACCATCCCAACCGTGAAGCATTGGGGTGGCAGCATCATGTTGTGGGGGTGCTTTGCTGCAGGAGGGCCTGGTGCACATCACAAAATAGATGGCATCATGAGGGTGGAAAATTATGTGGATATATTGGTCGCAAATGGGTCTTGAAATGGGACAATGGGACAAATGCGACAATAATCCCAAGCATACTTCCAAAGTTGTGGCAAAACGGCTTAAGGAAAACAAAGTCAAGGTATTGGAGTGGCCATCACAAAGCCCTGACCTCAGTCCTATATCAAATTTGTGGGCAGAACTGAAAAAGCATGTGCGAGCAAGGAGGCCTACAAACCTGACTCAGTTACACCAGCTCTGTCAGGAGGAATGGGCCAAAATTCACCCAACTTATTGTGGAAAGCTTGTGGAAGGCTACCCGAAACACTTGACCTAAGCTAAACAATTTAAACACAATGCTACCCAATACTAATTGAGTGTATGTAAACTTCTGACCCACTGGGAATGTGATGAAATAAATAAAAGCTGAAATAAATCACTCTCTCTACTATTATTCTGACATTTCATATTCTTAAAATAAAGTGGTGATCCTAACTGACCTAAGACAGGGAATTTTTACGAGGATTAAATGTCAGGAATTTTGAAAAACTGAGTTCAAATGTATTTGGCTAAGGTGCATGTAAACTTCCGACTTCAATTGTATGATTTGTCCTCTTTGAATAAACCTATTTTTCTCCCCATGTGTTATTGAGGGGTCTGTGTTATTGAAGAATAACATAAACTGCTAACAACATTAAAGGGGAAGTTTACCTAAAATCCAAACTCCTTAAGTGATTCCATACTGTACATTCCATACTGTACAGAAACTAGTTAGGTGGAGTTGACCTCCTCGCTCTCCTTGCAGTCTAAACTGGAAAGCTGCAAAATGATGCACTGCTTTGTGCAATACTAGCTCTGCTCCGTTGTCAGTCAAAGAGTGATTGAAAAAATAAATTGTGGACAGTCTTTGTTTTAATGAAAGTGTACGGCCGAAATGAGCAAAACATTTTGAGTCAGGAAATGTGTACTTTTCTACCTAAAACGATTGCGATTATTTTATAACATTATTTATGTGGCCGACTGCAACAACAGCAGAAATAGGCTCACGTGGGGGAATTGCATGTAAGGCTCTTGTTCACAATCACAGATGCAATTTATTTTGCAATAAAATCTGATTAGCCAACACATCAGACATTGGAGATTATGATTATGAAAAAAAGCGAGTTGACCTGATTCTAAATAATTAAAATTCAACAAAACTGTTCCTTTTTGTTATCTGTCTATTCTGCAACGTAAGATGACACAAATACTGTCTATCTCTTCAACCTAAGCTAACCGGTAAAGTGTCTAGTCTACAACACAATAAGATCAATTCAAACTGCAATGATTAGACTACATAACTCCGCACGCTCGCTTTGGGGCTTGCTCTTCTCAAAAGCATCTCTGTATTTTGGCAAGCACCAGATCCAGCCCATGGGAATACAGAAGGTATGGCTGTACACACACCTATATTTGCAAGATTGACGGTAGGAGTGTTTACATAGTATTTCCAGTTTTTTATTGCTACTAGACATTTTCTGCACCTTTCAACAGAAAACTGACATTTTGTGCTTTCTTCCCTAGATTTCTTATAGAAAGTGCAGCAGGGACACCATCTTACTCTTGCTGACATCTCTTCGGATTTCCACTTTTCAGAATTAACTTTAGGCTACCTGTAATAAATCAGCTCCTTCTCCCCCAATAAAACTCACATCTGTGATGGTGAAGCTCCAAATAAGGTTATATACATCAGAGTTATCCCACAAGACCGCACATGCGCAGTTGTTACCCATCTCCGCTGTTGTTGCAATTCACAATTGTTTTAGGTGGAAAAGTACATACATAGATCGAATCCCTGAGCTGACAGGGTAAAGATCTGTTGTTCTGCCCCTGAACAAGGCACTTAACCCACTGTTCCCCACTAGGCCGTCATCGTAAATAAGAATTTGTTCTTAACTGACTTTTGTTGCAAATGTTTTACTTCGGGACCACAGTGTTAGTGCTGTTCTGGATTTTACCATCTCCTGCTGCTAACGTTAGCAGGCTAGCCCCTGCTAGATCCAACTAGCTAGGTTACCTGGCTGTCACCGGCAAAATGTGTCTCAAGTCGCATTTGGCTCTTGTAGCCAGGACCGCTGTGTCTGACCTGAGTATAACCATGTCAGACTCCTCTGATTTGGATCCATAGATGGACAGTAAAGCCATCATATTGGAGACCTTTGATATGTTCACTTTAGTGAAAGATAAATCATTTACTGTGTACACTTGTGAAAAGTGTAAACAACTTGTCGCCTCAAAAGACCAGAAAACGACTAGAGGAGAACATGGTCCTAAAAGAAAGGTCTGTCTAAGGAGACTTCAAGACTGCATGCTGTTTTTGATGCAACAATTCTAAACAATTCTTGAATACAAGATGGCGTAGCAGTCAGACGTCTTTGTCTTGTCGCCGTATATATCTTTTTATATATTTTTTTCTTTGCATGTATTTTCTTTTATATTTTTCTTAACCTCAACTTCAACATACTCTCCTATAATCCGCCTCACCCAATGTGGCATGGATCTGCTATTTTCTTTACTTTAGAACCGGAACCCCCAACAGAGGCTAGCCAGCTAACTAGCTTCTAAGTAGTAGTCAGTATTCAAACCAGAGCATATCGGACATATTTTTCTCCATAGCTCCGGATTCCTACCGCAAGCTCTGAATCTTTTTACTTGGATCATAGAAGATAGCTAGCTGCTATCCGAGTGGCCACTCCTGGCTAACGTCTATGGGGCGGCAGGGTAGCCTAGTGGTTAGAGTGTTGGACTAGTAACCGGAAGGTTGCGAGTTCAAACCCCCGAGCTGACAAGGTCGTCTGTCGTTCTGCCCCTGAACAGGCAGTTAACCCACTGTTCCCAGGCCGTCATTGAAAATAAGAATTTGTTCTTAACTGACTTGCCTGGTTAAATAAAGGTAAAATAAAATAAATAAAAATAAATATGTCCCGAAGCAAGCACCAATTAGCTTGGCGCTAGCCTACGCTAGGCCCATCTCCTTTTAAACACTTCAGCAAGCAGGGCTTTCTAATCGACCTGGCCCGGGTATCCTGGAAGGATATTGACCATATTCCGTCAGCCACTCCTTGGGCTACAATCCCTATTTTACCAATTGGCATGGACCCCTTTCACTACTGATACGGAGCCCCACCGTATGTGAAAGGGGTCCAGGCCTATCCATCCCGACTGGACTACCGACGTAATCTGCCTGAGGGGGTTTTTCAACTGGCTCCTCCGTCGCGACGTCCCCTGAATGCCCGTCTGCTAGCCTGCTAGCTGTCTAGAGCATGTCGGACTGTTAGCTGAAAAGGCCCATTCGCCAATTTCTTGGGCCACTATACCTATTTTGCCTGGACCCTTTTTCTACATGGAGCCCTGCTGATCCATCACGACTGGTCTGCCGACGTAACCGCATGAGGGGGCTACAACAGACTTCTTCCGCCACGACGTCCATCTAAGCCCCGGCCCGCTAGCTGTCTGAATCGCCGTGTCTCCAGCCCGCCTAGCTACTCACGGGACCCCTAAGATCACTCGGCTACACATGCCTCTCCCTAATGTCAATATGCCTTGTCCATTGCTGTTTTGGTTAGTGATTATTGCTATATTTCACTGTAGAGCCTCTAGCCCTGCTCAATATGCCTTAGCTAACCCTTTAATTCCACCTCTCACACATGCGGTGACCTTACCTGGTTTAAAGGATGTTTCTAGAGACAATATCTCTCTCATCGTCACTCAATGCACAGGTTTACCTCCACTGTATTCACATCCTACCATACATTATGCCTTGAATCTATTCTACCGTACCCAGAAACCTGCTCCTTGTACTCTCTATTCGGAACGTACTAGACGACCAGTTCTTATAGCCTTTAGCCGTACCCTTATCCTACTCCTCCTCTGTTCCTCTGGTGATGTAGAGGTTAATCCAGGCCCTTCAGTGCCTAGCTCCACTCCCATTCCACAGGCGCTCTCATTTGTTGACTTCTGTAACAGTAAAAGCCTTGGATTCATGCATGTTAACATTAGAAGCCTCCTCCATAAGTTTGTTTTATTCACTGCTTTAGCATACTCTGCCAAACCAGATGTCCTAGCTGTGTCTGAATCCTGGCTTAGGAAGACCACCAAAAACCCTGAAATGTTCATCCTTAACTATAACATTTTCCGACAAGATAGAACTGCCAAAGGGGGCGGAGTTACAATCTACTGCAGAGATAGCCTGCAGAGTTCTGTCTTACTATCCAGGTCTGTGCCCAAACAATTTGAGCTTCTACTTTTAAAAATCCACCTTTACAGAAACAAGTCTCTCACTGTTGCAGCTTGCTATAGACCACCTTCTGCCCCCAGCTGTGCCCTGGACACCATATGTGAATTGATTGCCCCCCATCTATCTTCAGAGCTCGTGCTGTTAGGTGACCTAACCTGGGACATGCTTAACACCCCGGCCATCCTACAATCTAAGCTTGATGCCCTCAATCTCACACAAATTATCAGTAAACCTACCAGGTACAACCCCAAATGCGTAAACACGGGCAACCTCATAACTATCATTCTAACCAACATGCCCTCCAAATACACCTTTGCTGTCTTCAACCAGGATCTCAGCGATCACTGCCGCATTGCCTGCATCTGTAATGGGTCTGCGGTCAAACGACCACCCCTCATCACTGTCAAACACTCCCTAAAACACTTCAGCAAGCAGGCCTCGACCTGGCCCGGGTATCCTGGAAGGATATTGACCTCAATCCATCAGTAGAGGATGCCTGGTTATTCTTTAAAAGTGCTTTCCTCGCCATAAAACAGATATTAAACAGATATACAGATATAGCAGATATAGGAACAGATATAGCCCTTGGTTCACTCCAGACCTGACTGCCCCTGACCAGCACAAAAAACATCCTGTGGTGTACTGCATTAGCATCGAATAGACCCCGTGATATGCAACTTTTCAGGGAAGTTAGGAACCAATATACACAGGCAGCTAGGAAAGCAAAGGCTAGCTTTTTCAAACAGAAATTTGCATCCTGTGACACAAACTCCAAAAAGTTCTGGGACACTGTAAAGTATACAGAGACTAATGTTTGTGTATTCATGTGTATATTGTTGTGTATGTTTGATACAAGGCTCATCTGTAAAAGAGACCATGGTCTCCGCATGACTCCCTGTCAAAAGAAAGGTTAAATAAAAAATGTAAATATCTTGAATTGGAGGGCATCATCTCAGCTCATATCCATCTTAGCCAACATTTACAGCATGTTTTTTTTGCCTCGGCTTCGCGCCGGAAAGAAAGTGAAATGGATACAGAGACTAAGAATAGACGGGGTATGTGGAGTATTCTCAGTGTCCAGCATTGCAGACACATGGGGGCAGGGCATAGTGTGCAGTGCAGGAGAGAAAGAAGAAGAGTCGTCCCTAGGAAATGGCACCGGTCCAAAGATGGAGCCTGTCACTTGGCGTCCACCACCTCCCTTTTCTCTCTCTCTCTCACTCCCTCCCTCCTCTCTCCTCCCTCTGCTTCCTCTGACCCTATCAGATTTGTCTCGTGATGTCAGCAATTTATCGACCTTGGTGCTGTCATGCCCTCGTCCACGAGGGAGAGGGAGCAGAATGATACAGCAGATTTACATTCTGTCTGAAGTATACAATGGTTAGGAAAGGGCAAAGGGACACAGTATTCACAAGATGCTCTGACATGCTGAGGAAATCAGTCAATATAAATAAATTCACGAGGGCTAATCTATGGATTTCACATAACTGGGCAGGGTCGCAGCCATGGATGGGCCTGGGAGAGCATAGGCCCACTCACTGGGGAGCCAGGCCTAGCCAATCGGGATTAGTTTTTCCCCACAAAAGGGCTTTATTAGGCAGAAATACTCAGCACCCCCGCCTCAGACGATCCCACAGGTGAAGAAGCCGGATCTGGAGATCCTGGGGTGGCGTGGCTACACGTTTTAGAGAACAAGCACAGACCACAACGTTGGAGATGACTTAGAGAAATTAACATTCAATTCTCTGGCAACAGCTCTGGTGGACATTCCTGCAGTCAGCATGCCAATTGCAATCTGTGGCATTGTGTTGTGTGACGAAACTACACATTTCCGTGGCCTTTTATTGTCCCCAGCACAAGGTACACCTGTGTAATGATCCCGCTGTTTAGTCTGGTTCTTGATATGCCACACCTGTCAGGTGGATGGATTATCTTGGCAAAGGAAAAATTCTCAGTAACAGATGTAAACAAATTTGTGCTCATATTTTTGTTGTGTTTATATTTTTTGTTCAGTATATATTACCAGAAGCTATTCTAATACCTAATCCTATGCATAGGGTAATATTAGGGTAACAATACAGAATGAATACATACACTGAGTATACCAAACATTAGGAACACCTGAGTTGCACCCAACACCATTCTTCATACACACGGGAAACTGTTGAGCGTGAAAAACCCATTTATCAGGTATGAAGGTAAGACCCAGATGCAGAACACATCGAATAAACAATCGTTTAATGATCCAAAAGGGGCAGGCAATAGACAGGTCAAGCCAGGCAGGGGTCATAAAATTAGAGGTCAGGCAATGGTACCAGACGGCAGGCAGGCTCAGGGTAAGCAGAGGTCAAAAGGTACAGGACGGTGGGCGGGCGGGCTCGGAGTCAGGAGAAACAGATCAGGGTGTGACACCATTAGCATTGCATTTCTTGACACAAACCGGTGTGCCTGGCACCTACTACCATACCCTGTTCAAAGGCACTTAAATATTTTGTCTTGCACATTCACCCTCTGAATGGCACATGTCGTGTCTTTGGCTATGCCGGATTATGTGATATGACTTGCTATTCTATAAAATAATGTCTCTGTAATTAATATCACCTGATTGAGCTAATCATGTAAATGTAATTAACTAGAGAGTCGGGCACCACGAAAGAACATTTATAAAGCTGTTATCTTCCGAATAAACTCTTAAAGACCTAGTAATATTTTACATCCATACCAGTCAACAT
Source organism: Oncorhynchus clarkii lewisi (assembly GCF_045791955.1). Classification (NCBI taxonomy): domain Eukaryota; kingdom Metazoa; phylum Chordata; class Actinopteri; order Salmoniformes; family Salmonidae; genus Oncorhynchus; species Oncorhynchus clarkii. The sequence goes on along the minus strand of NC_092163.1, from coordinate 31,571,228 downwards.
TAATCTTCATCTTACTTCTCATCTGAAAGTTGTAAAATGTTTTATCTGCACGAACCCTGGCTAACAATTTGAATCAGCAATACAAATTGGGTTTAATTATTTATTTACTAAATACCTAACTAATCACACAGAATTAACATACACACAATTAATCATAACTTGATTACGAATTCCGTCATAAAAAAAGAAAACGTCCCTAGCGGGCGGAACAGAATTGACGGCTTGTTACACAAAGGAAAAGGGGCTGGGTTAAGTGAAAGAGCGGGAAGACAGGAACAAAGGGCGAAGCTGTGCTATTGTAAATACAGTATCTTATGCATTCTAAATTACCACCCATTTGGAAAAGGAAAATGCAATAAATATTTACTCTGAGCTGAGCTTCAGTATGTTGTTGGTCGATGGAAGGCCATGTTGCCAAACCGAGTCCTCTGTCCTTTGAAGAATGTCTCTGGTTGTCAATTGGATACGTTGTAGTAGTGTCATTGTGTGGTAGACGGGATACTCTGTCTGTTCCTTCCTAACCTGCGTTTGCAGCTGCGGTCGCTAACTCAACAGCTAGGTGGTATCACTTCTGTAGTGAATAAGAGTTCAAAGTTCATACCATTCGCAACCAAAGCTCATGCTGATGTTGGCTTCGTTCTGAACCATTCTGACATAGGATCGTCGCCCTCATATCCTTGGAACAGGAAGTTATGTTATCATCAAGGGCTTATATAGGAAGGGAGAGGAGGGTGTGTTTGAAAAGTTTTATAGCCCTTGTCCCTTCACAGGGGAGGGCCACTGATTGAGCAGCCCTATCTTATGAAAACCCACATCTCACATTCTAGAAGCTGAAATCACATTTCATCCCATCACAAATAATTTCATATTCAAACATTTAAATTGAACAATAATTCCATGTGAATCTGATAAATCTGATGTGTAGACTTTCCACTGTAGAGTTTATGTCATCTTATCATTGATGAGAATGTCTCAGATGACAACCGAACTGACATCATATTCATTAAGTACCACTGCATATGTTCAATTGTTCGGATTACCAGAATATAGTTCATTTCCCCCCACATTCTGACGTTCCCAGAATCTCTATGTTAACCAAGGGGTTTTGCAAATGTAACCTTAGTAGGGTAGAGAGAGGAAAAAGGGGGGAAGATGTATTTATGACTGTCATAAACCAACCCCCCCAGGCCAACGTCATGACACACACAATCCATGTCTCAATTGTCTCAAGGCTTAAAAATCCTCCTTTAACCTGTCTCCTCCCCTTCATATACACTGACTGAAGTGGATTTAAGTGGCATCAATAACGAATCATAGACTGATAATGAAAGCTATGTCATGGAAAGAGCATTTGATCTTAATATTTTGTAAACTCAGTGTCTTCTGAAATAAGTTTATGCTGAGTTTATATATACAGTGTTGATACTGTATTCACTCACCTGCATAAAACATTTTTCAGCATATACCCCTGTGGGCGAACAATATCACACAACGTTTAATGTACATTTGATATTGTATTGTTGTCAACAAACGCGAATTGATTGTACATCCAACAACAACAACCATTGTATCAACTGTGAGACTTAGTTGACATCTGACAATACCTTGCAAAACTAAACTATGTGCAGTCTCTAATTTGCCCCCAGCCTGTCTGATTGTGGCTCCATTCGCTGCAGGAGGAGCCATTCTGGATCTCTTTGGGTGAGTTTCCCTACTGCACTCAGCAAGTGTCACGTCCTGACCTGAGATATCTCTGTTTTCTTTATATTTTGGATAGGTCAGGGTGTGACTAGGGTGGGTACTCTAGTTTTTGTATTGTCTAGGGTTTTGTATGTCTCGTGTTTTGTAAGTCTAGGGGTTTTTGTATTTCTATGTTGGCCTGATATGGTTCACAATCAGAGACAGCTGTTTATCGTTGTCTCTGATTGGGGATCATATTTAGGTAGCCATTTTTCCTTTGGCGTTTGTGGGATCTTGTTCTATGTTTAGTTACCTGTCTGCACTATTCATATTAGCTTCATGTTTTGTTAGTTTTGTTAGTTTGTTCAGTGTTCATTCTTTATATAAAGGAAGTATGTACGCATACCACGCTGCACCTTGGTCTCCTTTGTATAACGGACGTGACAGCAAGGATAGAACAACAGACAATGTGGCAGACGATTCAAAATTGAAGATCAATGAAGATCAGGCCCAAGTATTATGAAAGGGATTACTCTATCTGAGCCACTAACACCGCAAATAGCACAACATGATCATTATTCATCCTAATTAAAAAGACCAATGCCAGTGGCCTCCTGAGTGGCGCAGCAGTTTTAGGCATTGCATCACAGTGCTGAGGCGCTGTTACAACCTGGGTTTGACCGGCGGTGCACAATTGGCCCAGCACAGTCTGGGTTAGGGGAGGGTTTGGCCAGCGAGGCTTTCCTTGGCTCATCGTGCTCTAGGGACTCCTTATCTTCGTATGGCTGCAATCGCGTTAAAGGGATCGATATGATAACAGCTAGTGAAAGTGCAGGGCGCCAAATTCAAAGCAACAGAAATTTCATAATTAAAATTCCTCAAACATACATGTATCTTATACCGTTTTTAAAGGTAGTCTTGTTGTTAATCCCACCACAGTGTCCGATTTCAAATATGGTTTATAGCGAAAGCACCACAAACGATTATGTTAGGTCACCACCAAGCCACAGAATAAACACAGCCATTTTTCCAGCCAAAGATAGGAGTCACAAAAAGCACAAATAGAGATAAAATTAATCACTAACCTTCGATGATCTTCATCAGATGACACTCATAGGACTTCATGTTACACAATACATGTATGTTTTGTTTGATAAAGTTCATATTTATATAAAAGAAAATTGAGTTTACATTGGCGCGTTACGTTCACTAGTTCCAAAAACATCCAGTGATTTTGCATAGCCACATCGATTCAACAGAAATACTCATCATAAATGTAGATGATAATACAAGTTATACACATGGAATTATAGATATAACTCTCCTTAATGCAACCGCTGTGTCAGATTTCAAAAAAACTTTACGGAAAAAGCAAATCATGCAATAATCTGAGACGGAGCTCAGAAAAATAATCAAATTATCCGCCATGTTGGAGTCAACAGAAACCAGAAATTACATGATAAATATTCCCTTACCTCTGATGATCTTCATCAGAACGCACTCCCAGGAATCCCAGGTCCACAATAAACGCTTGATTTGTTCAATAATGTCCGTTATTTATGTCCAAGTAGCTACTTTTGTTAGCGCGTTAGGTATACATATCCAAACGCTCGTACAATACTTTGGACAAAAACTTCAAAAAGTTATATTACAGGTCGAAGAAACACTTCAAACTAAGTATAGAATCAATCATTAGGATGTTTTAATCATAAATCTTCAATAAAGTTCCAACCAGAGAATTCCTTTGTGTCTAGAGGAGCAATGGAATGCAAGTCGATATCATGTGGAATGGGCATGACCAGGAAATGGCTCAGACAGTTTTAGAAACCGCAGAGTGTTTTCTATCCAATACTAATAATAATATGCATATATTAGCAACTGAGACTGAGGAGCAGGCCTTTTACTCTGGGCACGTCTGGGCACCTTTCATCCATGCTACTCAATACTGCCCCTGCAGCCATAAGAAGTTATGGCAGGTCGGGTGCCTGCAAGCTGACTTCTGTCGTCAATCAGACGGTGTTTCCTCCGACACTTTGGTACGGCTGACTTCCGGGTTAAGCGAGCAGTGTGTTAGAAGCAGCGCGGCTTGGCAGGTCATATTTTGGAGGATGCATGTCTCGACCTTCACCTCTCCCGAGCCCATTGGGGAGTCGCAGTGATGAGGCAATGTCAACTGGATATCACAAAAATGGGGTAAAATAATACAAAAATGCTAAAGACCAAAGCCAGCTCTGTTTCTGTGTTTGTCCCACAGTGGTTGTGGAGGAGGATGGATGATCGTGGACCCTTTGCGAGCTGTTTATCCCCGCTCAGGGTTCGACCCCTCTCGTGGGCGTCCTGACCCCGGGAGCTGTGCCACCTGGGGCCCACCCCTTTGGGCACGTTGGAAGACACAGACCAGGGTACAGGACTAATGATTAAGAAATGGTGAGCAAACTATTTATAAATGCCTTATAAATGATTTATTGCTGGACGTTATTATTAAGTGTTATCTCGCTTTAATTATGGAATTTATTTTAAATGGATAAGTGCACAATAATTACAATTTCAGCGGTTAAGTCCATGTAAATGTGTCTGACATGGGCCTCCCGAGTTGCGCAGTGGTCTAAGGTTTTGGCCGGCCGGTGATGTCCTTGTCCCATCGTGCACTAGCGACTCCTGTGGCGGGCCGGGCGCAGTGCACGCTGACACGGTCGCCAGGTGTTCGGTGTTTCCTCCGACACACTGGTGCAGCTGGCTTCCGGGTTAAGTGGGCATTGTATCAAGAAGCAGCGCAGCTTGGTTGGATTGTGTTTCGGAGGACGCGCGGCTCTCGACCTTCGCCTCTCCCGAGTCCGTACGGGAGTTGCAGCGATGAGACAAGACTGTAACTACCAATTAGATACCACGAAATTGGGGAGAAAAAAGGGGTAAAAAAATAAATAACTGTAATAGCTTCCAAAGGTGCTTCCACAAAGCATTAACTCTGGGGTGTGAAAACATACAGGTATGCAATAAAGACATCTTTGTTGGAAACATATATTTTTAGATGTATTTTAAGGAAGACAAATATGAAGACTGCAAGGGGTGTGTAGACTTACGCTAGGCACTGTAGGTATTTGCAATACAACACGTCACTCACTTCTACGTAACTGAAGCTAAGGTCAGCCAGTCTTTCTTGAATCATATCTGAGATAGGCCTATGTTATCATTTAAGAGTTAATAAATAGCTGGCATGGTGGGCCGTCACAGAAATTGGCCACCAGATATGTGTCTTGAATCTGGCTTTTGTGGAAGAGTACTATTTATGAGTGTATTAATTATGTATTATGATCTTTGGTTTCCAGGCCAAACCCAGATCACGTGACGCAGCCAGGCTATGATGATATGTTCATGTAGAAGAGAAGGCCCTTCCTGCTTCACTTCACACACTTCCTGGACCACTTCCTGTCTGCGCAATGCATGAAGAATACACACTTAATAAAACTGACGGACTCATTTGTTCAGCGTGAGGACTAAAGTTACATTGCACTCCCTTTTGGGGGGACGTACCTGGAGGTAATTTAATTGTACACAATTTGGGAGTTCCTAGAGTACAAATCTGTCGGAAATGTTGAAGCAGCTAACATTTGTTTTGATTTTCAAATGCTGGCGTTTGCCACTCACCTCCCCAAAAATGTAATGTGAAAATACCTGTCAATTAATTTTTTCCAGACAAAGTTGTTCATATACACACCTGCAGCAATAGAAGTGAATGATTGATTGATAAAAACATTATTATGCCTGCTACCCAACTTAAAATAATATGCTTTTATTAAAAGGTCATAAGATGCTTTTTAGACCTTTTACATTTTTCAGATTTGACTCATTTATAACTACTGCAAAATGTCGTAATCAAATATTTATTACATTCCAGTTTGTGATATTACTATTTAATTATTGATTTTGTTATAAAAGAAAGCGAAAACTCAAAGGCAAAACCCTGTAGAATGAACAGGTTCCTTTAGAAGCAGTCAAATCATTCCTTTGAACAAGCAACAGTGTGCCCTCCACAGCTGAACTTAACAAGAGCACATGTCACGCCCTGACCATAGATATCTCTGTTTTATTTATTATTTTGGTTAGGTCAGGGTGTGACTAGGGTGGGTATGCTAGTTATTATATTGTCTAGGGGTTTTGCATTGTCTAGGGGTTTTGTATTCTCTAGGATATTTGTATGTCTCTGGTGACCTGATTATGGTTCCCAATCAGAGGCAGCTGTTTATCATTGTCTCTGATTGGGGATAGTATTTAGGTTGCCATTTTCCCTTTTGGTTTTGTGGGTTCTTGTTCTATGTTTAGTTGCCTGTCTATATTAGCTTCACGTATCGTTTTGTTAGTTTGTTCAGTGTTTCGTTCTTTATTAAAGAAGAATGTACGCATATCACGCTGTGCCTTGGTCTCGTCCTTACAACGATCGTGACATATAATCTGAGTGAATATAAAAATAATAATGGAATTTGAATGGACAATCGATGGCATGATTCCCATAAATGTATCTTAAAAATATATTGAGGATACACAAATGCATTTTTATAATTTCTTCTTAAGTTTCTGCAAGATGAAATAAGATAAGAACTATAAAGATTGCCTTATGAATCATGATAGACACAGTGCTTATGTTTTAATGGCGAAATCTTATTAATCAGTCTGTGGTTGAGTGATGATCTAGCTAGCTGATGCTCTGCCTGTGTTCTGATAATAGCCTGTGATCTAAAAGCCTGTCTTCTGTCTGATAGCCTGTGCTCAGTGCTGTGCTCCTTTGTACTGGAGTTTACCCTCATTGTCATTCTGTGTGTGCAGTGTGTGCAGTTCTCCACCGCTACTGTCAGTGGAAACAAGAGTACAACTTCAGTGCTCTCCTTTCAGTCTACCCTCTCACTGTCATATCAACAACAATCTACACAAAATAGTCTGTAATGTCAGCGGAATAAAAATTCTCCAAAAAAGTATTGTTTTTAAAAAATAAACTTAAACACTAATTAATGTATTCAACAAATGTAAGAATTATTTTGTCTTTCTGGGCAAGTCGCTAAGAGTTTTCCAAACCTGGATTGTACAACATTTGCTCATTATTCTTTTCATAATTTTTAAAACTCTCATATTGGATGTTGATCATTTGATCAACCCTTTTCAGGTCTTGCCATATATTTTCAAGCAGGTTTAAGTCAAAACTCTAACTCGGCCACTAAGGAACATTCACTGTCTTCTTGGTAAGAAACTCCAGTGCAGATTTGGCCTTGTGTTTTAGGTTATTGTCCTGCTGAAACAGTGGCGGCTACTGAGGTGAGGACGGCTCATAATAATGGCTGGAATGGAATAAATGGAATGGCATCAAACCATGTGTTTGTATTTGATTCCATTCCACTGATTCCACTCCAGCCGTTACCATGAACCCGTCCTCAATTAAGGTGCTACCAATTAAGGTGCTGAAAGGTGAATTCTGTCAGTGTGTGCTGGAAAGCAGACTGATCTGGACCAGGTTTTCCTCTAGGATTTGTGCTGTGCTTAGCTTCATTCCTTTACTTGTTTTTTTTTACTGAAAAGTCACTAACGATTACAAGCATATGCATAACATGACGCCGCCACCACTATTCTTGAAAAATATCGAGACTGTGTCAGAGTCTATCTAGAGGATAGCGAAGGAGTCAGGCGCAGGACACAGGTAAGAGTAAAACCACTGTATTTACTCCATCTGAGAACGGAACAAAAATCCTGTTATAAAACAAATACAAAAAAGGATACAAAAGACAATCACGCACAAAACAGAAAGGGAAACCAGAGGGTTAAATAAGGAACATAATCATGAGATGGGAACCAGGTGTGTAAAACAGACAAAACAAAAGGAAAAATGAAACATGGCAGCTAGAAAGCCGTTGACGTCGACTACTGAACACCGCCCAAACAAGGAGGGAACAACTTCAGTGGAAGTCGTGACAGACTGGTACTCAGTGATGTGTTGTATTGGATTTGCCTCAAACATAACACATAATATTCAGGACAAAAAATGAATTGCATTGCCACATTTTTTGCAGTATTACTCTAGTGCCTTGTTGCAAACAGAATGCATGTTTTGGAATATTTGAATTATGTGCAGGCTTCATTCTTTTCACTCTACATTAGGTTAGTGTTGTGGATTAACTACAATGTTGTTGACCAGTCCTCTGTTTTCTCCTATCACAACCATTAAACTATGCAACTGTTTTGAAGTCTCACTGTAAAACCTGATAAGTTCCGTGAACTCACTTTTTTGGGGGGGGAAACCGATTACTTTTTAGATAAAGTAAGGTCACACCTAATTATTTTGAATTACTTGTACTTAACCTAATGGTTTTATGCAAACTCTATTTTTTAACTGTACTTAACTTTAAAATATTGTTTAAATAATTTCATAAATTTAATTGCTGCATATTTAATTGCTATGCTTTATTTGTACTCAACTTCATTGAGTATTGCAATAGTTGTACCAACTCAAATTCTTATTATCTTACTCAAACCATTTTTGGAAAACGATTTAGGTAGGTACTATTAACTCAAAACTTACCAAACCATACTATATTCTTAGTACACACAACTCAGGCAGACAATTTTTAGGTATTCAAGAAATCTTTATTATTAAGGCTTGAATAATATTTTAAAAAAACAATCATATAGATTGCTATAAATATACAGTACAAAATAAAATTAGGAATCAAATGAAGTAAACAATTGAAAATGTTCTTGACAATGCAAACTTTAATATTCCTATGCCTGTGTATTCAACTTAACAAAACACCTGCCTCCAACACAATAACCAAATGTGACACTAACCAAGTTTCCATCTAACCTTTTTATGCGAGTATAGACAAGTGGAAACGCTTTTTATGAGGACATTTTTAGATAATAACCATTATATTGAAGTAAACTTGGAGTTACACAATGACGTGTGGTCCTCCCACTACGACTTGTCGGGAAAGCATGCAGTTTATTAGACGACAGGTGAAATAAGTTGTGATCAACTTCACAGGGCGGTGAAAGTGCAAGGTGCTCCTCTCCAATAAATATCAAGGGTCTTATTCTGGTGACATGATCATCAATGCTTGGTTGCAGTTTGACAAATAAAAGAAGTATCTTGCTTCTTTGTCCAATCTTATCATGTAGGCTTTATGTGCGCTCTAGCATGAAATGGTTGGATAGAAACCTGGTTAAAGCATTTTCTGTAACTCCATTTGGATAGTCCCCTGTACTGTACATGCTCAAACTATCAATAAACTAAGAAAATGTCAACTGTATCTCTGCTGATATGTTAGGGTTAGTTTGATAGCAATTTAACATTTGTTGATGGTCTTTGAATGCTCAATTCACTATCTACAGATGGACTATCCAAATAGTTTCACTGAATTTTCTATTGGAAACATTGTCCGCATGAGGCTGCAGCGATTAGACAAAAACGGGAAAATGAGGAACAACACATTAAAGCTGCAGCCATGATCAAAAACCATGAACTGTTAGAACCATTGCAATACATACATTTTAGAAAATATGTTCCAGCTTTATTTTAGTACAAATTAACTCTTGCTTACCTCCATTACATTCAGAACATAGTGTACGTTACAACTTTATTTGGAGTGGAAATCAAATCTCAACTCTCGCTTATCTCATGAAGCACTCCACATTGTTTACGGGTTGATTGACTGCGGCAGTACAGAAAGAGATATCTCCGTTTCTATTGAGTTCTACTGAAGAGCAGAACAGCTAAAACACTGGACGTGGTTTATGTCAGACATCAATGACAATGAAAGGAAAACATTTATAACTTTGAAAGAATGCATGGTTTTTGATTGGAAACACTGGCTGTGTGAGCCTATACTGCGATTAACAAGGCAATGATGGGACAATGTGGACCCACACAATAAAGACATATCTACGAGAAAGGCCTTGCAGCATCTACAACCTCACTGATGGTAAATACCTCTAAAGGCAAATACCCACACAGGCCCATACATCATTAGTCTTGCGCCAATAGGTCATTTTTCAGAGACACAAGCTTGGGTTTAAGCATTTTCCCATCAGCCTAGAACTGTTTTGTATGAAGTCAGAAGTATGGATCAGCTGCTTGGGATAACTCAGATGCAAGACGTAAATCAAACCAAATAACATAATTGCATCAGCCAACCTGGGGAGATCATTCATTACAATGTCACCTTCTAGCACCACAGCAATCCTGGCTGGGTTGAACTGGACATGATCAGTTCAGTTCTCACTGAGAGCAGTGAGGAGAGCGACAGGTGTGTCTAATGTCTGGCTCTTCAGTTTCCTCCACCTGAAACATGCATAAATGTAAGCTTGGCATAGAATCGGGCCCTTCAAAATGATGTTTGTTATGCGGTGGAACTCTGCACACACATGCATCAACAAACCACAAACAAAAGCCCCATTGAACACAATGTTGACTGAAAGAAAGATCTTACAAAGGGGAAGAGGGTTAAAGGGAGCAAGAGGGAGACAGAGACAAAATAAGAGAAAGAGAGGGGGATAACAGCTGTTTTACCTGAGACTCCATGGGAAGGGCTGGCCAGTTCCCTCTGGAACCATTTCACTGGCGGTCCATCATTTCGTCAAAGGGCAAAAGTTGTCTGCATCAGCTTGTCTATTAATGGCAGGTTTCTCTCAGTCTTTGAAACTTGGTTGATGATTTGCTGTCTCAGCTGCTTGAGAGACTCTGGGTCTCTCAAGCATGGCAGGACGTTTACCTCAGCTCGTCTGGGTCTCTTGATGTTTGAATGGGAAGACTCTCTCTCTAGGTTGTTTCTGCTCCTCTTGCCTGCATTCAGATAGAACTCAGGAACTCCAGCTCTGCTCAACTTGGTCCGATAGTTCCCCATCTTGAACTTCAGACTAGTCATCCATGCATACCATCCAGACTGACTCCCTGCTCCTTTGAGACATGGGTGCTTGGTAACAAGCGCTTTGGTAGCCTTGCCTATTTCTCCCCCACTTGGATAGGTCTGTGTCTAAGCTGTGTATTGCTTTAGCTATGTTCTCAAGAATGTCATGCTTCTGAGCTCTTGTTAATTTAAGAGTCTTTCCAGTTCTGATAGCAACTATTTCCCTCTCTAAGCATGTGCTCAATATCATAAGAAAAAGATGGCACCTGGAAAACCGTCAGGCCACTTCTCTAGGCACTCTGGAGACTCTCTGGCGTGGGGCAGTATATCTGTGTCTCCAGATTCGGTTGAGTTGGCATCACTTTCTGATCCAATTACCTTCAGGACAGCTTCCTCAGGAAACTCCTCAATGTCCACTAGACAGCACAATTGTCCATCGAAGTCAGGATCTTCGTATTGAAGAGTGAAGTCATTGTCCAAATTCAATTTGTTTTACATGATGATCTTCAGGACATCCACCGACTGTGGACGTTATCCCGATTTCAAGTTTTCATAACAATCGGAAATCTGTATTTTTGGACACTGAATTGGCCGAGTTTCTTTTTTTAAATAAAAAATAAATTAGAAAATACACCTTTATTTAACCAGGCAAGTCAGTTAAGAACACATTCTTATTTTCAATGACGGCCTAGGAACAGTGGGTTAACTGCCTTGTTCAGGGGCAGAACGACAGATTTTTACCTTGTCAGCTCGGGGATTCAATCTTGCAACCTTACGGTTAACTAGTCCAACGCTCTAACCACCTGCCTCTCATTGCACTCCATGAGGAGCCTGCCTGTTATGCGAATGCAGTAGAAGCCAAGGTAAGTTGCTAGCTAGCATTAAACTTATCTTTTAAAAAACAATCAATCAATCATAATCACTAGTTAACTACACATGGTTGATGATATTACTAGTTTATCTAGCATGTCCATATAATCGATGCAACGCAGGGGGATGATTTAACAAAAGTGCATTTGCGAAAAAAGCACAATGGTTGGACGACTGTACCTAACCATAAACACCAATGCCTTTCTTAAAATCAATACACAGAAGTATATATTTTTAAACCTGCAAATTTAGCTAAAAGAAATCCAGGTTAGCAGGCCATATTAACCAGGTGAAATTGTGTCACTTCTCTTGCGTTCATTGCACGCAGAGTCAGGATATATGCAACAGTTTGGGCAGCCTGGCTCATTGTGAACTAATTTGCCAGAATTTTACATAATTATGACATAACATTGAAGGTTTGTACAATGTAACAACAATATTTAGACTCATGGATGCCATCCATTAGATAAAATACAGAACGGTTATGTATTTCACTGAAATAATAAACATTTTGTTTTCGAAATGATAGTTTCCGGATTTGACCATATTAATGACCAAAGGCTCGTATTTCTGTGTGTTATTATGTTATAATTAAGTCTATGATTTGATATTTGATAGAGCAGTCTGACTGAGCGATGGTAGGCAGCAGCAGGCTTGTAAGCATTCATTCAAACAGCACTTTAGTGCATTTTGCCAGCAGCTCTTCGCAAACACAGCGCTGTTTATGACTTCAAGCCTATCAACTCCCGAGATTATGCTGGTGTAACCGATGTGAAATGGCTAGCTAGTTAGTGGGGTGCGCGCTAATAGCGTTTCAAACGTCACTCGCTCTGAGACTTGGAGTGGTTGTTCCCCTTGCTCTGCAAGGGCCGCGGCTTTTGTGGAGCGATGGGTAACGATGCTTCGACAGTAGCTGTTGTCAATATGTTCCTGGTTCGAGCCCAGGTAGGGGCGAGGAGAGGGACGAAAGCTATACTGTTACACTGGCAATACTAAAGTGCTTATAAGAACATCCAATAGTCAAAGGTTAATGAAATACAAATGGTATAGAGAGAAATAGTCCTATAAATACTATATTAACTACAACCTAAAACCTCTTACCTTGGAATATTGAAGTCTTATGTTAAAAGGAACCACCAATTTTCACATGTTCTGAGCAAGGAACTTAAACGTTAGCTTTTTTACATGGCAATAATTGCACTTTTACTTTCTTCTCCAACACTTTGTTTTTGCATTATTTAAACCAAATTGAACATGTTTCATTATTTATTTGAGGTATTTGATGTATTATATTAAAATAAGTGTTTCATTCAGTATTGTTGTAATTGTCATTATTACAAATAAATACTTTTAATTTATTTTATTTTAAATTGGCCGATTAATCGGTATCGGCTTTTTGGTCCTCCAATAATCAGTATTGGTATCGGCTTTGAAAAATCATAATCGGTTGACCTCTAATATGGAGACGAAGTAAGGTCTGGTATGTAGGTTCTGCCATCTGAGGGAGGAAAAATATAGATAGACTGAAGTTAACGATCCATTTTTCCATAGCATATTCCTTTATTTAACAATTCCTTTTTCATGAGTAAGGGAAAATATCAGTCACCTTTTCAATATAGTTGTATGAATCTCTTGAGCCTCAGGAGCAATATGCCTCCTGTGTTGTATGCTGAGAGGGTGGATGTATCGTTGAACTTTGAGTTTTGAGTTGCCTGAGGACAGTTCATAGGATCCAAGATGTTCCACGTAGCAGGACTCTTACTTTCTACAGAGAAAGGAAACATTGTTATTCACAAGGAAGATCTGTTCAATTCTGCAGAACTGCGGGAGTCCTCCATCCACTCCCACTGATACAAACATGCCATTGGCATAATCAGTGCTATCAATAGTGACTTTTGATGTGCAGTAAATAGTGTTGCTTTCTGTCTCTTGTTCAATCTAGTGCTTAGCTACTTCGGGAGTGTTGAAACAATGGCAGAGGTGACAAAAATGATGCTGCACTGAGGTAATATGCCCTCATGTGTTTGTTGACAGTTTCCAGGACATTCTTGAAGTTCTGAGTGCACAACCCGTTTGAAAAAGCGGTGTTTACCCTGAAACCTCATGGTCCAAAGGTGTACAAGAGCCCCATAATGCTTGATGAGCTCAGGGTAATGCTCAACATACTGGTGTTTGGGACGAAGTCTAAACCCAGGAAAGACCTCTTGCAGAGTCTGTCTACAATCACTGATTTTAGATTGCAAATACTGGACAGTTTCAGACGTAAATGTAGGTGACAACACAAGCTCGACGATGTCTTTCAAATCCGTTAACACTGCCCACACTCCATCTCCCTCTGGCACATCACTACCAACCATTAAAGGAAGCAGTCTGAGCAAGGTTGAATTTTCATGCCCATTTTCACCAATAGTTCCTATGGTTGCAAATGTCTTTGGGATTGGATGTGGTCTGTTTATTTTGTCTGCGTACTGATATGGGAATGAAACCATTTTCTGGTTTAAATACTCAAGAGTGAAATACTTAAGACGTATCATTTCGCTGATGCAAAGGGCCAAGTCAACGGGCACAATAACTTCAAGCAGATCATGCAGTACATTAGGTCGGAAACCAGTAATTGCATGAAAATATTGCAAGGTCTGGCTCAAAACACTTTCACGCTTCACACCTTACTGACTCTGACCATTCAAAACATCTTGCAGGTTAAGGTCATGGGTGGCTCTTGTTCTCCCTCACCAACTTCATGGGTTTGAAATTGGCCTCGCGTGGCTGTACAGAATCTACACACAAAGTCAGCACTAAAGGATTGTAAAAAGCCTGCTAACCCATGGGCTGCAAGACTGCCAGCTGCAACACACAGGACAGTACCCTGGACACACTGACCGGTGGACTCGATGAAAACCCCATCCTGTCCTATAGTGTGAATGTCTTGTAACAAAGGGCCTAACACACATTCATAACCGCCACTATGGAGATCAGGCACCTTACATAATGCTGCCAGCTGAATAATGTGCAAGGCTGATCTGTACTTACTTGGCAGATTGGAAAGCAGCCAGTATACTGCACAGAGTTTGTGTATTTCCCTGGAAGTGCCCAGTGGATTTGCTAGTTCTATGTCATCAATATACAAAAGCAATGACAATTTAAGTTCTCCTGCCGATAACAATTAATTTTTCTGAAAATATGAGCCATCTATGAGTCATGTAAAGACCTGGCTGAGCAACGTTAGATTATTGGATTTTGTTCCTGATATCAGTATGTTTAAAAATTTCCTGAAGCATTTGAAGAAGAGGAATATACAGGATGTCCAGGATGCTCCATTTACATACTGCTCTGACATGACTAAAGGGTAGTTCTTTTCAACAAAGGTTTTCTTGCGCTTAGAAGTTGACATCTCTGCAACTTAAGCAGTGGCACTGGCAAAAACATTGCTGTCCATGACCTCCTTGACTACTTCGTCAAGGGTAGCATCGCTAATGGTGTGTTCATTTTTCAGTAATACATATTTTATTGCTTCCTTGACAAGAGGTTGAGAGAGAAAATATCTGCCCCAAGTGCTCAACTATTTCCTGTGTTGTGTAGTCAGAAACATGGAGAACACTTTGCATTTTTAAGAATGGAGGCGCCCAAATGTATATTTAACTGAGCTCTCAACTCGTTTGTGTCAAACTGACACTCAGGGAGGTCAAAAGTGTCTGCACTCTGAGTATGACACTCTTCATCGGGGTGAACTGACCTAGTGACTGGGAGACTACAGCATCTTCACAGAAGTCAGAACTAACAGCAACTGCATGTTTCCTACTCTTGTCGGCATTAAATGAGGACTATACATTAGTGCGATGGTAACATGCCCGTTTAAGAATTGTGACTATCTCATGGCTTTTTAAATGTCCCCTTAAATGACGTAAGAGTGTTACCTCTGAGAAGGGTTGTTTGAATCCACACATAGGACAGGTAAAATACATACATTTTCCCTGACCTAAATCTCTCGCTGTCACGTGATGGAATCGAGATAAATACATTTTGAGTGCATTGATGTGTGCACAGGCAATCATGATAAAGACATGGCAGTGGGCTTATTCTTGAGTAAAAACTGTGCTTCAAACGGTAGTGTTTAAGTCATTTAGCTTGTGTCTCAAAGGATGCGGCAGACAACTTACATTTCCACTCCATTGAATGAAAAATCTGAAAGTCAAACTAAAATGGTGTTCATTCCTTAGTCACTTAGATTTATCTAAATAGACTCCCGTTTAGGCTAATTCCTATATCTTATGGCATCACAGGACAGATTTTCATGGATACTCAAACGGTACAGCCTTCCATTGAAACATACCTTTAAGTACGGCATCAATTAAGAGAGAGAGGAAGAAAAACTGTGGCTTTTTAAACTTCACCTAAAATATAACCAAGAGTCAAGACAGACATTTGAGATTGCATTCAATATCTCACTGAATACTGGAACTTAGCTAATGGGTAATTATAAGTACATTACCATTTAACCAAAACCTCTTAACTGAGTAACACAAAATAAAACAAATCAGACAAAGACACAGGTCGATGCAACAAATGCATCTGAATCAGAAAATAGAGCACTCAATGTACTTAATCAACCGGACTTCGCTTGATGGTTAATGTTAACTAGCCCACATGCTATGTATCAATGCTTTGCAATTATCTATTTCGCAAGCACGATGTACGTTGGTAACTCCATAGCTAGTTTGCTAAACTAAGTCAAAATCGCACAGATTTGTTTGAATACTTTTTACACAGCAAGGAATTAAAATGTGTTGATAATTTATAACTCCCCAGATCAGTGGGCTCAATTAACTATGACCACCACGCTGCAGCAGACGATTAGGGTTATGCTAACACCAATGGAACCAACTACTTGTTGCTGCATCTCTTCAGCGCGTGCACCCTTGGCATAACGTTAAACCCATGCCGTCGCCGTACTGTACACACGGTCACAGCATGCAGTTGTCAAGCAGTGTGTTAACATAACCTAGACTAACGTTAGCTAAACTGAATTGCACGATATCTCCATAGAACTCACTAATAACTAAAACGCAATCAACATGCGAACATTAACTGTCCAATGGTAATATATGCTCACCTGTTTGCTAACATGCTGACCAAACCGGACGTGAGCATACCGATTTTCTACACCCACACCAGAAGTGATCAGGGCACGCAGGTTGAAATGTCGAAACAAACTATGAAACAATTATATTAATTTAGGGACAGGTCGAAAAACATTAAATATTTATCGCAATTTAGCTAGCAAGCTTGATGTTGCTAGCTAATTTGTCCTGGGATAAAGATATTGGGTTGCTAATTTACCTGAAATGCACAAGGTCCTCTACTCAACAATTAATCCACAGATAAGAAAATAATTTGGTTTACCGTTTTGTCATCTCTTCCTTCCTCAGGCTTCTTATTATTATTTTGGACTTAATATGGCGGTTGGCAACCAACT
Source organism: Oncorhynchus clarkii lewisi (assembly GCF_045791955.1). NCBI lineage: Eukaryota > Metazoa > Chordata > Actinopteri > Salmoniformes > Salmonidae > Oncorhynchus > Oncorhynchus clarkii. The sequence continues at coordinate 31,554,320 of NC_092163.1, read as the reverse complement.
ATGTTTATCTTTCAATCCCCAATGGGGTGTATGCTCCTAAAAACCTATGAGGAGATGGGAGAGGCCGGACTTGCAGCGCTTTGAGCATCACAAATAGAACAAAGGTTACGTACAGTATGTAACCACGGTTATGTGAGCTACATGGATCACTCCAATATATTGGCATCACTCCGCGGCGGAGGGATACATCCGGTCAGGATTGACAGATTTACTCCCGTGTACACCTGTGTCACGGCTGGGGTCCTCCCCTATATATAGACCCCATGGCCACGACATCACATTGGCGTGATCCAGATAGCTCACATAACCGTGGTTACATGCAATATAGTGAAACATAACAAAGGTTATGTATCACTTCAATATATTGGTACACCCGTACCAGATGTAGTCGGTGCTAAAGGGACCTGGCCAGCCAGCGGCGAAATCCCAGTGCGGAATGGAGACGCAGGGGCCGTCAATGTGGAAGAAGGTCCCGGCACAGTCCCTAGAAGGGGAGGCGATGCCCAGGACTGCTCAACCAACCGCAGAGGGAGGGGCCACATTTACCCGATAGTACCTAGCAAAGGTGCAAGAGGAAGCCCAGCTGGTCGCAGCACAGATATCAACGAGGGGCACTCCTCTCAGTAGAGCCCAGGACGCAGCCACACCTCGTGTTGAATGTGTCACCACAGATCCCAGCCCTGTCCTGCCAGCCAGGCGGTATGCTGTCAAAATCGTATCCACGATCCAGTGAGAGAGCCTCTGCTTTGATAACCCAGCCCCCAGGACTCACTCACCACAGCAGACAAAGAGCTGGTCTGTTGTTCTCACTGCCCGTGTCCGCACCACATAGGCAGCCAGTGCCCGCACAGGGCACAGCATGTCGTAGGGAGGCCCAGACTCCCCTCCACTGCCGGGGGGGTTGTAAGCAGACAGGATAAAAGGGATGTTCACATGCCTGTCTGACAGAACCTTTGGGAGGAAGGAAGGATTGGGGAGGAGAGAAATACTCCTCCCACCAGAGTCCATCCGGTAGCACTCAGAACTCATTGAATGAGCATGGAGCTCACCCACCCTCTTCATGGAAGTAATCACTACCAAGAAAGCCACCTTCATAGAGAGGTGTTTCAGGGAGGCAGACTCCAACGGTTAAAAAGGCGGCTTTGCCAAAGCTGCCAAGACAGCATCCAATTCCCAGCTCACCATTGAGTGGATCCTAGCTGGACGCAGGCAACGAAGCCCGTTCATAAACCTGGAGACTAAGGGATGGCGCCCCGCCGGCCTGTCCAGCCACCCCACATGGCAGGCAGATATAGCGGCCAAATACCCTCTCAGCGTAGAGGCTGCCAAGCCCTCATCCAAGTGAAAATGCAGCTATTGGAGGACATACTGCACCCCGCATGACTCGGGTACAACCTCAATACCAGTGCACCAAGAGCAGAACAACAACCAGCGCAACTGGTATGCTGCGGTTGTAGCCAGTGCCCTTGCGCTCTGCCTGGTGTACATTACGCCCTCCTGTAGTCCTAACATGGACCATTGGTGCCGTTCAGAGGCCAAGCCCACAGACTGAGGCGGTGTAGTCTCGGATGCCACAGAGTTCCCCCGAAAAAGGGGGAATGCGTAAAGCTCCAGCCCTTACCAATCGTGAGCCAGAGCATTCAAGCCCAGAGGCCCTGGTGGCTCCAACATGGAGTATCACAGGGGCCGTGTGCATTATCCAGGAAGGCATTGTCTCAGTTCCACCTGAGCCCTCCTGAACTTGTCCCACAGGTGCTGCACTACCTGGGGATGTAGGCTCCAGTCCTGACCAGGACATGTGTTCCATTCAGATGTGGGAGGAAAGACCGCAGGGCCAGCGGTACAGCTCAGAGCTCTAGTGTATTGATTCACCTGCTGCTCCAAGGGGGTAGCCAACAGCCGCTGGCCGTCGTCTCTTTTCGGAACCACAGAATAAGTGGAGTCGGTACCCCTCAAGCATTGTGGACAACACCCAGGGGGACTCCACACCCTCCTCCCACTTTGCCGTTTGAGATCGGGAGAAGTGGCCGGGGAATGGTGTGTCAGGGGTCTTCTGGGGTCCTGTCAGGGGTCCTGCTTCTCCTTTGGCGCCCCGAGCGCCTGGGTCCCCCAGGCACGTCCCTATGGCAGTGATGGTTGACAGGTTGTTGCTCCATCTCACGTTGTTGCCCCTCCCCGCTGTCATCCCTCAGCAAGTGGTGATGGGGCAGGAGAAGGACCCCACCATCGTTCGGGTGTGGGTGGGTGACGACGGCCCGTCTGTCTTGAACCCGGGGCCTGAGGAGGCATCATGAACCGTCTCAGGGTCTCCCGGTCCCTACGAATCGGTCTGCTCCCGAACGTCATCAACCCCTGGGCCAATCGTGAGCCCTGGGGTGATGAGGAGAGTGGAAAATGTGCTCTGGAGAGCAGCTGGCAGACGGGATTGCGCCAGCCTGAGATGGTGCCGGGAGGTAAAGTCTCTGCTGTGAGTCGGAAGTGGCCCTTTGCAGAGGTCCAGCTCTCTTGCAAGGCCTCGCAGAACTCAGCAGAGATGTGGACTGATGAAAACAGCACCATATGATGGAGTAACTCTGTTAACCTCTCTGCACACAGAACCCGGTAGCGGGATGAAATTCGACAACATACGGTGATCGCTACATAAATAGTAATATTAAACATTCATGAAAATACAAGTATCTCACATGTTTCGAAAGCCTAGAATCTTGCTAATCCAACTGCGTTGTCAGATTTAAAAAAGGATTTACTGCGAAAGAATACGATGCGATTATGAGGATAGAGCCCCATAAAAACCAACTATTTCAACCAGCACAGGCGTAACAAAATCACAAACTGCAATAAAATAAATAGTTTACCTTTGACGATCTTCCTCTGTTTGCAATCCCAATGCTCATTGCTACACAATGAATGGTCTTTTGTTTGATAAAATCCATTTTTATAGCCTAACACAAAACATTTTGTGAACCACTTGTGTCGTAAATTCCATCTCATTCCATTTTCGACGACACATTCGAGGTAAATACACACACAAAACGTGACTTTTCCAGTCATGTTTGGTTTCATTGCAATCACCTGGTTTGTTTGTAACACAACCAAACCTGATGGATCATTTCGCGGGACGTATTGACTGAAAGAAACCGATTTGAAGACAACAAGTAATGACATCATTGTGCACCAATGATATGACCGCTGTTTCGTTGATTGACTGTATTTTAACCCAATGACCACTGATCTTCTTGAAATCTAGCTGGGTAGAGAGCCAATGAGCGGAGGTAAACGGCAATATGTCATGTTTATGTGTTGGAAGACCAACCCATGTAGTAAACTCCGGCGTAAAGAGGTTCAGTCGCCATTGACGATTCATACCGGAAGGAGCCACGCATGTTACGCACAGCATTGTTTTGGTAAAGCGCATATTCAGCTGTTTATATATCAAATCAGTATGGCAACTAAGTCAGGGAAAGCTAAATCTAAGTCTAGATATACAGATGTACACACAATTTTAGAAGAAATTGATCGAGGACGATTCATTTAGCGATTCCCGAATGGAGGAATATTTTTTGAATGGAGAGGACATCGTTTTGGACTGGTAAGTTCTTCTCATGCTAATGCCATTGTTTGAAATTAATAATATAAAATATTATTTGTGAAATGAAATAGCCTATTTGAGGCTTTTGGGGGGGGAGGGCAGGCCCACAACAATGGCCAAAATGAAATGGAGACAGTAGTTACAGCTGGTCTGTTGTAATATAATAAAGACAGTAGATCTAGCTGGTCTGTCATAATATAATAGAGACAGTAGATCTAGCAGGTCTATAATAATATATTCAACCTTATGTTCCCTGTACTCTATATACATCTGTTTATTATACCTGTTGACACAGGGCTCATATGTTAAACTATTCTAACTGAACATTTTCTTTCACAGTGACAGTGACTCCGAATGGGAGCCCCCAGTGCCAAGGTGTCCATCCCCCACTGAAGCTGGTTCATCCAGCTCCTGCCACAAGTGGTGTTCATCTGCCCAAATGTATTTCTGCAGGCATGGATGTGCCTCAGGGCCAAAAGGGCACAGCATGGAGGCGTCGCTGTGTTCTTTGCAAAATTAAGTCCCCCATCACCTGCACCACATGCTTGGTGACCCTCTGCTTTACAGCAGAAAGAGACTGCTATGACACCTGTCATCAGCAGCACAATATTGTGTAGAGGACTGAGGCTCTTCCAAATATTGAAAGTGTTATTTTGTAAATATAGATTTTTTTTTTTCCCATGTTTTTACTCCATTTTTTGGGGGGTGTGTTAGAATACCATTTTGGTATTTTGTATATAGTTTGATTTGGGTATGTCTTCAGGCGGAAATTGAAAAAAGTAGGGGGGTAGCTCTAAGAGGTTTTAAGGAACGCCAAAGTTCCCCAGGATACCCCAGGATATGACACAGGTGTACACAGGAATAAATCTGTAAATCCTCACCTCGGACGTATCCCTCCGACGCGGAGTGATACCAATATATTGGAGTGATCCAATATAGTGAAACATAACCAATTTCTATTTTAGCGCCTGGCCACGCTGACACCCGTGAGCGTTTGTTAGTGCAATGATTGAATAACATGTGTGTGTAAATGTATTTTGCAATGCTCGCGTACGGTCTGGTCAGCATGTAATCTTATTCTTCGGTTTGACGTTGCCAACACCGGAGCATCTAGTTCCAGCCACACACTGAAACCTGTTTGAATATACAGTAGTTGTCAAAACAGTTCATTAGCCGCTTACTTCAAAAATTCAAGATGTTTGTTCTTCTTACTAAGAAAAAACCTTAAAAAAGGTATTTGAAATTCCCTCGCTTGAATATGGCAGCCATCTTTGTCAATACAGAACATTGCTGACGCACATGACGTCAGAAGTCATCTGGCCGGATAATTAAAATATAAGTACAGTTACAGTATTCAGATTAACTGAGTTAGGAAGGAATGCCTGTATCTTTGTAGTGAGTGGGTGTATTGATACACCATCCAAAGTGTAGTTAATAACTTCACCATATTCGAAGGGATATTAAATGTCTGCTTTTTCACCCATCTCCAATACGTGTCATTCTTTGCGAGGCATTGGAAAACCTCCCTGGTCTTTGCAGTTAAATCTGTGTTTGAGGGAGCCTCCCGGGTGGTGCAGTGGTCTAAGGCATCGCAGTGCTAGCTGTGCCACCAGAGATTCTGGGTTCGAGCCTAGGCTCTGTCGCAGCCGGCCGCGACCGGGAGGCCCATGGGGCGGCGCACAATTGGCCCAGAGTCAATTGCACTAGGGTGCCATGTGGGACGGAGCCTCAGAGGGACAAGACACAGGGAGAGACATTCATTACTCTTCTCTGTCATATATGTTTACTATGCATGTCACTATATGGACAAACTAAGGTCTTGGACAGCAGCATGTTAGTCAGCTAAACATCCACTGCGCATGCAGTCGCTAGCACAAAAAAAATCTATGCATTGTCTACTACCAGTGGCAGAGGTTGTTTCCAATTATGATGATGTGTCCTGTTGTGCTGATGCATTCCCAGTAGAAATGGAGCATATAGAGTGGACACAGTTCTTGATTCTATGATAGTTGGCGAGAATTATTTTAGCTTCTCTATCTAATCTGATTCATCAAAAATGTTCATTTGAATCTTAAACTATCAATCAATTCACCTCAATGGTCAGTTCTAGGGTTTATATGTATTATCACAGACCCATAACAATGTGAACAGAAGGAATTACAGTAAAAACCATAGAAATATAATTCCTAGAATGGACAAAACCCCTTTAGACCACAGCAATTTGACTGGATCACTCATGGGTATACACAATGTTTTAGTAATTATGTTTCTATGGTGAAAACACCCAAAGGAAAAACCAAGGTGCTCTGACCCAAGGCATCTGTCTGAATTAAACTGGAGTAACAGGCAGACATACTCTGTGTACAGTATCCATTCTGGATTGTACTCTGCAGTCACATGAACTCAATAGTGGGCTTTTTCAGTAGTTGTCCCACGTTTTCCATTCAGGTTCTCTGTTACCTCTCTAGTATTTGTGTGTCCTGCATTTCAGCGAATGTCCCTTTATCTGCAGCTCCACAGCCTACAATAATAGGATCAGGGAGTTTAACTTGTCAGACATGCTAAACCCCAGGCCTATGTGCCTTCTAATGCCATTGGGATTTAACTGGTCGTCATATTGGCAAGTGGAAAACTAAAAGTAGCCCACTCATCTCAATGTCTTCTGACATAGTGACCCCTGACCCTTGTCTTACATGAGATGTGCTCGATAAGGCCATTAACTACTGTAGCTAGCCAATTTTACCTCGGAAGAACAGTTAGCTAACTTAACCTCAGAAGAACAGAAAGTTGAGTGAACGTCTTTCGTCAGTACCTGAGAATTGAGGAGTCCAAACGACCTTCGTGCAAATGAGGATTATCAGTGACAAAATCTGACTCATGAGAATATAATCCATGTGTAATAACAACGTAAAAAATTCATGAACGTGTTAAATTATTATGTACAGTCATATTAAGGTCCTGATTGGGCAACAAGATGATTTGACATGTCAAATAGTGTTATTTGACGGGTATCTTTATGGACACGCAAAGACCCAAACGGCGTTCTATACAAAGGCTGACGCGAATACCAGATTAGTGACCAGAAAGAACTTGTTTCATTTCCTCCAGTTTTGCCTGACAAAAACAGATTATCATTGTTAACTACGTTTATCGTCCATATAAAATACAATTTAGCGATCTACTACTGACTCAATAGGCTACCTGACGATTTCATTGATCGTTTTTGTATTTCAGTTTGGGTGGCTACCTGCTATATGTTTAAAGATAAGTAGCTGTAACATTGCACTGTCTTCAATATTATGGGATGAATAATTTATTAAGATATTTGTGAGGAAGTAAAGGGCTACCAGGCTGGCAACGAGCACTCGGTAGGCAGGCTGCCCTCCAACGTGATGGCAAGTTCCAAACATGACATGCTTTCCATCCGATCCTGCAACCTCTTCTACAAGTAGGTCATATGGTTGTATGATTCATCTTTCTCTGGACTCCAGATATCGGCTGCTAACATGGATGACTTTCAGCTCCAAATGCAGCTGTAAAACGCAGTTTATTTCTGTAGCCAAACTTGAGTTTTGAAAATGCATCACCTTTATGGCTGTAATGACAGGCATGACAGGACCGAGTGGGGGGCCAGAACCATGTTAGGGAAACCATGATTTAGCAGAGACTCTCATCCAGAGCAATTAGGGTTAAGTGCATTGCTCAAGGGCACGTCGGCAGATGTTGCACCTAGTCTGCTCTGGGATTCAAACCAGCAACCTTTCAGTTACTGGCCCAACACTCTTAACCACAAGGCTACCTACCCGCCAACAGTTGGCCTACCATCATTTTACAGTTCAGAAGAGAGGTACAATTTGAAACAGAAGTAATGGGTTGATTAATAGCCTAAATTGACTAGCCAATGAGCTCGTAGTGGCATAGGCCTATAGGATATCAGAGACGTTTCTTTTCTTTGCACGGGAAAAAATATGTCCTTTTGACAAACATTTTATGCAATTCTACTACACTTTATATGTGTGGAGACATTAGCATACTTTTTATATGATGGTAACCTAGGCCTACTCTGCTGACAATGACAACAGATCAATAAAAACAAACTTGTCTTGAATGCAACCATGTAACGAAGACCTATGTAAAGGGTTCATGGCTAGAAGGAATCCAGCTTTTGTCAAATTAACCTCAAAAGTTATTTTTTTAATTTTAGCTAACCCTAACCCTTTTCCTAACCCTAACCTAATTCTCCTAACCGGCTACTTTAATTATGCTAATCTGCTATGACAAAACCTTCTAGACATGACCATGAAAAAAGGGGAGAACCAAATTGTACAATATTAAGTCCATATAGCCTGGAGGAGAACATTATTGTCCAAAAAAAGCTCAGTGGCACTGACCCAATGATAATTTGTTGAGAACTTTATTTATAAGAGGGAAAAGGTATGGACATTACAGCAAAGGCCTCAATGGGATAAGACAACTGGCTGTTTTGAATATTGGTTGTTCCAGCCCAACAATATATTTACTCTTTATTTGACACCAAAACAGCTGAATGAATTAAACACAACCAAACAATTAAGAGCCCTGATGGTATAGGTGACCCGAATAAGTGATAATCTAACATCAGGTGGCTTTTAATTTGTTATGTACTGTAGGTTCACCAGCAGACCTCTATCAAGACACCCATGTCGACTGGATTCCCCCGTGAAAATGAGCAATGGTGCAGCAGCATCAGTTTCTACGACTTCGTCCTTATCCAGATATGAAAAGGAGACCTCTCTCTCTCTCTCCCCTCTCTCTCCCCCCCCCCCCCCCCCCCCCCCGTTGTACAAGATGGTTGTCATGTGCTGTGGTCAATCTGAATGATTCTGTTGTGCCATTTGAGTCGAGAGCACCTTCACCTTGTCGACATGACACATGTGCCCCCTTAAACCGTATGAATATATAACACGTCATTTAGAACATGTAAAATACTATTGTTTATGTAAACATAGTGTACTTTAATGCTGTTGTTGTATGGGCGACATTCAAAATATTTTGTGTCTGCTTTTCCTTGCGCCATTGAATAAAATGTATTTCTTATAGCCTAACTTTTCTTTATTTTACAATTCAGACACATTTAACATAGACTATCACAACAATGACATGTTCCAAGGCAAACCATCTTCATTATCACAAGTGGCACCTCCAAGTGCCACTCAGACCTTCTGGGAGAAAAGTGTCGAGCATTGAACTTGGTAGTAGTTGTGTGTATGTTTTAAGATAAAGATTCCATAATCTCCTGCTTCTAGACATCTCACCACCTAGATTGCAAAGGTTGGATTTGCACTAAACAAATAAAAAAATGTCAGCACAAGGCATGTACAAACTCTACTATAACGATTAGCCTCATACTTTGTCTTGTGGTATCATTTTTAAATTAAGAAGATCTAGCTCAACAATATGTAAACCATGTGGGAGTTAATCTATTCTCGGGTCAGATGCAGAATGTCAATTGGGTGCCTTGCAAACACCCATAAGACTAATGCCATCATACTGTAGGTCAATGGTTCCTAACTCCGGTCCTCAGGTACCCCCAACAGTTCAGTTTTATTGAAGCCCCGGGGCAAACAAACCTGATTCAACTTGTGAACTAATCATCAGGCCCTGAATGAGTTAAAGTATTGTGTGTACTGTTGGGAGTACTCAATGTGTACTCAAGGCCTGGAGTTGGGAACCACTGCTGAAGGCCTATGGCTACATTGGTGTTGCATACCATAATAAGCTGCAAAATGGGTTCACATGGCTGATATTTGTCACTCTTTTTTTCCAGGATAAAACTAATTGGAGAGCTTCAGACTGAACAAAGGAGGTACCGTTTGTTCATTTGAGAATACACTGCAGAAACAGACAAATTAGATACATATTCTCTTCCCCTCTTTCTAGCACAATTGTGATCTGTGATTAATTAACATTGACATTACTTCATCACAAAAAACGAATTCAAGCACTTCACTTCAAAGAATGATCACTTTCATATTTCAAAGTATAAAAGTAAGCTAACTCATATGTAAAGGTTGGACATCTTAGTAACTTGTAGGCTATTATTACTAAAGCATAATTTCAGGTGAACAAAAGAAAGTCAATACCAGAGGTGGCGAACCTCCTTCCACTGATCCCTGATCTACTGGGTGAGCAGACTTCTGTTCCAGCCAAGCGATAGCACACTTGATTATCAACTACTTAGTTCTGATAAATTGAATTAGGTGTGTTAGTGCTGGGCTGGAACAGAAGCCTGCACACCCAGCAGGGTTGGCCTGCTCCAGTTGTAATAGCTTTATACATATTGATTTTTAAACTGTATTTTTGTTTTAAATTCGCTAACATACAGTAGGTCCCCATAATCCTCTTCATCCGCAGACAGTGTTTCACAAGTCTCTGTATCTGAGGACAGATAACATTACAAAGAATCAGGCTGCATTATAATCAAATTAGACAGCACTGAATATTATGTTGTACACAGTGCACTCGGAAAGTATTCAGACCCCTTTTTCCACATTTTGTTGCATTAGAGCCTTGTTCTAAAATTGATATAATTAATTTTCCCCCTCAATATACACACAATGCTCCATAATGACTAAGCGAAAACAGGTTTAGAAATGTTTGCAAATTGTTTCCATTGATCATCCTTGAGATGTTTCTTCAATTGATTGGATATTACTTTGAAAAGGCACACACCTGTCTATATAAGGTCCCACAGTTGACAGTGCATGTCAGAGCAACAACCAAGCCATGAGGTCGAAGGAATTGTCCGCAGAGTTCAGAGACAGGATTCTGTTGAGGCACAGATCTGGGGAATTGTACCAAAACATTTATTTAGCATTGAAGGTCGCCAAGAACACAGTGAACAAAGACTCTTCCTAGAGCTGTCCGCCCCGCCAAACTGAGCAATAGGGGGAGAAAGGCCTTGGTCAGATAGGTGACCAAGAACCCACATTCCAGTACGACAACCATCTTGGCAGCACTCCACCAATCAGGCCTTTATGGCACTGGCCAGATGGAAGCCGCTGCTTAGTAAAAGGCACATGACAGCCCGCTTGAAGCTTGCCAAAAGGAACCTAATGGACTCTCACAGCAGAAACAAGACACTCTGGTCTGAAACCAAGATTGAACTCCCTGGCTAGAGGAAACCTGGCACCATCCATACGGTGAAAGATGGTGGAGGCAACATCATACTGTGGGGTTGTTATTCAGTCGCAGTGACTGGGAGACTAGTCAGGATCGAGGGAAATATGAACGGAGCAAAGAGAGATCCTTGATCTCAGACTGGGACAAAGATTCACCTTCCAACAGGACAACTACCCTAAGCACACAGCCAAGACAGGAATGGCTTCGGGACTAGTCTCTGAATGTCCTTGAGTGGCCCAGCCAGAGCACAGACTTGAACCAGCTCTAACATCTCTGGAGAGACCTGAAAATAGCTGTGGAGCGAGGCTCCCCGTCCAACCTGACAGAGCTTGAGAGGATTTGCAGAGAAGAAATGAGAGAAACCCACAAAATACAGGTGTGCCAAGCTTGTAGCGTCCAACACAAGAAGACTTAAGGCTGTAATCGCTGCCAAAGGTACTTCAACAAAGTACGGAGTAAAAAGATTGAATGTGATATTTCAGCTTTTTTATTTATTGCAAAAATTTGATTTTTTTGCTTTGTGATTATGGGCTATTGTGAGTACATTGATGAGTGAAAAGAAAAAAAGGCTTTAACGTAACATAATGTGGAAAAAGTCAAGGGGTCTGAAAACTTTCCGAATGCACTACATACAGTTGAAGTCGGAAGTTTACATACACCTTAGCCAAATACATTTAAACTCAGTTTCACAATTCCTGACATTTAATCCAAGTAAAAATTCCCTGTCTTGGATCAGTTAGGACCACCACTTTATTTTAAGAATGTGAAATGTCAGAATGGCAGTAGAGCGAATGATTTCAGCTTTTATATTTTTCATCACATTCCCAGTGGGACAGATATTTACATACACTCAATTAGTATTGGGTAGAATTGCCTTTAAATTGTTTAATTTAGGTCAAACGTTTTGGGTAGCCTTCCACAAGCTTCCCACAATAAGTTGGGTGAATTTTGGTCCATTCCTCCTGACAGAGCTGGTGTAACCAGGTCAGGTTTGTAGGCCTCCTTGCTCGAACACTCTTTTTCAGTTTGCCCACATATTTTCTGTAGGATTGAGGTCGGGGCTTTGTGATGACCACTCCAATACCTTGACTTTGTTGTCCTTAAGCCGTTTTGCCACAACTTTGGAAGTATGCTTGGGGTCATTGTCCATTTGGAAGAACCATTTGCGACCAAGTGTTAACTTTCTGACTGATGTCTTGAGATGTTGCTTCAATATATATAAAAAAAAAAATCTCTCATGAAGCCATCTATTTTGTGAAATAGTTCCTCCTGCAGCAAAGCACCCCCACTACATGATGCTGCTACCCCGTGCTTCACGGTTGGGATGGTGTTCTTCGGCTTGCAAGCCTCCCCTTTTTTCCTCCAAACATAACGATGGTCATTATGGACAAACAGTTCTATTTTTGTCTCATCAGACCAGAGGACATTTCTACAAAAAGTACAATCGTTGTCCACATGTGCAGTTGTAAACCGTGTTCTGGGATTAATTTGCACTTTTCGCACCAAGGTGCGTTCATCTCTAGGAGACAGAACGCGTCTCATTCCTGAGCGGAATGAAGGCTGCGTGGTCCCATGGTGTTTATACTTGGTTACTATTGTTTGTACAGATGAACGTGGTACCTTCAGGTGTTTGGAAATTGCTCCCAAGGATGAACCAGGCTTGTGGAGGTCTACAAATTTGTTTTATGAGGTCTTGGCTGATTTCTTTTGATTTTCCCATGATGTCAAGTAAGGCTGAGTTTGAAGGTAGGCCTTGAAATATATCCACAGGTACACATCCAATTGATTCAAACGATGTCAATTAGCCTATCAGAAGCCTCTAAAGCCATGACATCATTTTCTGCAATTTTCCACACTGTTTAAAAGGCACAGTCAACTTAGTGTATGTAAACTTCTGACCCACTGGAATTGTAATACAGTGAATTTTAAGTGAAATAATCTGTCTGTAAACAATTACTTGTGTCATGCAAAGTAGATGTCTTAACCGACTTGCATAAACTACAGTTTGTTAACAAGACATTTGTGGAGTGGAAAAAAAGTTTACTGACTCCAACCTAAGTGTATGTAAACTTCCGACTTCAACTGCGCACACACACACACACACACACACACACACACACACACACACACACACGCACGTTCAAAAGTTTGGGGTCACTTAGACATTTTTGAAAGAAAAGCACATTTCTTGTACATTAAATTAACATAAAATTGATCATAAATACAGGGTCGACATTGTTAATGTTCTAAATGACTATTGTAGCTGAAAATGGCAGATTTGTTAAGTAATATCTACATAGGCATACAGAGGGCTAATATCAGCAACTATCACTCCTGTGTTCCAATGGCACCCTGTGTTAGCTAGTCCAAGTTTATCATAAAAGGCTAATTGATCAATAGAAAACCCTTTTGCAATTATGTTAGCACAGCTGAAAACTATTTTGCTGATTAAAGAAGCAATACAACTGGTTTTCTTTAGACTAGTTGAGTATCTGGAGCATCAGCATTTGTGGGTACGATTATAGGCTCAAAATGGACAGAACTTTCTTCTGAAACGCGTCAGTCTATTCTTGTTCTGAGAAATGAAGGCTATTCCATGCGAAAAGTTGCCAAGAAACTGAAGATCTCGTACAACGCTGTGTACTACTCCCTTTACAGAACAGCGCAAACTGTCTCTAACCAGAATAGAAAGAGGAGTGGGAGGCCCCGGTGCACAACTGAGCAAGAGGACAAGTACACTAGTGTCTAGTTTGAGAAACAGACGCCTCACAAGTCCTCAACTGTCAGCTTTATTAAATAGTACCCGCAAAACACCAGTCTCAACGTCAACAGCGAAGAGGCGACTCCGGGATGCTGGCCTTCTAGGCAGGATTCCTCTGTCCAGTTTCTGTGTTCTTTTGCCCATCTTAATCTTTTATTTTTATTGGCCAGTCTGAGATATGGCTTTTTCTTTGAAACTCTGCCTAGGAGGCCAGCATCCCGGAGTGACCTCTTCACTGTATCTATAGTTTGATTGATTTGCCCTAACAAAAAATGGATATACCACTACAAAAATATCCTTTAATTATAATCCACATAATGCACGTGTCCTACTGCTGCAGAATTATTTTCCTGCTGTAGCAAACTGACTCAAATTAAGATCCTACATCTGTAATAGTATTCATGATGTAAGCAGATATGAATGCTCTTTGGCTGGACCCTAACATAAGATGAGCAATTCCTAATTCTACTACAATAAGGGATAGATTGTAACAGATCCTTGCTAGCAACATCTGCATAGCGGTTATTTTGGCGGTGTCGGAGGTGGAACTGCATTAGAGCTGTCAAAATCACATGCGGCTCCTTGTGTTACCTTGCCACGGACACTGCTATTGGATGAAATGAAACCACACCAAACTTTATATCTGACAAATTCCATGCAGCCCCATTAGAAGTTCATGCAACCGTGTTACAAGTTCCAACACTCGAATTCGTGATGTTCTATTGTCTACACTTCAGAAAGTAATCACACCCCTTGACTTTTTCAACATTTTGTTGTGTTACAAAGTGGGAGTGAAATGGATTTAATTGTAATTTGAATACACAAAATACTTTAATGTCAAAGTGGAAGAAATATTCTATGAAAAATAAAACACTAATACTGTATGTATCCAGATTATGTATCCAACCCAGAGTCATAATCACCTTTGGCAGCGATTACAGCTGTGAGTCGTTCTAGGGTAAATCGCTAAGAGCTTTCCACACCTGGAATGTGCAACATTTGACCATTATTCTTTTCAGATTTTTTCAAGCTCTGTCAGATTGGTTGTTCATTTGTAGACAACCATTCAGGTTTTGGCATAGATTTAAGTCAAAAATGTAACTCGGCCACTCAGTCACATTCACTCTCTTCTTGGTAAGCAACTCCAACGTAGATTAGGCCTTGTGTTTTAGGTTATTGTCCTGCTGAAACAGTGGAGGCCGCTGAGATGAGGACGGCTCATAATAATGGCTGGAATGGAGTGAATACAGTCGTGGCCAAAAGTTGATAATGACACAAATATTAATTTCCAAAGTTTGCTGCTTCAGTGTCTTTAGATATTTTTGTCAATGTTACTATGGAATACTGAAGTATAATTACAATCATTTCATAAGTGTCAAAGGTTTTTATTGACAATTACATGAAGTTGATGCAAAGCGTCAATATTTGCAGTGTTGACCCTTCTTTTTCAAGACCTCTGCAATCCGCCCTGGCATGCTGTCAATTAACTTCTGGGCCACATCCTGACTGATGGCAGCCCATTCTTGCATAATCAATGCTTGGAGTTTGACAGAATGTGTGGGGTTTTGTTTGTTCACCCGTCTTTTGAGGATTGACCACAAATTCTCAATGGGATTAAGGTTTGGGGAGTTTCCTGGCCATGGACCCAAAATATCTGTTTTGTTCCCCAAGCCAGTTAGTTATCACTTTTGCCTTATGGCAAGGTGCTCCATCATGCTGGCAAAGGCATTGTTCATCACCAAACTGTTCCTGGATGGTTGGGAGAAGTTGCTCTCGGAGGATGTGTTGGTACCATTCTTTATTCATGGCTGTGTTCTTAGGCAAAATTGTGAGTGAGACCCTTCCCTTGGCTGAGAAGCAACCCCACACATGAATGGTCTCAGGATGCTTTACACAGGACTGATGGTATCGCTCACCCCGTCTTCTCCGGACAAGCTTTTTTCCGGATGCCCCAAACAATCGGAAAGGGGATTCATCAGAGAAAATTACTTTACCCCAGTCCTCAGCGGTCCAATCCCTGTACCTTTTTGCAGAATATCAGTCTGTCCCTGATGTTTTTCCTGGAGAGACGTGGCCTCTTTGCTGCACTTCTTTGCTTCTTCTTTGCTCGGCTACACACGCACACAAGGTCTCAGAGTGAGTGACGTCACCGATTGAAACGCCACTAGCACGGACCATCGCTAACTAGCTAGCCATCTCACATCGGCTACACACGCACACTGAGGCGAAGACTTTTGGAGGATGGTCTGGTGTGCCGATGTGAGATGGCTAGCTAGTTAGCGATGGTGCGTGCTAGTGGCATTTCAATCGGTGACGTCACTCACTCTGAGACCTTGAAGTGGTGGTTCCCCTTGCTCTGCAAGGGCCGCGGCTTTTGTGGAGCGATGGGTAACGATGCTTCGAGGGTGACTGACGTGTGCAGAGCGTCCCTGGTTCGCGCCCAGGTCGGTGCGAGGGGACGGACGTAAAGTCTATCCTATTACACGTGCAGATGCACTCACACCTGCCTGCTGCCATTTCTGAGCAAGCTCTGTACTGGTGGTGCCCCGATCCTGCAGCTGAATCAAATTTAGGAGACGGTCCTGGCACTTGGTGGAGTTCTTGGGCGCCCTGAAGCCTTCTTCACAACAATTGAACTGCTCTCCTTGAAGTTCTTGATGACCCGATGAATGGTTAATTTAGGTGCAATCTTACTGGCAGCAATATCCTTGCCTGTGAACCCCTTTTGTGCAAAGCAATGATGACGGCACATGTTTCTTTCCAGGTAACAATGTTTTGAAGCTTCCAGTCTGTTATTTGAACTCAATCAGCATGACAGAGTGTTCTCCAGCCTTGTCCTCGTCAACACTCACACCTGTGTTAATGAGAGAATCACTGACATGATGTCAGCTGGTCCTTTTGTGGCAGGGATGAAATGCAGTGGAAATGTTTTTTTGGGATTCAGTTCATTTGCATGGCAAAGAGGGACTTTGCAATTAATTGCAATTCATCTGATCATTCTTCATTACTTTCTGGAGTATATGCAAATTGCCATCATACAAACTGAGGCAGCTGACTTTGTGAAAATTAATATTTGTGTCATTCTCAAATCTTTTGGCCACGACTGTAGAATGGCATCAAACCATGTGTTTGTATTTGATTCCATGCTGCTCCAGCCATTACTATGAGCCCTGTCCTCCTCAATTAAGGTGCCACCCACCTCCTGTGTGCTGAAAGGTGAATTCTCCCAGTGTCAAGGGGATGTGAATACTTTCTGAAGGAACTTTAACCCCCCCCACACACACACACACACACATCTAAAATGAATGTGAATACATGGCTGTCATTATTTCTATCAAGGATAGAACCTACACTTTATATCGACATTTGAACTTCTAACATGGAAGGGATAATAAGAAAGGGAGTGGTTGGTGACACAGGAGTAGCCACTCACCGATTTGTCAGCTCATAGCACAGTTACACTTCCAACACCGGCAAAACAACCACTATGCGGATGTCGGCCAGCGCATGTTAACGCTCGATCTGATTGAATCAGATGCACTAGGGTGCCATATGGGACGGAGCCTCAGAGGGACAAGACACAGGGAGAGACATTCATTACTCTTCTCTGTCATATATGTTTACTATGCATGTCACTATATGGACAAGCTAAGGTCTTGTTCAGCAGCATGTTAGTCAGTGGCAGAGGTTGTTTCCAATTATGATGTTGTGTCCTGTTGTGCTGATGCATTCTAAGAGCTTGCCCCAGTAGAAATGGAGCATATGGAGTGGACACAGTTCTTGATTCTATGATAGTTGGCGAGAATAGTTAGCTTCTCTATCTAATTCATATTTTTTTTTCCATTTGAATTTAAATCTATCAATCAATTCACCTCAATGGTCAGTTCTAGGGTTTATATGTATTATCACAGACCCATAACAATGTGAACAGAAGGAATTACAGTAAAAACCATAGAAATATGGGCCTCCCGGGTGGCACAGTGGTTAAGGGCGCTGTACTGCAGCGCCAGCTGTGCCATCAGAGTCCTGAGTTCGCGCCCAGGCTCTGTCGTAACCGGCCGCGACCGGGAGGTCCATGGGGCGACGCACAATTGGCCTAGCGTCGCCCGGGTTAGGGAGGGCTTGGTCGGTAGGGGTGTCCTTGTCTCATCGCGCACCAGCGACTCCTGTGGCGGGCTAGGCGCAGTGTACGCTAGCCAAGGTGGCCAGGTGCACGGTGTTTCCTCCGGCGCATTGGTGCGGCTGGCTTCCGGGTTGGATGTGCGCTGTGTTAAAGAAGCAGCGGCTTGGTTGGTTGTGTATCGGAGGACGCATGACTTTCAACCTTCGTCTCTCCCGAGCCCGTACGGGAGTTGTAGCGATGAAACAAGATAGTAGCTACTACAACAATTGGATACTACGAAATTGGGGAGAAAAAGGGGTAAAATTCAAAAAAAAAACATAGAAATATAATTCCTAGAATGGACAAAACCCCTTCAGACCACAGCAAATTGACTGGATCACTCATGGGTATACACAATGTTTTAGTAATTATATTTCTATGGTGAAAACACAAAGGCATCTGTCTGAATTAAACTGGAGTAACAGGCTCTGTGTACAGTATCCATTCTGGATTGCACTCTGCATTCAGTCAATAGTGGGCTTTTTCAGTAGTTGTCCCACGTTTTCCATTCAGGTTCTCTGTTACCTCTCTAGTATTTGTGTGTCCTGCATTTCAGCAAATGTCCCTTTATCTGCAGCTCCACAGCCTACAATAATAGGATCAGGGAGTTTAACTTGTCAGACATGCTAAACCCCAGGCCTATGTGCCTTCTAATGCCATTGGGATTTAACTGGTCGTCATATTGGCAAGTGGAAAACTAAAAGTAGCCTATACCTGCCCACTCATCTCACTGTCTTCTGACATAGTGACCCCTGACCCTTGATACCATCTTACATGAGATGTGCTCAATAAGTTCATTAAAGGAATAGACCAGCCCTAAGTTGGGGTCAGTCAATTCCATTTCAAATCAGTCAATGGAATTGACCCCAACCCCGAACTAGCCAGATGGTCACCATGGAAAATATGCACAAAACTTCCAAAGGGGCTCTCTACCAAAGTATGATGGCACTGCATAATGGCACTGCAGCTACATTGAAAAATCAAGGTATTCAAAAAGGATACAAGAAGTATTCAATACACTGTAGAAAAACCTACCTGTGTTCCACTGCCTCTATCAATCAGATAACCAATTCTATCACAGGACAGTCTTATTTAAATACACAGAGGATTCTGAATGTTTATATGGTGCTGATAAGCAACAAAAGTCAACCACAGAGGAAAAATAAAGAGGACACAAGAGACGTAGAGTTGAGAGAGAAGAAACAAAAGTTTGTCATGTTGAAATTATTCTTAAATTGTCATGAGGCATTGGATTTTGACATTATTTCACAAAATACATATGCAGTTTCAACAGCGTCCTCTTTGTTACTCTTGTACCACCACATGCACTCAGAAATTATTCAGGCCCATTTCGACTTCATCAAAAATGTTGTTACATTACAGGCTTATTCTAAAATGAATTAAATAAATAAACTCTTCATCAACCTACACAAAATATCCCGTAATGACAAAGCAAAAACAGGTTTTTAGAGTTTTTGGCAAATGTATAAAGAATAAAAAACAGAAATACCTTAATAAGTATTCAGACCCTTTGTTATTACACTTGAAATTGAGCTCAGGTGCATCCGGTTTCCATTGTTCATCCTTCATTCTTAAATGGAAGAAGTTTGGAACCACCAAGACTTTTCCTAGAGCTGACTGCCCGGCCAAACTGAGCAATTGGGGCAAAAGGGCCTTGGTCAGGGAGGTGACCAAGAACCCAATGGTCACTCTGACAGCACTCCAGAGTTCCTCTGGAGATGGGAGAACCTTCCAGAAGAACAACCATCTCTGCAGCACTCCACCAATAAGGCCTTTATGGTAGAGTGGCCAGACGTAAGCCACTCCTCAGTAAAGGCACACGACAGCCTGCTTGGAGTTTGCCAAATGTCAACTAAAGGACTCGGACTCTGCATTGTGTCCCGCCCCCCACCACCCCCTCTTTTACGCTACTACTACTCTCCATTTATCATATATACAGTCACTTTAACCATACCTACATGTACATACTACCTCTACATACTACCTCAATTAGCCTGACTAAGCAGTGCCTGTATATAGCCTCGCTACTGTATATAGCCTCGCTACTGTTATTTTTCACTGTCTTTTTTATTTCTTTACCTATCTATTGTTCACCTAATACCTATTTTTTACTTAAAAATTGCACTGTTGGTTAGGGCCTGTAAGTAAGCATTTCACTGTCAAGTCTACAACTGTTGTATTCGGCGAAGTGACAAACTTTGATTTGATATAATATTTATAATACATAAATTACTTATGTGCTGGTGTTTAACTGTCTGATTTTAAAAAAGAAAGCATGAGAGCAAGAGCCCGAGAGAGAGAAATTCACACCTACACTTCCATTATTAACTTTAGATGACTGTTTTACCGAATGACTCTGATGTCTTCATAAAGATAAAGGCTATATTTGTCCAAACCACTGGGATGATTGTGCGGACATCCTCCCCTTAACACATTCTGATGTGAAGTTGTATGTTGTTTCTAGTTTTCCAAATTTGGTATATATTTCTACATCATTATGAAATAAAATCATTGGTTTTCTTAATCAAAAACCTGTCCAAAAGCCTCTAATGCAAATCTAAACATTTCACTTGCTTGGATTTTTGTTTGTTTGTGTTGCTGTATATTCTTACCAAGATCATGTTATAATAAAAATCCAATAGATTAAGTGGTTCCAGTGAGTTGCTACATATTTACCTTGGCATGTTTACAGTGACTAAGTTTAAGGCATATTGTATCCTTACATGATAATAATGTCCCGTGTGGCTCAGTTTGTAGAGCATGGCACTTGCAATGCCAGGGTTGTGGGTTCAATTCCCACGTGGGACCAGTACAAACAAATACGAAAATGTCTGCACTCACTACTGTATAAGAGTGTCTGCTAAATGACTAAAATGTCATGTAAATAACATTTGTAGGTCTATACATGTTTTGTTCATTAATGATTTGATATCCAGAAATACTGTATATTCAATTCTTAAAGAGTCCGATAGCCATTATTTGCAGCATGTCAAGTTAGCCTATCCTATTCATTCCTCAAGGGTGCCCATTGTGCTTTTCATAGCCTATCTATTTCAGTCTCTGACTTGATCCTACATACATGATGTGCATTTCCAAATGTGCTCTTATATAGTCTTAACCACAGTCGGCTTACCTTGCTGGCTTCACTTTTTTACAAAGCCCGTTAAGTAATGATTACAACCCTTGAAATAGGTCTGTGGATAGAAACGTGCTCGTATTGTGCTACTCCTGTTGGGTGCCACTGTGCACCTGTGTTCCATCTGTAGGCCTAGTGGCTAGAGCTGTGGTGCCAGTGTGGCTAAGTTCACATTCAAACAGAGATTCTTCCCCCTCGCCCAACTGTCTCATCCGGAGGTGAATCGACCCGTATGTTTTCCTGGGTTGGAAAAATGTCCTCCGGTGGTACAGCTCACCTTTGCATATGGACACCATTAGCAAGATGGACAAGAGCATTCCCCCTAGAGTCAACAGTCCCAGGCCTGCTATGATACACTTGTCGAGGTGCGAGCCCAGTTGTGTGTAGTACATCTCCAGTTTCTCCATCTGACGGGCTGACACCAGGTCTGGGTTGACCTTAGCCTCTCGGGGAATGGTGTAGGCAATGACCACCAGTACAATTCCACTCACCAAGAACACCATGGCAAATAGGAAACCGTAGTCGAGTGAATGGTTTTTAAAGTCAATCTCATGTCCCGCCTCAGAGCGGTGTGACAGCTCATCTCGCTGGAAAGGCCGGGGTTGTGACTGATAGCCCCTGTCATTAGACGTGGACCGATGAACAGTCGAGCTGTCTGCTCCCTGGGGACTGAACCTCGTCTCGTGCTCCTCGTCCTGATATGACGTGTTCTCGATTCCAGTGCTAGCTACTGTCCGAGGTCTTGACTGGGTAGCTTTTCGCGGAGTTGTAGTGACCTCACAGGCAGCGGGCTTGTCGCCATCCCCCAATTCACAGAGCTCTACGGCATTCAAAGACTCCATCGAAATTCAGTCGATCTGCTCAGGTCATGATTTGGCCACCCTTCCTTATTTTGCCAAATACCTGCAGGAATATTTTAAATTATGAAATAGCATTAACAAGCTGCATAGGTATCATGCATGCGGTGTCTGCCTCTCAAATTTGAATAGTCCGCAATATTTTGTGAAATATAAATACAATTTAAATCTAATTTTAAGCCATATATATCTTTATTCAAAAGCGATAAAATAACATGTAGCCATAACAAAACAACAAAGCGTTGAAGTGTGTCAACCTTGGTCATGGAGTGAGAAATCCCAACTAGTACATGACATCCTGAGAACCTTAAGTGGGAATTTCAGCACAATGTTTCCTCATGTTTAAAGTAATGATCTCAAAATGTTTAGAGAACATTTAGAAACAACGTTCTTCTGTGGGAATTTCAGTACTTCAGCATAACATTTTCAGCATGGTTCAAAAGTCATGTTCTCAGAAAATTAAGAAAAGTTTCCATAAAAACCACAAGAAAACATTTATAAGAATGTTATTTAAAAACATATACATTCCATTCTCAGTGTCAACAAAACTCTCTATCCTCTACCCTGTTAAGTGTGTTCAGGTGTGCTGGCCACGCCCATTAATTAGCCACACCTGATTTTAATGAGCGCTTTTTTCCTTTGAAATGGGGTCCGGGTCAATAGACTAAAATGAAATCCTGGTGTCTCAGTGGATTAATTCCATGGATAGAGGACATGAAATAGCTTTGAATCTCACTGACTGTGCCACAATAAAGTGTTTGCATGATTAATTCTAAGCAAAATAATTTCTGTGCTTGGAGTTAAACTAGCAGTGTTATTAAAAGTCTTACCAAAATATGTTCTCAGATTCATCTAGAGGCTATCCTTATACTGACATTATGCATCTTAAAAACACTTAACTCAAGTCACTGATTGTAGGCTATTTATGGGAATGAATGCATCCCTCCCACCCTCTAACCTAGAAGGAAGACCATGTAGTGCGACTGGTAACACAGTTGCTCTGATTATCATTAAACTGGGTGGAGAAAGTCAAGGCTTCAAAAAACGTTGATATGTTAACAAGAACAGACTTTTCATTATCAGTTTAGCCTACAATTAGCAGATTATCTAACAGTTTGATAAGGGTCTGTGACAATATATGCGACATATACCAATAACAGTGGGATACTGACACATTTTTATATGATTTACATTTCATGAAATACCTTCTATTTCTGCCCATGATAGGGGTTTAATCGTCTTTAAAAACAGTGCAAAATCAACCCTGGCATGACCTTGATTCCCATCACAAAAACGTCGCCTATGTATTGGATTAAATTAGGTATGTTGACCGGTAGTATATCGCCTATCTATATCTAAGTATCAATCAATTAAAGAGGACTATTCAACAAGAACCGCATACACTACAATAATATTATAAACATCCTATCCAAAAAAAGACAGCCTACTCTATTGATATATCAATATTAAACACAAAAATGGACCTACCCCCAAGCGTTGACGCTCCAGTGATAAGATGTTGTAGTGCAGTGCAAAGATGCCGGTTGTTTCGACGGGGAACGAAAGACCTAGAGAGCAACTGGCCATGCGCAAACAAACGGTGCCATGAAATTGGTGGTTGAAAGGGAGCGCATCGCTTCAGCTGGTTGTGGAGCTGACAGTAATGACATTAAAAACGTTTACCTGCACTATGGGGGTGATATGTGCCAGAATTAAGCCTAGTCAACCATACTACCACGTGGCTGTCCATTGAACTTCTGACTAACTTGACATGTGCAACGAACATGCATAGTTTATATTAATTAAATCTCAACCATAAATGTTACAAATTTACAGTTTTTCCCGTGCACGCCGACATTCCGAAGTAGCCACCTTGAGCTATAGTGTAGCCTATGGCTTGTGTATTTCCTGTTATCGCTATCCTGTTATCCCTAATTGCCTAGAAAAGATTATGTCCAATCTATAGGTTATCTGTCTAACATTGCATGGTATGTTATCTTATCTCGCTGTATAGCCAATCACAGACTCTGTTGTTACCAGTTCCCAGTAACCTACATCAGACAACCAATAAGAGTTGTGTCCATGGCTTTCAGTCAAATAGAGGAGTTCATAGGTGTTCCCAGGGGGTCCGTGCTATTCAGGATTGTTGGGATATCCCTCCCTCAATCAACTATACATGTAAAATGGTTAAGTTTAGTGTTAGTTAGGGGTTATAGTTTAGGGTTCAGGGTAGAGACGTCCTAAGGAATCTGGATTGCAGTGACCGTTCATAGAGTGAGAGAAGGGCACGTTATTTGAGAGCTTGGCGGCGACACAGACATTCATTTTGTTTTGTTTTTTTACAAGCGACAGAAGCGATTTTCGAGAGTGTCTGCCCCAGATAATTATTTTCAACGACTCTAAGGAAACTATCAAGATCTCCCTGATCCGATTGAGTAGTAAGTAGGCTATATTTAAGTTGTGATATCGATAGGAAATATAGGCCTACTGTGTTGATAAGGCAAATTTGGTTAATTTGAAAATAATTACTTTTTATTGAAAACGAGTTGATAACGTATTGTCGAAAGCACTTAGGCAATACTATTTAATGTGTCGATAGGGGAGTAGGTTGGTGTACAATAATAATGCAATTTGATGTGCTGATATTATTTATTTCATGGGTTAATTAAATTGTAAAATAAAATATGTGGCCAGTTTCAGGAAACTAGGAATATGTCACAGGTCACTACTTCACAGAGAGCTGTTAGAACATATGTTTTTTTAAATCAAAATTAGCCTAGTTGGTTTAGCCACAGAAAAAGTCAGCAACCTTCCCGTTAGCCATGATTGTCTGAAATAATGAGTGGTCTGGACATGCCCAGAGGTGAGTTTGGATTGGTCTGCCATATAGCACCCATTTATCTATTTGAGCTGGTCTGTGTGTCTAGGTAATCCTATCTAAAACAGCTTTTTTATGTATCACATAGTAAAACTGGATAAGCCTAATGTCAAGTTTGAGTGTACTGTTAGCTCGCTAACGTTACGTGTATGCTCTCCACATTCTGGAGGACCGAGTTTTGAAATCAGTGAAATTTGAGTATGCTGGCTAAGGAGATGGAGAAAAAAAGCCTGTCTCCGGATTACATCTTCAAACTAAGGGCAACCATGGCATCCGACAGGAGACGCGGCCATCCATGATGTATATAGGTAAGATAATGTAACTCGCTAGACTTTCAGATATTACATGTTTAAAATTTTGACAGAAAGTGGCCCGCTAGCTAACATTACGTGTATGATCTTATTATTCGGTATCTCAGAGCCATTTGCTTGACTAGTTATAGCCTAATGTTAGCTAGCTAACATTGAACCTGATTGGTTAGCTCCCTGCAGATTCATGCAGCGTAGTAACGTCATGAGCTGGGATTATGGTTCATTGTTTAGCTAGCTACATGTCTTAACAAAAAACTCTCATCTGAGTGTGTCAGCCTAACTAGCTCTGCTAGGGCGAGTAAAATGGTCAGAGTGGGGTGTTTTCTCATTCGGGTCTGGAAGTAGCTGGCCAATGTTAGCCAGGTAGCTTGGGTGCTTGACTGCTGTTATGGTCAGAACGTTGAGAGCGAAATGCTCTGAATTTTCGAACGGACAATCTGACAGCACAGTGGCAGTCACCAACGCTCTGGTTAACATAACAGCCTAACCAGTTCTGCTAGGGCGAGTAATGTTCAGTGAGCTGTTCTCTCATTTGTGTCTGGAAGTAAGTTAACAAACAAGCTAGCAAGTTAACCTCTCTGCGCACCGAACCCGTTAGCGGGATTAAATTCGACAACATACGGTGATCGCTACATAAATAGTCATATTAAACATTCATGAAAATACAAGTGTCTCACATGGTTCGAAAGCCTAGAATCTTGCTAATCCAACTGCGTTGTCAGATTTAAAAAATGATTTATTGCGAAAGAATACGCTGTGATTATCTGTGCACAGACCCCCATACCAAACTACTTATTCAGCCAGCACTTGCGTAACAAAATCAGAGATTGCATTGCATCGTTTACCTTTGAAGATCTTGCTCTGGTTGCAATCCCAAGGCTCATTGTTACACAATGAATGGTCTTTTGTTCGGTTAAATCCATTTTTTATAGCCTAACACAAAACATTTTGTGAACGCTTATCTCGTTGAATTTTGTGTCATTCAATTTTCAACGTAACATCCAACGTAAAATAGACAGACTTCCCCTGACTTTATCCAGTCATGTTTGGTTTCCTTGCAATCAACTGTTTGTTTGTAACACAACCAAACCTGATGGGTCATTTTGCGGGACGTATTGACCCGGAAAAAACGATTGGAAGACAACAAGTGACGAACCCATTGTGCACCAATTATATGACCACTGTCTCGTTGATTGACTGTATTTTAACCCAATGGCCACTGATCATCTTGAAATCTAGCTGGGTGGATAGCCAATGAGCAGAGGTAAATGGCAATATCCCATGATTCTTTGTTGTAAGACAAACCTTTCCATTGAACGCTGGCGTAAAGACCGTTCTTTCGCCATTGCCAATTCAACCGTGAAGGAGCAAAGCTTACGCACAACAGTATTTCGGTGACTTGCATCTTCAGCTGTTTATTTATCCAACATCATGGCGAATAAGTCGAGGAAAGCTCATTCTAAGACTAGATATACGAATGTAGAAACAATTTTAGAGGAAATTCATTGTGAAAGTGAGACAGATCTGTTTTTTGAAGACTCCATTTTGAAGACTCTGAAACTGAGGCATATTTTTTTAATGGAGAGGACATTGTTTTGGACTGGTAAGTTGCTCTTATGCTAATGCCATTGTTTGAAATTAATATAACATATTATTTGTGATTGTTTTTACATTTTATTTGCAAAATATAAAGATGTAATGAAATGGGTAAAGTAAACGTTAGCTAGTCATTGTGAGTGAGGGTCTGTTTGTTTGTATGAGAACGACCATAGCCTATGTCTGTGTGTGTGTGTGTATACAGTGGGGCAAAAAAGTATTTAGTCAGCCACCAATTGTGCAAGTTCTCCCACTTAAAAGATGAGAGGCCTGTACTTTTCATCATAGGTACTTCAACTATGACAGACAAAATGAGAAAAAAAAATCCAGAAAATCACATTGTAGGATTGTTAATGAATTTATTGGCAAATTATGGTGGAAAATAAGTATTTGGTCACCTACAAACAAGCAAGATTTCTGGCTCTCACAGACCTGTAACTTCTTCTTTAAGAGGCTCCTCTGTCCTCCACTCATTACCTGTATTAATGGCACCTGTTTGAACTTATTATCAGTATAAAAGACACCTGTCCACAACCTCAAACAGTCACACTCCAAACTCTACTATGGCCAAGACCAAAGAGCTGTCAAAGGACACCAGAAACAAAATTGTAGACCTGCACCAGGCTGGGAAGACTGAATCTGCAATAGGTAAGCAGCTTGGTTTGAAGAAATCAACTGTGGAAGCAATTATTAGGATATGGAAGACATACAAGACCACTGATAATCTCCATCGATCTGGGGCTCCACGCCTTATCTCACCCCGTGGGGTCAAAATGATCACAAGAACGGTGAGCAAAAATCTCAGAACCACACGGGGGGACCTAGTGAATGACCTGCAGAGATCTGGGACCAAAGTAACAAAGCCTACCATCAGTAACACACTACGCCGCCAGGGACTCAAATCCTGTAGTGCCAGACGTGTCCCCCTGCTTAAGCCAGTACATGTCCAGGCCCATCTGAAGTTTGCTAGAAAGCATTTGGATGATCCAGAAGAAGATTGGGAGAATGTCATACGGTCAGATTAAACCAAAATATAACTTTTTGGTAAAAACTCAACTTGTCGTGTTTGTAGGACAAAGATTCCAAAGAACACCATACCTACTGTGAAGCATGGGGATGAAAACATAATGCTTTGGGGCTGTTTTTCTGCAAAGGGACCAGGACGACTGATCCGTGTAAAGGAAAGAATGAATGGGGCCATGTATCGTGAGATTTTGAGTGAAAACCTCCTTCCATCAGCAAAGGCATTGAAGATGAAACGTGGCTGGGTCTTTCAGCATGACAATGATCCCAAACACACTGCCCGGGCAACGGAGGAGTGGCTTCGTAAGAAGCATTTCAAGGTCCTGGAGTGGCCTAGCCAGTCTCCAGATCTCAACCCCATAGAAAATCTTTGGAGGGAGTTGAAAGTCCGTGTTGCCCAGCAACAGCCCCAAAACATCACTGCTCTAGAGGAGATCTGCATAGAGGAATGGGCCAAAATACCAGCAACAGTGTGTGAAAACCTTGTGAAGAGTTACAGAAAACGTTTGACCTCTGTCATTGCCAACAAAGGGTATATAACAAAGTATTGAGAAACTTTTGTTATTGACCAAATACTTATTTTCCACCATAATTTGCAAATAAATTCATTAAAAATCCTACAATGTGATTTTCTGGATTTTTTTCCCTCATTTTGTCTGTCATAGTTGAAGTGTACCTATGATGAAAATTACAGGCCTCTCTCATCTTTTTAAGTGGGAGAACTTGCACAATTGGTGGCTGACTAAATACTTTTTTGCCCCACTGTATATGCATATCCTGGCTTCTGGGCCTGAGTAACAGGCAGTTTACTTTGGGCATGTGAGTCAGAAAAGGAAGTGGAGAAAAATAGGCCCTAGCTTGAAAAATATTTATTAAAGAGATGGGTTGGGCTAAAGTTTAAACCTCTATATGATCGCTGTCCCTATACCGGGACGGTTGTTGCTGACTAGAATGACGTAAGTAACAGCCTATTTTCCAGGACAAAATCCCAGGACAGACATGTCTTAAATGTGCAGAAAGCTTAAATTCTTGTTAATCTAACTGCACTGTCCAATTTGCAGTAGCTATTACAGTGAAAAAAGACCATGCTATTGTTTGAGGAGAGTGCACAACAGCAAACTTTTATCACGCTAATTGGTTTGATACGTTCACCTCTAAAGGTAAATAATGTACTACATTCAGTAATCTTGCTCTGATTTGTCATCCTGAGGGTCTCCGAGATAAAAAGTGGCCTAGTTTTGTTTGATAAAATCTATTTTTGTATTAAAATGTAGGAACTGGGTTCTACAGTTTGAAGCCCCTTCTTTTATGGCCCCACACCCTGGGAGTGTGTAAATGTACATTTTTTATTACCATAAGATTTTTGTATGTTCTCTGTAGTTATGTTCTTGGAAATGTATCAATTGACCAATTCGGCACATTTGGGTAGACCTGATTCAAAATGTTGTGCAGTAATGTCTTCACTGGATCAGTCTGAAACTTTGCACACACACTGCTGTTCTGGTGGCCAACATCTAAATTGCACCTAATCTACTATGTGATGTTATGGCCTTTCTCTTGCATTTTAAAGACGATGGAAAAAAAAATATGTGTATTATCTTTTACCAGATCTAATGTGTTATATTCTCCTACATTGATTTCACATTTCCACAAACTTCAAAGTGTTTCCTTTCAAATGGTATCAAGAATATGCATATCCTTGCTTCAGGTCCTAGCTACAGGCAGTTAGATTTGAGTATGTCATTTTAGGCAATTTAAATTTGTTAAAAGGGGTCCCATCCTTATGAGGTGTGAACAATGGATGGGTATAGACAAAGTAGCTCTCTCCAGCTTTCAAAGCAAAATTATGTTCTCATTGTTCCTCAACTGTACTGTATGATATACAATTTTATAGCTCTGAGTCTCTACTTTTATCTCATGTAAAAAACACTATTTCAAACTTTGCTACATAAGACATATACAGACGTGGTGCAATAGGATATTTACATATTTTACATTGTAATACACTATCCTTACAAGTCATTGTGTGCTGAAGCTATGGGTTTATTTTTCAATTGTCACTAGGCCTACACATTCACACTCAAACTATATTGAATGGGGGATGTATAACTACTTTTCACTGAAGATGGGAACAAGGTACGATATACAACTTCAATCGAAGACCTTAAAATCATGCCTGACAAGACCAATGAAATCATAACAGTGTCCTAATATAGTGTGGATACAAGAGTAGCCTATTCTAAAATAATGTAACTATGTGCTTGTATTATTCATCTAAATTATTAATTCAATTGGAAATGTGGATGGGTACGCTACTTCATTCAATGATTATTGCACAAGGTAGGGGCGGCAAGTAGCCTGGTTAGTGTTGAATCCCCGAGCTGACAAGGTAAAAATCTGTTTTTCTGCCCCTGAACAAGGCAGTTAACCCACTGTTTTTTGTTCTTAACTGAGCTTGCGTAGTTAAATAAAGGTAAAATAAAAAATAAATAAAGATACTGGAGTAGTATATAATCTACAATAGTAATGTCATTGAATGTGCTATAGTATAACTTATTTAATTGATGAATGAAATTGTAAATGGGGATGGGTAGGCTACTTCATTCAGTGAATATTGAATATCTTGCTATCTCTGGGAGTATGTTAATGAAGGCTTTTCAGCTGTTGAACTGTTGAGCAAGATCGAACTAATTTCTAAATCTATCTTTCTTTTAGCCAAGAAGTGATGAGCCAGAGCAACCAATCAGCGTCACTGTAGCTGTTCTACCCACCACCCACACAGCTCTCCCTCTACAAGCAACCACATCCTCTTCTCCTGTTCAATTAATTTGCCGGCACACTGAAAAGGACTGTACATGCATACCTCTGTGCCCATCTCATTGCAACATGATCCATCCAAGGTCAAAGCTGGAAGCCTAAAATGTGAGAAATGTAAACAAGTAGTGTGTGTTGTGTATGGATGGCGTTCCAAGAAAAGACACGAGAAAAGGGCAAAGTAGATAGTGATGAGAGTGAGAGCATACAGTATGAAAATAAAGACCCCATGGGATCTAAAATGAGTGGGGGTGCCCTCGTCTCCTTTTTATTCCTTTGAGGATACTACAGTCACCCCTGGTGGAGGTTCTTGGAACACTGCTATTTAAGTCTGAGCAGAGGTTGACAAAAACCTTCAAAGGTGATGGTGCTATGTTGCGTGTTATCTCGAATACCAGGCAGATGTTTGAGTACAGAATTAAATGGTGTAAACTTAACAGGTTAAACTTTTCGAGTACACTCTTTGAGAAAGGGGTTCCAACATGGTTCTGTGGCTGTCACCAAAGGAGAACACTTTTTGGTTCCAGGGAGAAGTATTTTTGGTTCCATGTAAAACCCTCTGTGGAAGGGGTTCTACCTGTAACCAATAAAGGGTTCTCCTATGGGGACGGTGGAAGATTAATTTTAGTTTGTAGATAGCACCTTCTGAGTGTAGGCCTATATTGCAGTGGTGGTTCTGTGGTTTTCTGTAAAGAAAAGGCCTCCCAGGTATTTAAATGTAATGTATGTATGTGATTACTACCGCTAGGGGGAGCTGTGATGCCAATGGAGTGAGTTAGTGAGATCTTGGAGATTTCTTCTTCAATCTTGGAGAATGACTATTACTGAAAATGAACATTTCTCCGTCTCATCATTTTACTCTATTAATTCAGGTATATAATGTGCAAAAGTGCCATGTGACTCAAAATATTGAGGTAACATGGTTAATTAGATAGACCATGAGTTTGGTGATGTTTGAAGGCAATTGAAGGGAGTTTTCACAGAGTGAAAAACTGGTTGGTATTTTTCCCATTGTAAAGTAATGGGGTTTGCGAAGTTGCTAATGGTTCACATGTAAGAGAAAGGATTAAGATGGCGTCTGAACTTTCTGTACTTTTTTTTCACCAAAGTTTTATTTTCTATGAACAAAGGCTCAGTTTACTTTAGGTATTATGTAAATATGTGAATATTAGTACAAGAATAAGAGTTTAACAGTTCGCTAGCTTGATGCTAACCAAATTGAGCTTGGCTAAGTGTTGGTTAGCTCTAGACTAGTTGGTGTCAGAGAATGTCAGCGGTTAATAATGTAATGGTTGTAGCATTGTTTTGCATAGGCCTTCAATCATTTAGCGTTTGTTTTTGAAATTGACACTTGAGTACAATATATCATGTGTGTATGGTGACTCCAGGTTTGGATGGACTGCCATGGATGGACTTTGGATGGTGGGAATGGTGGGAAGACAATCTGAAGGTAATTATCGTTGCACACAACGGTAGCGTCCAGGCCTCCAGAGTTCTCACCCTATCGCCTGATGTACAGACAGGAGCCACAGCTGTTTACTGAGGTAGACAATGCAGTTGTATATACAATTATTGCATATACTGTAGTATAAAAATGAATGACTTAGCGCTAGTGATTTTTTTCTATTGCTATTTTTGTACAACGTACTTTGAGGTCACTGAAACTCCACCTGATGTGATAGATGTGTCAAACCAGATCAGAACACCTTCGAGGACCACCTTCAGGCACAGGATGAGAAGGATGTGGAGATTTTTGACCAGGTAAAAATTATTGTCCGCAGTTATTTATTTTCTGGCCTTCCAAGAGATGTATTTGTAATAATGTGAAAATATAATTGCATTTATTTCTATTATCAATCAAGGTGAGACTGTACAAGGACAAGGCCCAGGAGAAACAGAAGGAAAGCCACCAGATGAGAATCAAGGGGACCAAGTGCTTCGACATCCGGGCGAATGACTTGGCTTGGAAGAAGGACAAAAGGAAGGCGAGACCTGGGAAACCTTGCTGCTCTTTCGCTTCTAGCTGGGGTCCCCATCCGTTAAGGTAAATATACAAATCTCAGATGATAACTATTTGCATTTGCCTTCTCATTGGGTGGTATCGCCATACTGTCAGAAGTACCAAAACTGGCCCAGGGGTTTCTCCAAATAGTCCATCTCAAGGCTAACCACTGGGTCACGTTAAGTAAGCGCCACTTCCAGGTAGGTACTGTTAAGGTGTATGACTCCAGGGGTCATGACACCACCCTGGAGTTTCTCTATCTTTTCCAGGGACCATCCCTTACCTCCCACATCAAGCCCACTGACATAAAAAATTACAGACAGGTATCCTTTTAACATTATTGCATATTTAATCAAACATTGAAATTAAATCATTCAATAACTGTATTTTTACATACAGTACCTGATAAACCTGCAACCTGTGTGTTTGCTTGTTAACGTCTGTCTCCTACCCTGTTCCCTTCACTCTGCTCCTGTTCTCCAGGACCTAGGGGTTCTGCCTAAAACCCAGACATGGATCCACCTGATCCTCCTTTACCAACCACCCTCCAACTTTTCATTGCATCAGCTACTCTTATTGTCATGTGGTCATTATCTGCTAAGAAAGAGCAAGAAAATGATCTTACTGGGCACATAATGTGAGATGCACAGATAAGCTAAAAACACTAGCACTGCAAACACTCAGAACAAAGAGAGCAGCAGCGCCTGGACTTGGCAGTTTCCCTCTTCGAGTCCCCCTTCCGAGACTGACTGCCTGTTGAAAACAAGTGACAGGCTGAATCTCCCATCCACACAGCACCCACCTCCTCTCCATTCCACACGCCAGAATTCAGTATTTCAGTCTGATTGCCATGTGAGTGTGCAAAAAAATCTGTGAAAGTAAACGGACACACGTACCAAAAAAAATACATATTTTTTATTTAAATTTAAAATATTGCCAGCTTGGTATTCACAGGTGTTTCATGAGGTGTTTATTGTAAATTGTAATTTATTATTTGTTAGCTCAATATTATTCATTGTTGTAGCTATGATTTGTAAAAAATAAAATCATAATATTATTTCTGTGTAGATAAGGGAAGGCCTGTTTAAAGTGAAAACATCCCAGACAGACAAGCCAGTGTATGAATCAAATGTATTTGCATATGAATGGAGTGGAAATTGAATGACTTTGGGATCAGCAAGGTAAGTAACAATGTGTGGAGGGGGGTCATTAAAATATACATTTTTTTTTTTACCCCAATGTCTATTTATTCATAAAAAGCAGAAGATGGCAAGTAACATTAATAGGAATACATTAGCCTGATCGGTAACAAATATGACGTGGGGAAAAGTCAGGGCCCTCCTTTATTAACGTTGCATACGAATAGAAATGTTCGTAAACCATGCGTGCGATCATTTCTAAGCAAAGTGGGATGTATCCATTTGTACTTATACTTGAGAATGTGTGTAAAAATTTAAGCGGACCTCTGACCATGTGGTAGAAAAGTCAAACTGCTAATGAAATTCCATCCACCGAATGGAGAAAGGATTGATATACTGGACCCAAATCATAAACTATGACGAAAAAAGTTAATACATAAATAGTAAATTTTTCTTTTATAGACACTTAAGCTACTAATAGTTTTCTTAGGGTGCTATCGAATACATAAACATGAAACCATTTAAGCCTAATTGAATAAAGTTAATTAGAAAGAGTGGAATGTAAGGTTGGAGGCAATTTAGTTAAACCAGTTAAATAATATAAAAGGCAACACTGAGGCATTGTGACTTGTCCAAAATGGCAAATCTTACATTGCTGGAGGATCTGGCACAAGCCCCATTATGCAGGGAGTGTATTTTCAATGAGCATGCAGATTTCTTTGCTGAGTGCGACGCTTGACCTATTAGATTTTGTTTTCAAGGCATATTTTGTTGTGTCTCTGTAACCAACTCTAACCAGTATTAGAAAGGGAGACGAAACGCCCCAGTGCATACCAACGTCTTCTCCACCCTGGGAGTTTTAGCCACTGGAACATTCTAACGGGAGAATGCGGATCGGTCTGGCATTTTAAAACCAACCATGAGCCGAATATTGGCTGCAGTCCTCATGGCATTATTTAATTGACTCCACAATATATACAGTTTCCGTGCAACAGGCCAGAGTGAAAAGGGATTTCCATAGCTGGATTTCCCAATGTCATTGGAGAAATTGAATGCAACCACATCACAATAAAGCACCACTGAACAAATTCAACTTAGTCAAAACTAAAGGTTTCCATTCTGTCAATGTGCAGGTCATCTGTGATTCACATTTGGCTTTGTTGAATGTAGTGGCCAAACGGCCAGGTGGGGGACAATTCATTCATTGTGCAGAACAGTTCAGTTGGCCTTCACCTCCAGGAAGGAGCTGTTGAGGATGGATGGCTTATTGGTAAGCAACACATTTCATTTGCAAGGTTTCATTTGCCATGTTAGACCTCTACTGGGAAACTAAATGTTGTGTTCATAACTGCAGGAGGCCGGGGCTACCCATTAAAAACATGGCTGATGACTCCCCTCACAAACCCCTCAAACCAACGTACAACCAAGCCCACGCATGCATAAGAACAGTGGAGCGCACCATAGGCCTGCTGAAATGGCGTTGGCTGTTCTTGTCTGGGACAGCAATACCAGCCTAGCAAGGCTTTCCGCAAATGACATTCCTTCAAATGCCATTATGTGAATGTAATACAATGTGAAAATTCCTTTTTAGGTTTGCTACATTGTCAAGGCTTGCAGTGTGCTCCACAAGAGTCAATATCATACGGTTTTAGGTATCTGTTCTTCCAAATATAATCAAATCGTCAAGGAAAACACGTTTACATTGCACCAGAATTTGTCTCACATGTTTTGACACAAACAAGTTCTTTCAATTATTGTTTCTCTCTCCAGCAGTTGCTGTTTGAATCTGAGAATTGATGTGTTGATCTCTTCTTGTTGTTTCAGGACTGCGTCAGCCAAAGCAGCTGGAGCGCTCACCAACGAGGACACCCTTGTAGGCCTGGAAATGGCTGAGGGGTCAGGCAAATCAGCCACCTCTGTGAAGACTTCATGTTTTGTTATATTTATTTTGTTACATATAACAAATATGTAGATGTGGCCCATGTCTGAATATGGTTGCAAAAATAAAGCTTGACTTACCATCACTTGTTGTCTGGTATTCCTTCAGGGTCTGGGAGAGGGTCCTCAGTATCACCATCACAAATGATGCCAGACACAAGTCTCTCCAGTTATGCTGCCAATGCGCTGGTCCATAGCAGACAGTGAAGAGTCACTCTGCCCTCTTCCTGTTGCACTTATGTCCCTTTTGTGGATCATATATTTTTTTGCATATGTTTTCAAATCAAACCATTTATTTTTAATTTCATTAACTGTTAAATTACCACAGCTCTAACCTGCTCCCAAGCAATATTTTTTTTAACTTATTTGTAATGCCATTGCCGAGGACTGCAGAAAGTATGGCTTGTGTTTGCTTCCACTTCAGTGATCAAAAGTTATATTTTTGCGTCCAATTTTTTTTCTTTGATTTCTCCATGTTGGCGGATAGAAATTAGTGACATTTCTTGCAGCTTTAAGGGAAGGTTTGTGAACATAAATAGTCATGTAGGGCAGTTCTTTATGTAAATGAGACTTCACGTGCACTAGCACAGTGTTTCAGAACGTGTCTGATTTATCAAGGCAAAATACTTACAGGTGTGTGTAAATCAAGCGTATGAGCAATTGATAAATACTAACTTTTTTGTACTTGCGAACATTCTAAATTTTCTTCGTAAGAGTTCATTTAGAAGCTTTTCTAAGCAACATTGATAAATGAGGGCCCTGGATCCAAGTCAGGCTGTTTTTTGTCAAATCCAGATTAAATATAGGTCTTCATGTGTATCAAATCTGTAGGCGATTGTAGGTTAAATCGATGACAAACAGCTGAAGTGTTCAAGCTTCATCCTGACCTGTGATCAAAACAGGCTGGGGTGTTTTCGGTTCTGTTTAGGCTAAAGTTATGCATAAGAATGCAACTGCACTGAAATTAATTAAAAAGTATTTATCTGTTAAACTGTTTGGTCTATGCATAGACCCATACGATTCTATCTTTTTGGTATTTTGCGGTAGGGGGGGACGAGGTCAAATCATGATATCAGTGATTTTCAGGTCAGAGAAAGATGCCAGAGTTTCTGGATGACCGTTGGATGACCGTTCCAAAAAATGAAATCCCAGTCTGAGTTTGTTTTTTTCCGAGTTCCCTGTTGTCTTGAACGCACAGAAGTCGGAAGTCAGAGATTGACGATTTCCGAGTTGTTTTGAATGTGCCACTAGAGACCTTGACTATCCCTTATTTCTGAATAGGGCTACCTCCAACAAAGAAGCCCTTGTGTCTGTATTGATGTGAGAAATAAGCATATCTACACAGTAATGGTGGCTGGCTGAAATATCAACTAGCCTAATAATTTTTGTATTGAGGTGATATGCCTATTTTAGCTAAATTGACAAATGAAATTGATTAGATTACTCTGGCAATGCCATTTTTTTTTGTACATGTAGACGTTTTTAAGGCGTTCATGGTAAGATCTTTCATAATAAACTTACAAGCAAACTGACACGTGACGTTACACGACGCGAACACTACGTCTACATGACGTGTATGTGTCACGTGACATGAATGTGACGTGAACGCATCGGCAGTTTGACGCCTTAGAAAAAAATGGTAATTCATAGCGGTATTTTATGGCGCTAGGAAGACATTACATACATACATACATATGTTCAATACCGGAGATAAATAACGAAGTGCGCGCCCGCATCCACGCGTGCCACAAGACTACAGTCCAAAATGAGAGCCACCTTGAAAAACTAAAATTATTAACTCATTTTTCTAAAAACAAGCCTGAAAGCCTTTCTAAAAACTGTTGACATCTAGTGGAAGCCATAGGAACTGCAATCTGGGAGGAATTCCTTTGAATATCCCATAGACAAGCATTTGAATGGGTGGTGACCTCAAAAAATTAATTCTGTATGGATTCTCCTCGGGTTTTCGCCTGCCATATCAGTTCTGTTATACTCACATACATTATTTTAACAGTTTTAGAAACATCAGAGTGTTTTCCAATCCAATGTTGCCAATTATATGCATATCCTAGCTTCTGGGCTTGAGTAACAGGCAGTTTACTTTGGGCACGTCAGTCATCCGAACGTCCGAATACTGCCCCCTAGCCTTAAGAAGTTTTAAAGAGAGGCTCCGTTGAATGTCCAGTTATTACACGTGAATACATACATTTCACATATGCACAACTGGAATACACTACAATACCTTTCCACTTAGCCTGGGTACCAGTCTGTTTTTGCCATCATGCCACTCCTTGCCACTTTTTGTCATGCCAAAGATGACAAGGAGTTGACATGATAGTACAAACAGATCTGGGACCAGGCTACTTCTCACTCAAGGTTCATGAATGAAAGTAAATCAAAAGATAAATGTGGGTGGCATCACAATAATGCTCACAAGATCATATTACGGTTAATGCAATATTGATATTTTGAAGTTTGACAATTGAATGATCGTTAACATGATGTCAGCTTCACATTTTACACACAAAGACCACAAAAGAAGTAATGTTATCACAATTGCATCATCTTCAAGGTAATCACCACACTGTATATTCCAAACATTCCTGTTTGTTTTGACTTGAAAGTGTCTATATGCCCTTAAACGAGGACACAAAACATTTATGAAGTTGATTCATCCTGATACCTTTGAAAACCGACCTGTGATAACTCAATCGTTTGTAAACCGATGACAATGATACAAATGATCAGCACAGCTAAATGAACTAGCATGATTGAGGCTTCTATGTATACCATTGACTGTTAGCCATTGTGTGCCTTGTTTTTAAGGAGCACAGTCATACAGTTACTTAGTGATGGAGTCTCACAGTACGTGGCGGTACAAGAGTAACAGAGAGGAAGCTGTTGAAGATGCATGTCTGTTTTGAGAGATATTGAAGAATAATTTCAATGTGACAAACTGTTGTTGTTGTTTCTACTATCTTGACTACGTCTGCATTGTGACCTCTAATTTTTGCTCTCAGTGGTTGACTCTGTTGTTTTTGATGCTTATCAGCCCAATATCAACATTCCGAGCCATCTGTGGATTTATAATTATGCGATGTCTGTACAAAGAACCATTTTTTCCAGCTAGTTTGTATTTGTAGCTAGTTAAAACTGCATCGCCTGTCAATGCACAATTGTCATCATAGGTCAGAGTCTCTGCAAGTTGGCACAGTTTAGACAAGAACACACTTTAGGGGTTGTTAGCTACATAAAAATAAAATGTCACTGGGCCAATCGGGTCTGCGGTCTATTTTTCAGGCTAGAGACCATGTTGCGGAGCCTTCGGTGGGCAAGCGGTCATTTGATTGATGAAGAGATGGCCAGCAATCTAATTGCTGTTGCAGAGGAGTTCCTGCAAGAGGCAAATTACATCAACAACGGGAACCTTACCAAGATGGCAAGTTGTTACATTTGTATCATTTTTTTTGTAAGGCATGCATGGTAAAGGCTGAGATTGTATCATTGTACTTGTCCTGTGTTGTCTCCTGTGTCAAGTCTGGGATTTTATCTGTGCACTTCTATCTTGCGAAGTCAGTCAATAAAAAAAACATTCTAATGCTGTTCCTAAATTCTATATGGTGCTCTTATAGTCTTTTAACCTAAAAAAGTTTGTAGGAGTGTATGTTTTAACAATTTATTGTATTTTATTTTTGTAGCCTATCAAGACCCTTTGGAGGGAAGGCGGTAATCAGATCACCAAGGAGCAGTTTGAGTTCCTCATAGATTGCCTGAATATGCAGGCCATGGAAGATCTGGGACATTTTCAACTTACTACATGGGGCCATGCATTATCATGCTGAAACATGAGGTAAGGTGAATTTTGTGCACAACATTTGAGAGAAATAAGCTTTTTGTGCTATTGGAAAATTTCGGTGATCATTTATTTCAGCTCATGAAACATGGGACCAACACTTTACATGTTGCATTTATGTTTGTTCGGTGTATATTTGTAAGTACGGTGTCTAGTAGAGGTCGGTGTTTGTAGGCAGCTTGGAATCAAAGAAAGCTTCGGAACCGCGGAGAAATCAGTGGGAGCTCGCATTTTGTAACACGGTTTGAAAAAGCACATGATCAAACTAAGCTTTGGATGTCATTGATGACATACAATCGATATACCGATATAATCCATCCACCTGACAGGTGTGGCATATCAAGAAGCAGATTAAACAGCATGATCACTAAACAGGAGCACCTGGGGACAATAAAAGGCCACTTTAAAATGTGCAGTTTTGTCACACAACACAATGCCACAGTTGTCTCAAGTTTTGAGGGAGCGTGCAATTGGCATGCTGACTGCAGGAATGTCCACCAGAACTGTTTCCAGAGAATCTAATGTTAATTTCTCTACCATATGCCGCCTCCGTCATTTTAGAGAATTTGGCAGTATGTCCAACCGGCCCGACAACCGCAGACCACGTGTATCTTCACCAGCCCAGAACCTCCACATCAGGCTTCTTCAATTGTGGGATTGTCTGAGACCAGCCATCCGGGCAGCTGATGAAACTGAGGAGTATTTCTGTCTGTAATAAAGCCCTTTTTTGTGGAGTAAAAACTCAGTCTGATTGGCTGGGCCTGGCTCCTCAGTGGGTGGGCCTATGCCCTCTCAGCCCAGACTGCGCCCCTGCCCACTCGTGAAATCCATAGATTAGGGCCTTAATTTCTATTGACTGTTTTCCTTATATGAACTGTAACTCAGTAAACTCGTTTAAATTGTTGCGTTTATATTTTTGTTAGGTATATTTCTTAGAGTCCTGCAATGGAAATACTGAAGCTACGTCAGACTGGGTCATCACTAGTCAACACAGCCACAAAGTCAGATTCCACAAGTACAAAGTCAAAATTGGCTTTAAATTTTTTTAATTTTTGGTCTTAAAAAAAAAAATGTAAGAAGATAAATTGCAGAAATGTGCGATGTTTCGCCATAATTTTGAATTTGTGGCTGTGTTATCTAGTGACAACCGCTGGTGGCTACGCAGTCGTCTAGGGGTCAGTGCTATCTGGTATCCTTGGGACGTCCCTATATCCTAATATTTCGAAATCACCGACAGTGTCTGGCATTTTGGTACACCAGAATTACATTAATTTCCACTGAAACGTTGCAGATGCATTGTGTTCGGTGTGAATGTTGAACTTTTGTTGCATACTTATCCAGATGATGCCGCTTACTATTACGCGTAAAACACGGAACGTGTGTTCGAAGCGTAACCATTTTAAACTGCAATGGGGGGGTGTAGGGAAGTCCCAAGTATCCATCATAGTACGGACCATCGTCTACTCTTAATGCAGCAGCAATGGAGTCGAGTAGTGTGCTCGAGCAAGAATGAACCTGGAAATTGGCAGGTCTAGTTTTATTCTTTAAAGCGTTTATGCAAATACTTAGCTAGCTATTAACACTAACTTGTATGTATGATTCAATGTGACATATTATTGACTCTTGCTATGCAAGCAAGTAGCTAGTGTCTCACTAGCCAGCCAGCTAATTATTAACAAGCAAACATAACGTTGACTACATGTTTTATTGTTTTAGCCAACGTTAGCGTTACTGACTGTAGCTAGCTAGTCAGCCAAATCAATCCCACCATAGTTAACCGGCCTTGAATGCAAAAAAAATACAATTTGTTGTCCTGGATCTTAGCTAACCAAATCCGCTTTAGCTAACTGCTAGTAGTAGCTATGTTAAGTCACTTCGACCCTACGTATTAGCAGACTAGCGTAGCTATTTTTGC
The DNA here is from genome assembly GCF_045791955.1 of Oncorhynchus clarkii lewisi. NCBI lineage: Eukaryota > Metazoa > Chordata > Actinopteri > Salmoniformes > Salmonidae > Oncorhynchus > Oncorhynchus clarkii. Next base: position 31,513,164 of record NC_092163.1, on the reverse strand, counting down.
ATTTGCAGGGACATTTTACTAGCTAGCTATTAAATAAGACAATTGTGTGCATGTGATCCTTTGTTTCTATTAACTAACAAGCAAATAGACTGATTCGGAGCTTGATTAGCAATGTTGCAACAAACTTGCTAAAGCAGCTGGGTGAAGGGGACTAAGTGAATCTATGGTTCTGTTAGGCTGGACATTAAATTAACGACTTTTTTTTCAGATTTAAAAACTCGTTAATTGCATCCGCCGTGGAGTCCAGTTAAATAATATTACCGTATGTCCCAGCTGCCTTATTTTAGGGCATTTTTCACCCTGCCAGCTCCTATTGGTTATATAGCACCGTGGCACCAATCTTCCGAGTGTTCTATTCCTAGCCTATTGTTCTGCGTCACAAAGCCTGTTTTGCTATTGCTGGCAATGAGCCCACGTTAATTTAGTAGATTTACCTCAAGTAATCTCTTACTGCTACTTGGTGTGGTAACGTCAGCTCACTTTTCGCCTGGCTGAACTTTGTGGTGACAAACAGTGTAATGTATGATAACGTTTGGCTGGCGCATAGCTTTCTGGTCATGGTTAACCATATATATATTTTTTTCATAAAAGGGTGTAAACCTAAACAAAACATGTCGTGTCCTATTTTTCAAGATGTGGCCGATTTTAAACAGCTAGAAGACATATTTTTAAATTATTATTTTATTTTCGATTTAATGTTATGGCAGGTAGCCTAGTGGTTAGAGCATTGGACTTGTAACTAACTATTCGATCATCGAATCCCCGAGCTGACAAGGTAAAAAACAGTCGTTCTGCCCCTGAATAAGGCAGTTAACCCACTGTTCCTAGGCCGTCATTGAAAATAAGAATTTGTTCTTAACTGACTTGCCTAGTTAAAGGTCAAATAAAAAAAATGTCTGCTAGGCCATTTGATATGTGTCAATCTGTTCCTTCTAATTGAGCGAATGCTGCACAGCTTCAATGAGTTGCAAACCAAATGGATAGGTTTATTTTATTAACAAATATCAACAAACGAGTCAACAAAATAGTCACATGTAAACAAGCATACATACAAACTATTTACATTGCCATTAATCCTAAACAAACAAATCATATTCATTAATAATACATGTTTTAATTGCCTTTTTTGTGTTTCATTTTAGATAAAGTAGTGCCATATTGTTTTAAATTAATTTATAAAGTGAAAAAGTTCGGTTTTGAATTAGACCATTTGCATTTGTGAATATGACATTTACTTAGTATTATTAGCAGTTGAATTAAATATACTACATCTTTATCTGTCAGAATTTAAATAAATCATTTCAAAACCATTAAATAGTACAGTGGGCCCTATTTTTTGTAACAAAATTCTGTATGTCAATCCCAAAAATTCTACTATAAATACAGGCAAAAAACAAATGCAAAATGGTCTCCTTCTCCATTCCACAGAAATCACGTTTATAGTCAATATTCAGCTTGAATCTTTCCAAAACATGTTTCACAGGATAAATTCTATGTAACATTTTAAATTAAACTTCCTTTACCCTGCTACTGATACAATATGTGTTAGCAATTGTCCATGCTTTCCCCCATTGTATATCACCATAGATATTTGACCAAAATAATCTTGCTGAGGGAATTGTAGTATCACAAATAATATTCCTAATCTGTTTATTACTACATTTATCTTCAATGTTAATATTGCCAATGAATATATTTTCATGTAAGTCTGTTACTTCCATCAAAAACAATTGCATATTCTTTCGGGGTTATTGGAATTTTAAACTTATCAAGAAATTCCCCATATGACAGTAGATATCCATCCTCATTCAGTAACTGACCAACCAAAATAATTGTATTCTCAATTTTTTGTTGTTCCATATAAAGTATTTAAAAATAAGTCTCTTTTTTTTCATAATTGGTTAATTATATTTTTCATAGATAGTGAGGCTTGTTCCTCCAAATAAAATTATAAAGAATCTTATCTAAATCCTTTACAATTTTAGGGGATAATTCAAGTGATAACGAGACATAAACTGATCTGGATAACCCTTCAGCTTTGGACAATAAAACCTGACCGTATAACAAAATATCTCTCAGCAACCAGAGGTTCAATTTCTTCTTTGTTTTCTCAATAATGGGGTTGTAGTTTAATTCCCTCCTTTGTTTTTCATCCTTGCATATAACAATTCCAAGATAAGTATCCTTATCTTTAATTGGGATACCATTTACTTCCTGTACAACACAATCCTTGAGTGGAACTAAGAATGACTTATTGATATTAAATTTCAAACCCGAAACTAAGAAAAAGTCTTCGATACAGGAAACTGCTTTAGAAACCTCATTCCGGTCTCTTAAAAATATGGTGGTATCATCAGCTAGTTGACATAGTTTAAATTCATTGCCAAGTGCTGAAACACCTTGAAAATTCCCTTTCTTGATATGAAGAGCCATAATTTGAGTAACCAATAAAAATGGACCAATTGGGCAGCCCTGCCTAATGCCACGGCCAATATCAAATCTTTGGGATGTCCTGTGAGCTAATTTTACAGAGCTAGTACAACCACTATTTAAAGTTTGGACTGCTTTTTTAAAAAAAGTCACCAAACCCCAAAAAACATATTGCTTTGAACATAAACTCAAGTTCTACAGTGTCAAAAGCGTTATAAAAATCAACAAACATAAGAGAACTATCATCAAGGATGAGGTCATTATAGTCAATCATATCTAAGATCAACCTGATGTTATTACTTATGTGTCGACCATGCATAAAACCAGATTGTTCTTCATCAATTATATGATGCAAGCCTTGTTTCAACCTCAGCAAATACAGGGGCAAATCATTTCCCATCATTATTAAACAGGCTAATGGGTCTCCAGTTGTCTATATAAAGAGTATCCTTAGGTTTGGGAATCAAAGTAATAACACCTTGCTTTAAGGAAGCCGGTAACTCCCCTTTTTCTATTGGATCTTGGAACATAGCAAGAATGAAAGGAATCAATTGATCATTAAATTATTTATAAAACTCGCTTATTAAACCATCATTTCCAGGGGAGCTATTGTCTGTCCTTAAGGCTTTTAATACAGTCGTTTATCTCTTAGCAATGTTTGCTACGTTGTCTAAAAAAATATCCTTAATTGGAAGTTGACTGGGCTGATGTATACATATTCTGATAAAACTGGGCAACATGCTGAGAGATTTCTTTTGGCTTTTCATTGGAAATATTATTAATCATTAATTTACATATGGAAGGCTTTTCGCCTGCCCTTTTTTTCCTAAATTAAATAAATATTTTTCTCTCCCTCTTCCTTCCGTCTTCCTCTTGATCTTACAAACCCTCCCCGGGCCTTTTCCTCGTAGATACAGTCTAACTGCATTTGCAATGATGATAGCTCCAGTAATTCCTGATTAGTTAGTTCAGTTTTTTTAGTACAATCCATTATTCCCTTTATGTCATTTTCTTTCTCTCTCTTGGCACGAGCAATTTCTTTCCCCATTGAAATAGCCAAAAGCCTTATCAAATTTCATTAGCTCCCAAATGTATTCACGACACAGGCACAATTCCAGTGTTTAGCAATAATTCCTGCTATTTCCTTCTTAAATACTTCATTCTTCAGTAAAGTCTTGTTCATTTTCCAGTAACCATTAATAACTTTTTTTTTTGTAGACAAACCATGCGTATTTATCTTTATTGAGATCCCTTTGTGGTCTGTTAAAATTGATGGTTCTATAGAGACTGTATCAACCTTGTCAGCCATATCTTCAGTTATCAGCCAGAAATAAATACGGGATTGTATAGATAAATCTTTGGTACTCCGTGTAAACATAATGTTGTCTGGGTTCTTATGTCTCCAAATATATACAACACCTAACCATAGACATATATTCCTTATATCACAAACAGAATTGCTATCTTTAGGAGGCCATCTATATAGATTATCATGTAATACTGTATTAATCTCCACCCCATATTATTTTGGCCAATATAACATAATTTCACTTATTTTCCTCTCAATGTCTCTAAATAAAATAGTTACTTTACTTTTTATTGGAAGCATAAGTATTTACAACAATGAGTTGAATGTGGTTGACATCTATACCAATAGTATAACCCCTGTATTACCTGCTTCATGACTCAATATATGACCCTTACAGTTGCCTTTTTAAAATAGCGACCCCTGCTGACCGATTAGTACCAAATATCATTCCGGCATTGGCATTTCCAAAACGCAGTATCTGTGGAACAGACATGATTCAAACTGTTTTAGAAACTTCAGTGTTTTCTATCCAAATCTACTAATAATATGCATATCTTATATTCTTGGCATGAGTAGCAGGAAGTTGAAATTGGGCATGCTATTTATACAAAAGTGAAAATGCTGCCCCCTATCCCAAAGAGGTTTTAAGGATCAGACCCTTTTTTTCAATTTTTGACAAAAATGTAACTGTCTAGCTCAGGACCTGAAGCAAGGATATGCATATTCTTGATACCATTTGAAAGGAAACTCTGATGTTGACGTTTTTGGAAATGTGAAATTGCTGTAGTAGAATATAACACATTAGATCTGGTAAAATATAATACAAAGAAAAAAACGAAACACACTGTGTATATTTAGAGTTTAAGTCAGACACCATTTTAGTCAGGACAATCTCCTCTTTGTAATAAAGTAAGTCTGGGCAGCGAGCTCGGTGGTCGTTGATCACTAGACCAGAAAGAGTCTAGAGTTTTAATTTTTTCCCTACTTTCTCATTACGCAGACATGCTCAGTTGACACCATCAAGGTGCGGTTTGTTTACTTTCTACACAAGTTATTTTTTTCAGTTTCATCCTAAGAACAGATTGTAGTGGTAAAATAGAAAGGGATAAAAAAAAAATCTGCCATTTAGGGGAAATGGAATTCTAAGCATCACTTCAGTCAGAGGCTGGCTCTGCGACGGTTTGTTTCAATTCAATTTCTATGGCCTCGCGCTAGTGTTCCAAGCTCAGCCAACGTTCTTTGGCCATTTTTCAAGCCTTTGGTGAGTTTTGACTCATTCTATTGTCTATTGTCATTCTATTGTCCAGCCTAGTTCTGGTTTACGTTACTTCGTTGTAGAGAATCTTCTCAGGAACACAAGACTTAATTTCGTGAGGGTAGGACTTTGATTAGATCTTATTTTCAAGTTATCGGAAAAAGTCAAAAAGGTCGCAGAAAGATCAATGTTAATCATAAGTCAATAATGGCATCAAATCACCTGTCTGGTTTCTTAAATTAAACACGTTTTGACCAAGGAAAAGAGTTGCTACTTTAAAGCATCTCAAATATAAAATATATTTTAAGTTTTGTTTTGTTACTAAATTATTGCATATGTGTTATTTCATAGTTTTGATGTCCAAACTTTTCACTTGTACAGTATATATCTAGCTATGGCTCTACAAAAAAAATCCCGGTCTACCAGCAGCCTATCACTGACGAATTGGGGTCAGCCCTACTTCAAAGGTATTAGCTGTAACACATTAGCTGGGTTACATTGTAATGTCATTTTTGGTGTTGATGAGTTTGAAGGAAGGATAAACTGCAATGTTTCCAGCAAATAATTAGCCTAGGCTCAGAAGAAACAGTGGGCTGCCTGCTAGCCAGCTGCACAGAAAGAGAGATTTGACCTATTTTCAATTCATTATTTTCAAGCCACTGAATTCTGGTAGTTTTTACTTGAAAGAATAAAACCATCAATCCCAAAATTTGCAGATGGCACAAAACGGTCAATGCTGTGCAACACTGCCTCTCACCCGGCTCATTGCCTCAGTGAACGGCATGGACCAATCCCTGACAACCATACATCAAAAAGTAGCTACAAAGTTATACTTTGTTACCTGCTATTTGTTTTGTGTCTGAAAACATCTGAAGCCGAAGGAAAAAACATTTCACCTTATATTTCAGTCAAAAGACGTCCGATGACCATGCAACACCCTGAGGACTTTCCCATACTTCAAATTTCACATCGATCTTACTTTGATAAGTTGAGGAATACCCATCACAAAGAGCAAATATGATGACACCGGTTTTGCAAAAAGGGCTTTCCCACAGATTTGAACGCTCTTAGCACAGCACATGCTTTACATTTGGACTCATATTGCGTAAATATCGTAACGAACAGTATTGGGATTTTTAGACATGGGTGATAACTGCCACATTGTTTTCAAATAATCTATGTGTTTTGACAACCACATTATTGACAATAAGTGAAAACAGATTTTACTGCATTTTTTTGTAGAATTGTGTCAATTTTTTATAGCGTTTTAAGCCCTACCAATAGCTACACTACGCTAAACGTTCTTCATTGTCATGTCAAAGAGAAACTGATGGCTTGTGTTGTGTTTCTGCACCTTTTTAATTAATTGTATGCTCTCCTTTTAGGCCCGACCTGAAGGTAACAGATTACAACCTGCTCCGACGTTACAACTGCGATGGTTAGGAAACCCCACTGTGTCATTCCACCCAGCCCTGTGGCCACCTGATTAAGCTTGGTGTGTGTTTGCCTTCCCCTCAAAGACGATGTACTGCCTTCAGTGGTTGCTCCCGGTTCTCCTCATCCCGAAACCTCTGAACCCGGCTTTATGGTTCAACCACTCAATGTTCATGGGCTTCTACCTGCTCAGCTTCCTGCTGGAGAGGAAGCCATGTACCATTTGTGCCTTAGTGTTCCTGGCAGCTCTGTTTTTCATCTGCTACAGCTGCTGGGGGAACTGTTTTCTGTACCACTGCCATGACTCCGCACTACCAGATTGTGCACACGACCCCAGCATTGTGGGCACCTAAGAGGATTCTCTGTGACGTGATGCGCAGATGGATCCTGGACAATATGTATCTAGGCTGTGAATAAAATCTCCCACCTGACACTGTCCATGTGGAGAAACATAGACTTCATCCTGATTCTCATCCCCTCGACCCTTAGTATGCACTTGTTCACGTCTCTTAATGGATTTAAAAGGAATTGACTGGTGTTTGAAATATGGTTACTCCCCCATGCATACACCAGTCCACTGCTTTTAAATGTGTGGGCATGTGTACACTTCCCAGAGAATAGCCTACCCTACCCTCCTCACTACTGCCCTCCACCCCTGCCTTTTCCCCCTGGTTTTTTAGTGAATGTCGCCTACCCTGGCCTCATTGGATCTAAACGTTTGCATGGGTTGCCTTTTTTAGAGTTTTCAAAAGTCGTGTTAATACATATGTTTTAATTACAGAAATCTGAAAGTTTCCAAAGGGTAGAAATCAAATGTGTTGTTGGTGTGAAAATGCTGACTATCAGTATAAGTTACAGTAGCAGGAAGGTGAACATGAAAATCCTGCTTCCCTGTTGAGCTTTGGACGTCAAGAGGAGGCGAGTGATGTGAATCTGTTATCTAGAGTGCCTTCAGAAAATATTCATACCGCTTCACTTACTCCACATTTTGTTGTATTACAGCCTGAATTCAAAATGGATTAAATAAAACCTCACCCATCTATACACAATACCCCATAATGACAGTTAGAACATGTTTTTAGAAATGTTACCTAATTAAATACAGAAATATCTAATTTACGTAAGTATTCACAGCCCTGAGTCAATACTTTGTAGAAGTGCGGTTGGCAGCAATTACAGCTGTGAGTCTTTCTGTGTCAGTCTCTAAGATCTTTCCACACCTGGATTGTGCAATATTTGCCCATAATTATTTTCAAAATTCTTCAAGCGCTTTCAAGTTAGTAGTTGATCATTGCTAGACAACCATCATAGATTTTCAAGTAGATTCAAGTCCGAACTGTAACTCTGCCACTCGGAAACATTCACTGTCTTCCTGGTAGGCTATTCCAGTGTAGATTTGGCCTTGTGTTTTAGGTTATTGTCCTGCTGAAAGGTGAATTAATCTCCCAGTGTCTGGTGGAAAGCAGACTGAACCAGGTCTTCCTCTAGAATTTTGCCTGTGCTTAGCTCCATTTCATTTATTTTTAATCGGGAAAAACTCCCCAGTCCTTAACGATTACAAGCATACCCATAACATGATGCAGCCACCACTATGCTTGAAAATATAGAGAATGTTACTCATTAATGTGTTGTATTGGATTTGCCCCAAACGTTACACTTTGTATTCAGGACAAACAGTTAATTGCTTTCCCCACATTTTTTGCAGGCAAACTTTTAGTGCCTTGTTGCAAACATGACAGATGTTTTGGAATATTTGTATTCTGTACAGGCTTCCTTCCTTCAATTAGGTTAGTATTGTGGAGTAAATAGAAGAAAATTGTATCACAGCCATTAAACTCTTAACTCTTCAAGTCAATGGCTCATGGAGACATACCTGAGCGGTTTCCTTCCTCTCCGTCAACCTGACTTAGGAAGGCTGCCCGTATCTCTGTAGTGATTGGGCGTATTGATACACCATTCGACGTGTAATTAATAACGTCGCCATGCTGAAAGGGATCTACCAATAGGTTCCCTTTGCGAGGCATTGGAAAACCTCCCTGGTCTTTGGTTGATTTATGATTTATTTACTGAATGACCATACGCATACAGAATGATCTGTATGTGTGGGGTACAGAGATGAGGTAGTCATTAAAAAATCATGTTAAACAATATTATTGCATACAGTCCATGCAATGTATATGACTTGTTAAGCACATTTTTACTATTGTGTGTAGGCCAGTGACACTTAAAAAAATACATTTTTAATGTATTTTTATTTGTGCTGTAACAACAAAATGTGTAAAAAGTCAATGGGTATGAATACTTTCTGAAGGTGCTGTATGTCACTTCTGCAGAGTTCAAATGCTACTACTGCTTTTCATTTAATAAAGTTCACCCTCTGAAGGTGTTATCACACTGAGCATGATGCTGTGGCCTTGTTTTCTCAGTTCTTCTAGGCTTCATATCGACTTCCAAGTGTTATCAGTTGCCCACTATCTGCATTTGCGAAGGCGAGAACCCCATGCCCAAGACCGAAAAATGAAAATACAAATTTGCTGAAAATAATAATTAGATTTTTGAGATTTCACAGAATCATAATATTTGAAAAGACAAAAGTTTGCTTTTATAAAGTTTTGTAACTTGTCATTGAAATGTGAAGTACAGTACACTAATGCTGTCTGCTGCTGGAGGGATATTAACATTGATTATTTTCAGTTGGGCCATAAAGAAACTGCTGGACAAGATAATGAGCTCTTAATCAAAATGTTTTGGGATTATTTTTAACTCCAGCACGGTGTGATACCTATCAGGGAAAGTTCACCATTTTGCAGCTGGCTATCCAGTGAACCACAGACCACACAAAATGTTTATATTTTGCCCGGTCTGGTTTTGAGAACTTTTGACAATGAAACTTAAGTTAATTATATTATGTTCTGTTGTTGTAGCAAATGACATTGTTTGCCATTAAGAGGTTAGGTCATCAGTCTGGATTTGCTCTTTCATGAAAATGTTGCTGCCAATTTTATTTATAGGATATATTCAACATGTGGGAGGTTTGTAAATGCAAATAGTTATTTTGGCTTTGTTAGTCATTCTGTTCTAATCTTTTTTGGCTTGTAATTAGCTCATTTTTAATACCTTTACACACCTGTCAGTGTGGTATATCTAGTAATTACATCCAATGTCATTTCTACATATAGATGTAAATAAACAAAGATGGAGCTTTTCACTGTAATGCACAGGGAGTGAGTATTTTGTTCAAAGGGAGATTTTACAGCTAATTTTTCAATAAATCTTTGCTGGTCTTGTCTTGGCAAGGCGTTATTTGTAGAGTTACCTGTCCAATTAATGCTTCCCAACATGTTCCGGCCAGTTGAAACTTTGGTCACACCCCAGAAACATTTATCAACACAAAGATGCTTGGTTCGAAGCAAATATGTACATGTATCCACTTTATTTGTATTGTGTACATTTCATATTGATACTGCTAAAATATAGAATAAATATCTGAGGTGTTTTATATCATACAGAGCACCTAGTGGTTATACAGGTTTTCCTGTACATGAAGCCGGGCGACTGTTTAAGGCCCCATACACTGTCAGGACAACTGCTTTGTACAACATCTGTACAGTTTGAGAATGTACATGGATTATGGCCCATTATGTTTTGCTGCTGGTCTATTCTAAATGTTCCTCTGGCTCAGATCCAGTCACTGCAGTTTGGCAGCCCAACCGGGAGAGGGGGGTACATTCATATGACTTTTCTCTCAACCTTAAAGGATTGTGATTTCAGTATCCAAGTTCTGATATGCTTCATCTTGCAACTCACAATAAATCTTGTCCATTCGCTGGAATGCAAGGTGACCTTTTTTACCTAAAAGAAGAAAAAAATGCATCAGGTCTACAAAAAAAATCAAGGCTCACATTTGTAAAGCGTCTCAAGAGTACGATTGTTGACCTCAGATCAGTTTTGCCTTTTAAATCCTAATGGATAACTGTGGGGACCTGATCCTACGTTAGCACTCTTACTTAGAAGATTCGTGATATAGGCCCAGGTTTCTTATCATTCACTCAAGAACACAATATAGGAATTCAGAAAATGATGCATCTTAGGTAGAAATCTAGCCCAATTGAACACAGGACAGTTATTAAAATGATTTATGTAATCAAGTAATTGCAAGCAAATGAACATGTTAATGAAAACACCATCTGACTGATTACCAAATGATAGCACAGTCTCTCTAGCAGCGCTGCGTAGGTCCTCGTCAGCCGACCGCCACAACTCAGCCACCTGCTCCACACTCTCAGTCGCCTGCCAAACACAGGAGTTCAAAGTTCAAAGCGTGTTATATAAACCAAACCACTAGGGTGCCATCTCCTCAAAACATAACCACAACACATCTCAAGAACAAACACCTGTAGCTTTACGCTGGCTTGGTGTCTTTATTTTCAAGCAGGGCCAAAGGTCTACCACTTGAGTGGCTCCCTCAAATATGTCACCAAAAAAATCCCAATGAAATAGGGTGGTAGAGAGAACTGCCAGGCCAAAACAAACAGGATTATAGCATTGGCAGCCAACGGGCTGGTAATCTACAGCATTCGTGTCCAGGATAAGATGGTGTGTTGACGCAGAGTGGCGAATGGCAACATGTGGGCAGACAGAGGAGAGATCATCTGTGTATTCTGGGATTTGGGTTTGGTCTCCTTGTGAAACCCTGTGGCTTCGGCACAAAGACATCACACACCAAGAGGACTCACTTTGAGACACTTGAGGGCCAGACAGGCAGCCTGCTGGAGCTGGACATTGCTGTCCCTCAGGGTTTCCGTGTAGTAGACGATAGCCTAGGAGGATAATACAATTACAAGGACATAAACTACTTTATGTTCCAGTTTCCCAGACTCAGATTAAACCTAGTCCTCGACTAAAAAAACTCTTTCAATGGAGAACCTCCATTCTGAATGCTTTTTACTCCTGAACAAGGCTTAGTCTGTGTCTGCAAAACCGGTCCTAGAAGAACTTCACTAATAAAGCATCATATGACAATGATATGCACTGCTGCTCAGAGTCTCAGTTTAATCAACTGTAATAAATACCATCCCAACCGAGGGAGGGATGATGGATCTAGACTAGAGCTACAGTAAAGACTAAATAGTAGGATGAGATGCTTGTGTTGTCCTTCAGTAATGGATTTGTTTCTTATGGATCCCAGGATTCTTTGAGAATAATTACACAATTTAGAAAGGTAAAGAAATTAGTATTTCATTATTTACAAAACATTCATAAGCATTACAATTCATTAGCATTTATAACATTTAATAAATCCTCTTAGATATAAAGTCCCCTGTTCTGGAGACCTGTGTGGTTCTGGTACCAGTTCCAACCAACATTTTTGCTTATACATCGATCTGTGGACACCGTAGATCGAAATTGTTTGCGTAGCCCTGGTTCCCATGAACACAGTAGTATATTTAGTCCGCCTGTGTGACGTAAGATGTGACATTTGAAACCACTTGAAGCTGGGATGTCCCTCCCTTCGCTCTTCCGACTGTCCACCAACTCCTGGCTGAACCCTATGTCACGGCCACTGATAAAGCACATGCCTGCAATCCTTACATCGTAGCGCAGCAGGAGAGAGGGGTTTCATCACTATAGCACTTTCAGAGATCGATTTATAGCTATTAATCTAAAATGATTAATAGATTCTAAACAAAGAACACTTTGTCATAGATGGACAGGATATGAGATGAAAGGCTAGTTCCTAATGAGTTCAGGAAGCCAATCTAGAAGGTAGGAAGCTAGAGCTCTGTGTGATGTTCATAGTGGTGGGAGCAGACATTTTGATCAAAACAGACCTTTAGAAAATATGCACATTTTCTCTTACACTAAACATACAAATATGTATTTTCCAGTTATAAGGAAGGTGAAATCTTATAGTTAGTGGTTTTATAATTTGATTATACTACATTTAGAAAGCATATAAGTTATTTCAGTGTTATTCATAGACTTTTGTTGAATAGTTTCATATTTTCATATTTTTATCATATTTGTTCTGTGTACATGCAGCTTGTGTCCTAAAAAGTGACTACACCTCAACAATTTATAACTCTTTTTTACCAGAAAGGTGACAATTGAGCCTTTCTTGGAATATTTCAATTTTACCTTTTTTAAATTGAACCTTTATTTAACTAGGCAAGTCAGTTAAGAACTCATTACAATGACGGCCTTCCCCGGCCAAACCTGGACGACGCTGGGCCAATTGCGCGCCTCCCTATGGGATTCCCAATCATGGCCGGATGTGATACAGCCTGGATTCGAACCAGGGACATCTCTCTTGCACTGAGATGCAGTGCCTTAGACCGCAGTACCACTCAGGAGCCCATTACTAGTTATTGTTTATGGTCCTCTCATTATAAATAATTACTTTTGGGGATTATGCAGATTACATTTTAGATTATATGCAGTTACATTTCAGAGGTTTTAAACAAAGAAGGATTTATAAACATTTACATGCTTTTTGTAACTTGTACTTGACACCCAGGGCCATAAGACGTTATGACACGGTCATAATCCTGTCATAATTTGTCATAACAACTGATATAACTTGTCATAACCTGTCATAATTGGTCATAACACTGTCATGGCCCATATATTTACAACTGATGTAAATGAATTATTTACAGTTATATTTTTTGTCATCGTATTTGAAATAACTTGTAAAAAATACACTTTCTGACTCTGTCATGAAGCATTATGACCATCCTGTGTCACTTTACTTGGACTAAGAAATTACACTTTTGACAATGACAAGAGCATTATGACCATCATAATCATATAAGCCAGAAAGGCCTGTCACATACATGCCATTATATCAGTCATCAGTCGAAAGAACAATGTCTCGTCCTACTCCTAAAATATGCTCCTGCATTCAATCCCAGTCATCAGCAGCAAAGCATTGGGGTAGGTGCATGTCTGACATCAACGTGTGCGCAATTACAAAGATAATTTAATATGGTCAATAAAATAAAAATACATCTAAAATAAACATACTGTTGACACGTAGGCTATGGTGTAATGGAATGTTTTGCCTTGTGTGGAAGGTTTTGTGGGTTTTAACACTCTTATGTAGGTGTCATAACCAGCCTTAAAATGACGCAATACATGTCACAACAGGTCTAAATATATGTGTCGTGACAGTGTTATAACCGTGTCATAACAGTGTCATGATACTGGGTGTCATATAAAGTGTTACCAAGCAGGTAATGACTTAAAAGTTTCACTATTGGCCTCGTCCGTACCTTTGTCCTGAAGGCCTTGTAGCCCACGGCTCTGCAGAGACAGTTGCTGGCAGCCTGGGACACCTTGTGGTTGGCATCTGTCTGGAGACTGGCTAGGCGCTGGAGGGTATAGCCCAGGGGCAGCAGTTCGGCGATGCGCCTCCCTTTCAGCTTCTTCAAGGCCTTTCTCCTCTTAGGACTCTCCAGAGCAGTCACCAGGTGCACTGACAAACACACACACCAAAAGATTGTAAGTTATTTTTACCTTTCTATATAATACATTAGGAACCACCTGCTCTTTCCATGACATAGACTGGCCAGGTGAATCCAGGTGAAAGCTATAATTCCTTACCTATGTCACCTGTTAAATCCACTTCAATCAATGTAGATGAAGGGGAGGAGACAGGTTCAATAATTATTTTTAAGCCTTGAGACTTAAATGGGCAAGAAAATTGAGTGTGTCAAGAACTGCAACGGTTGGGTTTTTCACACAACAGTTTCCTGTTTGTATCAATAATGGCCCACCACCCAAAGGACATCCAGCCAACTTGACACAACTGTAGGAAGCATTGGAGTTAACATGGGCCAGCATCCCTGTGGAACGCGTTCAACACCTTGTAGAGTCCGTGCCCCAACGAATTTAGGCTTTTCTGAGGGCAAAAGGGGGTGCAACACAATATTAGGAAGCTGTTCCTAATGTTTTGTACACTCAGTGTATAATAAAAAATCTGGGTGCCAGTTTGCTTTTGTCTGCTTAAAGACAACTTGTCATTAATTTGCCGAACAACTCGGTAGGTATTGTTGAATGCAGAAACAGTAAGGAAGGTATAAACAGGCTAAATATTTGTACAACAACAGTTGGAAAGGAAATAGATAGAGAGATAAAGGACACACATGTTGAGGAGATGTTGAGCAGAAACCCAAAAGGGCTTATCAATAAAAACCACAAGACTGAACCATCCCCTATCAGTCAAAATGCATAGCCTATTGTACAATAATAAAACAAATTATGCATGGCTTCCATCCAATACAGTACTCTAGGCTGTTCCCCAACTGCTGCTGTGGCAGCTCAGACTAGACCTGGGTTCAAATACTATTTGAAATACTTTGAACCCTTTCTTGAGCATGCCTGTAGTGCCAGGTGGATGGTTTTGCACTTTTGGGACTTTTCTGTTGGTTCCACATTGCAATGGGCACACTAAACCAAGCACATCTAATGCATTTCAAACAGTAGTTGACCCCAGGTCTGGCTAGACCATACATGCCCAATTATCGAAGCTTTTCTGCAGCATTCTTCACAGGGTAACTCATCACGTTCTGCACATGCAGATTTACAGTAGTATGGATCTTTCAGTGTGTGGTGTGAGTTGTCCCCTGGGCTTTCTGAAGACACAGCTGTAGGGGCCACTAACGAAACCTGTCCTTTGTTTCACACGATGGGTCTTTTCATGTCCTAGAGCACCCACATGCTTCAGTTTATGACTTAATTTAGTTCTGGTGTACATGGAATAGGAATAGTGTCGACAGATTCCATCCAGATGTATAGTGTGTCTTGGGAATGTTTTTGGGACTCTCACGTTCTCCTGGATCTAAAATACAGTTGAAGTCGGAAGTTTACATACACTTAGGTTGGAGTCAGTAAACTTTTTTTCCACTCCACAAATTTCTTGTTAACAAACTATACTTTTGGCAAGTCGGTTAGGACATCTACTTTGTGCATGACACAAGTAACTTTTCCAACAATTGTTTACAGACAGATTGTTTCACATGTAATTAATTCCCTGTATCACAATTCCAGTGGGTCAGAAGTTTACATACACTAAGTTGACTGTGCCTTTAAACAGCTTGGAAAATTCCAGAAAAGTATGTAATGGCTTTAGAAGCTTCTGATAGGCTAATTGACATAATTTGAGTCAATTGGAGATGTACCTGTGGATGTATTTCAAGGCCTACCTTCAAACTCAGTGCCTCTTTGCTTGACATCATGGGAAAATCAAAAGAAATCATCCAAGACCTCAAAAAAAATATTGTAGACCACAAGTTTGGTTCATCCTTGGGAGCAATTTCCAAATGCCTGAAGGTACCACGTTCATCTGTACAAACAATTGTACGCAAGTATAAACACCATGGGACCACGCAGCCGTCATACCACTCAGGAAGGAGACGCGTTCTGTCTCCTAGAGATGAACGTACCTTGGTGCGAAAAGTGCAAATCATTCCCAGAACAACAGCAAAGGACCCTGTGAAGATGCTGGAGGAAACGGGTACAAAAGTATCTATATCCACAGTAAAACGAGTCCTATATCGACATAACCTGAAATGCCGCTCAGCAAGGAAGAAGCCACTGCTCCAAAACCGCCATAAAAAAGTGAGACTAAGGTTTGCAACTGCACATGGGGACAAATATGGAGAAATGTCTTCTGGTCTGATGAAACAAAAATAGAACTGCTTGGCCATAATGACCATCATTATATTTGGAGGAAAAGGGGAGTAGCTTGCAAGCCGAAGAACACCATCCCAACCGTGAAGCACGGGGGTGGCAGCATCATGTTGTCGGGGTGCTTTTGCTGCAGGAGGGACTGGTGCACTTCACAAAATAGATGGCATTATGAGGGAGGGAAATCATGTGGATATACTGAAGCAACATCTCAAGACGTCAGTCAGGAAGTTTAAGCTTGGTCGCCAATGTAGTCTTCCAAATGGACAATGACCCCAAGCATACTCCCAAAGTTGTGGCAAAATGGCTTAAGGACAACAAAGTCAAGGTATTGGAGTGGCCATCACAAAGCCCTGACCTCAATCCTATAGAAAATTTGTGGGCAGAATTGAAAAAGCGTGTGCGAGCAAGGAGGCCTTACAAACCTGATTCAGTTACACCAGCTCTGTCAGGAGGAATGGGCCAAAATTCACCCAACTTATTGTGGGACGCTTGTGGAAGGCTATCCGACACATTTGACCCAAGTTAAACAATTTAAAGGCAATGCTACCAAATACTAATTGAGTATATGTAAACTTCTGACCCACTGGGAATGTGATGAAATAAATAAAAGTTGAAATAAGTCATTGTCTCTACTATTATTCTGACATTTCACATTCTTAAAATAAAGTGGTGATCCTAACCTACCTAAAACAGGGTATTTTTACTGGGATTACATGTCAGGAATTGTGAAAAACTGAGTTTAAATGTTTTCGGGTAAGGTAAACGTCCGACTTCCGACTTCAACTGTATTTATGCTGTGGTCTACTACATTGTCTTTGCCTCTGCTTCCCGTACAAAACCCCATTGTTTCCTATGGATAGGATTTAGGGGCTTTAAAATATGAATAAATAAATGTATGATACTCACTATCCTCAAGATCAACTCAAGAGTGTTCTGTTAATCCGCAAATCTTCCATTAAGACTAACATACTGTAGCTAACTTTTCTCAAATGCATGGAACTGAATGAGGTGATACAGCAACACTTCAATGTTGAAGGTTGTCGTCGGTTGTGTCTATGTCCTTTCTTTTTCTTTTTTATCTTTGCTACTTTTTTGTACAGCCCCGGAGCTTTGCCTGGATGGCATGTAAATGATCCTCTTGCCATGTAAACCAAGCCTGCACAGTTTGGTTCAGGTCAGGTCAGCATGATAGTGTGAAAGAGTCCTATGACAGGATACCTTCTCTGGAGAGGCGGGAGATGTGTTCTCCCAGGTCTGTGAAGCTCCAGCGGCTCAGGTAGGTGGAGAGCTGGAAAACTGTGACCCTCTGTGGACTGTAGCGGGCCATAGGCACCATCCGACAGCTAGCTTGGATCTGCTGCAACAGCTGCGCA
The DNA here is from genome assembly GCF_045791955.1 of Oncorhynchus clarkii lewisi. NCBI lineage: Eukaryota > Metazoa > Chordata > Actinopteri > Salmoniformes > Salmonidae > Oncorhynchus > Oncorhynchus clarkii. The sequence continues at coordinate 31,495,670 of NC_092163.1, read as the reverse complement.
AACACTGCAGACAACACAATTTTTCAGTGACCCACTACAGTCAAATACCAGCTAGCCTCTGGGTCATTCCACCAACTTGGAGAGAATTATGTGAACATTACAGTTTTGAAAACATAGCTTGTCCATAAAAAAAGTGGTTAAGCTGCCTACAAATGTCTGTACTGAATGAAATATTACCACTACTTTTGTAAAAACCATGTCTATCTTTATTTCCAAAACACAATTCAACAAAATCACAATCGCTTGTTTGTCTTTTAATAATGTTAAGCATCTTTTAACACAGGCTTAACATCTACTGTAACAAACACTTTGTACGTTTTCTTTTTCACGTTTAACATAGGCCAGGCCCTGTTGTTACCTCATATCCCAGTGATAATGCCTTGCTTCAATTGGCTCAACCATTGGCTCAGCTTACCCAATTTTGACTATATTAGTCCACACAGCTACAAGGATGCACATTCATGCTGGGGTTATGACCTCATATTGAAGCTTATAGAGAACCCAACTGATATATAGAACCATTTAAAAATGATCTGCTTTGGTTTAGATACAAGCACCATGAAACCTCTAACACAGCACATTCATTTGACAGGCTCTGTTGTGGCACTCTTTTCATGGAACGACCCCTCTATCTACCTTAGGCATAGCTGTTTTAACGAAACCGAAAGGAGCAGTTGGAGGTAAAGGATGACAGCTGCCATTTGGGACATTTTGCATCAGTCAACAGATTTGATATTGTGACTAATACTGGAACATATCACTTTTAGCCTGATTACCTGCTTCTGCATTCAACAATTAGGTGGCCAAAGCAGTAAAAGACTGGCAACCAGGCTAGCAACTATACTGAAGCCATGCCCTTTTATTGTTTCCATTGAGTTAGCTGTTGTGCTACGGTGCTGACCTGCGTCTGGCTGGCCGGGCTGCTTGGCTTTGACCTTGTGGATGTAGCGTTTCCTTAGGGTCTGGACAAACGTGTCAGTGGGGCAGCAGAGGGGCGACTCGGTGCTTGTACACTCCTCCCAAAACACCAGCAACTCCCTCTGTCTCTGGGCCTTTGGGAGAACTAGGGGAAGATCAGAGGAAGAGTTATACAGATGTACTATGTTAATTTAAACTATTCCCTGTGTCCCAATTCTCTGTCCTTTCCCCCGAAGAGTGCACTTGTTCACTTACCCATTGGATTTAAAAGGAAATGACTTCTGGACCATGCTTACACCAAAACAATGCTTGTACATTTGCGGTGAAAAGTACATGATCTCACACCTTTTGTGACTAGGGTGCAGTATTTTCATTTTTGGAAAAATAACGTTCCCGTAGTAAACAGGGTATTTTGTCAGGACAAGATGCTAGAATATGCATATAATTGACAGCTTAGGATAGAAAACACTCTAAAGTTTCCAAAACTGTAAAAATATTGTCTGTGTGTATAACAGAACTGATATTGCAGGCGAAATCCTGAGAAAAATCCAATCCGGAAGTGCCTCATGTTTTGAAAGCGCTGCGTTCCAATGCGTCCCTATTGAGCAGTGAATGGGCTATCAACCAGATTACTTTTTCTCCGTAAATCCCAAGGTATCTACAGCATTGTGACGTAGTTTTACGCATTCATGTTGAAGAATACCCGTAAGCGGCTACATTGCGCAAGTGGTCACCTGATGCTCTTAGAGTGATTCTCGCGTAAAATACAGAGGTAGCCATTATTCCAATCGGTCCTACTGAAAAACCAATTGTCCCGGTGGATAGGTGGATATATTATCGAATAGATATTTGAAAAACACCTTCAGGATTGATTATAAACAACGTTTGCCATGTTTCTGTCGATATTATGGAGTTAATTGGAATATTTTTTGGCATTTTCGTGACTGCAATTTCCGGGCGATTTATACAGATGTACTATGTTAATTTGACCAGTTTCTCACAGCAAGAAAATAATCCTGCAGCAACAAGAAATGTGAATTATTATATGGATAATAATTAAATTGACCTTTTTTTAGGGGTTGGTCTATTTTTTGGGGTGGGCAAATCAAACTTTAGAAGCCTTTTTAAACCTTGCATTCACTACAAGTTTGCATTTCCTGTCTGCAACAACAGAGTCATCAAATTAAGAGCATACACCTGTACATTAATTGATATGTTAAATCAGATCAGAGGCCTCACACTGACCACTATTGACAGAGTTGTGTAATTCTGTCAATGCAACCATGACAATTTATATCCAGTATCTAGGAAAGTAAGTTAATTAGTCATATGCAAAGCTTCTTTTTTAAAGGGAAATGGAGCTTCTCTTCCCTGTCATACATTTGATTTAAAACAATTACAGTGGGACAGGAGACAGACACAAATCAAATCAAGCTTTATTTATACAGCACATTTCAGAGCCAGGAAAACAATAATAAAAACAATGAAAATAAAAACTGAAATATTTACTACGCAACAAACATAAGAGGATAAAAAACAAAAGAAAAGCAACGCTAAAAAGTTGTGTTTTAAGAAAGAAAGGGATAGACAAATTCTTATTTACAATGACGGCCTACCGGGGAACAGTGGGGATAGGGATCCTTCTTTGGGATAGGGGGCAGCATTTTCACTTTTGGATGAAAAGCGTGCCTAGAGTAAACTGCCTCCTACTCAGTACCAGACGCTAATATATGCATATTAGTATTAGCATTGGATAGAAAATATCTGAAGTTTCTAAAACTGTTTGAATGATGTCTGTGAGTATAACAGAACTCATATGGCAGGCAAAAACCTGAGAACAAATCTAAACCAGAAGTGGGAAATCTGAGGTTTGTAGTTTTTGAACTCATACCCTATCAAAAACACAGTGGGATATGGGGTATTTTGCACTTCCTACGGCTTCCACTAGATGTCAACCGTCTTTAGAACATTGTTTCAGGCTTCTACTGCGAAGGGGGCCGAATGAGAGCTGATTGAGTCAGAGGTCTGGCAGCAGCCTCAATCTCAGTCATTCGCATTCACATGAGAGGTAGCTCTCGTTTCATTGCTTTTCTACAGACAATGGAATTCTCCGGTTGGAACATTATTGAACATTTATGATAAAAACATCCTAAATATTGATTATATACTTAGTTTGACCAGTTTCTACGACCTGTAATATAACTTTTTGAACTTTTCATCCAACGTTCGGCTGGACCTGAACGCGCGTTTGTATTTGTTTATCAAACGCCCTAACAAAAGAAGCTATTTGGACATAAATACTGAAATTTATCGAACAAATCAAACATTTATTGTGGAACTGGGATTCCTGAGAGTGCATTCTGATGAAGATCATCAAAGGTAAGTGAATATTTATAATGCCATTTCTGACTATTGTTGACAACACAATATGGCAGATATATTTTTGGCTGCTTTGTTGTCTGAACGCTGTACTCAGATTATTGCATGGTTTGCTTTTTCCGTAAAGTTAGCAGAACCCAAGTCCTAGACAGGTTTTAACTGCCTTGTTCAGGGGCATAATTACAGATTTTTACCTTGTTAGCTCAGGGATTCGATCCAGTAACCTTTTGGTTACTGGCCCAACACTCTAACCACTAGGCTACCTGCCGCCCCTGTGCTGAAGGTACTGCTAAGGCTTTCGAACCCTCGCCATATGTATGGTCCAGAAGCAGCTCTGTTGGCTACGAACCCAAACTCTGACACATACAAAGATATTTTTGTCATTTTCCCCCATTTTTTAAAATAGTTGAACCAGTCTCTAAAACAAAGCATTTGAGAGAGAAAAGATGGCTACTTACTGTTACTGACAGAGAGCATGTCTGCTGTCTCCAGCATCAACCTGCTCACTTTTTCAAGTACCTCTGCTTGGAGTGACATCTCTTCCAAAATGTCCCTGTGAACTACCGCTGACTCTGAACTCCTCATTGCCTGTAAATCAGGGCCACTGGTTACACACTTTCAATTTTAGGCTGCATAGTTACACAGTTATAACTACTTCTATTACGATTTACTTTGTTATTTTAATTTAAACTATTCCCTGTGTCCCAATTCTCTGTCCTTTCCCCCGAAGAGTGCACTTGTTCACTTACCCATTGGATTTAAAAGGAAATGACTTCTGGACCATGCTTACACCAAAACAATGCTTGTACATTTGCGGTGAAAAGTACATGATCTCACACCTTTTGTGACTAGGGTGCAGTATTTTCATTTTTGGAAAAATAACGTTCCCGTAGTAAACGGGATATTTTGTCAGGACAAGATGCTAGAATATGCATATAATTGACAGCTTAGGATAGAAAACACTCTAAAGTTTCCAAAACTGTAAAAATATTGTCTGTGTGTATAACAGAACTGATATTGCAGGCGAAATCCTGAGAAAAATCCAATCCGGAAGTGCCTCATGTTTTGAAAGCGCTGCGTTCCAATGCGTCCCTATTGAGCAGTGAATGGGCTATCAACCAGATTACTTTTTCTCCGTAAATCCCAAGGTATCTACAGCATTGTGACGTAGTTTTACGCATTCATGTTGAAGAATACCCGTAAGCGGCTACATTGCGCAAGTGGTCACCTGATGCTCTTAGAGTGATTCTCGCGTAAAACACAGAGGTAGCCATTATTCCAATCGGTCCTACTGAAAAACCAATTGTCCCGGTGGATATATTATCGAATAGATATTTGAAAAACACCTTCAGGATTGATTATAAACAACGTTTGCCATGTTTCTGTCGATATTATGGAGTTAATTGGAATATTTTTTGGCATTTTCGTGACTGCAATTTCCGGGCGATTTCTCAGACAAACTTGAAGTTGTTCTTCAACGGAGCTATTTCACCTACAAAAAATAATATTTTTGGAAAAAAGGAACATTGGCTATCTAACTAGGAGTCTCGTGAGTGAAAACATCCGAAGCTCATCAAAGGTAAACAATTTAATTTGATTGCTTTTCTGATTTCCGTGACCAAGTTACCTGCTGCTAGCTGGACAAAATGCTATGCTAGGCTATCGATAAACTTACACAAATGCTTGTCTAGCTTTGGCTGTAAAGCATATTTTGAAAATCTGAGATGACAGGGTGATTAACAAAAGGCTAAGCTGTGTCTCAATATATTTCACTTGTGATTTTCATATATAGGAATATTTTCTAGGAATATTTATGTCCTTTATGCTAATTAGTGTCAGTTGATGATTACGCTCCCTCATGCGGGATGGGGAGTCACTAGAGGAGAAAGGACAAATACAGACTACTAAACACAGACTAACAACCAAAATGGCCGTCTTGTGTTTGACAGTATTGGACAGGCCCCATACCTCCAGAAGTAGAGTGCAGATGCCCAGATGTGTTTCCAGAGCATGGTCCAGACTATAGTTCCCGGTGGTCAGCGTGGCAACATCTAGCTTGTCTCGTGATTGGCTTTCCTGATAGAAAATCCCCAGGCTCCTCAGCGTGCTTTCCTGGAATGAGCTGATTCTATTGGATGAAAGAGACATAGTGGAATACAGTAGGGTCTACAGTAGGTCCAAATACTACAGTGTGGGCCTGCTGTACTTAATTATCTCAGGTTGGGTGGTCCACAGACTACACATTAATCCACGTTATTATAATGTAATAGTATTAAAATCACATTTCACAAATGTGTATGATTGAAATGGGAATTATGGATTTATGCTACTCTATGTCATGATATATTTCCGATATTTGCTTAGGTCTATCATATATTCAATAGCGCTACACATCCACAAGGGGGCGAGTTGGAGATTTCTCCATGTAGCTACTCTGCTAGTCTCATCTCCAGTCAGTGCTGTGGTGGTGCCTAGAGAAGTGGGTATATTCTAATTTGCCAAAAATGTACCAAATGTCCCTCCCAGCGAAGGAAAGGCACCCTGTGTGAATAACCTACAAATATAAATCCCATGTTGGTCGTTCACTGTCAGACCAACCCAATATGTACTGTAAAAGGATAAATGAGGCTGTCAACTGAGGCAGAATTCACAGGTTTCAGAATTCTTCCTTTTTTTCAGGATTTTGTTCTTATACTCACACTTAAAAAAAAAAAAAAAAAAACAACAAAATGCATAACAATGCTTAAACCAAACCAGGAGACCACTTTTGAGGTCTGGGAACAATCTAAGATGTATTTTATTTTATTGTGTAGTTACCCTTTCATTCAAGTGCACCTAGCACGGTTGTTTGGTTAGCAGTGTTTCTGTAGCACATGAGATGGAGTTTGTGAAACAAATGGTCACTGGGTTTATGCAAAAAACAAAAAAGGAATCTGGATCCAATCCTGAGCTGACAAGGTAAAAATCTGTTGCTCTGCCCCTGAGCAAGGCAATTAACCCGCTGTTCCCCGGGCGCCGAAGACATGGATGTCAATTAAGGCAGGCCCCCACACCTCTCTGATTCAGAGGGATTGGGTTAAATGCGGAAGACACATTTCAGTTGAAGGCATTCAGTTGTACAACTGACTAGGTATACCCCTTACTAAATTTCAAATGGATACTTCAGTCTCTGTCCATGAAACCGTTTGCCTGTGCGTTGCACATTTTAGAACAGTGTTTTTCCCGCACATTGCATTTTGGAACATTTGCACGTATAGGCCAACAACTGTATGCACATTGCTGCACCTAAAATGTGAAGAAAAAGCTAAATATTCTGATCTGTTCCATCAGCCACACATTAATTGATACGGTGTATACCTCCACAACACGACTTTGATACGCATCATGGGGATTAAGAAGTGACTATATGCAATGCCCATTGAAAAATAAGTGGGTATATGGTGTATACCTGCATATACCCTCCACTACACCACTGTCTACAGTCTCATCTATGGCTGAATGGGAGTATGCTCATGAAGACTCTTTCACAACCCACCCTGTGTCATTGAGGCGCACGCTGCCCATACAGGAGACATCTTCATCAGCATTGAAGTCTGTGGAGAGGAAGTCAAAACTCTCCAGCACCTCCTTCTCTTCCACAGCAAGTGTTTTGGCAGAGGAGCTCTTCAGCAAGGAAAGGTCATTCTGAGAGGGTAACACGCACATGTGCAGACACACACACACACACGTACACACACACACACGTGCACACACACACACAGGCACGAATGAGCACACACACATGCACGCAAGCATGATTGCATGAGCACAGACACAAACACACACACCTTCATGTACTGTATTAAACAACTCCATCAGTTGCTGTGAACGAAGATTAGTTCCAACTTTAATTCATTCAGCACTTTGTTTTATGAGGGGATAGTGTGTTACAGTAACTTGCTTCAACCTTCTGTCCATACATTCTGTCCATACATTCTGTCCATACATTCTGTTGTAAGTGCTTTTTCACTGGGATTAGAATATCATAAACAATATTTGTTAGGGGAGTGAAAGTTCTGGGGAAACGGGTTCCAAGGGTTAAAGGGTAAAGGGGTTCAAAAGGTTACAGCATGTGTCAATGCTTTCTCTAAGCACTTACTTTTAAGATGGTGTTGAGGTGCAGGATCTGGTTGTCTAGTGTCCTCAGCTCTCTCTCTTTGCACTCCTGGCCCTGTAGAGCCGACTCCAGCTCCCCCAACAGAGCACTGATCCTCAGAGCCTGAGCCTTGTGCTGGTTACCGGTCACCACCGGCCTGGCTAGAGCTTCCTTCTCCTGCTCCTCAATGTCCTCGTACCCCAGCCTCACCTCCACCTCCACACCTGGCCCCCCTTTGCTGCTCCTTATTGGAACAGTCTCAGTGGCTGTCTCTCTACCAGGACTTGGGCTAGAACTGGGACTGGGGCCTCCTCCATTCTGCCTGAGGATGTCCGGAGTGCTGTACCGCTGCTGCTGGGCTAGCAGGGACCCCCGCTTCGTCTCCCCGGGTGTTGAGGGAGAGGAGAGGCCCGTGTCGGTTGGGGGCCACTCGTCCCCTGTCTCAGAAGTCCCTGGAAGTCCCCTCGACGTCCTCTCTTCTGGTGGGCTGATCTCTGAGACTAGGTCCTCCGTCAGGCTGATTTGGGTCTGGCTGCCCCCTTGGCTGTACGTGGGGGTGGGGTTGAGGGCCTGGGAGGTGTCAGCAAGGAAGCTGAGTAGAGACACCCCTCGAGACTCCCGTGACACCAGGGAGAAGGAGCCCTCTGGGTCGTGCTGGAGCTGTCGTACCATGGACTAGATAGAAGACCACATATATTTTAGCCATGTTTCAAAATGGTTCTTTAGAGATCTATTTGAAGGGTAGTTCTTGGAAAAACCCATAGAATTATTAGGATCTCTATGGAAAAGAGCACCAGAAAGCAGCCCCCTATATGTGTCGCCAATGTGAAATGGCTAGGTTGTTAGTGGTGCACGCTAGTAACTTTCAGTCGATGACGTCACCCACTCTGAAACCTAGAAGCAGTTGTTTTCCTTGCTTTGCTAGAGCTGTGGCTTTTGTGAAATGACAGGTTGCGATGCTTCCTGGGTGACATTTGTCAGTGTGCTCAGAGGGTCCAGGATGGGGCAAGGAGATGGACGGAAGCTAACTGTTACATAAGGATAAGACAAATAACCATCATGGTGCAAGGTAGCACCCTTTTTCAAGAGTATAAAGAGAGATAAATGTTTTATAGCCTATAGGCTTAGGAAAAGGGGAGACTCTCAAAAACACGATGGTGTTCTCCGTTTTTCACAAGTATCACAGGACTTGTCTGAAAGTAACCCAGTACTGGTTTAAAAACTGAATGGAAGTATGGAAGTAGTTTTGCGTCAACAAAAAAAGGTGTTAAATGTGTCCCAAATGTTTTTATATATTACCTGAGCTTTCTTATATCTCATAGAAATAGAACAGACTCTTCAAAACCATATTCCTATTTTATGACTGTTTGTTTTGCTATTTATGAATGTGTTATTCAATGCGTTTCTATGGGCTATAGCAGTAGGACAAATTCAATATTTTATCAAATAATTTTTGTACATATTGTATACCTACAGGGGTCCTAAAATTCAAAATCAAATAGCTACATTACCACCTCCCTAGGTATCAACATTTTTATTTATTTATTATTTGATCAAATATTGCATTTGGCCTTTCTGAAAAATACCAGTTCCCTTTCTCTCCATTGATTCCGGGCCATGCCCTTTCGGCACAATTAACTCGATTGACTTGATTTAGTTACACACATTTAAAATATGAACAGTCCAGGGATATTTTACCCCTTATCTCGATAAGAATTAACCGTGCTAGACACTTTTGGATAACATAAATAGGAAACAAATAAAATAATAACAGTAGACTACAACAACAGTTTCCATTCATACAAAGTGTTGGCTAAATTGCCACAGTACATTTGCCATGGTAAACCATGAAATACTATATTTATATTTTAGAGAATGCTTGTCAAATAGATAAATCACCCATAGTCCGTTAAAAAAAGACTAAATTATTCAGATTACAGTACCAACCAGAAGTCAAACATATCTTGAAAGACTTTAGTTGCAAAGCAGGACTAAGGGTAACACCGACATCATCATTCAGGAAGTGGTAATGAGGTGAACAATAATGGTTGCAATTGGGATCAGCTGTGTGTGTGAATTTAGCGCATATTGATGGTTTAACAAGACATCAGCTGGCAATAATCTTGTGCTATCGTTGGTTGCAACAGCCCCCTTGTTATTTGATTATATTCCAAAAGGCTATATTCTGGAGGCTACTCATTACCCTATCCAGTGTCACATAATGAAAGGTGTGAAAACCAATAATAGGCTACTGTGTTTCCCTGGCCGAGTTGATGAGCTGATTTGGGCCATCTGTCGATTGACAGATGTAGGCCTAATGTAGAACAATACACTTTTCTGCAGTAGGGATGCTCGCCCACATTTCATAATTAGGTCATGTGTAATTTGTCAATAAGGTTCTGACCTTTGGTGTGGATTGAAAGCCTATATTGTGTGGCTTTAATGTTTACTTTCGTAAAGCTGTCAAGATGTTTATGCATTTGAACCTATCCGACGATGATTTCGTTGAGCTGAGACACGTTGTGTCAGTGATCAGACTATTCGTTTTACTTCTAGGAAAAATGTAAATAAACTAAATGAACGTGTGGGCCCTCACGTCTGCTCAGGCTGATCACTATATCGCCCAGCAATTCAGGAGGCTCTGAGATGGAGCACGTAGCTTAGACCATTCTAGCAAGCGTTAACAATACTATGCAAAACTTTTTTTTTATTATTTTATTTTAATCATTCCCCAAACCATAGCCCTAACTTTAAATAATTTGGAATTAACACCTAAACTGTTAACCTTTGAGTTGCTTCTATAACCCTGTAACCACACACAATTAACCCGGTAACCACGCAGAGTGAATGCCTAAAAAAATAGATATTGGACCAGATTTGAACCAATGCCAATTCTGGAATATATGGGTCAGTGACTGTAACCACTGGACCACACAGGCACTGAGAAAAACAATAGTTTATTCTGCCTATTGCTTGCCTTCAACATACAGTATACTAAAGCAATTGATAAAAAAACAAAACAGATTTCCCCCAATTAAAAATACATCTAGCCCCTACAGATATGTCCATTTATTACAATCCACATAAGAAATCACACAAGACATGCTGTAGCCTGCACATGGCCTACAGAAGGTACAATGTAGGTACGGTCCTGCATTGTTTACAATCACCTCTTCCGGCTGCCCCCTGGTGGCGATTCTAAATATTTATTCAGCGATTCAAATCCTCCTGCTGGAGTATTATTCTCCTCTTATGGCGAAAGGGGTCAAATTAAGATCCAACACCTGTACAGTCCCAATCCCAGAGGATAACACACGAAAGCATTAAATACAGTTATTATTTCCAAAGTGATCAACTCTTCTATCATTCATTGTCATAGAATACAATACATTACAATGAAGGATAGAAGAGTTGGCTATAGCACATACAGTATGGGACGAGTATGGGTCACTCACTATGAAGTATTTCTCTGTGAAGCTGGGTGTGTTGGGAGGGATCCAGCTGTACACCGAGCCCTTCCTGCTGTGGATGGACTGCCTGCTGGATGCAGTGGTGATTGGCCTCATCTCCCCACTGTCAAACGGACTTGGGAGGGAGGAAGAGGGAGAGAGAGAGAGAGAGAGAGAGAGAGAGAGGTAGGGAGAAATAGAAAGAGAAAGAGAAAGAATGTACACAACCGTCCAAATGTTTGGGGTCACTTAGAAATGTCCTTGTTTTTGAAAGAAAAACACATTTTTTTGTCCATTAAAATAACATCAAATTGATCAGAAATACAGTGTAGACATTGTTAATGTTGTAAATGACTATTGTAGCTGGAAATGGCAGAATTTTTTTATGGAATATCTACATAGGTGTACAGAGGCCCATTATCAGCAACCATCACACAACCACCTGTGTTCCAATGGCATGTTGTGTTAGCTAATCCACGTTTAAGGCTAATTGATCATTAGAAAACCCTTTTGCAATTATGTTAGCACAGCTGAAAACTGTTGTTCTGATTAAAGAAGCAATAAAACTGGCCTTCTTTAGACTAGTTGAGTCTGGAGCATCAGCATTTGTGGGTTCAATTACAGGCTCAAATTGGCAAGAAACAAAGAACTTTCTTCTGAAACTCGTCAGTATATTCTTGTTCTGAGAAATGAAGGCTATTCCATGCGAGAAATTGCCAAGAAACTGAAGATCTCGTACAAGGCTGTGTACTACTCCCTTCACAAAACAGCGCAAACTGGCTCTAACCAAAATAGAAAGATGAGTGTGAAGATGAGTGCACCGGGGGGTGCACAACTGAGCAAGTGGACAAGTATATTAGAGTGTCTAGTTTGGGAAACAGACGCCTCACAAGTCCTCAACTGGCAGCTTCATTAAATAGTACCCGCAAAACACCAGTCTCAAAGTCAACAGTGAAGAGGCGACACTGGGATGCTGGCCTTCTAGGCAGAGTTGCAAAGAAAAAGCCATATCTCAGACTGGTCAATAAAAATAAAAGATTAAGATGGGCAAAAGAACACAGACACTGGACAGAGGAACACTGCCTAGAAGGCCAGCATCCCAGAATTGCCTCTTCACTGTTGACGTTGAGACTGGTGTTTTGCGGGTACTCCATTTGTATTTTTATTTTAGTGTAAATCATTCTCAGAGTAAACCAAAAGGTAGTTTATATGGCTGGTGGTCTGACTGAGAAAGCAGGTCAGAATAGCATCATGACAGAATGGCGGAGCAATCAGAAGGCACTTATTGATGGCCGAGGTTTAGGATCTGGTTAAACTACCAGCACTGTGAAGAGAAACCATGAAATGTCCTCCACCTGGAGTCTATATACCCACTGTAATCTGATGTGTTGTGGTGCAAGGGCGGAGCGTGTGTGTGTGTCTGTCTGTCTGTCTGTCTGTCTGTCTGTCTGTCTGTGTGTGTCTGTGTGTCTGTGTGTCTGTGTGTGTGTGTGTCTGTGTGTGTGTGTGTGTGTGTGTGTGTGTGTGTGTGTGTGTGTGTGTGTGTGTGTGTGTGTGTGTGTGTGTGTGTGTGTGTGTCCATGGAAGGGGGTGGATGAGGTAGTCTATAGTCTGTATAGGATCAGCTGTTCTGTCACAGCTGGGTCATGTTAGAGGAGAGGTACAGTAATGGTCTGGTCTGTGTTTCAGTCAGTTTCAGTCCTCCCTCTCTTAGGAATGAATGAAAAACTGTCAGAGAGAAATACTCAAATGATCTACAGTGCCTTGCGAAAGTATTCGGCCCCCTTGAACTTTGCGACCTTTTGCCACATTTCAGGCTTCAAACATAAAGATATAAAACTGCATTTTTGTGTGAAGAATCAACAACAAGTGGGACATAATCATGAAGTGGAACGACATTTATTGGATTTTTCAAATTATTTTAACAAATCAAAAACTGAAAAATTGGGCGTGCAAAATTATTCAGCCCCTTTACTTTCAGTGCAGCAAACTCTCTCCAGAAGTTCAGTGAGGATCTCTGAATGATCCAATGTTGACCTAAATGACTAATGATGATAAATACAATCCACCTGTGTGTAATCAAGTCTCCGTATAAATGCACCTACACTGTGATAGTCTCAGAGGTCCGTTAAAAGCGCAGAGAGCATCATGAAGAACAAGGAACACACCAGGCAGGTCCGAGATACTGTTGTGAAGAAGTTTAAAGCCGGATTTGGATACAAAAAGATTTCCCAAGCTTTAAACATCCCAAGGAGCACTGTGCAAGTGATAATATTGAAATGGAAGGAGTATCAGACCACTGCAAATCTACCAAGACCTGGCCGTCCCTCTAAACTTTCAGCTCATACAAGGAGAAGACTGATCAGAGATGCAGCCAAGAGGCCCATGATCACTCTGGATGAACTGCAGAGATCTACAGCTGAGGTGGGAGACTCTGTCCATAGGACAACAATCAGTCGTATATTGCACAAATCTGGCCTTTATGGAAGAGTGGCAAGAAGAAAGCCATTTCTTAAAGATATCCATAAAAAGTGTCAGTTAAAGTTTGCCACAAGCCACCTGGGAGACACACCAAACATGTGGAAGAAGGTGCTCTGGTCAGATGAAACCAAAATTGAACTTTTTGGCAACAATGCAAAACGTTATGTTTGGCGTAAAAGCAACACAGCTCATCACCCTGAACACACCATCCCCACTGTCAAACATGGTGGTGGCAGCATCATGGTTTGGGCCTGCTTTTCTTCGGCAGGGACAGGGAAGATGGTTAAAATTGATGGGAAGATGGATGGAGCCAAATACAGGACCATTCAGGAAGAAAACCTGATGGAGTCTGCAAAAGACCTGAGACTGGGACGGAGATTTGTCTTCCAACAAGACAATGATCCAAAACATAAAGCAAAATCTACAATGGAATGGTTCAAAAATAAACATTTCCAGGTGTTAGAATGGCCAAGTCAAAGTCCAGACCTGAATCCAATCGAGAATCTGTGGAAAGAACTGAAAACTGCTGTTCACAAATGCTCTCCATCCAACCTCACTGAGCTCGAACTGTTTTGCAAGGAGGAATGGGAAAAAATGTCAGTCTCTCGATGTGCAAAACTGATAGAGACATACCCCAAGCGACTTACAGCTGTAATTGCAGCAAAAGGTGGCGCTACAAAGTATTAACTTAAGGGGGCTGAATAATTTTGCACGCCCAATTTTTCAGTTTTTGATTTGTTAAAAAAGTTTGAAATATCCAATAAATGTCGTTCCACTTCATGATTGTGTTCCACTTGTTGTTGATTCTTCACAAAAAAATGCAGTTTTATATCTTTATGTTTGAAACCTGAAATGTGGCAAAAGGTCGCAAAGTTCAAGGGGGCCGAATACTTTCGCAAGGCACTGTAAATCTGTCTAGCACTGTCTGAGTAGCAGCTGCAAATGTCCTTCTATTGATCTAATACATGCTTACGTTCAATTCTCAGAGAGAAAAAACACTTAACTTCCAAACCTATGACCTACAGTATGACCTATAAATAAGAACCAGCAGATTTCCCTGACCATGTGACCTTCGTATAGTTTTATTTATAAGGAAGATATTTTTATGTTTTACTATTTTGAATTCCTACCTGCACACGTCACCACTAACTTCTCAGTATAATCAGGAATAATTCAGCACCCTATAACCATATAAACAATGTTCTGAAACTGATACAAATGTTAAAATGAAAGTTTATTTCGAATGAAACCAACACCACCACCTCTCTGTCATGGTTTATACCAATGACAGTTGGTTCAGGTTCTTTGAATTGCCTTCTTCTCTCTACTCTGCCTTTCTTGCATCTCTGTCTGTCTTGAGTATTTGCTAGCAAACTGGGCCCTCACACTTTCCTATGCCGATGAGCTCAAGACAGACACAACTGTATTTGTTTCCTGTATTTCAGCCCCTTTTCAGGTGTCCCAACGTTTCTTTTTACAAAAACTTTTCAATTTGTCAGCAAGATGCATCAATTAATTCAGGCTACAAAAGTGGTCGCCCAATGACAATCTGCGAATGTAATGACACGTTTTGGTGTTTTATAACAGATGTCTATTTCCATTCATCAAATGGCCGGTGCACAGTGCACTGGTTTGGATGCTGGAATCATTCTTGAGTGGACGAACGTGAGCAGGTAGCCTACTTTTTGAAGTGATTTGTTTGACACTCAGGTGAAAACATCAAGACTGGTTGTGTTAATGCCACATTAAAAGGTAATACATGTTGACCGTTATAATACATGTCTTATAATACATGTCGAACCCATACATGCTTTTGTGCATTCACCTGGAGTCCTTTGAAAAAAAATAGAGACCCCCCCAATGTCATGGTATAATTCGTACTCTGCATATAAACATAAACCTTGTAAATAATTTTCCAAATGGCTAACTGGTGTACTTACTTCCACACCACCTCTAGTTGGAGCTTGACGGTGCCTAGTTCAGTGATGTCCACTACCATGAGCTGGGGTCGAGACATGAAGAAGTCAGCACTCTTACACATTACCACGCCAACCAGCAGGGAGCCCAGCCCCTTGACCTCTGTTACCTGAGTAGAGACACATGATTGGTCAGTTGAAACGTCACGCGAGGTCAGAACTGTCTTACTCCTCATTCTTCAGGTGTCGACTCTTAACAATACAACGTTCTTCTTTCTCTATCCTTTTCATTCACAGCCATTTACTTTTTCCGGTTTTCAAGGTGTATTATCATGCACTTGAAGACTACTTGAAGACTCAAGCTTTGAACGTCTGCAACTTCAATTGGACTTAGTTTGACTGGAAATCCTTTGGCCTTTGTAAAGATACCTCACTTAGCCAGAAAATGGGCTTCATATCTCTTTCACAGAAGAGATGTTGTTTTCCCCATCAACAGAGAATGTAACTTCATCCACATTGTGCGCTGTTTGCCACTGTGTTTCCGCACACAAAGGACAGGAATACGCCTGTCATCACCACCCACATGGTCGCCCCTGACAGGATGTGACGTTCACACTGGTGTGTGGGCTTGCACCCGGAGAGCATCTGAATGTATTGTCATGTGTGATCCTGATGTGCCTGGATGTACCTGACAGACACACAAATGAAGTTTCCACAGGGGGAAATCAACCGCTTTCAACTGCTTCTCAATCTCAAATGTCACCTCATTACCTCTGTAGTAGTGTGCTATGTGACCACACGTCACTCCAGTCAAAAGTTCTACACTATGTACGAGTTAGACTGTCATTTCAGATGCAGCTCAGTCTAAATCTTTAGGGCCCAGTTTCCTAGGCACTGATTAAAACTAGTACCGGATTAAGAGCCAGCTTCAATACAGATTCTCAATTGAGCAAGGTTTTCAGTCCAGGACTAGATTTAATCTGTGTCTGGGAAGCCGCCCCCCCCCCCCCAAAAAGCTCACCTTTATATCAAAGTTCTCATGGATGTGAGCGAGGAAGATCATCTCCTCAACATCCCATGACTGCCTATCATCCGTCTGGATTTTTCCCCGGATCTTCCACCTCTGCCTCCCCAGACGGATCACAACCTGGATGGAAAAAAGCATACATCTTTGAGACCGTGTCCCATATCCCATGTCCCATATCCCACATATAGCTCACTACTTTTGACCAAGGTCCTTAGAGCTATGGGGATATGGCGCCATTTCGGCCGCAGCCTGGGTCTTTTTCCTCAGTTGTGGTTCCTCAGAGCGTTTTTCACCGGGATATGTTTTGATAGAGGCACTCACTTCGTATTGGTCGCCTGGGCATAGTCGAGCGTAGCCGATCAATCCTGTTGGAATAGATTTTTCAGACAAAGTTGAAGCTTGCCACTGAGGTGTGCCATTTTTTGTATTCCATTTTACTAGAATGATGAAGGTTGAACATGTGTTTTACCTTTCATTTTGATGTGAAGCTCTCCCAAGAGAATCTCCAACTCCCCCTCCATGACACACATATCCTGAAAATATGTGTAGGTTATGATCAGCAGTGGATTGTTACTGTACTTCATTTTCACAATTGATTTATTGATCTAACTGGACCTATAGGAGTTGTCTGCATGATCAGAGACTTATAATGTCTTGGTAACACTATACACAAAGATTAACTTTATAAAGTATTTCTAGGTAGTTTGTACATTGTTTATTATTAGTTTATAATCTATCTATGAATTAATCAAACCTGTTTATAAACTACTCCTTCAAAGTATACTTGAATATGTCTAATAGATCTTATAGTGAAATTCTGTGTGTGAGAACCCATGACAAGAGAAGACAAATGGGAGATTCAAAGTCCATCTGTGAACCATACCTCCACACTATGTCAGTGGTAAATGGGGTTATGCTAGCTCACGTGTGACCCATACCTTCCCTCTGGCAATGGTACATAGAATTATGGTGTGTATTAGAACCCATGAAATATGAAGAGTAATGGTCCTTCAAGTACCCATCAGTGACCTGTGACTCCAGACTCAGCGGTTGGCTGCTAAGCGTATAACATGCGAATTAACTCATGAAACAGGACGATGAACAAACTTTTGGTTGTCTGTTCATGTCCCATATCCACCCGTATGTTCTAAACATGGCAACCAAAGGACACGTTTGACCAGAGGATCTGTGTATACGGTGTGTGAGATAACCCATGAAATTGTTGAGGTAAACAAAGTTGTGTGGCACCCGACCGCGTGTGACTGCAATACCTCCAGGCTGTGGCGATGGTTACGGTTGAGTTCCTGCAGGCTCTCTCTGGAAGCCCGTGAAGAGGGCGATAGAGCGAAGGCTTTCTTCATGTTCACCGCCCCCTGACACAGACGCCACTGAATACAGTAAGTCTCGTACAGCTCTTCCACCTGGAAATGTAAATATAAACAGGCAACCATTTTGCCCTCCCTCTGGTTATTTATGAGGCTGCTGCTCCCACATGGTGTTATTCTTCCTGATGCATCGATGCACATTGGTTGGTGGGAAAACCCCTCAGTGTTTGACTGTGGTGGAGACAGAATTGACACTACATAGACCTACATAGAGGTCATAGAAGTGTGGCCTGTGTTATCTAGCGGTTTGTGCTGTTGATCCTGGCCTGCATGTATACCGGAGACAGAACGTGTTCGAAACTGAACCACTGCCCCTCTGACTCATAGATGTCATACCTTTCCTGTCATCTCTTCAGTATCATGTCTGTTAAATAAAAACACCAGCAATATACATTAGGAAAGTTATGGAAGTTGTTACCTTGCTGATTTGGAACTCCAGTCTTCTTATGTATCTCTCCAATGCTCGGATCTCCTGACATCGCAAAATCAAGTGGTACATTTTATGACAACAATTTTTAAATGTAATTTTAAAAATGTTGTCTTATTTTTTTTTTTACCCCCTTTTCATGGTATCCAATTGGTAGTTACAGTCTTGTCTCATCGCTGCAACTCCCATACAGACTCGGGAGTGGCGAAGGTCGAGAGCCATGCATCCTCCGAAACACAACCCAACCAAGCCGCACTGCTTCTTGACACAAGGCCCGCTTAACCCGGAAGCCAGCCACACCAATGTGTCGGAAGAAACACTGTACACCTGGCAACCATGTCAGTGTGCATGCACCCGGCCTGCCACAGGAATCGCTAGTGCACGATGGGACAAGGACATCCCTGCCAACCAAACCCTCCCCTAACCCGGACGACGCTGGACCAATTGTGCATCGCCCCATGGGTCTCCCGGTCACGGCAAGCTGCGACAGAGCCTGGACTCAAACCAGGATCTTAGACCACTGCGCCACTTGGGAGGCCCCATGACAATTCATTTTGACCATTCGAATAATAATAAGAGAGCAGGCAAAAAACGGTATCTCACCTTCTCCAAATCATACAGAAAAGCCTGAAAACAGAGGAGTGTCTAGGTTTATTTCTGGGAGATCTATATGTTTTATGAACTCGATACAAAAGCAATGTCTTAAAAGTTGTTTCTTTATCCCTCACATTCCCTTTCCTCGCCTCTTTCTCAAGCCGTTTTGGAGGAAGAGATCCTAGATGAGGAACCTCAGATATTCTGCTCCAATGTGTTTTGAGGAGACGAGAAGAGTGGATGTGAGAGATTGAGAAAAGACTGTTGATAAAGAGCCTAAATTGTTCATTGTGACTGGACTGTGTACTAGTGGAGGCTTTCTATTCCATGTGTTTACTGCAGTTCCACTCATTCCACTCTTCGAAAAGAAGGTTATATCTGGAATATCTGGAACCATAAAGGGCTCTTCAATTGTCCCCGTAGGAGAACCCTCTGAAAATAACTATGTTTGGTTATAAGTGGAATCCTTTCATTAATACAAGGTTCTACGTGGAATCGTTTGTCCACTAAAAGGT
Source organism: Oncorhynchus clarkii lewisi (assembly GCF_045791955.1). NCBI lineage: Eukaryota > Metazoa > Chordata > Actinopteri > Salmoniformes > Salmonidae > Oncorhynchus > Oncorhynchus clarkii. The sequence continues at coordinate 31,476,444 of NC_092163.1, read as the reverse complement.
TCTAAGTAGAACCGTTTTCACCAGCAAAGGGTTATACCTGGAACCAAAAAGTGTTCACCTATGGTGACAAACAAATAAACTTTTTGTTTATCTAGGAGTGTAATGCAATGAGCCCATACTTCCCATTTTCCCATCCAACAACCTCAACTACTATATACTCACCAGTCTGGAGTTCCTCTTGGTGTCTCTTTGCTGGGAGGTCAGGAAGTCCATCTCCGTCTGATGGCCATCTAGATACTCCCTGCCAACAAAGCTCAATATCAGCCACCAAGCACTGTGCGTGATGCTGATTGGTGCAGTACAGTACATGAGACTTCTGAATTAACAGCAAGTTGCCCTGATGCACAGATCGAAGATCAGCTTATGTTTCCCCAAGCCTACCAATTAAAGTGGAAAACATAAAACCTTAGATCGGCGACTAGGGGCAACTTCACACTTGTCTACTCCATTGGACATTCATATGATTGGAGTTGCTACTTACTTGAGGCCTTTCCGTAAGGCCTGAAATATCCGGTCCACCTGCTCAGGTTGCTGTCCCCAGATACTGGCTCCAATCCGACTGGGAGAAGGATGCACCCTGGTAGATTTCCCCGACAGGGCCTTGGATCGAAAAGAGTTCTGTAAAGGGGAGACCCTGTATGGAGGAGAGGATGAAGAAGGCAAGCATTTACACACAGTGATGATTGCGTCTCAAATGGAACCCTATTCCCAATATAATGCATTACTTTCGAGTCCTATGAACCCTGGTTAAATGTACTGCACCATATAGGGCACTCCAGTCCTCGAGTACCCCTAATAGGGCACTCCAGTCCTCGTGTACCCCCAACAGCACACCTTTTTGTTGTAGCCCCGGACAAACTCACCTGATTCAACGCATTGAGGGCTTGATGATTAGTTGACACCTTGAATAAGGTATGCTTGGATTTAGGGTGCCATTTGGGACAATTTTTTAAATATTTGTTTTATTTATTTTTTACCTTTATTTAACCAGGTTGAGAACAAGTTCTCATTTGCAACTGCGACCTGGCCAAGATAAAGCATAGCAATTCGACACATAACAACACAGAGTTACACATGGAATAAACAAAATATACAGTCAATAATACAGTAGAACAAAAGAAAACAAAAAGTCGATATACAGTGAGTGTAAATGAGGTAAGCCTGTTGCGGCGAGGCGTTCCCTTCAGGGAACTATGCATTTTATATCCATAAATCTCGGTTTACATTGACGCCATGTTCAGAAAATTCTCAAAAATGTCCGGAGGAATTATAGAAAGCTACGCCAGATAACAGAAATACTCATCATAAACTTTGACTAAAGATACATATTCTACATATAATTAAAGATACACTAATTCTTAATGCAACCGCTGTGTCACATTTTTTTTTTACGTTACGGAAAAAGCCTAACATTGCAATAAACTGAGACGGCGGAGAAACATTGTTACGTCTGAGCGCTATGTTGGAGTCAACAGAAATACAAAATTACAACATAAATATTCCCTTACCTTTGATGGTCTTCGATCAGAATGTGCTGCAAGGAGTCCTACTTCAACAATAAATCGTTTTATTTCATAATGTTCAATTCTAGTGTCCATGTAGCAGCATCTGCTACCACTTTCAGCTCAAATGCCCAAAAAATGGCTTCTGGTCCAGGATAATTTTGCATCAAAACTTCCAAATTACATATTACAGGTCGACGAAACTGGTCAAACTAAGTGCAGAATCAATCTTCAGGATGTTATAAACGTACAAAACGAATGGCATTCCAAACGGGCAATTCTAGTTCATCTCGGGCTGATTGGAACCGACGACTCACTCCAAACGCATACGCGCTTTCAAGCACATGAATCTTTTGCGACACTGTAGTAATTTCCCTCCCATTAGGTCAAAGTTCACAGCAAATGCTCCATTGCACTTTCTACTGAATGAGGACATCTAGTGGAAGACATAGGAAGTGTTTCCAGATCCATAACTTGTTGGGAAGGGAGGGGGCGATGACGTCAAAGTTGCCCCAACTTTCAGGATTCCAAAACTAGTTTGGAAGATTGCCTGCCCTGTGAGTTCTGTTATACTCACATACATAATTCAAACGGTTTTAGAAGCTTCAAAGTGTTTTCTATACAATAATAATAATAATATGCATATATTAGCAATTTAGGACAGATTTTGATGCAGTTCACTATGGGCACGCAATTCATCCAAAGGGGAAATACTGTCCTTAACAAGTTTTTAAGGAAATAAATAGGCCATGGTGGCGAAGTAATTACAAAATAGCAATTAAACACTGGAATGGTAGATCGGCAGAAGATGAATGTGCAGGTAGAGATACTGGGGTCAAAGGAGCAAAATAAAAATAAATAAATACCAGTATGGGGATGAGGTAGGTAGATAGATGGGCTGTTTACAGATGGGCTATGTACAGGTGCAGTGATCTGTAAGCTGCTCTGATAGCTGGTGCTTAAAGCTAGTGAGGGAGATGTGAATCTCCAGCTGCAGAGATTTTTGCAATACGTTCCAGTCATGGGCAGCAGAGAACTGGAAGGAAAGACGACCAAAGGAGGAATTGGCTTTGGGGGTGACCAGTGAGATATACCTGCTGGAGCGCGTGCTACGAGTGGGTGCTGCTATGGTGACCAGTGAGCTGAGATAAGGCGGGGCTTTACCTAGCAGAGACTTGTAGATAACCGGTAGCCAGTGGGTTTGGTGAAGAGTATGAAGCGAGGGCCAAGCAACGAGAGCGTACAGGTCGCAATGGTGGGTAGTGTATGGGGCTTTAGTGACAAAACGGATGGCACTGTGATAGACTGCATCCAGTTTGTTGAGTAGAGTGTTGGGAGGCTATTTTATAGATGACATCACCGAAGTCGAGGATCGGTAGGATGGTCAGTTTTACGAGGGTATGTTTTGCAGCATGAGTGAAGGATGCTTTGTTGCGATAAAGGAAGCCGATTCTAGATTTAATTTTGGACTGGAGATGCTTAATGTGAGTCTGGAAGGAGAGTTTACAGTCTAACCAGACACCCAGGTATTTGTAGTTGTCCACGTATTCTAAGTCAGAGCCATCCAGAGTAGTGCTGCTGGTCGGGCGAGCAGGTGCGGGCAGTGATTGATTGAATAGCATGCATTTAGTTTTACTTGCGTTTTAGAGCAGTTGGAGGCCACGGAAGGAGAGTTGTGTGGAATTGAAGCTCCCCTGGAGGTTAGTTAACACAGTGTCCAAGGAGGGGCCAGAAGTATATAGAATGGTATCGTCTGCGTAAAGGTGGATCAGAGAATCACCAGCAGCAAGAGCAACATCATTGATGTATACAGAAAAGAGAGTCGGCCTGAGAATTGAACCCTGTGGCACACCCATAGAGACTGTCAGAGGTCCGGACAACAGGCCCTCCGATTTGACACACTGAGATTTGACAAATCAGAGAAGTAGTTGGTAAACCAGGCGAGGCAATCATTTGAGAAACCAAGGCTGTTGAGTCTGCCAATAAGAATGTTGTGATTGACAGAGTCGAAAGCCTTGGCCAGGTCGATGAACACGGCTGCACAGTAATGTCTCTTATTGATGGCGGTTATGATGTCGTTTAGAACCTGGCTGAGGTGCACCCATCACCAGCTCTGAAACCAGATTGCATAGCGGAGAAGGTAAGGTGGGATTCGAAATGGTCAGTAATCTGTTTGTTAACTTGGCTTTCGAAGACCTTAGAAAGACAGGTTAGGATAGATATAGGTCTGTAGCAGTTTGGGTCTAGAGTGTCACCCCCTTTGAAGAGGGGGATGACCGCGGCAGCTTTCCAAACTTTGGGAATCTCAGACGATACGAAAGAGAGTTTGAACAGGCTAGTAATAGGGGTTGCAACAATTTCGGCAGATAATTTTAGAAAGAGGGGGTCCAGATTGTCTAGCCCGGCTGATTTGTAGGGGTCCAGATTTTGCAGCTCTCTCTCTCTTCTCAATTATAGAGGATTTATCGGTGGTGGCAGTGTTTCGTAGCCTCAGAGCAGTGGGCAGCTGGGAGGAGGTGCTCTTATTCTCCATGGACTTTACAGTGTCCCAGAACTTTTTTAGTTAGTACTACAGGATGCAAATTTCTGTTTGAAAAAGCTTGCCTTAGCTTTTTTACCTGCCTGTGTATATTTGTTCCTAACTTCCCTGAAAAGTTGCATATCACGGGGGCTATTCGATGCTAATGCAGAACGCCACAGGATGTTTTTGTGCTGGTCAAGGGCAGACAGGTCTGGAGTGAACCAAGGACTATATCTATTCCTAGTTCTACATTTTTTGAGAGGGGCATGCTTATTTAAGATGGTGAGGAAGGCACTTTTAAAGAATAGCCAGGCATCATCTACTGACGGGATGAGGTCAATGTCATTCCAGGATACCCCGGCCAGGTCGATTAGAAAGGCCTGCTGGCAGAAGTGTTTCAGGGAGCGTTTGACAGTGATGAGGGGTGGTCGTTTGGTCACAGACCCATTACGGATGCAGGCAATGAGGCAGTGATCGCTGCGATCTTGATTGAAAACAGCAGAGGTGTATTTGGATGGCAAATTAGTTAGGATGACATCTATGAAGGTGCCCGTGTTTACTGATTTGGGGTTGTACCTGGTAGGTTCATTGATAATTTGTGTGAGATTGAGGGCATCAAGCTTAGATTGTAGGATGGCCGGGGTGTTAAGCATGTCCCAGTTTAGGTCACCTAGTAGCACGAACTCAGAAGATAGATGGGGGGCAATCAATTCACATATGGTATCGAGGGCACAGCTGGGGGCAGAGGGAGGTCTATAGCAAGCGGCAACATTGTGAGGCTTGTTTCTGGAAAGGTGAATTTTTAGAAGTAGAAGCTCAAATTGTTTGGGTACAGACTTAGATTGTTATACAGAACTCTGCAGGCTATCTTTGCAGTAGATTGCAACACCGCCCCCTTTGGCAGTTCTATTTTGGCGGAAAACATTATAGGTAGCGATGGAGATTTCAGGGTTTTTGGTGGTTTTCCTAAATCAGGATTCAGACATGGCTAAGACATCTGGGTTGGCAGAGTGTGCAAAGCGGTGATTAAAACAAACTTAGGGAGTAGGCTTCTAATGTTAACATGCATGAAACCAAGGCTTTTACGTTTACAGAAGTCAACAAATGAGAGCACCTGGGGGGTGGGAGTGGAGCTAGGCACTGCAGGACCTGGATTAACCTCCACATCACCAGAGGAACAGAGGAGAAGTAAGATAAAGGTACGGCTAAAGACTATACGAACTGGCCGTCTAGCACGTTCAGAACAGAGAGTAAAAGGAGCAGGTTTCTGGGCACGATAGCATAGATTCAAGGCATAGTGTACAGACAAAGGTAAGGTAGGATGTGAGTACATTGGAGGTAAACCTAGGCATTAAGTAATGATGAGAGAGATATAGTCTCTAGAGATGTTTAAACCAGGTGATGTCATCGCACATGTCGGAGGTGGAACAACATGGTTGGTTAAGGCATATTGAGCAGGGCTAGAGGCTCTACAGTGAAATATAAACAGTAATCACTAACAAGGACAGTAATGGACGAGGCATGTTGATATTAGAGGGAGGCATGCGTGGCCAAGTGAACATATGGGTCCAGTGAGTGGTTGGGCTGGCTGGGGACACGGCGATTCAGACAGTTAGCAGGCCGATGCTAACAAACTAACAGTTAGTAGGCCGGGGCTAAACAAGCTAGCAGCTAGTAGACCGGCAAGCTAGCAGTTAGCAGGCCGGGTTAGCAAGCAAGCAGTTAGCAGGGGCTAGCAGTTAGCAGACCGGGTGAGCAAGCAAGCAGTTAGCAGCGGCTAGCAGTTAGCAGACCGGGCAGGCAAGCTAGCAGTTAGCAGACTGGGCTCGGCGAGCTAGCAGTTAGCAGACCGGGTTAGCAAGCAAGCAGATAGCAGGGGCTAGAAAGTTAGCCTTTGGGGGACGTCGCGATGGGGGTAAGTCTGTTTTTGCCTCTTCGTGCGGTGACGTCGATAGACCAGTCGTGGAATAAGTATGGTTCCAAGTAGCTCTAGGTAGCTAGCAGGCCTTGCTGGTTGGCATATCGGGCCTTCAGCGGGCGTCGCGCCAGAGGGGCATGTTGGAGTCCTCGAGCAGATTATGTTGGTATTCCAGTCGTAGGGGATCTGCGGGGTTCCATGCCCCGTACCGGCTGTAGAATGGGTCCGGATATTGTAGCCCAGGAGAATGCTTCGGTGGTAGCACAGGAGCCCTGACCGGGCTAGCTTCAAGCTAATTGGTGCTTGCTTGTGGGATGGAAACATTAGCCAGGAGTAGTCATCCGGGATTGTGGTTAGCAAGTTGTGAAGATCCAGATGAAAATGTTCAGTTTGCGGTAGGAATCCGGGGATAAAAATAAAAGGTCCGTTATGCTCTGGTTAGAGTCACGTTGTTCGAACTGGCGAGAGCTTTCCGAGTTGAATGTTAGCTGATGACCGCTGGCAATGGTTTGCTGACTGATAGCTGGTAGTTAGCTGGCTAGCTTCAGTTGAGGGATTCCAGATCCGAAGTAAATATTAATACTTTAGAGAGAAAAAGCAGATCCACGCTACATTGGGTGAGGTGGGTTGCAGGAGAGTATTTAGATGTTGGGATTTAGCAAAATATTTTAAAAGATATGCGAAGAAAAAGATGTAAAACGATATATACAAGGGACACGACAGGACAAAGACGTCTGACTGCTACGCCATCTTGGATTGATTCATGCAATTACATGCAATTACTGAGGTATTTATGACATGTCAAATATGTGCTGTATGTCCATGTATGTCATAGCTTAGTTTACACATCCTCGTTGACGCAATCAACATATTTATCGCCAGAGTTGGGGAGTAGTGAACTACATGTACAGGTAACTGTCAAAATAAAGGAAACACTTGAGTAAATGAGGGATACAACGTATATTGAAAGCAGTTGCTTCCACACAGGTGTGGTTCCTGAGCAATTCCAAAGAAATTAACATCCCATCATGCTCTGGGTCATGTATAAAAATCTAATCAAATCAAATTGTATTGGTCACATACACATGGTTAGCAGATGCACTTGGGTTCACCTGCTCCACCCCACGTAATTGTACGATCTGGCCCAAGATATGAACCCAGCAGACTTAGATCCTCTCCACCAAACCCTCGCCTGCCAAGGCACCCTGCTCGAGCAACATGACCAAGCCCTAAAACCCCAACCGTCAATTAGTTTTTACTGAGCCTTTCTGACCTGCAGGGCCGGACCTTCCCCCAGAGCTCGCAACCAGCCCCTAGTCCTTCTCCTCCGCCGTTTGCTCGGGCTCCTGAGCGTTATGATGGCAACCTCAGAACTTGTAGAGCCTTTTTGGTACAATGTTCACTAGTATTCGAGCAACAGCCCTACTCTTATGCTAGCGAATGGGCCAAGATTTCCTTCCTGATTTGCTGCCTCCGTGGAGCAGAGCTCTCCTGGGCCATGGCGGTGTGGGATAGACAGTCTCCCATCTGCTTCACCTGCTCCAACTTCACGGAGGAGATGAATAGAGTCTTTGACCACCCTGTCAATGCTAAGGATGCCGCTAAATGACTCCTGTCCCTCCGTCAAGGCTCCCATAGTGTCGCTGAAGTGGCGATCGAGTTTCGCACTCTTGCCGCTGAGAGAGGCTGGAATGAGGAGGCCCTTCAGGGAGCATTCCAGAATGCTCTCACTGTGACCATCAAGGACGAGTTGGTGTCCAGGAATAAGCCTGATGGACTCGCTGAACTCATCTTTCTCGCCATCCGAATCGACAACCATCTCCGTGAGCGTCAGAGGGAGAGGCAGGTAAGGTTGCATGCCCCATAACATCTGCTTCCTTGCCTTGTTCTCCTTCCCCGACTGCCTCCCTCCCCAAGTCTCTTCCAGAACCTGAACCCATGCAGCTCGACCGGGCCTTTCGCTCTCCAGAGGAGAGGCAGCAGCGAATCAGCACTAGGAGCTGCCTATACTATGACCAGGTTGGTCACTTTGTTTCCACTTGTTCCCTGTGTCCAGCAAAAGAGGTGGCTCGGCAATCTCTGCAATAATGGGGGATATACTGTTGAGCCAAATTGCCTGCCCATCGCCCCCCAGACCCCTGCTTGACGGCGTCCTCGTGCGGTAGAGCCAGGCTTTTCCTCTGCCAGCTCTCATCGACTGGGGAGCCGACGTGAGTTTCCTGGACCGTGGTGTCGTTACTCAGTTGGGCCTGGACACTGTTCCACTCGATCCACCCCTCGATGTCAACGCTCTCAATGGACAGCTGTCTGGGAGTGTCTGGGAGAGTCTGGGACAGTGGTAGAGGACCGTCCCTGTCATCTCTCTGGAAATCACCAGGAAAGGATCAGTTTCCACATAATCGACTGCCCTCACTCTCCTCTGGTTCTTGGCCATCCATGGTTAAAGCTGCACAACCCTCAGATCGACTGGACAACCACTTGGAGTTCATTTTGTCACTCTAATTGTTTACATTCTGCCCTTGCTCCTGCCTTGTCTGTGCCCCAGTCCATTCCATAACTTCCGGACCTGTCAACAGTTGCTCCCGAGTATCACAATCTAGGTCCTGTGTTCAGCAAGCTCCACGCCCTGCCGCTGCCGCCTCAACGGCCGTATGACTGCCTCATTGACCTCCTGCCTGGAGCTAATCTCCCCAGTAGCCGGTCGTATAACCTCTCTTGCTCCGAGCACAAGGCTATGGAGAAGTACATCCAGGATTTCCTGGCTGCAGGACTTATCAGGCCTTCATACTCTCCGGTGGATACTGTTTTTTTCTTTGTAAATAAGACGAATGCGTCACTGAGGCCGTGCGTAGACTTCCATGGGCTGAAAAATATCACAGTGAAAAACAAGTGTCCCTTGCCACTCATCAGTTCTGCTTTTGTCTCCCTCCATGGTGCCATGGTGTTCACCAAAGTCGACCTCCAGAATGCCTACCACCTTGTCCCCATCAGAGAGGGGGTCGAGTGGAAAACTACGTTTAACACACCACTTGGCCAGTTTGAGTATTTGGTCACGCCTTTTGGTCTTACTCTCCTGCTGTTTTCCAGAACATAGTCAATGATGTGCTGAGGGATGTGATTGGACGCTTCATTTTTGTCTATTCGGATGACATTCATATTTTTTCTAAGGACCCTGGGGCTTACCAGCAACACGTTCACCAAGTTCTCCAGGGAGAATAAGCTTTTTGTCAAAGCTGAGAAATGTGAGTTTCCTGCTTCCTCGGTGTCCTTCCTGGGTTATATATTATTGCACAGGGGGAGTTACGTATGGACCCCACCAAGGTCATGGCAGTCACAGAGTGGCCTGCGCCCTCTAACCTGAAGCAGCTACAGCGTTTCCTGGGGGTTTGCCCATTTTTACAGACGTTTCATCTGCAACTATAGCCATCTGGCAGCACCTCTCACCCCTCTCACCTCCACATCCACTCCGTTTCACTGGATCCCTGAGGCAGAGGCAGCGTTCCTGGAACTCAAGCGCCACTTCACTTCCGCTCCGGTCCTCACTCAGCCGGACCCAGAACTCCGGTTCATCGTGGAGGTGGACGCCTCCGACATCGGGATAGATGCTGTTCTGTCTCAACATTCCCCCTCTGATCAGAAGCTCCAACCATGTGCATTCTTTTCCCGTAAACTCTCACCTGCAGAGAACAATTTTGACATCGGTAACCGGGAACACCTGGCAGTTAGGCTGGCTCTTGAGGAGTAATGTCACTGGCTGGAGGGCTCTGTACTCCCCTTCATTGTGTGGACAGACCACAAAAACCTGTCCTACATCCAGACCGTCAAACATCTGAACTCCCGACAAGCCAGGTGGGCTTTGTTCTTCGGTAGATTCAATTTCACACTCATCGCCCCAGTTCTAGGAATACCAAGCCTGACGCCCTCTCCCGCCAGTTCACCACCGACAACACTGGTTCTCAGCCAGATTCCATTGTGCCATCCACCTGCATTGTTGCCACCAGCCTGACCAGTCCTAGAAATGCTCTGTTTGTTCCTGATTCTGTTCGCTCTGATGTTCTTCAGTGGGCCCATTCTACCTGCCTCACCTGTCACCCTGGTATGAACCGGACCCTCACCTTCCTGCATCAGCACTTTTGGTTGCCCACTATGGAGAGAGATGCCTGGGAGTTTGTCTCAGCCTGCTCGGTCTATCCCCGGAACAAAACCTCCACTAAAACCCATTTCCCATACTCAGTCGCCACACATAGCTCTAGACTTCATCACTGGCCTTCCCCCATCTAATGGTAACTCAGTCATCCTCACCATTATTGACAGATTTTCCAAAGCGACTCACTCTCCAAGCTCCCTTCCAGGGAAACTGAGGACCTGCTGGTATCCCATGTGTTTCGTCTGCAAGGCATTCCCTCTGACAGATATGGAGATCCTTCTGTTCAGCTCTTGGTATCAATGTCAGTTTTTCTTCTGGATATCACCCCCAGACCAACGGCCAGACCGAACGGGGCAACCAGGAGATGGAGACTACCCTACGCTGCGTGACTTCTACTAACCCTTTCTCCTGGGTTGCTCAGCTACCCTGGGTTGAATATGCCCACAACACCCTCACCAACGCCTCGTCAGGTATGTCACCTTTCGAGTGTGCTCTGGGTTACGAACCCACCTTGTTCCCCGCCCAAGAGGTTGAGGTTGCGGTCCCCTCTGTTCTTGATCAAATGCGCCGTTGTCATCGCACCTGGAGGAAGGCCCGGGCCGCTCTTCTCCGTGTCGCCGCAAGGACCCAGTACCAAGCAAACTGTCACAGTACTTATTTATGAAGCTAGTGACCGATGTGGTGTACTCCTCAATACCATCAAAGGATCCCTGAACATATTCCAGTCTATGCTAGCAAAACAGTCCTGTAGCTTAGGATCTGCTTCATTTGACCACTTTTTTTTATTGACTGAGTCACTGGTGCTTCCTGCTTTAATTTGTGCTTGTAAGTAGGAATCAGGAGGATAGAATTCTGGTCAGATTTGCCAAATGGAGGGTGAGGGAGAGCTTTGTACCCGTCTCTGTGTGTGAAGTAAAGGTGGTCTAGAGTTTTTTTTCCGCTGGTTGCACATTTAACATGCTGGTAGAAATTAGGTAAAACGTATTTAAGTTTCTCTGCATTAAAGTCCCCGGCTACTAGGCGCACCGCCCCTGGATGAGCATTTTCCTGTTTGCTTATGACGGTATACAGCTAATTGAGTGCGTTCTTAGTGCCAGCATCGGTCTGTGGTGGTATGTAGACTGCTACGGAAATAGAGATGAAAACTCTCTAGGTAGAGAATCGGTATACAGCTTATCATGAGATACTCTACCTCAGTCAAGCAAAACCTTGAGACATCCTTAGAAATCATCCACCAGCTATTGTTTACAAATCTATATAGACCGCCACCCCTTCTCTTACCAGAGGCTGCTCTTCTATCCTGCCGATACAGTGTATAATCCACCAGCTGTATGTCATTCATGTTGTTGTTCAGCCACGGCCAGGTGAAACATAAGATTTAACACTTTTCAATGTCCCGTTGGTAGGATATATGTGCTTTTAGTTCGTTCAATTCATTATCCAGCTATTGAACGTTGGCCAATAGGAACGATGACAAAGGCAAATTAGTCACTCGTTGGCGGATCCTCACAAGGCACCACAATCTCCTTCATTGATAACTCTTCCATCTCTTTCTCCTGCAAATGACGGGGATGAGGGCCTGTTCGGGTGTCTGGAGTAAATCCTTCTGGTCCAACTCTCCTCCCCAGCGCCATTACAATTGTTTGCTGTAGTGTTAAGATTTCCCTCCACTGGAACGAAGGGGCCTAGCTCCAACCACGAAAAACAATCCCAGACCATTATTCGTCCTCCTCCAAACTTTACAGTTGGTATTATGCATTCCGGCGGGTACCATTCTCCTAACATCCGCCAAACCCAGATTTGTCCGTCAGACAGATGGTGAAGCGTGATTCATCACTCCAGAGAACACGTTTCCACTGTTCTAGAGTCCAGAGCTTTACACCACTCCAGCTGACACTTGGCATTGATCTTAGGCTTGTGTGTGGCTGCTCGGCCATTGAAACCCCTTTCATGAAGCTCCCAATGAACAGTTATTGTGCTGACGTTGCTCCCAGGGGCAGTTTGGAACTTGGTTGTGAGTGTTGCAACCGGGGACAACCAAGGACGATTTTTATGCTCTATGCGCTTCAGCGGTCCCGTTCTGTGATCTTGTGTGGCTTACCACTTTGCGGCTGAGCCATTGTTGCTCTTCGACATTTCCACTTCCCAATAACAGCACTTACAGTTGACCGGGGCAGCTCTAGCAGGGCAGAAATTTGAAGAACTGACTTGTTGGAAAGGTGGAATACTATGACAGTGCCAGTTGCGGTCAGTAGTTACGGTCAGTAGTTGTGGTCAATAGTTGTGGTAAGTAATTGTGTTGTTGTGTGGTTGTGTTGAAGGTTCTTTGGTCCCTACAGTATGGACCTGGTCAGTAGTTGTGGTCAGTAGTTGTGTGCTTGTGGTCAGTAGTTTTGTGGTTGTGGTCAGTAGTTGAGGTCATAACTTATATGGTTCAGTGGTTTTGTGGTTATTAGTTGTATGGTTGTGGTCAGTAGTTTTGGTTCAGTAGTTGTGTGGTTGTGGTCAGTAGCTGTGGTCAGTAGTGGTCAGTCATTGTGGTCAGTCGTTTTGTGTTTGTGGTCTGTAGTTGTGTTCAGTAGTTTTGGTGAGTAGTTTTGTGGTAGTGGTCAGTAGCTATGGTCAGTAGTTATGGTTAGTAGTGGTCAGTCATTGCGGTCCCAAGTTTTGTAGTTGTGTTCAGTAGTTCTGGTCAGTAGGTGTGATCGGTAGTTTTGTGGTTTTGGTCAGTAGTTGTGGTTTAGTAGTTGTGTGGTTGTGGTCACTAACTGTGGTCATTAGTTGTGTGGTTGTGGTCATTAGTTGTGTGGTTCAGTAGTTGTGTGGTCAGTAATAGTGTTCAGTAGTTGTGTGGTTGTGGTCAGTAGTTGAGATCAGTAGTTGTGGTCAGTAGTGGTTAGTAGTTTTGGTAAGTAGGTGTGTGGTCAGAAGTTGTGTGGTTGTGGTGAGTAGCTAGTTGTGGTCATTAGTGGTCAGTAGTTTTGTGGTTGTGGTCTGGTTCAGTAGTTTGGGTCAGAGGTGTATGGTTGTAGTCAGTAGCTGTGGTCAGTGTCTAAACTACAGTTGTTGTGTGTGAAAACTGAAAGAAGTGCGATGAGAAGTGATCAGGTGAAATATGAAGCGAGTGAACGGAGACAGCTTCACTCCATCCAATCAGAGCAGCAGGATCAATGTACATCCCGCTCTTCTCTTTACAGACATTGGTCTGTGTGGTCATATACCCTGTATGTCACCATGAAAGATTTATAATGTGAATGTATGTTCCATTGACAAATTTGAATAGCAGAGAAGTTTACTTTTTTCTAACTTGTTAAGAAAGTGGTAAAAATGTCAGTTGTCTTAAAAAGATACATAAAATGTTGTTGATGCAGTTACTTAAACCTGTTAAAGAGGCTGCGAATTTTTGCAGCTTTTTGTTAAAAATCGCGCAACATTTCAACGTCCTGCTACTCATGCCAGGAATATAGTATATGCATATGATTAGTATGTGTGGATAGAAAACACTCTGAAGTTTATAAAACTGGTTAAATCATGTCTGTGACTATAAACGAACGCGTTTAGCAGGAAAAATCCCAAGGAAAACTGTTCACAAAAAAAACCCAAAAATATCCCTCCGCCAGTCTCTGTATTGTCTATGGCAAGGGAAAATAGATGTTTACAATGCCTACAGCTTCCACACGATGTCGCCAGTACTGTTAATTGATTTTAAATTAATTCTTGGTAACATGAGGAATAGGCACTTCCTGTCGTCGAGCACACCACAGGAAGTAATGAAAGAGAGAATGTGGACCATGATTTCAAAACGTGCTGCTATTGAATACAGATCGCCCCGTGATCAATTTGATCGATTATTAACGTTTACTAATACCTAAAGTTGGATTACAAAAGTAGTTTGAAGTGTTTTGTCAAAGGTAACTTTTTTAATTAAAAAAAATTACGGTGCGTTTTGAAACGGTGCTTTTCCATGGATCAGACGGCCTTCATAAATGGACATTTTGGGTATACATGGACGGATTTAATCGAAAAAAAGACCCAATTGTGATGTTTATGGGACATATAGGAGTGCCAACAAAGAAGCTCATCAAAGGTAATGAATGTTTTATATTTTATTTCTGCGTTTTGTGTAGCGCCGGCTACGCTAATTATTCTGTTTACGTCCCCTTTGTGTATTTCGGGGGTTACATGCTATCAGATAATAACTTCTCATGCTTTCGCCGAAAAGCATTTTAAAAATCTGACATGTTGGCTAGATTCACAACGAGTGTAGCTTTAATTGAGTACCCTGCATGTGTGTTTTAATGAAAGTTTGAGTTGTATCGAGTACTATTAGTTGTCACTCTGAAATTTCTGCTGATGTGCGCTGATGTTGATCCCTGTACAGGGACAGCAGCCGTAACAGGTTTAAACAGCTGCATCAGTACCAGATAATGCTGTTCCAATTTCAGATTTGAATAGCAGGGAAGAGGACCAAGATGTCGTATGGTGCATTCAAAAAATATTCAGACCCTTGACTTTTTCCACATTTGTTACGTTACAGCCTTACTCTAAAATTGATTAAATAAAACATCCTCATCAATCTACACACAATACACCACAATGAAAAAGTGAAAGCAGGTTTTTAGAAATTTTGCCAAAAAACAAAAAACGAACTGAAATACCTTATATACATAAGTATTCAGACCCTTTGCTATGGGACTCGAGATTGAGCTCAGGTGCATCCTGTTTCCATTTATCATCCTTGAAATGTCCACCTGTGGTAAATTAAAATGATTGGATATGATTTGGAAAGGCACACACCTGTATAAGGTCCCTCAGTGCAGGTCAGAGTAAAAACCAAGCCATTGGGTCGAAGGAATTCTCTGTAGAGCTTAGAGACAGCACAGTGGCCTACATAATTCTTAAATGGAAGACGTTTGGAACCACCAAGACTCTTCTTAGAGCTGGCCGCCCGGCAATCGGGGGAGAAGGGCCTTGGTCAAGGAGGTGACCAAGAACCCAATGGTCACTCTGACAGAGCTCCAGAGTTCTTCTTTGGAGATGGGAGAATCTTCCAGAGTACAACCATCTCTGCATCACTCCACCAATCAGGCCTTTATGGTAGAGTGGCCAGACGGAAACCAATCCTCAGTAAAGGGCACATGACAGCCAACTTGGAGTTTGCCAAAAGGCACTTAAAGACTCTCAGACCGTGAGAACCAAGATTCTCTGGTCTGATGAAACCAAGATTGAACTCGTTGGCCTGAATGCCAAGCGTTACATCTGGAGGAAGAACCTGGCACCATCCCTACGGTGAAGAATGGGGGTGGCAGCATCATGCTGTGGGGATGCTTTTCAGCGGGAGGGACTGAGAGACTAGTCAGGATCGAGGGAAAGACGAATGGAGCAAGTACAGAAAAATCCTTAATGAAAACCTGCCCCAGAGCGCTCAGGACCTCAGAGTGGGGCGAAGGTTTACCTTCCAACAGGACAACAACCCTAAGCACACAGCCAAGACAACGCAGGAGTGGAATCGGGACAAGTCTCTGAATGTCCTTGAGTGGCCCAGCCAGAGCCCGGACTTGAACCTGATCGAACATCTCTGGAGAGACCTGAAAATAGCTGTGCAGCGACGCTCCCCATCCAGCTTGACAGAGCTTGAGAAGTGGTGCGTGCATATGTATTCACCCCCTTTGCTATGAAGCCCCTAAATAAGATCTGGCACAACCAATTACCTTCAGAAGTCACATAATTAGTAAAATAAAGTCCACCTGTGTGCAATTTAAGTGCCACATTATCTGTCACATGATCTCAGTATACATGTATAAACACCTGTTCTGAAAAGCCCCAGAGTCTGCAACACCACTAAGCAAGGGGCACCACCAAGCAAGCGACACCATGAAGACCAAGGAGCTCGCTAAACAAGTAAGGGACAAAGTTGTGGAGAAGTACAGATCAGGGTTGGGTTATAAAAAAATATCCAAAACTTTGAACATCCCACGGAGCACCAGTAAATCCATTGTTAAAAAGAGATTGGAGTATCTGTCCATAGGACCACTTTGAGCCGTAGACTTCACAGAGCTGGGCTTTATGGAAGAGTGGCCAGAAAGAGCCATTGCTTAAAGAAGTAAATAAGAAAACACGTTTGCTGTTTACCAAAAGGTCATGTGGGAGACTCCCCAAACATATGGAAGAAGGTACTCTGGTCAGATGAGACTAAAATGGATTTTTATGGTCATCAAGGAAAACGCTATTTCTGGCACATACCCAACACCTCTCATCACCCCGAGAACAACATCCCCACAGTGAAGCATGGTGGTGGCAGCACCATGCTGTGAGGATGTTTTTCATCGGCAGGGACTGGGAAACTGCTCAGAATTGAAGGAATGATGGATGGCGCTAAATACAGGGAAATTCTTGAGGGAAAACTTTTCAGTCTTCCAGAGATTTGAGACTGGGACGGAGGTTCACCTTCCAGCAGGACAATGACCCTAAGCATACTGCTAAAGCAACACTCGAGTGGTTTAAGCGGAAACATTTAAATGTATTTGAATGGCCTAGTCAAAGCCCAGACCTCAATCCAATTCTCAATCGAATCTGTGGTATGTCTTAAAGATTTACTGTACACCAGCAGAACCCATCCAACTTGAAGGAGCTGGAGCAGTTTTGCCTTGAATAATGGGCAAAAATCCCAGTGGCTAGATGTGCCAAGCTTATAGAGACATGCCCCAAGAGACTTTCAGCTGTAATTGCTGCAGAAGGTGGCTCTACAAATTATTGACTTTTGGGGGGGACGGGATGAATTACACATGCTCAAGTTTTCAGTTTTCTTGTCTTATTTCTTGTTTGTTTCACAAAAAAAATATTTTGCATCTTCAAAGTGGTAGGCTTGTTGTATAAATCAAATGATACAAACCTAAAATAAATCTATTTCAATTCCAGGTTGTAAGGCAATAAAATAGGAAAAATGCCAAGGGGGGTGAATACTTTCACAGGCCACTGTATGTCACCATGAAAGCTTTATAATAACAATGTATGAGGACCACCGTCAAGTGCTGTTCATGCTTAGCACAATAAACTTCGTAACTTTGATAAATTGTTTATCATAACGCACTACGCATTATTACAGGCGACAGGTTCTGTACACATCATTGCTTTCTGTATCAGAAAGTAGGCCTGACCCTCTTTGAAGTCTCGTAGATTGATGCATTGCACTCTTTTTGTTTATAAAGCCCTCTTGACTTGCATAAACTTCTGCTGTACCTTACTTCATTGTTACAGACGTACGAGCTGCCAGACTCAATCTCAAGGATGGCTAACTCTGAAGAGCCCTTCGATATCCGCTGAGTTAGGTTAATCTGATTTTAGTTTTTTTGCAATTGGAAGCGTTGGTGTCTCTGGGGCTATTTAGATGGCTGAATGAGGGCCTTTATACTGAAGAACGTGTTTGTTTTATATGATTGTGTTTTGCATTTTGTGTATTTCTATATGTATATTGATGTGTATTGAGTGTATTGATGTGTATGTTTGATTCAGGGCTCATCTGTAAAAGAGAACTTGGTCTCAGCATGACTCCCTGTCGAAATAAAGGTTAAATTAATCAAATAAATATCCTCAGTTTTCCTCTGTCCCTCTCTGCTTTGAGGCAGGAAATGCATTCCAGTGTGTTGCTCCTGGGTTCTTAAGATGACATCATGTCCCCCTTTGCAAACCCATCAGAATTCCAGAAGTGTTTTAGTACAAAAAAAAAGTGTGACAGTTGGTAGAGCATGGTGCTTTCAATGCCAGGATGGGAGGTCTGATTCCTACTGGGGCCACCAACACAAAAATGTATGCATTCACTACTGTAAGTCACTTGAGTGTGCCGGATCCAGTATTTCAGAAACAGCCGCTCTCTTGGGCTTTTCACTCATGACAGTGTCTAGGATTTTACCAAGAATGGTTCCCGTCGACGGCAGTCTTGTGGGCAAAAACAGCTCATTCATGAGAGAGGTCGAAGGAGAATGGCAAAAGGCATGCAAGCTAAAAGGCGGGCGACCAATAGACAAATAACGGTGCAGCACAACAGTGGTGTACAGAACGTAATCTCAGAACGCACAACTCGACGAACCTTATTATGGATGGGCTATTGTAGCAGGCGATCACACTCCACTCATATCAAATAAAACAAGAAGAAGTGTATCCAGTGGGCACTTGCTCACCAACACTGGACAATTGAGGTGTTGAAAAACTTTGCATGAAACATGACACCAAGTTCAGTTTACTTGAGTGGTCTGCACAATCCCCAGACCTCTTTGGGATGAGATGGAACGGGTTGCTGTCCCATGTGCTATGTTTGTATTAGTGTTCAGTAAATAGGACACTAAAATTGTTGAAAATCCCCCCTCTCCAACTGGCAGCTGTGTCTTACACTCCTGAGATGATATACACAGCGCACAGCAAACTAAGGGCTTTGGGTTGGAATTAATAGTCATTAAGGGTGTGTTCGTACATTCAATCTTGATTGCCAGAGTGTGCTCAGAGTGAGCTCTGGGCGTTCAAAAATTCAGAGCGTTGTCAGATTGTCCATTTGTAAATTCAGAGTGTTTCGCTCCTGGAGTGTTCAGAGCGCACACTGGACACTCTGGCCTAAGAGTAGGGTTGATCCGAACGTTCTGACCTCACAAAAGCAGTCAAGCACCCAAGCTAACTGGCTAACGTTGGCTAGCTTGCTAGGTACTTCCAGACACAAAAGAGAGAACAGCTCACTCTGACCATTTTATTCGCCCTAGCAGAGCTGGTTAGGCTGTTTTCATGTTATCCAGAGCGCTGGTGACTGTAACTGTTCTGCTGGCACATTTGAATTACCTTTTTTTTGCCGACGTTTACTGACACCGGCCATATACATTTGTAAACTCATCAGTTAATCTGTGTTCTGGCACACTCAAACGAGAGTGCTCTGAAATCGAAGTAGAACGCCAGAGCAAATATACATGCACCCTATGACTGAATTTTCTTCTGCTGGCTCACCTCTTGAGTTCTACTTGTCTCACTATTCGTTATTGATATTCGTTATTGATAACGTACTGTAAGTAAGTCAAGCATAAATTAAGCATTGGAGGGATTCAGTCATAAGGTTCTTTATTTTATTTAACCTTTATTTGCCTGTTGATTGTTTAACTGTTGTTGATTGTTGTCCTTGTGACTGAGTTGCTTAATGAAGTATTTATATCTGTCTATCTAGAATACAAGGTGGTCGATTGGCAGCCAAGACTGAGGTTGTGGGAGGAGGCTGACTGTCTCTTGTACTACATAGTGATTGACTATCTCTAACACTGGCCAAGTGAAGGGATTGGCTCTCTTGCAGAGCAATATTTGTGCCTGAGGCAATCCGGGAAGCACTCTTTTCACGCCACTTCGATACCGAAGTGACCTTTTCGTTACAGGTTAGATTAAGGTTAGGAAAAGGGTTAGGGTTAGGGAAAATGCTCTCCTAACCTGCTACGAAAATCACTTTGTAATGACGTGGCATGAAAAGTGTGTGTCCCTGTCAGCAAAGACATCCATACACACTAATAAAGAGTGAATGTGTGGAGGTTGATAGGGTGCTTATAAGTACATGTATTTTAGACTGCAGGGAACAAGCTCCTGCTGAGCTGGTCAGGATGATCCTGGTTCCATACCCATGGGTCTGTCTGATAGTTCAGTTGATTGGAGCATGGTGTGTGACCATGTTATACGTGACCATATTATATGATAGTTGTTTATCGCCTTAGTGGTCGACTAAGGATGTCACTCACCGGCGGCGTCCACTCACGGGGCTGAACCTCGTGAAGGAGCAGCTCCTCTGGACCACGCACCCATCCGCGGGACTCTCAAACCGCAGCTTCACCGACATTGTTCACTGCCTGCCTGACACACACACACACACACACACACACACACACACACACACACACACACACACACACACACACACAATGTTGATTTAGTTACTTTACATTCAGCCTACAGTGAACAGACTGAGGGCCTTAATCACTCAGGTTATTTTACAGTTCCAGGTTTTCTAGGATCTCTCTTACACTGTGGGCATTTTAAAATGTAAACAAAGTTGAATTGTTTTGTTTCACAGTAAACATTGCTACATTGATAATGAAATCAAACCCCCATACTCACAGCACCAGAATACTTTCTCTCTCTCTTTTATCTCAAGGACACTAACCTTAAATGGTTTTGGCCAGAAAATCTGGTTATTTGTATTGATAAACAATCCAGATAAACAGGATAGGAAGGATCTTTTCTACCACAACATAAAAAGAGTATCACTCCTTCATCCCCTCATCTATCCTCCCCCCTCACACACCCTCTTGTGAAGCCAGAAAGACACATCATCAATACTTTCCTCCCTTTCCTCTGTCCCATTCCTCACTCCAAACAGTGACATTCTGTGTGGTGAAGGACGTGTGTGGTGAAGGACGTCTTACGTTTTGTTTTGGACTGTCAGTGTTAATAAGTTAACTTGAGTTAACTTTTTGTCATTTTAGTGAAAAACAATGGTTTTATAGCAATTAATCGCATTGTCTGAAAGCATTCAAAACACACTGAAAACATCTAGAATACATAATCTATACAGTTAAAACAACAAGGTGATGTCAAAACAAGTTGACATTGAGGTTAAAAGAAAGTGTATCAATTTACCTGATTTTGCTAAATCAAGACGTCAATATTCTGCTTTTTGTATAATACTTCTTAAATTACAGCTCAATTTCAGCAAATTCAGAAAAAGCAATTAACCTTGATTTATCACAGTAAATTGTACTATTAACTGACTACATTTAAAAAATAATTTGACAGCCCTAGTTTTGTACTGTCTCCCCTCACATGTCTCAGTTTGTTGTCATCCACTTAATTTGTACATTCTTTAGTGTCAGATGGCTTTTTACTCTCTTCCATAGCCCGCCAGCATCACACACACACACACACACACACACACACACACACACACACACACACACTCCAGCCTTGTCTCTGTGTAAGTTAGGCTCAGATCTAGGCGAGGGCCATGGAGAGATACTGAGATTGAGAACCCAGAACTTCTCATCCTCCCTCGGGTTGTAACTCATGCAATTTCCTGCCGGAGATAGAAATTTGCACAGAACTAAGCAATAGTTTCGACAGTTAAAACATTTTTGCTGTTACTCACTAATAAAGGCAACTTAGTGAAACCAGACATAAAATGTCAACACTTTAAACAACAGTATACAACTACTAAAATATATTGTAATTGTCCTTGAAAACAGCATATTCTCCGACAACCCTAGAAAATAATTCATTTAGACTTTGAAGTAAACATGTAAACATGTCTTGTTCCCTGTCTCCAGTGTGGGTGAGAGCCTTGTACATGTTTATATCTACAACTAAAAAGGATTTGCTTGAGAGGCCATAATGACCAATGCAGCCATTTGTAGATCAACATCAAATAATTTCTGGATAACAATTAAGTACCTTACTTGGATTGTTTTCAATTAAAATGGGCATAATGAAACCAAAATAGCTTCTTAGCAACGAGCAATTTCACAAGCAAGAATTTTGCTAGGCCTGTCTGGGCGTGGTCTGAGTGGGGAGGGTAAAACTGAAAACTAGCTTGTTATTGGCAGAAAAGTTAGGATCTCTCGTTCTTATTGGTCTATTACAGTTTTTTTCGATTGCTAAACGACAGTGGGCACAACTGGAGTCACATGTGCAAAACTCTAACTACAGTCTGCACTACCAACAGTCACCTGAGCTAAACAGTTCACATCACCTGCAAAACTCATTCCAAGCAACACAACTCTTAACACATGGCTCAAAACACGCTCAGTGCAGCCAAACACTATGCACAACCCTCACTGAGATAACACACACGGTCACTCAGAACACACTGAGAGTAAAAACACTAGCATCAAACACCAATACAGAAAATACAAACTTTTCATCTTTACAGTTTGAACAATTTCAGTGACTTCATACAAAGTAATATTTTCTTCAAAGAAAAGAGTGACATTCTTTCACATGATTTATTACAATTTTTAGAACATAACAATTCTTTAAGGTAAATGAAAATTAGCAGTTTGCTTCAATAGTCTGTAGTAATTTACGGAATTACAGTAATGATAAAAAAAAAAGGTAGAAACTAAAAGTACATACTGTAATTCAAACAAATAATTGAGGGGCTAATCCTGCCTCTCTCTAGCATCAGGCCACAGGTTTTCTTCAACATCACATCTAATGTTTTCTCTTGCCATGCACCTGGGGAAGAACCTTCTGGAGTGCCTTATCCATCCCTGGCAGTCCTCTGGACTCGTGTCCTCACATCCGGCACGCATGGCTTCCAAAAGAGACATTTGGTCATGTGGGTGGTGACCAAACACTTTCCACCAAAAACTCCTCTATTGGGTTGAGGAAGGGTGAATATGCAGGCAGGTACAAAACCATAAATCTGTGATGTGCTGCAAACCAATCTGTGACAGCTGCAGAGTGGTGAAAAGCAACGTTATCGCAAACTATGACAAAAACTTGGGGGTTTCTTACTGGCTCCCCCTGTTCTGCTGTCACTAGCTGAGCATAGAGCTGTTCTAGGAAAGCTATAAGCCTTTCTGTGTTGTATGGGCCAATGAGTGGTGTGTTGAGAAGCAAACCATCATTGGCCATTGCAGCACACATGGTGATATTTCCCCCCCTTTGGCCTGGAACCTCCACAGTGCCCCTTTGACCTATAACATTCCTTCCTCTGCGCCGTGTTTTGGCAAGGTTAAATCCAGCTTCATCGATACATACAAATGAATGTGGTCTTTCCAGTGCTTCCACCTCCATTACTCTCTGAAAAACAGTAAGTGCACAGTTTTACTGTAGAAATGCTAGTGTTTTTTTTTACTGTAAATATTTTGTATAGCTGTGTACGTAACCTCAGACGTCTTACCTGGACATATTGGTATCTTTGCTCTTTTACCCGTTCACTGTTTCTCTCGAACGGTACAGTGTATAACTGTTTCATTGTAACTTGGTGTTTCTTTAGGACTCGAGCAATAGTTGTTGTGCTGACAGAATTAGCATTTTCAAATATATCATTATCAGCCAGCACTCTATCTTGAATCTCCCGCAGTTTTATTGCATTGTTGACAACAACCATGTCAACAATAGCATTTTCCTGCACATCTGAAAATATTTTTCCTCTTCCCCCTGTTGGGGGCAGCCTTTGGGTCCTGTTGTAAAAATATATTTTACAGTCAAACTTACTGTAATATATATCTGTGTAAATATTCTATAATTGCAATGCAAAATAGATTCCTGTAATGTTTTCATTTACTGTAAGGATGTAACTCTTACCTGTTTGCATGATGGAAAATTCGCATTACAGATGCCACTGTGGATCTTTGCAGATTGGGTTGCACCCTCAACCCTGCCTCTCTCAATGAGAGACCATGGTTCACGACATGGTCTATAAGTGTAGCCCTTATTTCATCTGAAATAACAGCTCTTTGTCTTCTTTGTCTTCCTCCACGCATCCGCCCTCTCCCTGCCACCCTTCTCCCTCCACGAACCCATCTTCCTTGTTCCATTTCCAAAATGAGTCTTTCTGAGCTCTACCTATATATACTGTAATATGTGTGTGTGTTCACTAACAAGTCTAAAACAAGACACCTGCTTAGCCTTTCAGCTGAAATTGCAATCAGCAGTGTTTGAAAGGCACAAGGCTGAAATCTATTCCGTTTTGAATGTGTGGTTCACAGTTTTGACAGCAGTGTGTTAGCATTTGAACAAAGTGCTGTAAATCCACAGTGTTGTGCAGGTTGTGGTTAAAGTCATGGGATAAGTGTGTAGAGTTTTGAAAACTGTGTTCAAGCAATGAAAAACGAACTAGAGTTTGGTCCACATGAACTGCTGCTGTGCAGACTGTAGTTAGAGTTTTGCACATGTGACTCCAGTTGTGTCCACTGTCGTTTAGCAATCGAAAAAAACTGTAATTACCGCCTGGTAATGTCAGAAGGCAGGCCAAAACTCCATCCCACCAAAACAGGCAGAAATTTCAGACGGTCTTTTGAACAGCTCTTACACTAAAAGGGCATTATCATTTTCATAGTATTATTCCAACCTCATAGTGTGGGAATATATAGAAAATCATGTTGAAGGTACTGGGCCTTCAATGTTTCTACTCAATGACGCAATGCAGGGTTATCCAGTTTAAGATAGTCCTTTCTGTTTAGCTACATAATACTCTATGAATGGAGGTAGCACAATATCAAAGAGACTCCAGTCAAGGCAAAGAGGCAAATCAGCCTATTAGAATACTTTGTCAGTTTGTGTCTAATGTGTCACTGGACATACTCTAGCCTAGCACATCTCTGCTGCAGTACTGATTCATTGTAATTGTGAAAGAGTCTAAGGGAAGCAATGGTCAGAGTAACCAAGGGAAGTAATGGTCAGGGCATCGCGAGTGGCGCAGCGGTCTAAGGCATTGCATCGCAGTGCTTGAGGTGTCACTACAGACCCAGGTTTGATCCCAGGCTGTGTCACAGCTGGCCGTGACCAGGAGACCCATGAGGCGGGCGCATCCTTGGCCTGCCAGGATGTCCTTGTCCCATCGTGTTCTAGCAACTGCTTGTGGTGGGTCGGGCGCCTGCAAGCTGACTTCAGTCGCCAGGCTGGCTGGCTTCCGGGTTAAGCGAGCAGTGCGGCTTGGCAGGGTTGTATTTTGGAGGCTGCATGGCTCTCGACCGTCGCCTCTCCTGTGTCCGTGCGGGAGTTGCAGCGATGGGACAAGAGTGTAACTACCAATAATAATAAAACATTTCAAAAATGGTCTAATATGTGGAACAACCATGCCAAGAGGTGAAATAAAATTGTAGGCTAGGATAGAGATCAAGACAGAGACTGACAAGAGGCAAATGTTACGTTCACATACTCCCCGAGAAAGACCTTTGGATCTCCTGAGGTAACTTCAGCGTATGTGTACGTTTGGATCCTTCAGCTTTCAGTGTCAAGATCTGCACAACCACCAGAGAAAAAAATGTACACAACAGGGGAGGGACTCAGCAAGATTAACTTTGAAAAAAAAACATTTTTGGCTCATCTGAAAACGGTTACATTCTCCCTGTGAGAGATTTGTCCCCAACAGTGGAAAAATAAACAGGGATGATTTGAGTGGGAAGGAGTTGACTTTATGAGAGCCATCATCGCACATGTTCCAACACACGGCTTTAATAAACACATCTCCTCTGCTCTCTGAGAGTGTATGGCTCAGATGGTGTTCGGGGCAGCGTGTACCATTTCCATAATAATATTAGCGCTGGTATATTTGTAGGAAGTGAAAAAGGATTAAGACTCGGCAACTTCATGGCCGATGAAGTTACTGAAAGTCTTTTAATCTAGACACCGGTGTTTGACCCGGATAGCCGTGTCTCTCCACATGACAACGCTGCAGTTACCAAGCCCGGGCCAACTGAAATATTAGCACAAAGAAAAGATCCAGTAAGAAAAATGTCCTTGTGGAAACTCAAGAGACAATCTGGAGACTCACAACTCACAGTTTTTGTTTGCTTGTTTCTTTGCTATTTTCCATGCAGTGGCCCAGATTCACTAGAATTATTCATATTTGACACAAAGTCGAAACATTATGTCAAGGCAGTGTTGAAACCTGTATTTCATGAGTCCACTTAGTCGGTGTTGACTTTTACAAACCTGCGTTTTTATTTTGTCGCCTGAATACCTCCCCTCACGACACAAAAAGGTGACATAGTCTAGTAATTTAGTCCACATTCTAAAGTCATGTTCAAAATTATTGGCACCCTTGATAAAGATGAGCAAAAAAAGACGGCATAAAATAAATGCTACAAATACTGAGCTATATTGTACAACCTTATATATATTATTTTATACTAATACAATTACTCGGCGAAATAGATTTTTTTTAACAAGTCATTAGATTTTTTTTGAAATTATTGGCACCCCTGTTCTTCAATTCCTTTCAATACCTCACCTTGTGAGCATAAAGGCACTGAGTCTTTTTCAAAAATGTTTCCAAAGATTGGAGAACACATTGGGAAGGATATATGACCATTCCTCCATACAGAATCTTTCGTGATCCTTGATATCCTTCGCTCTGCACTTATGGCCTGCCATCTTCACTTCAAACCACAGGTTTTCAATGGGCTTCAAGTCCGGAGATTGCGATGGCCATTGCAAAATGTTGGTTTTGTGGCCAATTAACTATTTCTTTCAAACCAGGTTTTTTGGTTGTGTACACAGTTTAGCAGATGTTATGCTGTAGTAGGTGCAGCGAAATGCTTACGTTACTAGCAATGCAGTAAATGTCAAACAAGAACGCAAATAATTCAAATGTTATTATATATATATATTTTTTACTAGAAATCAAGGATGAATCCAATTAACAACCCAAATAGCACTGTAACAGTAATCAAAATGTAATCTATACGTATATACACCAGACAAATGTACACAAGATATACTAAGAATTATATGTACAGTAGTAAATATATTAGAATGAGCTATGTCAAGAATCTAGTATATGTCAAAAATCTTTGTGGATTTTAATGTGTGCTTGGGGTTATTGTCTTGCTAGAAATCCACTTGCTGGCAAGTTTCAGCCTCCTGGCCGAGACAACCAGGTTTTTGGCGGAAATGTCCTGGTACTGGGTAAAGTTGATGATGTCATTGACCTTAACAAGGGCCCCAGGACCAGTGGAAGCACCCTCCTTTTGAAGCTTCAAGTCTGTTATTTGAACTCAATCAGCATGACAAAGTGATCTCCAGCCTTGTCCTCGTCAACACTCACGCCTGTGTTAACGCGAGAATTACTGACATGATGTCAGCTGGTCCTTTTGTGGCAGGGCTGAAATGCAGTGGAAATGTTTTTTGGGGGATTCAGTTCATTTGCATGGCAAAGAGGGACTTTGCAATTCATTGAAATGAATCTGATCACTCTTCATAACATTCTGGAGTATATACAAATTGCCATTATACAAACTGAGGCAGCAGACTGTGAAAATGCATATTTGTCATTCTCAAAACTTTTGACCATGACTGTATATATAAAAAACATTCTTAAAAAGTTGACATCACTATAGAAAGAATTGGCGTTGTGTAAACCTTTTTAGTTTTCTTTGACTGATTGAGGATGTTGTCTATTGTAATGATGAGCATTCTTTTCAGTTAGCCGGATCTTTTGGCTCTGTTCACCTAAAAGAGCCGTTCATTTTTCTGCCAAACAGCTCTACGTTGAGTGGTGTGTGGACCAGAATGAGGATGTCTCCTCACTACCTAATGAATGGCTATTTTACAGATGCGATCCGGTTCCTGACGTTAACCAAAAAGAGTAATTCAAAAAGAGCAGTTCATTCGCAAACGACCCTTCACTAGTTTATTGCAGTGAGTGTTTCTCGTTGTTACTAAGTCACTGTTTTGGGAAGTGATGTTTCTCCTCTCTTCTCTGCATGTTGAGCATAGCTGTTCACTCAGGGGACTGTTACTCATCAATGCACTTTAACTCCAGCATGACCGTTCCCCAAGAGCCAGTCAGCTTCCTTTGGCTCTGAGCCACAGATGACGGGGCCTCGCAATGCATAATCTGATAATCATAATAGTATGTCTGTTTCTTTGCTCTCCTTGCAAA
Source organism: Oncorhynchus clarkii lewisi (assembly GCF_045791955.1). Taxonomy (NCBI): domain Eukaryota; kingdom Metazoa; phylum Chordata; class Actinopteri; order Salmoniformes; family Salmonidae; genus Oncorhynchus; species Oncorhynchus clarkii. The sequence continues at coordinate 31,448,733 of NC_092163.1, read as the reverse complement.
AAAAAAAAAAAAACGAACAACGAGCCTCTCCTAAGGAGGCATTTGTAAAGTATAAACACTCTGGAACATTTGGACCTATATGGAAATAGAGCGTATGAAAGTTGTTGAGCCCAATTAAGTCCATTGTGCAACGTATGTTTAAGCAGTGAGTGAGTGAGTGAGTGAGTGAGTGAGTGAGTGAGTGAGTGAATAAGTGAGTGAATAAGTGAGTGAATAAGTGAGTGAATAAGTGAATGAATAGGTGAGTGAATAAGTGAGTGAGTGAGTGAGTGAGTGAGTGAGTGAGTGAGTGAGAGAGTGAGAGAGAGTGTAAGAGAGAGCGAGATACATGTTTTCACTGACACTGAAAAGCTGTTTCACAGAGATGGAGGAATGGGGAGGTGAAGGGGTAGGGGCTACAGAGGGAAAACCAGAATCCCCAGAAAGCAGCATTTATTGAGCAGGGTGGAGGGGGGGGGGGGGGCGCACAAAATGTTCCACCTTTTTGTTTTGAGTTTTACTGACTGGACAAGAGGTAAGTGTTTCTCCATATGCTGTGGTTGAGTAAAGAGACGTGAATTGTTGTTTCCTAGGAGATAACATCCTGCAATTGTGTACGTAATTCATCCTCCAACCACAAGGGAGAGGAAAGCAACGGAGCACATCGTTCAATTCTATCGGTGTATGGGTATGTATGCATGTGCATTCACTTAGACTTAGAGAGTAAGGCTAACAGAGACACAATATCAAAAACAATCAGAACTCTACCTCAACTTCGCTTCATCCAAATGTACAGAACTAGTCATAAGTTTGGACACACCTACTCATTCAAGGGTTTTTCTTTATTTTTCCTACTTTCTATATTGTAGAATAATAGTGAAGACATCAAAACTATGAAATAACACATATGGAATCATGTAGTAACCAAAAAAAGTGTTAAACAAATCAAAATATATTTTATATTTAAGATTTTTCAAAGTAGCCACCCTTTGCTTTAATGACAGCTTTGCACATTATTGGCATTCTCTCAACCAGCTTCATGGGGTAGTCACCTGGAATGGATTTCAATTAACATGTGCACCTTGTTAATGAAAAGTTAATTTGTGGAATTTTTTCAACAGCTCAAGTAAGCAAAGAGAAACGACAGTCCATCATTACTTTAAGACATGAATATCAAATTTCAAGAACTTTGAAAGTTCCTTCAAGTGCAGTCGCAAAAACCATCAAGAGCTATGATAAAACTGGCTCTCATGAGGTCTGCCACAGGAAAGGAAGACCCAGAGTAAACTCTGCTGCAGAGGATAAATTCATTAGAGTTAACTGCACCTCAGATTGTAGCCAAAATAAATGCTTCACAGAGTTCAAGTAACAGACACATCTCAACATCAACTGTTCAATAGAGACTGTGTGAATCAGGCCTTCATTGCTGCAAAGAAACCACTACTAAAGGACACCAATAATAAGAAGAGACTTGCTTGGGCCAAAAAACACAAGCAATGGACATTAGACTGGTGGAAATCTGCCCTTTGGTCTGATGAGTCCAAATTTGAGATTTTTGGTTCCAACCGCCGTGTCTTTGTGAGACGCAGAGTAGGTGAATGAATGATCTACGCATGTGTGGTTCCCACCGTGAAGCATGGAGGAGGAGGTGTGATGGTCGGGGGTGCTTTGCTGGTGACACTGTCATGATTTATTTAGAATTCAAGGCACACTTAACCAGCAAGGCTACCACAGCATTCTGCAGTGATTTGCCATCCCATCTGGTTTGCGCTTAATGGGACTATCATTTGTTTTTCAACAGGACAATGACCCAAAACACACCTCTAGGCTGTGTAAGGGTTATTTAACCAATAAGGAGAGTGATGTAGTGCTGAATCAGATGACCTGGCCTCCACAATCACCCGACCTCAACCCAATTGAGATGGTTTGGGATGAGTTGGACCGCAGCGTGAAGGAAAAGCAGCCAACAAGTGCTAAGCATATGTGGGAACTCCTTCAAGAAAAGCATTCCTCATGAAGCTGGTTGAGAGAATGCCAATAGTGTGCAAAGCTGTCATCAAGGCAAAGGGTGGCTACTTTGAAGAATCTCAAATATAAAATACATTTTGATTTGTTTAACACTTTTTTGGTTACTACATGATTCCATGTGTTATTTCATAGTTTTGATGTCTTCATTATTATTCTACAATATAGAAAATAGGAAAAATAAAGAAAAACCCCTGAATGAGTAGGTGTGTCCAAACTTTTGACTGGTGCTGTACATGCAAACATACTGTGTGAATACTCTTCGCATCCCACCCAAGAGAGAGGGAAAAAGAGACACGCCCCAAATCAGTTCCTTGTGTTTCCAGCTTCACATGTTCTTGTGTACATTGGAGAAGGGGGCCTATGTTTACATGTGAGAGGTATGACGTATGCTGGGCTCTCATAAGGGGGCTACTCAAACGTCCAGAGCCAGCCCCACACAGAGACTGTGTAAATCACTCACAGGTCAGCAGTAATTGTTAAGAAACAGCCTCCCCAATGGGCAGAAAGGTCCACAATAGTGCCCAGAGGAGGGGACCCTGACACAAACACACACAGACAGACTTAGGCTATACACTTCCCCCAATATACCTACACAATACTCACATACCCTACATGACCAAAAGTATGTGGACACCTGCTCGTTGAACATCTCATTCCAAAATCATGGGCATCTTTGCTGTTATAACAGCCTCCACGGGAAGGCTGACTTGTTGTAAAGGTGGCATCCTATGATGGTGCCACATTGAAAGTCACTGAGTTCTTCAGTAAAGACCATTCTACTGCCAATGTTTGTCTATGGAGATTGCATGGCTGTTTGCTCGATTGAATACACCTGTCAGAATCGGGTGTGCCTGAAATAGCCAAATGCACTAATTTGAAGGGATGTCCACATACTCTTGTTTATATAGTGTATGTATACCCCCACACTCAGACATTCAAAGAAATAACAAACACATAAATAAGCACACACACACACAACCTGGACCACGGGCTAACCACTGGAACCCTCACCAGAGAGACCCTCTTGTAAAGAAAAGGCCCATAACGTGAATACCCATTAAACCTTGATACTAATTCTGTAACCCGGAACGATGAGACGCTTTAAACACATCGTTCACATACAGGGAACGTTTACATTTTTGTTGTTGTTGAGATATTTGGGTATATAATGGTTAGTCAAAATGTTTTCTCCAGATGCTGCATGCCTCTCTCCATGCTTGCTCTCTGTTCCCTTTCGGTGATGAGCTTGGCCCCTGCATGATTTATCATGGCATCTTAATCATTCCCTTATTGTTGTCATATCTTCATCATGGCATAATTAACAGCATTATTTATTTGCTGAAAGTGAATCAAATGTAAATCAAATGACATTTCTGCCTCTAAAGTTCAAGTCAAACCCTGTTTTGTAGTGCCAACTGTGAGAAATTATATCTGAACGATTGTTGCCCTTTCCCCATATTAGTATTGTGCTCATCAGTTATAACCTTTCTCTTGACAATAGGAAGGCCGTTCATATCTATCTTCCAGGTAATGTCCCAAATGGCACTCTATTCCCTATAGAGTGCACTACTTTTGACCAGGGCCAATAGAGTACATTGTGTATAGGGTATAGGGTGTAACTTCAGACATTCAAATCAAATCAAACTTTATTTGTGCGCCGAATACAACAAGTGTAGACTTTACCGTGAAATGCTTACTACAAGCCCTTAACCAACAGCGCAGTTCAAGAAGAGTTAAGAAAATATTTACCAAGTAGACTAAAATAAAAAGTAATAATAAAAAGTAACACAATAAGGATAACAATTATGAGGCTATATAGAGGGGGCACTTGTACCGAGTCAGTGTGCGGGGGTACAGGTTAGTTGAGGTAATTTGTACATGTAGGTGGGGGTGACTATGCATAGATAATAGACAGTGAGTAGCAGCAGTGTACAAAATGGAGGGGGGGGGGGGGGTCAATGTAAATTGTCCGGTGGTGATTTTATTAATTGTTCAGCAGTTTTATGGCTTGGGGGTATAAGCTGTTGAGGAGCCTTTTAGTTCTAGACTTGGAGTTCCAGCACCGCTTGCCGTGCGGTAGCAGAGAAAACAGTCTATAACTTGGGTGACTGGAGTCTCTGACAATTTTATGGGCTTTCCTCTGACACCGCCTATTGTATAGGTCCTGGATGGCAGGAAGCTTGGCCCCAGTGATGTACTGGGCCATATGCATTACCCTCTGTAGCTCCTTATGGTCAGATGCCGAGCAGTTGCCATGCCAGGCGGTGATGCAACCGGTCAGGATGCTCTCGATGGTGCAGCTGTAGAACTTTTGAGGATCTGGGGACCCATACCAAATCTTTTCAGTCTCCTGAGGGGGAAAAGGTTTTGTCGTGCCCTCTTCACGACTGTCTTGGTAGTAATCGCAGTTCTGATGTCCAGAAGTTATTTTCGGTCATAAGATACGGTAGCAGCAACATTATGTACACAATAAGTAAACAAATAAGTTACACAAAACAAAACAAAAATAACAAAATACCACAATTGGTTGGGAGAATGTAAAACGCCAGCCATGTTCTTCGGCGACATCTTGATTCAAAGCTGTTACGAAAATCTTATCCTTAAGAATAAAATAGGAAAGACTCCACTTCCTGACTTACATAAAAGACGGTTCTTGGGGTATTCATGTAGGTCTATACTGTGGGAGCATCAAAGGATGTCCCGCACCTCTCCAAGACCTGTATATGTGTATGTGTACTTCGATGGGGTGGGTTCAAAGCAGAAGTAAACTTTTGGTTGGACCTTAATTGCAGTTGACCAATACATTTATCTTAATCTAAATGTGTGTCGTCGGTCTAGACAGACAATGGCAATTATTTAAGGTGTGTGTGTGTGTGCTTGTGTGCACATGCGTGTGCAGAGTGTGGTAGGAATACATTCTAATGTACTCTCCTGCTGACTCTGTGAATTGAAGGCAAACCTGGAAAAGATGTCAGATTCTGTCATGTGTTACTTGAATGCAGTGCTTGGCATAGGGAGGGAAAAGGGAGGACTATGTGTCTGGCTATTCGCTAGCCAGCAGGTAAAATTGCATAGAAACAGATGATAGTTTTCAATATTTTATATGAAAAAAGTTTTGTGCATTTTGACTTTATGTGAATATAATGTCTTTCCCATGCAACATTCTGCATCATTATGATCACCATATTGTTCAAAAACAACTGTTATTTTCCCCAAAAAAACATGCTAATAAAATGTGATGAGCAGGGCCAGTTCCAAGCCTAAGCGACGTAAGTGGTCGCTAGGGGGCCCCCAATCCGAGTCACCCCCGCCACCCCCAAATCAAAAAATATTATTATTTATTTTTTGTATTTGGGGGTGGAGGGGTGACTCGGGTGGGGGTGACTCAGTCGGGGTCTCAACTTACTATTGAGAGTATAAGAATAGTAGAAAATACCAGGTACAATTTCGAAATTTGGTAGTGCATTAGCAGTTTTTCTCGTTATGTCAGTCACAGACAGTCACTCAATTAGCCATGTCAGCTAACAATTTTGAGAGTGGTGGTTAATCTAGCCAGCTATCTATACTTAGTAGTAGTAGTAATCATGTCTGAATACCGACCTGGCACAAAGGGCACATGCCCAGGGGCCCTGACCTCCAGGCTGCCCCCATTGGTTTTGTTAATCATTCTCACTCAGATATCATATTAACATGGCATACTGTAAGTCATTACAAAATGTGTAGAATTGCAGGAAATTAGCTGTAAAACTGAAGAAATTATCTGAAAATTATCTTATTGCCAGAGAGGTTTGGAACTGTCTTTATTTTTGGTCTATTAACTACTTTACTGCATGGTGATGTCACCTTGGAAGGCCAACACACCATCCCACCAAAACAGCCTGAAATTTCAGGCAGCTCTTACCAATAGCTCTTACACCAGAAGGGCATTATCATCATGTTCACAATTTCACAGTATTATTACAAACTCATAGTGCGGAAATATATATGAAATAAGGAAAATATTTTTGACTGCACTGGGCCTTTAAAACTGGTGATGAGGAGACTGGTTAAACAGTCAATGTTTCAGGGAAACAAACAAATGTTTTTAACAATTCCCTTTAGAAGCAAAGAGGGTCACATGCACACGATTTCCACAGTGTCAACAAAAATAAAGGCTGGGTTTTTTGGTTTAAACCCGAGCCCAAACTCTCTCCCCTTTGGTATTTGTAGAGAGCCACTTTGAAAGCCTGAGAGATGACAGGGCAGACAGAGACAAGGAGTTCAATCAAGGCTTCTTTCAAGTTGATATTTTCGTTCTGTTTTGTTTTAATGGATCCCAGAGCTACTGGTGCCCTGCATCCTGTTTGTGTGGAATGCCAGATGGGCTGTATTAGTGCTGCATCCCAAATGGCACCCTATTCCCTATGGACCCTGGTCAAAAATAGTGCATTACATGTTCATAGGGAATAGCATAACAAGCTTCCCCCATGTCTCCCCATGACTAGACTCCTGGGATCATGGCTCCTGTACAGTGGCCCTGAAGGGACATTCACGACTTACACTGGACCTTATTTACTTTAGGCTGTAATGGATACAATAAAGGGCACAGAGGACAGTACAAACTGTCCAGTGAGTGTTCTTTTTTAAAATCTCTCTCTCTCTCATATATATATATACATACATACATACATACACACACACACCTCAGTTGGAGGCAATGGGATGTTGGCTCTCGCTTGAAATGCAAAACACTCACAGGCCTGCATCCCATTCCCATCCTTCCTCTATTACTTCTCTCCTCATTCTTATTTTTGAAACGACTTATGTTCCAGGCAGAGGCAAAATCCCATTGCGGGAAGAAAAATAAGAATTCACAGGGGAAGAATCAGTATTAAATGCTCTGGTACACCAGTGGGAAGTATAGCCATTGAAGTCACTGCAAAACGTTTGCCCCCACAACAACTAACGTTCAGCAGAACTCCTAGCTCAATAACTTCATGATAAAGTATTGTTTCCTATCAGCACTGTACCTTTTTAGGGGCATATGCCAATGCCTCCATACATTACTAATGTAAATGGTCATCTGGAAAAGTAAAACCGGATATCTGACTCCAGAGGATGGGGGTGCATAGAATGTTCCTATGTGTGCCATGGCATAGTTCCACAAATACCTTCCTGTAGTAGATGCCATTGTTCTCCAAAGCCACAGAAAGTGACACAATTTTTCTCCAAAGCCCCAGAAAGTGACACAATCCTATTAATTATCATAAATGAACAGCTACTGCCGACCTGTTTTGGTCAATCTTATTCCATATCTTTATTGGGTATGGACAGGCTAACTCTATCATAATGTCTAGTTAATCATTGCAACTCAGTAGGCCTACTGTTACAAGAGAGCCTTCTGAGGATGTTTCCATAACACATTTCCGTACACATTTTTTCCTCTCAGAGTAATCAATGTTTTGGGTGTTAGGCACCATTCTGGGTATTATTTCGAAGCCAGGGAGGGATGTGTGTGGATGTGTCCCAAATTAACCCTATTCCCTATGTAGTGCACTACAAGCTAGGAGGCTTCATCCCTGGGGGTTGAGGAGGGAACATGGGGCACGCAGAGGCCATGTGTTATTCTTAAAAATAAATAGTTTGCAAACTTTTGCTAATGCTAGCTAACACATTCCATTTGTTTTCTGTTAGCCAAACATTCTATACTAACTGTACTAGTCAATCTTCACATGCCGTTCTTATATGGCCTATTATCTAATATGTAATTCATTTGAAAGCTTTATTTTTCTCAGTAAAACGATACAGTTCTTATATATTAATTTACAATTTTTCCCATTTACTTTCTACAGTATTTGGACAGTCATTTGTTGTCGTTTCCTTTCCGGAATGCTAATTTGTTTACTTAAGATATTCGATTTTGGTGGGATTGAAATGAAGATCTTGGAATATGGCTAGCTGCCATGGAGTTTATTATGTGCATGACGGAGTTGACATAAATCCACCTTATTTGGACAGTCCGGATAGTCCATCTGTAGATGCTCTACAGATGGTCATACTATCAACAAACCAAGGTTATTATAGTAAACTAAAATTGAAACTAAAACAAAAGCTAATCATAAAATTACTATTTCGTAAACTGAAATAGAATAACTAATAAACCCGTTTGAAAAAACAATACTGAAATTATTATCTTTGACTCCAAAAGGAATTACAAATAAAATAAAACCATCATGAATTATGTTCAGTTAAAAAATAAATTGTCTACATTTTAGGTAAAAATCGAATTTAAGCTATTTAAGCTATTTTTTCTAATGTGGTTTTCAAGCTTCTGAATCTTACGGTCCCATTGAGAGGACGTTGCCACGAGCAGCACCGCAGATATTGGTTACGTTCCCCTGCTCAGACGTCGCATGCATCAACCAGCAGTGGACTGCGCAATATATTGATAAAATTCATCTTGTCCGAGAGAGATTCACATGGTTATCAAAGCATCACGTAGGCTAAGCCTATACGAAAACACAGCCCTTATTTTAAGTGTTTCTAAAAAATCGCCTATGGGAAAATGAATGGTGGAAAAACAATAAGATCCATTTCTCTGTCTGTCCACTAGGTTTTATCGGTATTATGACACCTCCACAGTGGGGCTTTATTGACAGAGTGAAAAAAAATTAACCCTGTACAGATAAAAAAAATATATTCCAAAACATGCATCCTGTTTGCAATAAGGCACAAAAATGAAACTGCAAAAATGTTGCAAAGAAATTAACTTTATGTCCTGAATACAATGTTTGGGGCATATCCACTCTTCATATTTTCAAGTATGATGCAGCCATATTTTCAATGGCTGCATCATTTTATGGGCATGCTTGTCATCGGCAAGGACTAGGGAGTTTTTTAGGATAAAAAGAAACGGAATAGAGCTAAGCACATGCAAAATCCTAGTGGAACACATAGTTCAGGCTGCTTTCCAACAGACTGGGAGACAAACTCACCTTTCAGCAGGACAATAACCTAAAACACGGCTTGGCCGGCAGGGATATTCTTGTCCCATCATGCACTGGCAACTAATTTGACGGGCCGGGCGCAGTGTACACCTGACAGGTGTACAGTGTTTCCTCCAACACATTGGGGCAGCTGGCTTCCGGGTTAAGTGGGCATTGTGTCAAGAAGCAGCGTGGCTTGGCTGGGTTGTGATTCAGAGGACGCATGGCTCTAGACCATTGCCTCTCCCAAGTCTGTACCAATTGGGTAAAAAAATCCAGGTGTGCAAAGCTCTTAGACTTACACAGAAAGACTCACAGCTGTAATTGCTGCCATAGGCGGTTGAATATCTGATAAATTACATTATATTTTTTAAGTGTTCCTCCACTTTGACAGAGTGTATTTTGTGTAGGTCATTGACAAACAAATGACGATTAAATCCATTTTAATCCCACTTTGTAACACAACAAAGTGTGTAAAATTTCAAGGGGTGGTAATTCTTTCTAAAAGCACTGTACATGGTGTGATAGCTGATACTGTGGTCCATACAAATATACAACAAATGTTGTTAAAATGAAGAAAAAAGATGGGATTGTCCCGATTTACAAGAATAACTATCATCACAGAGACAGACCTACACTCTAAGAGAAAAAGGCTATTGGCACAGTGAATTTCATGTTAATGGCTTGTCTAGGCAAGGTAATGGATCCTGAGAGCTGCTCAACTGACGTCTTTATTTTTCACTTTGATTTAAAAACATTTACCTCTTCCACTGAATTCCATCGCCATACGGTATGGGGGAAAAAAAACTGTTCTCACAACTGGAACTGAAACATTCATTCCTGGCTTGGATTTTCTCTCCCTTTCAGAGTTTTATATTTCTCAAGTGAGTAGTTTAATCTGGAATTCAGTTTCAGGTTCTCACAAAATGGCATCAATGCGAATTGCAGGGCTGTGGTGGAGAAATGGTGGGATGGGGATTGGTGGGTGGGTGAGTGGGATCGAGTGGACGAGGGTGGAGGGTTATGATGATAGTACACTACTAAGTGGGATAGCACCATTGAAAGCATGTCCTGGGTCTAAGGCATTGTTCAGTCATTTTTAAGAGGCATAGTTTAGCCATTTTTCATAATTTTGTCGTATTTATCTTTAAATTAAGGATTGCAGCAACCCTCCCTGTCACCCTGCTAATAAGCCTACATGGGACCTGTCCGACTGGAGGCTGCTTTTGATTAGCGTGTGTCAAAGCTCTGTTAGCCCTCATTACTCACACCAAAGCGGGTATCACTTCAGAATAGACATCATCTGCTTTGCAATCTCTGGGAGAAACCCCAAGATAAATTAGCCCAAAGAGAGCCCTAGTGTACAGTAAACAAAAACACCACTTCTACACAACCATGCAACGTTATACAGTATTTAACTCGAAGCTAGAGGTTCCCCCACCTGTGGAAAGCACAGCTTGAAAGCGTTCAGTCCCCTCAAGTTTTCCCATCAGATAGATTGGGGCTCACCATTTTCCGTGAGCACGTGCCAGAGTTTGAAAAATAAACACGGAGGCTGCAGACTTGTGAGAAGACATGAGGCTTACTTGTTTTGAAATATCGCCCTGCAGAAGTCAAACCTCTGCTCCAGCCTTGTTGTTTATGTTTGATCTGGCAAGCAACAGTCCAAGGGGTTCATGAGAAACTATGGCCGACATGCACTGTAAACAACTTTATCATCTGCATAGGCTCTCGGCAAATGCAAACATGTTTTTGGGCTAAAAGTCTCATTTTCATCCCCTGGAAACAAAATTGTACGTATGACTGTCATCCTGATGAGCAATTGTCTTGAAATCTAAAAGGTGGACACTGAATGAACACAGCCAATGCATGTGATACCTTTGACAGAGCAAGAGGCAAAGTAAATAATAGAAGTACAGTATTAGCACTGAAAGCAAATGTTTGACCTTACCTGATAGAAAACACACTCCTATCCTAGGGTGAATGTGTATCCGACAGCCTCTTGAAGTGCCTCTGTGCTGCTCATCTCCAGAGCTATTGGTGTGTGTGTGTGTGTGTGTGTGTGTGTGTGTGTGTGTGTGTGTGTGTGTGTGTGTAGGCTGGGCAGCTGCCTGCTGACTCCTGATTGCAGAGAGACGGCTAAGCTGAGAGGCTCCAGGAGGTAGAAGTGACACTGGATTCCGAGAAGCTGCTTGGAAGAGAGGCTCGACACATCAAATACTACTCGGCAAACTCTCTCTCCCTCTCTCTGCTCCCACTCTCTCCTCTGCATCCTCTCTCTCTCTCTCCTGCTCCGTGTCATTCCCCCTCTCACGTCCAAGTTAAGGGTCTCCACTCCACTCCTCCCCTGCACTCTTTTCCCCAACCCCATATGCTTTGTCATTTCTCTCCTTCTCCCCCCCCCCCCCCCCCCGCCCGCCCATTGTTTTCAGTGTCATTTCCCTTCTTTTGTCTTGCTGGCCCAGAGTTACTTTAAAGCTGTAAATTAAAATGCCTCAGAGCCCTCTCCCCTCCCTTTGGTCAGTTTCACGTTTGGCAGCTGACTGAAACAGAAAACTTGGCAATCACACCGTCCATACAGCTCTATTACACAGAGTTATTGCAACTCTACTACACAAAGGAATAACCCAAGAGGTGTCATGTGGGGAAACCAGCAACACTGAGAGATTGAATTAAATGAACCCACAATACCTGTCACAAAACGTCTCTAGAGGTCCCAAATATAACATTTTGAGAGAAGGGCGACATAGTAACTCTTTCTCCCTTTCCCTTTGAACACGTGCAAAAAGAGATAAGGAATGCAAGAGACTTATTTAGCGGCTCCACTTCACTCCCCATGTCATGTGACAGATAAGACAGAGCTGAATGATCTGTGTGTGGAGAGAATCTTTCGGCACCTGTGATTGGCTCTTCAACATGTGTCCAAGAGCCACATAAAGCATAATCTTTATATACTGTAACTCTCACCCGGTTCCATTGTGAAAAAGAATAGCTTTAACAAACAGAATCCCACTACTGGATCTGATCAATCTTTACGCTACGCTTAATATTTCACTTGCTGTATGTTTACAGACTATGCTACTGGTCTAATCACTCTGTTGATGGTTCATGCTGACATATCAATGACATACACCAAATATTCACAGACTTAGTTTAGACCATGGAACATTTACACTTTCATGATCCACCTTTATCTGATTACAGCTGCACATATTTTAGCATTCTAGATGTACTGTTTTGGAGTAACACAAACACTGCTCCCATCACAGCAAGAGACCATGCATTCAGCTGTACTGATATCTTGTTCTGCATGTAGCCAGTGATCTGTACTGTATATGACCTGTCTGTGCATATGGCTAATGTGACATAATAGCGCCCTCTGTTGTTGAATGTGTAACTTGCAAAATAAATGAGACTCATCTCTCCATTGAAGTGCAGATTATTCACCCCACTTACCCATGGGTCTACAGCATCACTTAGTTTCCATGGATGAGGCAAGATAGAAATTACTGCATGTCAATCGTATGAACACACCAGCCCACCCAGAAAACCCAGACAGGCCAACTGGACGAAAGATGGACCAGACCATCTGACATTTGACCGCACTGCCCTATGGCCAGTTCATTTCTGCATTCATATAATATCATATGGAGAATGAACATAAGCGGTTAGGTTATGGAGTGGAGCTGACTAACCAGGCAGTCAACTCATTGGCTTCGTCTTAATGAATTTGAGAGGAAAATCCTAATGGAGCCAGACAGTGAGTACCAGCTATCCCAACTTGCTTGAAACAATGACGAGAAGATAGAAACAACTTCACTGAGAAAAGCAGAGAAGTTTAAGGTCGAAATCATTAAAAAAAGATTGGACTTTCTAGCTTTCTCTGGGCTGAGTTCCAAGCGAATTAGGAGAGGAGTGAGAAGGGGGAGCGCAGGGAAACAAGGCAAATGTCGGGGATTGCAGGGGAGCACAGAACAGATGCTTAACTTCTTTAACCCTTACAGAACCAAATATGTTTCTCATAAAATGCTCAAGTCGCATATGGATTGGGGATTTCTAAGCATGGAGCTCTAATTGTGATTTTTACACAAGAACTCCCAATGATCGTTTATTAACCAGTATTACTGAACTACAATAAAACTTGAATTTGAAACTTTTTGAAACGGACAAGCCCAGGCAGTTCCTCCTGGTTTTAGTCTGTTTTCCTCTGTTTGGTGCATAAAGAACATGACCCAGTGCTTTGCTTACTGCAGTAACTGGTAGAGCAGATGGGTGGAGAATCAGCTAAGCTCTTGAGACTCAATCAAAGCATTGGCAAGATAAGCAGAATTGCAGGTGTAGCCTCCTGTACAGACATTGGGCAGGGTCAGTTTTTACTTCAGAATATCGAAAATGAGTAAATACATACTGAACTGTTATTTTACGAATTCAACAGCAATTTGTTGTCATCAAGAGAGAATAAGTACATGTTTTTTTTAAACAAAAATAAGTCAAAAAAGAAAAAAAGAAAAAACAAAGAAGACATCTGCAGGTCGTTCCAATGTAGGAAAACAGTTTCTACATTGTATTTTTAATATTTATTAGGATCCCCAATTAGTTGCTGCCAAGGCAGGGACTACACTTCCTGGAAAACAACACAGCAAACAGGAAACAACACAACAACAGGAAACAACACAACAAATGAAATATATAATATACATAAATATACATAGCACTACATTTACATTACAATTGAGTCATTTAACAGACACTCCCATCCAGAGCAACCCACAGCAAGAGCATAATTTTAAGACTGCCAGGTGAGACAAGTACAGATCACAGTCGTATCCCAACCATGTATCACATACTGTACATAATACAATGCATAATACAACAGAAAATGCATAAAAATGTCTGTGTGTCTCTTCACAGTCCCCGTTGTGCCGTAAGGTGTTCTTTTAACTGTTTTTTTAAATCTGGGTTTATTGCTATGTTAGGTTACCTGGGGTGGCAGATAGTTCCATTTAGTCATGGCTCTATTTAATACTGTGTTTCACAGCTTCTGTTCTGGACCTGGGGACTGTGAAGAGACCTCTGGTTGCATGTCGTGTGTGATACTGATGAGTGCCAACTGTTGAACAGACAGGTTGGTACTTTCAACACATCAACACCTCGCTCAAAGACCAATAGTGATGCAGTCAATCTCTCCTCTACTTTGAACCATGTCATTGACATTCGGCCACCGTGTACCGACTTGCATTAAAAGTTTTAGTCCCACTTTGAACGAACTACGCACTTTATGGAGTCTTTTCAAAACTAAGACTACATGCTTCAGAAACTCATACTCATGAAACAGGGTTGGGTAGGTTACTTTGTAAATGTAATCCGTTACAGTTACTAATTACCTGTTTTGGATTACCCAAACTCAGTAACCTTTATCTGATTACATTCTGTTGGTTTTAGATTACTTTCCCCTTAAGAGGCATTGGAAAAATGTATGCTACCAATTGAATGACATCTATTGCAAGATAAATCAATGTTAAATTTACATTGCTGGCCAATATATGGATGTTCAATTTTAGTTTATGGGTTGGTTATGTAGGCTTCTTCTAACCCATCGCTTTCTACTACATATTTCTACTACAAATGATATCTTTACATTAAAAAACAAAGCCTATCAGATTTCCAGTCATTCCAATAAATGTTATAGTATACCCCTTGATCTTCAAGAAAAGGACTTGGAAATACAGAAGCATAGATTAGCCAACTTGTTTTACCTGAGCATAAGCCCTAAACTAAGGATTTATTAGCCAGCCCTACTCTGTTGTTTATGATTTTGTTGTCAAGGAGTACTGATTGGGCTAACTGATTCGAGTTGGAATGCGCTCATGGAATGGCATGCTTTGAGCACTACTGAAAATTGCTATTTACAGTTGAAGTCGGAAGTTTACATACACCTTAGCCAAATACATTTATACTCAGTTTTTTGCAATTCCTGACATTTAAAAAGTCCCTGTTTTGGGTCAGTTAGGATCACCTCTTTATTTTAAGAATGTGAAATGTCAGAAGTTTACATACACTCAATTTGTATTTGGTAGCATTGCCTTTAAATTGTTTAACTTGGGTCAAACGTTTTGGGTAGCCTTCCACAAGCTTCCCACAATAAGTTGGGTGAATTTTGGCCCATTCCTCCTGACAGAGCTGGTGTAACTGAGTCAGGTTTGTAGGCCTCCATGCTCACACATGCTTTTTCAGTTCTGCCCACAAATGTTCTGTAGGATTGAGGTCAGGGCTTTGTGATGGCCACTCCAATACCTCAGCTTTGTCGTCCTTAAGCCATTTTGCCACAACTTTGGAAGTATGTTTGGGGTCATTGTCCATTTGGAAGACCCATTTGCGACCAAACTTTAACTTCCTGACTGATCTCTTGAGAAGTTGCTTCAATATATCCACATAATTTCCCTCCCTCATAATGCCATCTATTATGTGAAGTGCACCAGTCCCTTCTGCATCAAAGCGCACCCACAACATGATGCTGCCACCTCCGTGCTTCACGGTTGGGATGGTGTTCTTCAGCTTGCAATCCTCCCCTTTTTCCTCCAATCATAACGGTGGTCATTATGGCCAAACAGTTCTATTTTTGTTTCATCAGACCAGAGGACATTTCCCCAAAAAGTACAATCTTTGTTCCCATGTGCAGATGCAAACCGTAGTCTGGCTTGTTTTTGGCGGTTTTGGAGAAGCGGTTTCTTCCTTGTTGAGCAGCCTTTCAGGTTATGTAGATATAGGACTCGTTTTACTGTGGATATAGATTGTAACGGCTGTCGTGGGAAGAAGGTGAGGACCAAAGTGCAGCGTGGTACGTGTTCATCTTATTTAATGAAAACTGAACACTGAATAACAAAACAACAAAGAAACAACCGGAACAGTTCTGTCTGGTGTAGACACACAAAGACTGAAAACAACCACCCACAAAACACAATCGAAAACAGGCTACCTAAATATGGTTCTCAATCAGGGACAACGATTGACAGCTGACTCTGATTGAGAACCATACCAGGCCAAACACAAGAAATAGAATCATAGAAAAACGAACATAGACAACCCACCCAACTCACGCCCTGACCATACTAAAACAAAAGACAAAACAAAGAAACTAAGGTCAGAACGTGACATCGATACTTTTGTACCTGTTTCCTCCAGCATCTTCATAAGGTCCTTTGCTGTTGTTCTGGGATTTATTTGCACTTTTCGCACCAAAGTACGTTCATCTCCAGGAGACAGAAGCTGTCTCCTTCCTGAGCGGTATCACAGCTGCGTGGTCCCATGGTGTTTATACTTGCGTACTATTGTTTGTACAGATGAATGTGGTACCTTCAGGTGTTTGGAAATTGCTCCCAAGAATGAGCCTGATTTCTTTTGATTTTCCCATGATGTCAGGCAAAAAAGGCACTGAGTTTGAAGGTAGGCCTTGAAATACATCCACAGTTACACCTCTAATTGACTCTAATGATGTCAATTAGCCTATCAGAAGCTTCTAAAGCCATGACATAATGTTCTGGAATTTTCCAAGCTGTTTAAAGGCACAGTCAACGTAGTGTATGTAAACTTCTGACCCACTGGAATTGTGATACAGTGAATTATAAGTGAAATAATCTGTCTGTAAACAATTGTTGGAAAAAGTACTCGTGTCATGCACAAAGTAGATGTCCTAACAGACTTGCCAAAACTATAGTTTGTTAACAAGAAATTTGTGGAGTGGTTGAAAAATGAGTTTTAATGACTCCAATCTAAGTGTATGTAAACTTCCGTCTTCAACTGTATGTATATATGTATATATACACACACAGTGCCTTCGGGAAGTATTCAGACCCCTATTGAAGCAACATCTCAGACATCATCTCCTGCCTCATGGGTCATGCTCTGGAGTGGGCGAACGCAGTCAGGAAGTGTCACGACCAAGTGTCACGACTCCAACCGAAGGTGGCTCCCCTTCCCGTTCGGGTGGCGCTCGGCTGTCGTCGTTGCCGGCCTACTAGCTGCCACTGATTCTTTTCTCCCCCTCCTTATGTGTTTATTGATTACACCTGTTTTGAGTTTGTTGTATTAGTTAGGCTTTATTAGTCAGCCGGCCCACCCGTTTCTTTGATCATTGTAACCCTGGTGTTTGCTACAGACGAACGTGTTCGTGTATTTAGTGCTGGACTGTTTTCGTTCCCTGTGTCTGGGACATTTTGTTTGAGCACCCATAAGTGGGGTGGCTGTGGTTCACCGTGTGTACATTAAAGGAGCACTATATTGAACTCTCTGCTTTTCCTGTGCCTGACTTCACCCTCACGACACCCAGTACCTTACAGAATCCCGCACCAAGAAAATGGAGTCAGCAGGAACAGCGGCCAACCCTCTCCCATCGATGGAGGAACGGGTTCTCCACCATACCACTGTTCTCCATCGGGACCGATGGGAGAGGAGTGGTCTTCTCTCTCCACCTTCGGCTCCCCCAGCTCAGGACTCACCATCCCCCTGCTCCAGCGCTCTCCGTCTTATGCTCCCGAGGGTTTATGATGGAGCGGCGGCGGGGTGCCAGGGGTTCTAACTCCAACTAGAACTGTACCTGGCCACCGTAAGACCCACTCCCTCAGGAGCGGAGAGGGTGAGTGTCCTCATCTCCTGCCTCATGGGTCGTGCTCTGGAGTGGGCGAACGCAGTCTGGAATGGCCCAGACTCAGCGAAGGAGCACTACCCAGAGTTTCCGTGCCGTGTTTGACCACCCTCCAGAGGGCCGAGCGGCGGGAGAACGACTATTCCATCTCAGGCAGGAGAAGAGGAGCGCCCAGGATTACGCGCTGGAGTTCTGGACCTTGGCAGCAGGATCTGGGTGGAACGACAGGGCCCTTATCGACCACTACCGGTGTAGTCTCCAGGAGGACGTCCGCAGGGAGCTAGCGTGTCTTGACACCGCTCTTTCCCTGGATGAGTTGATTGACATGTCCATCCGACTGGACAATCTGCTGGCTGCCCGCGGGCGTTCGGAGAGGGTTCTGTGCGTTCCACCACCCAGCACCTCTGCTCCCGTTCCGATGGAGTTGGGAGGGGCCGTGCCGAGGGGTACCGGAGGAGGAGGCCCCCCCCTGCACCAGCTGTGGTCGGAGTCCGTCTGGGAGTCGAGATGGCAGGCGGAACACTTCTCGATCACCCCAGGTGAGTCAGCAGCAAACTCACACAGAACCCCCTGTTAGTTACATGTTTGTCTTGATTTATTTTCTTACATTTTTTCCCTCTTCCCAGCATAGGGCGCTAGTCGATTCAGACGCATCTGGAAACTTTATGGATCGCGGACTCGCCCTTAAGTTAGGTGTTCCGCTTGTGCCGATAGATTCTCCCTTTCCCGTGCACTCCCTAGATAGCCGGCCATTAGGGTCAGGGGTGGTCAGGGAGACCACGGTTCCACTGGACATGGTAACACAGGGGAATCATAGGGAGCGTATCAGTCTCTATATTATTGATTCGCCTGCGTTTCCAGTGGTGCTAGGGATTCCCTGGCTGGCCCGGCACAATCCTAAAATTTTGTGGAGACACAGGGTTCTCCAGGGGTGGTCAGAGGAGTGTTCTGGAAGGTGTCTGAGAGTTTCCATCGGTGCCACGTCGGTGAAGAGTCCAGACCAGGGTCCCACGGTGTGCATTCCCCCCCAAGTATGCCGATTTGGCAATCGCTTTCAGTAAAAAGAAAGCGACTAAATTACCACCTCATCGACCGGGAAGGGATTGTGCGATAGATCTCCAGGTAAACGCTGCGCTTCCCAAGAGTCACGTGTACCCATTGTCCCAAGAGGAGACGTTGGCTATGGAGACATATGTCACGGAGTCTCTGGGACAGGGGTACATTCGGTCCTACATCTCACCCTTCTCCTCGAGTTTCTTTTTTGTGAAGAAAAAGGAGGGTGGTTTGCGCCCGTGTATTGATTATAGAGGTCTAAATGTCATCACAGTGGGGTTTAGTTACCCACTACCTCTCATTGTGTGTTCTCCAAACGAGCCGTCTCCTTTCTAGGTTATCGCATTTCCACCTTGGGGGTGGTGATGGAGGGTTACCGCATTAAGGCCATGCGTAATTGGCCGACTCCAACCACGGTAAAAGAGGTGCAGCGGTTTTTGGGTTTTGCCAACTACCACCGGAGGTTTATCCAGGGTTTTGGCCAGATAGCGGCTCCCATTACCTCACTGCTGAAGGGGAGCCCGGTGCGGTTGCGGTGGTCAGCAGAGGCTGACGGAACTTTCAACAGGTTGAAGGTGCTGTCCACGGATGCAAAAGGCATGAGTGTGCAAAAGGCATGAGGAGGTAGGCGAATAATTACAATTTTGCAGATTAACACTGGAGTGATAAATGATCAGATGGTCATGTACAGGTAGAGATATTGGTGTGCAAAAGAGCATAAAATAAAATAAATAAAAACAGTATGGGGATGAGGTAGGTAAAAATGGGTGGGCTATTTACCGATAGAATATGTACGATACGGAGGATCGGTCCACCGAACCTACTCCTATCCTTCCCGCCTCGAGGCTGATAGCACCAGTGGTATGGGAGGTGGACTCGGACATCGAGCAGGCGTTACGGGCAGAACACGTGCCTCCTCAGTATCCGGCGGGGTGGAAGTACGTACTGCTTGGTGTTCGGGACCAACTGATTCGGTGGGCTCACGTCCTAACCACCTCGGGTCACCCTGGGGTGGCGAGGACAGTGGGGAGCCTTCGGGGGAGGTATTGGTGGCCTATCTTGGCTAGGGCCATTAGGGTTTATGTTTCCTCCTGTTCGGTATGCGCCCAGAGTAAGGCGCCTAGGCACCTTCCTAGAGGGAAGATACAACCCCTCCCCGCTCCACAACGGCCATGGTCTCATCTCTCCGTAGATTTCCTGACCGAAAACACTACGGTTCTGGTGATTGTGGATCGGTTCTCTAAGTCCTGCCGTCTCCTCCCGTTGCCCGGTATCCCTACAGCCCTACAGACTGCGGAGGCATTATTCACCCACGTCTTCCGGCACTACGGGGTGCCGGAGGACATTGTTTCTGATCGGGGCCCCCAGTTCATGTCCCGAGTATGGAGGGCGTTCATGGAGCGTCTGGGGGTCTTGGTCAGCCTGACCTCCGGTTATCACCCGAGAGTAATGGGCAGGTGGAGAGAGTGAACCAGGAAGTGGGTATGTTTCTGCGGTCGTATTGCCAGGACCGGCCAGGGGAGTGGGCGGGATACATCCCCTGGGCCGAAATGGTCCCGAACTCACTACGCCACTCCTCTACTAACGTGTCCCCCTTTCAGTGTGTAGGGCCCTTCAAAGTCATGAGGAGAATAAACGAGGTGTGTTATCGATTACAACTCCCTTCCTATTATCGTATTAACCCCTTGTTTCATGTGTCTCTCCTCAGGCCGGTGGTAGCTGGTCCCCTGCAGGACAGTGAGGTGCCGGAGGTCCCTCCTCCCCCTCTGGACACCGAGGGGTCCCCGGCGTACACGATACGGGCCATTCTGGACTCGAGACGCCGGGTGAGGGGCCTGCAGTACCTCGTGGAATGGGAGGGGTACGCTCCGGAGGAGAGGTGCTGGGTACCGGTGGGGGACATTTTGGATCCGTCAATGTTGAGGGATTTCCATCGCCTCCATCTGGATCACCCTGCACCTCGTCCTCCGGTTCGACCTCGAAGCCGGTGTCGGCACGCTGCGGGAGACGCGCGTCAGGGGGGGAATAATGTCACGACTCCAAACGAAGGTGGCACCCCTTCCCGTTCGGGTGGCGCTCGGCGGTCGTCGTCGCCGGCCTACTAGCTGCCACAGATTTTTTTCTCCCCCTCCTTATGTGTTTATTGATTACACCTGTTTTGAGTTGGTTGTATTAGTTGGGCTTTATTAGTCAGCCGGCCCGCCCGTTTCTTTGTGCGGGATTGATCATTGTAACCCTGGTACAGACGAACGTGTTCGTGTATTTAGTACTGGACTGTTTTCGTTCCCTGTGTCTGGGACATTTTGTTTGAGCACCCATAAGTGGGGTGGCCGTGGTTCACCGTGTGTGCATTAAAGGAGCACTATATTGAACTCTCTGCTTTTCCTGCGCCTGACTTCACCCTCACGACACCCAGCATCATACAGGAAGTTAAAACTTGGGTCTTCCAAATTGACAATGATCCCAAGCATACTTCCAAAGTTGTTGCAAAATGGCTTAAGGACAACAAAGTCAAGGTATTGGAGTGGCCATCACAAAGCCCTGACCTCAATCCTACAGAAAATTTGTGAGCAGAACTGAAAAAGCGTGTGTGAGCAAGGAGGCCTACAAACTTTTACAGTTACACCAGCTCTGTCAGGAGGAATGGGCCAAAATTCACCCGATTTATTGTGGGAAGCTTGTGGAAGGCTTCCTGAAACATTTGAACCAAGTTAAACCATTTAAAGGCAATGCTACCAAATACTAATTAAGTGTATGTAAACTTCTGACCCACTGGGAATGTGATGAAAGAAATAAAAGCTGAAAAAAATCATTCTCTCTACTATTATTCTGACATTTCACATTCTTCAAATAAAGTGGTGATCCTAACTGATTTACGACAGGGCATTTTTACTAGGATTAAATGTCAGGAATTGTTAAAAACTGAGTTTAAATGTATTTTGCTGAGGTGTATGTAAACTTCTGACTTCAACTGTATATATATATATAATTTATAAATCCAAAAATGGATGGAGCAACTACAGATTGCCTCTTTAAGTCTATCAAAACGGTATGGGTTTGAGCATGTGTCCATCAGGTCTATGGATTTTTTTTGGATCAGCATGAATTGGATTGAGCAATAAAAGCCCCACTTTCATTCCATAGGCTGGGATCCGCACTATGCAGCTGTTGCATGGCTGTCCATTGGTTTAAAAAACATTGATTGATATGCCATTTAAACTTATTGAATTCAACCATTATTGGGTTCAAATACACATCTAGATGTGTGAACAGCCATCCAAAACAACCACAATCCGTAAGGCCCAAATAGCTAAATGAGAGCGCAGCAGTGTGAGTTACGTCAATGCGGTAAGTAGATATCAATAATAAGTGAGTGGGTGGGGAGGTTGGTATAGCACTTCATTTTACAGGCCTACTGTTTCCACTTAGTTTATCTAGTTAGTAGGTGGTTATGCATTAACAATGGATACTTTCATATAGGCCTAGAATTCAGCACAATTGTTAACCTGGTACCAATGGTGCATGTGGTGCTTGATTGATTGAATCCCAGAGGAAGTTAGTCATGTGCTACAGTACCAGGATTTGGGATATCAGCAGTGGCTGGATCATGGATGCCAAGGGGAACCGGGCTTCCCCAAAAAATTGAAAACAAAAATAAAAAATAATAATGTATCTTTAGTCTCTCTGTTTCATAATTTTCCTTCATGAAGGCAAGGGAAGTCAGCGAGCATCTGGCCTTCCTTGACAAAAAAAGTATAAAAAATGTGTCAATCAGCATTGAGCTAAACTTAGCAACCTCAACTGTGAATGGTCCTGGTGCATCAAAAAAAAGTGTCAAGGGAAGCCAGCTTGGCATTGACATCACTCCTATCAAATCCCATTGAGAGCACACGTCATTGACAGAAAAACTTAAATTGTTGCATCTCATTGTGCTGTTGTCCTCCAGTGGCTAGCTAGGCAGCTAGCTAAAATTGTCCCTTTCCTAAATTATCCATGGATGGAGATAGAGATTTGGACATGTGGTTCAGATCCAACCGATAATTAATACATTGTTGTGCCCCTGGCCTGAGATGATGGAAGTTCAATATGTAGCTAGATGTAGAAGGCTAATGTTAACTGGCTAAAGTTGATCATGAATGGAAGTTAGGCTAACGAGCAAGCATTTTAGCCAGCTAGCTTAGGACAGCAACAAATAAAAGAGTGTACTGTATGACAGAGTGATAGACCGTTTCGTCAACATGAAAGAGAGGAGGATGGCATTTCTCTACAAGTAGGGTGAGTCAACATGTTTTTCTACTTGCACGAACGCGCTCACACAGAAAGAGGAACCATGGGCAGCCACATCATATTTAGTTTACGTTGATTGGACTATATTGAAATGTTGAAATTAAAATTATGCTGGAATAGTGGAGGCAGCTCCTGTTTTCTTTGCGACTTGTGGTAACTCTGTGTGTTTCTAAATCAAAAGTTCTTTAGTGGTCCGAAGATGTCAGAAACATTAACTTGCTTGATCATGCTGTAGGTCTTGTAACTGTCTGTTACTGTACATGCAATGTCCTTTGTAGACATCACTGGACAGTGGTTACTATCCGGTTTTGTGATTAAACAAAGGTGTGGTTGAATTGATCCTGTCACTGTGTCTTCTTATTGTCTTGACCTGTAAGCCTATATATCACGGTTGCAAGGCATATAAATTAACAGGTTATAGCACATACAACGCAATTATCACAACATGTAGGTTGTAATATGTATATATATATATATATATATATATATATGTGGGGAGGGGGGGCTTGCTACTGGATACCAGTAGAATGGAGAATGAAAGCGGGAATAGGACTACAGACTTAAATTTACTATCCACCTGATGTCGAGAGAGGCATGGGCAATAAATAATCTTACCTCACCCGACTCACCTGGTTTATTCATTGTATTCAACTGGTTTATTCACCTGACTCTATAGCATGGCCAAGAGAAAGTGACAGACAATAATCGAGGTGAACTGTCCAAGCCACTGAATATATCCCTTGTACAGTAAACCCTAGCCTACAGCAAGGGGAGGCTAAGAAACTAGACAGTGACCTACCTGAGCATTAGCCAGGTAAACCAGGACACCTCACCATACATTTGTCCCTATACAAACATGTTTCAAAACAAAGTGTTATGACTGAATGATACTTGTAGGTTTAACTCACAGCAATCTACAACCACCCCATATGGGGAATCACAAAATGTGTCACTAACTCTGAAGACTTCACAGCAGTTGACGGACAAAATACATTTTGCTGATTAAATACTGAAGAATGCCAACGCGTTATAATCCAGGAAATTTCACATCCGGGAAATTAAACATGAGCAAAGACGTGGAATGTTACATTTTTTTTTCCTTCAACGAAAGCACCATGATTGGTGAATGCAAGGAAGAAGAAATATAAAACCACCGGAGAGCCGTACAGCAATGAAACCATTAGATTGAGACCACGAAAAAAAACGCGTTAAACGAAGGACCGAAAACCGAGTGACTTTCATGGCCGAAAAAGGAGGTTTTCGTGCGGTTTTATGGTAAGCGAATTACTACTATACAACCAATCACATAAAGGGTGCACATCAACGCAAATAACTAAAAGTGCACAATGGTGCTTGCAATATGGGTTAGTGCTATAGTAGGTCATTGGGACGTCCATATCCTAAATCCCCCTACCCTTACCTTAAACATAACCTAGCCATAACCCTAAACATTTACAATTTCAATTTATATGGTGGTATGGACGTCCCAGTGATCCCAAATAGCAAAGATATGCAATATGTAGCTCTCAGACAAACGTAGACGGCACTCCTTGTTTGACAGCTGGAGAACCAATGGAAATATCCATCGACCCAGCTGCGCTATGGTGCAGCCAATGAAAAATAGAATGTTACGGGTCCAATTAAGGTTAGGCTGTTGTAGCAGGCGGCCAGTGCTAAACTTCACCAAATAATAGCTGTTTGTATTTTGGCTGCAGCAGTAGCCATTTTAGGTAAGTAGGTTTTTTAACTTTTTATTTTTTTTACTCTGTGTTGTATTGCTGGGTCTTGTGTTGTGGTATGGTTGGGGAGTCTCGAACTCGTGCATCCCTCATGAATGAACTCCTCTGCTCTTGTGCTTTAAGAGGATTAAGAAATTGTACGGAGTTTTTTTTCCGCCGTCTCCCACCCCCCCTCAAATTTTGTATGCATTTTTCTAAACTGTCATGGCGTTTTGTGTCCTTGGAAATAAATGCGGGGGTAAAATCCAGTGTTCGGCAGCTGATGGCCTGACTGGTGAGTGTTGCCCGGGTAGGTGAGGTCTTATTGAGGGGTAGCGGCGGTGTCCCTGCGAGGAGTTTAAGGGGGTGTTAACACGTGTAAGGACTGGAATATATAACATCATTGCAGTGACATTAGAGTTAGCAGACTGGCTAGCTCGATAGATTGCTAATATAAATAGGACACGGTTCCCGCCGATGTAGTGTTTTTTTTTTTTTTTGCGGAGATGTTTGGATGATTAACGCGGTCTTAATCATATAAGAACGACCAATTTGCCAGCCAACTTGTAGCAATTCTGTTCTATAGGCTACTACTTAATGATAGCCAGCACAAGTCCTTACCATTAAAGGCACGTTCCCAACGGTAGGTAAATTATTCCTATGGAATTTTTTGTAGGCGATCTTCACCAGGTGCGACTCTGTGCAACAGAAAACAAAGACCCTGGTTGCACGGGTAAAATAGCCCCCTGCACCACTTAAGGTTCCTTTTGTAAACTTATAAACAAAAAAGCTATCCCCAAATAAGAGCTCGCTATGAGCGAATACGTTTTTGTCTGATTTTAGTTTAGGGCAAACTAAATTTAGAAAGCAATAGTGCATTTGGTGGTTATTTTAATCCGGTAGTTTGTTTCCTAGTTTGGCTCACTACTTTCAAAGTGTTGTGCTGTAATTTACAAGTGTCTAACTTCAGTTGCACATTTTATTTCACATATAGCCTAGACTAGTTGACACATGAGTCAGACTTGCAGTAATTACATTGTAATTATTCATGGTGCCCAATCATGGAGGCCTAGATTTAATGTCTCACAAAAAAAGGCCTGGTGTAGTGTAACACAAATCTATCGATGGAGAAATGTGACAAACCAATGGTCACCTGTTTATTGTATTTTACCTTCAGCTGTGTTTCATTTACATTTTAAGATTACTAATATCAATGATCTTTTATGCAGAATAACTTTCTACAGGACTAGTCAACTAGAAATACCCCCCAGCCCCTTTGCAAATAATTTGACCAGGTCCTATTAAGGTTAGTGTGTTTTGTTTTTCACTTTAATAAAGAAATATATTTCTGTGTCATAGATGCGGCGACGGTGAAGAGAAACATGAAGATACAAAATAAGGACAAACAGGTTTGTATCTTTTTGACCTGCATTGTTGTCTTGTGTCTTTACACGCATATTACGTTGTAAACAAATGTCTTCAGCAACCTTGAAATATAAAAATCAGGAATAGCACTGCCACTCAGCTCAATTCTGCCTTGAGTTGCCATAGTGTGTGGGTCGATATTTATGATCCTAAGTTCCTTCACAGATGGAATTGAAGGATGAGTCAGACCTATGTGTCTGACGCATCACACGCGTTACCATACAATGAGTATAGTCTCTTGGTCTCTGCTCATTTCTCACTGAGTTGTCCATGTTCGATGTTGAACCCAGGCCACACACAGAACTCTGTTCATTAGCCCTAGGGTCCTCAGGGCCTGAGGTGCTGGTTCGTGAGGGCCTTGATAATGGCAGGATTTCATTCTAAACCATGGCGATAGGCCTATTTGAAGACCCATTCTGTAATGATAGATGCTATTTGTTTTAAAGCCACAGTTTGCAATATGTCCTACAGTTCAATGGTCATTTCGTAGATGATATACAGATGGTTCCTTGAACGATAGTCCCATTCCTTACCAAACAAGGTGAAGGATCAGCCTTTAATCAAGTGTGTTATCTGACTATGACAGCTCCAAGTCCCTCCATTCTCCAATAGAATCAATGTGCAGTGTTTCCCCTTTTTGTTCATGTAAATTGTTTAAACAATTTAAATTGTTGCCGCCACCCCAGAAAATATATATATTTTTATTTCAGAATGACAAAACATATTTTCAATGTAAACTTAAACAACTAAAACCAGATCTAGATATTGGAGTGCTGTATTTATCTTTGAGAACTAACAACCACCAAATTAAAAACTAGACAGTCCTGGAGAATCTAACATTCCAAAAGTGTCATGTCATGGCCCATTGATTTTGTTATAATGTTTGAGTGACTTAGCATAAGAACACTGCATAAGCCATGGCAAAATGTGCACAATTGTAGGAAATTAGCTTTTAAACTGTAAATCTTTATCTTTGCCCCATGGCAAAATGTGTAGAATAGCAGGAAAGTAGATTTAAAACATCATAATGTTGTCTCTGGCATGCCCGCAATTTTTTATCCTGAGCAGATGATCACACCAACAAGTTGAGATGGGTTAGTGGCTGCTGGAATTCCCATGATACTGCTTATTTACAGAGTTGTTTCTTCAAAAGAATATTAACCAAAATCATGAATTTACCTCAGTGGCTGAATAAATATTGTACAATGAGATAAATAGGAAAGTGGCCACACCTTAACAATTTCACTTATTGAATTAAAATTAGTAACTGACAACATTACACAACAATGCAATGCCTCTTGCATTTTATTCATCAATCTCACATCCAGTTACTGTAACTCCTGGATTATTATGTGACCGACCGCCTTGATTCGGTCTTATGTAGCAAAATTTGAAATTGTGTTTTTTTTTACATTGGATAAAAGCAGAGACACAGCGCTACAAAATGGTATATCATACACTGCATTTGAGGAACAATGGGAAAGTAATTCTGCTTTGAAAGTTGATGAACTTGTAACTTCATTTTTGAGAAAATGGCCTTTGAATGTTTTAGAACCTACTGGAGAGCTATTCTTTGTCTACACCCATTCAGCATCATTCATATCCTCTTAAGTGTGGCCTTCAAGGCAGAGTTGCAAAGAAAAAAACATATCTCAGATTGCCCAATAACAGTAAAAGATTAAGATGGGCAAAAGAACACAGACACTGGACAGAGGAACTCTACCTAGAAGAAAAGCATTCCCGGAGTCGACCTCTTCACTATTGACATTGAGACCGGTGTTTTGCGGGTACTATTTAATGAAGCTGCCAGTTGAGGACTTGAGGCATCTGTTTCTCAAACTAGACACTCTAATGTACTTGTCCTCTTGCTCAGTTGTGCACAGCGGCCTCCCGCTCCTCTTTCATTTCGGGTTAGTCGGTTTGCGCTGTTCTGTGAAGGGAGTAGTACACAGCCTTGTACGATATCTTCAGTTTCTTGGCAATTTCTCGCATGGAATAGCCTTCATTTCTCAGAACAAGAATAGACTGACAAGTTTTAGAAGACAGTTGTTTGTTTCTTGCCATTTTGAGCCTGTAATCGAACCCACATATGCTGATGTTCCAGATACTCAACTAGTCTAAAGAAGGCCAGTTTGAATGCTTCTTTAATCAGCACAACAGTTTTCGGCTGTGCTAACAGAATTGCCATTGGAACACAGGAGTGATGGTTGCTGATAATGCCTATGTCGATATTCCATAAAAAATCTGCCGTTTCCAGCTATAGTAGTCATTTACAACATTAACAATGTCTACATTGTATTTCTGATCAATTTGATGTTATTGTAATGTGCTTTTCTTTAATACTTCTTATGGTATAGGGGACGCTTGCGTCCCACTTGGGGAAAAAAACAGGGAAAATGCAGCGCGGCAAATTCAAATAATGATATAAAATCAAACATTCATTAAATCACACATGTAAGATACTCAATTAAAGCTACACTCGTTGTGAATCCAGCCAACATGTCAGATTTTAAAAAGCTTTTCGGTGAAAGCATTAAGAAGCTATTATCTGATGATAGCACTATGTCAATAAAGAGGGTAGCATATTTCAAACCTGCAGGTGCTACACAAAACGCTGAAATAAAATATAAAACATGCATTACCTTTGATGAGCTTCTTTTGTTGGCACTCCAATATGTCCCATAAACATCACAATTATTTTTGATTAATTCCGTCCATATATACCCAAAATGTCCATTTTATAAAGCGCGTTTGATCCAGAAAAAAACAGCTTACAAAAACAGAACGTCACTACAAAACATTTCAAAAGTTGCCTATAAACTTTGCCAAAATATTTCAAACTACTTTTGTAATACAACTTTAGGTATTTTTAAACGTTAATAATCGATCAAATTGTAGACGGGGCTATCTGTGTTCAATACAGCAAGTAAACAAACCATGCTCCTTTTTACGTCTTGCGCAACTCTCAATAGGGTAACCTATTGAATAACCTCAACCAAATGAATAACCTCAACCAAATTCCAAAGACTGGTGACATCCAGTGGAAGTGGTAGGAACTGTAAAATGGTCCCTATCAAATATCCCTTGGCAAAGACACCAGAGGGAACGGTCAGAGGCAAAAAATAAAAAATATTCTGAACAGTTAGTCCTCTGGGTTTTGCCTGCTACATAAGTTCTGTTATAGTCACAGACATGATTGAAACAGTTTTAGAAACTTCAGAGTGTTTTCTATCCACATCTAATAATCATATGCATATCATATATTCCTGGCATGAGTAGCAGGATGTTGAAATTGGGCACGCTATTTATCCAAAAGTGAAAATGCTGCCCCCTATACCTTAATTGATACTACCCTTCCCGGATCCGGGTGCGTAATCATCGCCTGAAACTAATTAGCATAACGCAGCCGACATAAATATCCCTAGAAAATATTCCTATTCGTGAAAATCACAAATTAAATATATTGAGACACAGCTTAGCCTTTTGTTAATCACACTGTCATCTCAGATTTTCAAAATATGCTTTACAGCCAACGCTAGACAAGCATTTGTGTATCATAGCCTAGCATAGCATAAGGCAGCTAGCAGCAGGCAACATTTTCACGAAATAAGAAAAGCAATCAAATTAAATCATTTACCTTTGAAGAACTTCGGATGTTTTCACTCACGAGACTCCCAGTTAGATAGCAAAAGTTCATTTTTTCCAAAAATATTATTTTTGTAGGCGAAATAGCTCCTGTTTGTTCTTCACGTTTGGCTGAGAAATCGACCAGAAAATGCGGTCACTACAACGCCAAACTTTTTTTCAAAATTAGCTCCATAATATCGACAGAAACATGGCAAACGTTGTTTAGAATCACCCTCAAGGTGTTTTTCACATATCTATTCGATAATATATCCACCGGGACAATTGGTTTCTCATTAGAAGCGATTGGAATAATGGCTACTTCTGTACTTTACGCAAGATTTTCTGCGGGAGCCATCATGTGACCACTTGCTCAATGTGGTCCCTTACGGCTATTCTTCAACATAAATGCGTAAAAAGACGTCACAATGCTGTAGACACCTTGGGGAAAACGTAAGTTCATTCGTAGCCCATTCACAGCCATATAAGGAGTCATTGGCATGCAGGGCTTTCAAATTATGGGGCACTTCCTGATTGGATTTTTATCTGGGTTTCGCCTGTAACATCAGTTCTGTTGCACTCACAGACAATATCTTTGCAGTTTTGGAAATGTCAGTGTTTTCTATCCAAAGCTGTCAATTATATGCATAGTCGAGCATCTTGTCGTGACAAAATATCCCGTTTAAAACGGGAACTTTTTTTCAAGAGGTTAAGTGGTTAAAAAAACAAGTACATTTCTAAGTGAGCCCAAACATTTGAACGGTAGTGTACATCATGGATGGACGTCTCTCACTGTCTCGGATGCAATGGTTGCCCTTAGTTTGAAGATGTATTCCGGAGACAGGTGTTTTCTCCTTAGCTATCATACTCAAATTTCACTGATTTCAAAACTCGGTCCTCCAGAAAGTGGAGAGCAACACTTATGTAGTTCTAAAAATAAAAAAAAGCTGCGTTAGACGGGATTACCTACACATACTGACCAGCTCAAATAGACAGAAGCGTGCTATATGGCAGACCAATCCAAACTCATCTCTCGGCATGTCCAGCCCACTCATTATCTCAGCCAATCATGGCTAGTGGAAAGGTTTCTGCATTTCTGTGGCTAAACCAACTAGGCCCGTAATTTAAAAAAATATATATTCGTAGTTACAGATGGCATACAAGTCTGTAATTAAGGCACATGAAAGTTCACATGTTCCAGAAGGAAAATAAATACATTTTACGTTCAAATGTTCTTTGTTTCTTTCTCCTGTGACGTAGTGACCCGCGGCATACGCCTAGTTTCCTGAAATTAGGATAGAAAACTTAGTGAAACGAGAATGGAAATGTTAGTTAGGTTGACAGAAGTGGCACATACCTGATTCTGACAAGTCCATGCTTGTGTCTGGTCCACCATCATGCTACCTCAATGGACTAGACTCGTCTCGAGACTTGACCATAAAGTTTCTAAAAGGACATCCTAGATTTGAGCCAATGTCTTAAGTAGTTGAACATGTTATTACTCTAATTTTGTGAAAGTGACGAACTGACACGTTTTCATTTTCGTCAAAAACAACTATATATCGAAGGAGTGCCTTTGATTTGACGGCCTGCACAAGACGAATGTTAGACCCGGTGATGTGTTCCTACCCATGAAGTTAGCTAGCCAAAGTCACCATGACATTGCCTACAAGCTTGATCGGGGATTTCTATTGGAGAAGCAGTTTCTGCCCCTCTTCTTACTCTGTCTTTGACTAGATATCCCATTCAGAAGAATGTCCTTGTCCTTCTAAGACATTCTTCACACCCCTGCTATGCCAGATGGTTAGTTAGGCGATTTAGTTAAATTCCTTTCAATTCATGTTTCATTGGGTTTTCAGCTGGAAACAGAGCGAGAACAGGGAATGGAAGTCATGATTATGGCTCGGACAGAAAATGTTGCACTTTGTATGGACTAATCTACTGTAGCCCATGGTGATGAGTAGGGACGGGGGACGCTAGATCAGGCTGAAAGATGGGCTTGCTTCTTCATGGAGCACTGTCGCTTGGTTTTGGCCTGTTGGACTGTGATGCGGGCAGATGCCCATTTAGAATGGGAACTATACACTTGGCCTGTTCTGCCTGTACACATGCACCATGATGAATGCTTTAATGCCGAAACACATTGGTTTAATAAAGGAGCACTTTTATATTGAACTGATATTTTCCTCAGTAGCTGAATAACTATTGCACAATGAGGATAATAGGATCTACGCTATTTTGCTTTTACAATTGTAATTCATAAGTGGCAACATTACACAACACACTGGCATGGATTAATTCAAGTACATTACACTTACGCATATTTTACTATTTTATTTATTTCACCTTTATTTAACCAGGTAGGCCAGTTGAGAACAAGTTCTCATTTACAACTGCTACCTGGCCAATATAAAGCAAAGCAGTGTGACAAATACAACACAGTTACACATTTGAACATACAGTCAACAACACAATAGAAAAACCGATATACAGTGTGTGCAAATGTAGTAAGATTAGGGAGGTAAGGCAATAAATAGGCCATAGTGATGAAATAATTACAATTTAGCATTAACACTGGAGTGATAGATGTGCAGATGATGTGCAAGTAGAGATACTGGGGTTCAAAAAAAACAAAAGCAATATGGGGATAAGGTAGTTGGGTGGGCTATTTACAGATGAGCTGTGTACAGGTGCAGTGATCGATAAGCAGCTCTGGCAGCTGATGCTTATAGTTAGTGAGGGAGGTATAAGACTCCAGCTTCAGTGACTTGCAATTCGTTCCAGTCATTGGCAGCAGAGAACTGGAAGGAAAGGTGGCCAAAGGAGATGTTGGCTTTGGGGATGACCAGTGAAGTATACCTGCTGGAGCGTGTGCTACAGGTAGGAGTTGCTAGCAAAGACTTATAGATGACCTGGAGCCAGTGGGTTTGGCGACGGATATGTAGCGAGTGTCAGCCAACGAGAGCATACAGGTCACAGTGGTGGGTAGTATATGGGGTTTTAGTGACAAAACGATTGGCACTGTGATAGACTACATCCAATTTGCTGAGTAGTGTTGGAGGCTATTTTGTAAATGACATTGCCAAAGTCAAGGATCGGTAGGATGGTCCGTTTTACAAGGGT
The DNA here is from genome assembly GCF_045791955.1 of Oncorhynchus clarkii lewisi. NCBI lineage: Eukaryota > Metazoa > Chordata > Actinopteri > Salmoniformes > Salmonidae > Oncorhynchus > Oncorhynchus clarkii. Next base: position 31,415,890 of record NC_092163.1, on the reverse strand, counting down.
ATGAGTGAAGGAGGTTTGTTGTGAAATAGGAAGCCAGTTCTAGATTTAATTTTGGATTGGAGATGCTTAATGTGAGTTTGGAAGGAGAGTTTACAGTCTAACCAGACACTTAGAATATGTGAACAACTACAAATACCTAAGTCAGAACCGTCCAGAGTAGTGATGCAAGTCGGGCGGGTGGGTGAAGAGCATGCATTTAGTTATACTAGCATTTAAGAGCAGTTGGAGTCCACGGAAGGAGTGTTGTATGGCTTTGAAGCTCGTTTAGAGGTTTGTTAACACAGTGTCCAAATAAGGGCCAGATGTATACAGAATGGTGTCGTCTGCGTAGAGGTGGATCAGAGAATCACCAGCAGCAAGAGCGACAACATTGATATGTACAGAGAAAAGAGTCGGCCCGAGATCTGAACCCTGTGGGACCCCCATAGAGACTGGCAGAGGTCGGGACAACAGGCCCTCTGATTTGACACACTGAACTCTGTCTGAGAAGTAGTTGGTGAACCAAGCAAGGCAGTCATTTGAGAAACCAAGGCTATTGAGTCCGACAATAAGAATGCGGTGATTGACAGAGTCAGAAGCCTTGGCCAGGTCATTGAAGATGGCTGCACAGTACTGTCTTTTATCAATGGCGGTTATGATATCGCTTAGGACCTTGAGCGTGGCTGAGGTGCACCCATGACCAGCTCTGAAACCAGATTGCATAGAGGAGAAGGGTGGGATTTGAAATGGTCAGTGATCTGTTTGTTAACTTGGCTTTCAAAGACTTTAGAAAGGTAGGGTAGGATGGATTTAGGTCCCTAACAGTTTGGGTCTAGAGTGTCTCCCCCTTTGAAGAGGGGGATGACCGCGGCAGCTTTCCAATCTTTAGGGATCTCAGAGATACGAAAGAGAGGTTGAACAGGCTAGTAATAGGGGTTGCAACAATTTCGGCTGATAATATTGGAGAGGGTCCAGATTGTCTAGCCCAGCTGATTTGTAGGGGTCCAGATTTTGCAGCTCTTTTAGAATGTCAGCTATCTGGATTTGGGTGAAGGAGAAGCGGGGGGGGGGGGACTTGGGTAGGGGTAGCCAGGTGGAAAGCTTGGCCGACCGTAGAAAAATGCTTTTTGAAATTCTCAATCCTATCCTAGATTCAATCTAATATATTTTTGCACTATTGGTTAGAGCCTGTAAGTAAGCATTTCACTGTAAGGTCTTCCTTCACCTGCTGTATTTGGCGCACGTAACAAATTAACTTTGATTTGATTTATTTAGTTTCTTAGCCTCAGTGCAGTGGGCAACTGGAAGGAGGTGCTCTTATTCTAAATGGACTTTACAGTGGACAAATCCTTTTGGAACTAGTGCTACAGGATGCAAATTTCTGTATGAAAAATCTAGTCTTTGCTTTCCTGTCTGACTGTGTATATTGGTTCCTGACTTTTCTGAGAAGTTGCATATCACGGGGGCTATTCGATGCTAACGCCACAGGATGTTTTTGTGCTGGTCAATGGCAGTCAAGTCGAGTGAATCAGGGGCTATATCTGTTCTTAGTTCTACATTTTTTGATTGGGGCATGCTTTTTTAAGATTGTGAGGCAGTGATTGCTGAGATCCGGGTTGAAGACAGCAGAGGTGTATTTAGAGGGCAAGTTGGTCAGGAGGGTGACCATGTTTACAGATTTGGGGTTGTACCTGGTGGGTTCCTTGATAATTTGTGTGAGATTGAGGGCGTCTAGTTTAGATTGTAGAACTGCCGGGGTGTTAAGCATATCTCAGTTTACGTCACCTAACAGAATGAACTCTGAAGATAAATGGGGGGCAATCAATTCACATATAGTGTCCAGGGTACAGCTGGGAGCAGAGTGGGGTCTATAACAGGCAGCAACAGTGAGAGATTTATTTCTGGAGAGATTCATTTTTAAAATTAGAAGCTCGAACTGTTTGGGCATAGACCTGGAAAGTATGACAGAACTTTGCACGCTATCTCTGGAGTTGATAGAACTGCCAAAGGGGGAAGAGTTGCGATATTGACGGAAAATGTTGTAGTTGGGTATGGAAATCTCAGAATTTTTGGTGGCCTTCCTAAACTGGAATTCAGACACGGCAAGGATATCAGGGTTGGTGGAGTGTGCTAAAGCAGTGAGTAAAACAAATTTAGGAAGAAGGCTTCTGATATTAACATGCATGAAACCAAGGCTTTTTCAGTTACAGAAGACAACAATTGAGAGTTCCTGGGGACACGCAGGGTCTGGGTTAACCTCCACATCACCCGAGGAACAGAGGGGGAGTAGGATGAGGGTACAGCTAAAGGCTATCAAAACCGGTCATCTAGTGCGTTTGGGACAGAGAATAAAAGGAGCGGATTTCTGGACGTGGTAGAATAGATTCAGGGCATAATGTACAGACGGGTATGGTGGGGTGTTTTACTACCCAGGCACTGGGTGATGATAAGAGAGGTTGCATCTCTGGATGCGCTAGTTATGCTGTGTGAGGTCACCGCATGTGTGGGAGTTGGGACAAAGGAGATGTCTGAGGTATGTTGAGTGGGACTAGGGGCTCCGCAGTAAACTAAAACAATGATAACTATCCTAAACAACAGTATACAAGGCATATTGACATTTGAGAGAGACATAAAGCGAGGCATAAAGCAATCACAGGAGTTGATTGGGAGAGGTATGACAACGGGTAAGACAACAACAGCTAATCAGCTAAGACAGCCACTACAGGTAAAATGGCGATGAATAATGGGCAGGGAGGGCCGGTTAACTACACGCAGGGCCTGAGTTTGGGGCTGTGGCCGACAGATAAACCCCAAAAAATAAACAAAATGGAGTACTGTGATTAATGAACAGTCCAGCAGGCATCAGCTATGCAGTTATGTAGCCAAGTGAACAGCAATAGATGGAACAGGTAAGCCGCGGGGTAGTCATTACTACGCTAGCACGCGGGAGACACAGCGTTTAAAGTTAGAAGGCCGGTGTTAGTAGAAGCGTCTGCTCCGACGTCCGGCAAAGGCCGGTTGATGGCACAGCGGATGGAGTTCTGTCGGCAGACCAGTTGTGGTGGTACAGTGGGGCGCCGTGTCGACAAAGGGTCCAGGCCAGATGGCGAAAGAGGTATTGTAGTTGTAGTAATTTTGTTTGCTAGCTTTGGGGCAGGAGCGTTAGCCACTATAGCCAATCGGTGGCAGCTAGCTAACAGCGATGATCCGATGCAGAGCTTACGGCAAGGATCCAGTGGAGTAGTGGATTCTAGCCGTTTTGGGGTAGAGTCCGCGAGGCATCAGCTGTGTAGCCGAGTGATCACTGAGTAGGCTGGGAGGTGGGCCTGGCTCAGAGCTAGCTTTGGGGCTGGGTCACTCGGTAGCAGGTAGCTAGCTAGCTGTGATGATCAGGAGTAATGGTCCAGGGCTTATGGCAGGAATCCGGCATTGTAGTGGAGAAAGCAGTCTGATACTGGCAGGCTGGCAAGTATTATCCAGGCTAAAAAACGGCAGGTGGCTGGCAGTGGCTGACAATGACTAAATAGCTAGTAGCTGGTTAGCTTCTGATGGCTAGCTCCTGATGGAGGTTCTGGCTATAAGGTCTAAAAAAAATTGCAGATCCGTATCACATTGGGTGAGGTGGGTTAACGGAAGGTATATTTAATTTAAAAATGGAAAAGAGATTGAAAAGAAATGACAAACCACGTCTGCACTGCTACGCCATCTTGGATATTACACAATAAAGTGTAATAAAGGAGAACAAGGCTACTCAATGGAATAAATCCAAATACTCCTGATATCGTTCTTAAAAGATAATTGGAGGAACAATGTTTTTAAGTGTAGGAACAGAAAAAAAAAAATTGGACAACCTTACAGGTACATTAAGACTAATTTGTGGAAAACATCATCTCATCTCGCTGCAAGCTCATCAAAAGTGCACCATCTTTACATTTTTGTACTTTTATGATCAACTATTCAATCTGTGGACCATCTGTTTAGTAGTCCTTTATGTATGTTTCTCTGGTAACACAAAAGATAAACTGAATATGATGTAGCCTATACCTCATCACTGCACTGATTGTGCTAGCTAGACGCTCCTGTGACCATGTCTGTTTTATTTTACCCAATCTTCTAACATTGGCACTAGGTGTACAGTAAAAGGCAATAGACTGGTTGACAAATGTCATATTGTGGTTTGTCGGTACAGGGCCGGCGCTATGGAGATGACAAAGCTGGAAATGCACTTAACCCTAAATCTTGAGCAAGGCACTTAACCCTAATTGCTCCAGGGGTGCTGAACAATGGCGACCCTGGCCACTCCCTGCTGCTGTGCCATGGGGAGTTTGGATATGCTAAAATCACATTTCCATTATACTTGTGTGTAACAAGACAAATATAAGCACCCACACTAATAATAATAATAATAATAATAATAATAATAATAATAATAATAATTATTATTATTATTATTATTATTGTTAACCTTTTGAGTTCCAAGTATCTTAACGGTTGCCCCAGCGTGAGTTGTTTTATGCACACGATTTCAGAATGCACTCACTGTTCCAAAATGTGATTATTACGCAACAGGACAGTTAACACGTGCTGCCAGCTAATTATTTATAGGCTATGTTTCAACTTGTCAATTTCAAATGATTTTCTAACAAGTTGTATTTTCTAACAACAGTTTGAATTGAGTTGTGTTCCGCCTCCTCATTAATTCACATAGAAATAGCCCATTTCAGTGTTGCGGACAATTTGTTTGAAGTTTTACTGAGCCGGACAAACCTCCCTCTTCGAGCAGAGCCCTTCCCCATTTTTTCCACACATCAAGAATGCAGATATTTGCGTAGTCTTGCACGAATTGGTACATTTTCTGGCTGGTGCTCGCATTGCCTCCATTGTTTCCCTTACAAATAATAACTTTGGACATGTGTGCATTCCTATCAAAGTGAGTGCCTTATTGTCTTTATATCATGTAGTTGTTTCTACTGTAGCATGATGTGTATATATGGAGCATAATGTATTTACAGTTTTATTCACATGTTTTCAAGTACCGGTGAGAAATAATGCATTCCTATTATAATGGCAACCTATGTGCTTAAAATACTTTTTTGAAGGTTGTACTGATTATGATGAGCTAATGCTAAGCTATGTGTGGTGCCATTATACAATGCGTTCAGGGTGTCACGTAATCTGCGAGACCAAAATGTTATAATGAGGTGAAGGAATGGCTCACTCATCTTTCAAGTAAACTTCCGGAAGTGAATGAAGGGAAGTGAATGATCGTAGACGACACACCCCCTCCAACATGCAAACTGCAAACAGACCAAACTCATCTAGTCTCTTATTTTTTGTTGACGGGAAAAACCAACAAGGCTGCGCGCACTATCTACCCATTGTCAGATTACTTTAGATTTCTATAAAGTGTTTTACTCAATTATTTTGATCAATGTTGAGCTCACCCGTGATGTGATTAATTATAAATAGTAATTGCTATTAACTTGCTATTAACTAATTAATATTGTGGTTTCTGTCAGCCGAGAGCTGTCTAAATATGACTGTTTGTGTTACGTCAATATTTCCTCAGTTAGCTTACAATATTTCCTATTGTAGCTTACATTTTCCGGTTTCAAATAAAATTGTATTTGTCACATACACATGGTTAGCAGATGTTAATGCTAGTGTAGTGAAATGCTTGTGCTTCTAGTTCCGACAATGCAGTAATAACCAACGAGTGATCAAACCTAACAATTTCACTACAGCTACCTTATACACACACAAGTGTAAAGGGATGAAGAATATGTCCATAATGAGATATGAATGAGTGATGGTACAGAACGGCATAGGCAAGATGCAGTAGATGGTATCGAGTACAGTGTATATACATATGAGATGAGTAATGTAGGGTATGTAAACATTATATTAAGTGGCATTGTTTAAAGTGGCTAGTGATACATTTTTTTTTACATGTATGGCAGCAGCCACTCAATGTTAGTGGTGGCTGTTTAACAGTCTGATGGCCTTGAGATAGAAGCTGTTTTTCAGTCTCTTGGTTCCTGATTTGATGCACCTGTACTGACCTCTCCTTCTGGATGATAGCGGGGTGAACAGGCAGTGGCTCGGGTGGTTGTTGTCCTTGATGATCTTTATGGCCTTCCTGTGACATCGGGTGGTGTAGGTGTCCTGGAGGGCAGGTAGTTTGCCAACAGTGATGCGTTGTGGAGACCTCACTATCCTCTGGAGAGCCTTACGGTTGTGGGCGGAGCAGCTGTCGTACCAGGCGGTGATACAGCCCGACAGGATGCTCTCTATTGTGCTTTTGGTGACAAGCCACATTTCTTCAGCCTCCTGATGTTGAAGAGGCGCTGCTGCGCCTTCTTCACCACGCTGTCTGTGTGGGTGGACCAATTCAGTTTGTCCGTGATGTGTACGCCGGGGAACTTAAAACGTTCTCCCCTCCACTACGGTCCCGTCGATGTGGATAGGGGGGTGCTCCCTCTGCTGTTTCCTGAAGTCCACAATCATCTCTTTGTTGACGTTGAGTGTGAGGTTATTTTCCTGACACCACTCTCCGAGAGCCTTCACCTCCTCCCTGTAGGCCGTCTCGTCGTTTTTGGTAATCGAGCCTACCACTGTAGTGTCGTCTGCAAACTTGATGATTGAGTTGGAGGCGTGCATGGCCACGCATGGGACTATCATTTTCTTTTCAACAGGACAATGACCCAACACACCTCCAGGCTGTGTAAGGGTAGTTGACCAAGAAGGAGAGTGATGGAGTGCTGCATCAGATGACCTGGCCTCCACAATCACGTGACCCTCAACCCAATTGAGATGGTTTGGGATGAGTTGGACCGCAGAGCGAAGGAAAAGCAGCCAAAAATTGTTCAGCATAAGTGGGAACTCATTCAAGACGACTGTTCAAAAAGAAAATCCAGGTGAAGCTGGTTGAGAGAATGGCAAGAGTGTGCAAAGCTGTCATCAAGGCAAAGGGTGGCTACTTTGAAGAATTTAAAATATGTTTTAATTTGTTTAACACTTTTTTTTTGGTTACTTCATGATTCCATATGTGTTATTTCATAGTTTTGATGTCTTCATTATTATTCTACAATGTAGAAATAAAGAAAAACTCTTGAATGAGTAAGTTTGTCCAAAATGTTGACTGGTACTGTATATATTTTGAATAAAGATCTTAGTTCAACGCAGAAAATCATTCAAACAAACTCCGATGGGTTTTCAAAAATGTTTCCCGAAATATTTGCATACAGTCACAAACCCTTCTGCTGCTGCGGTCAATCAATGGCCATGGCATTGAATATTTTCTTCAAAGAGAGGATGCCGTATTAAGATGCATAATGTAGACAAAACTACTGAAAATAGCCTTTTACAAGATGAAATCATGACGTGAGCATTTAGGAGACAATGGACATATAGGCTTATAGAAAGAATCAACGAACTCGCGCACACCCCAGTAAAAGCACCTGTCAATCAAGGCCACCAGCGTATGTCAGGCACAATCAAATATTTCTCCTGTCCTTAAAATGTATTTAAAAAAAGCAAGGCCTACCTTAGGCTTAGCTGAAAGTAGGTTATAAGATAATGAATTGAAAAGGAAAGTTTGAATTGGACAGCTATGCTAGTATGAAGATGAAATTGACAATCATTAAAATGGGAAACAAATACTAGTAACATGTCCATAACTTTTTTTTATCAGCTGATTATCGAGGAGAGAAGTGTTGGAAAGATTTGGGGAAGGGTAACTAAACATTTCTGCAGCGTTGAAGGTCCCTAAGAACACCGTGCCCTCCATCATTCTTAAATGGAAGAACTTTGGAACCACCAAGACTCTTCCTAGAGCTGGACGCCCAGCCTAACTGAGCAATTGGGGGAGAAGGGCCTTGGTCAGGTAGGTGACCAAGAACCCGATGGTCACTCTGACAGAGCTCCAGAGTTCCTCTGTGGAGATGGTTGTCCTTCTGGAAGCACTCCACCAATCAGGCCTTTATGGTAGGGTGGCCAGACGGAAGCCACTCCTTAGTAAAAGGCACATGAGTTTGGAGTGTGCCAAATGGCACCTAAAGGACTCCTCTGCCCATGAGAAACAAGATTCTCTGGTCTGATGAAACTCCATCCCTGTGGTGGCAGCAACATGCTATGGGGACACAGGAAAACGACCCTAAGCACACAGCCAAGACAATACAGGAGTGGCTTTGGGACAAGTCTCTGAATGTCCTTGGGTGGCACTCAGCCCCGGACTTGAACCCGATCAATCGAACATCTCTTGAGACCTGAAATAGCTGGGCAGCGACGCTCCCCATCCAACCTGACAGAGCTTGCTTGAGAGGATCTGCTGAGAAGAATGGGAGAAACTCCCCAAATACAGGTGTGCCAAGCTTGTAACGTCATACCCAAGAAGACCCAATGCAGCAATCGCTGCCAAAGGTGCTTCAACAAAATACTGAGTAAATGGTCTGAATACTTATGTAAATGTGATATTTCAGTTGTAATGTTTTATACATTTGCCAAAATGATGGCGTATTGTGTGTAGATTGAGGAGAAAAAAACGATTTTAATCCATTTTAGAATAAGGTTATAAATTAACAAAATATGGAAAAAGTAAAGGTGTCTGAATCCACATTCAAAGTAAGCTGTGTGGTACACGGGTGAGGTTCTCTTCTTCCTCTCCTTCCACTTTCCTCTCGCTCCACTCCTCCCTTGAGAATTAAAAAGGGTATCGTTAGAAAGGTTAACTTCCCCTCTATTACAGTAAAATAATATGACCGGTTCTGTTGGATCAAACCTCAAATGGAAATAGCCTGTTGAAACCACTTGCCAGAGAGGAAGAAGTGATTTCTCATCTTTGTTGTTGTGAGTGGCAGGGGGAGGGGCTTGGTATGTGTGTAAACCAAAACCTGTCCAAAATAAACCCAATGCATTTCTATTGGCTTATTTTGGCCCTAAGTTTGTCGCCTGCCTTCCTTCCTTTGGGACATCAGGACTTGACATTAAGGCTTACCCGCTTGTCCAGGGGCAAGTCCCCCCAAAAAATACTTGAACAACCAGATTTCAGATGTCCGAATGGACAAGTAAAAAATCACAATCAAACAATTACTTCGATCAGAATTGGATCAGGCTGCCACTGTTCAAGGTTGACATTCTGAGTATATTGCCCATATATTTATTATAGCCTATTTCAATGAATGTGTTGTTTTACACAAAGCAAGAGGACAATGTATACAGAGCTAAGTTTCACCAAAGCAGCACAAAATAGCTGGTCAGAATGATTATTATTATTATATATATTTTTTCTCTCTGGTAAATGATCTGGGACAATAGCCAAAGTCCAGTTTTATAACGGACACTCCGGTCTTATTGTTTGTTGTAGAAGCCCAAATGTTATATTTTCTCGAAATTTGTTATGAATGACTTGGCATATTAACACTAGAATGGCCACTGACGTTTTGATTTTGTACAAAAAAAAATCACCCCCTTCCCTGACTGTTCCTAAATGTTTGTATTTTACACTGCTTATTTGTCAGAATTTTGAAATCACAAACAGAGTATTTAGAGCCTTTTTACCTGTTCCTAACTTAACCTGCCAACCCAATGTGCTGTAGGCTGTGGTACCCAGCCAGGGGCTAATTCGTCTCTCACTCCTCACTGAATGAATGACAAATAGATGAATTGGAGATAATTTAATTTAAATTAGGCATAACTGAATGATAAGGAGGGCGAAGAGTTTGATTTTAATTTAGAAAGACAATAGTGTAATAATGAGTTTATGCCTTCATCAGCAGCAAATAATTTGAAACGCGCCTTGGGGGTTGATACCATTCTCTTTTACATTTTACTTTGTAAAAATAAGCTGTTACAGGACTGTTTTAATTACTGTAACTCTTTAATATAATTTATTGTAAGGGAAACAAAAAACATGGTATGTGTTAGAGTGGGCCTTTAGAATAATGCAAAACATATCCTCGACTCTATCCAACTTGATTTGTGGGAAACGAACGATGCCAGTCAGCCTGCGCAGCCGGCCCGTCGAAACAACACCTAAACTATATCACAACTAATTTCACTCATAATAAGAGTTGGCCTATAGACAAGATTTAAATGGACAAAAATCTGATGAGTGACAATATTAGGCCCTATCAGTTGTCAAATTGTACATGAAAAGATGGGGGCATCTTGTTATTTACAGATGCAGGGAAAGGGTCATCACTTTGATTTCTATAAAGTATGTGAAGGAGCACATTCTACTGTTTCTATTACACTTACTTTTGTCAAATAACTCATAATTCAAGAGGTGTGCAGTTTTATTTCCAAATGTCACTTTTTCCAAGGATATCCATGCTGTCCATGCTTTCATCACCTTACCACTTACGCGGCAGCATTGACATTCGTATTACACTTTACAGCTTTACCCCATTTCATTGAGCCCCAATCTGTAGGTAAAGCTGTACAGTGCAATATGAATGTCAATATGTGCCTGTACTGTGTCCCTGCCCTCTCTCTCTGTCCCTAGCTAGCTCGCTATGAAAGATGCAAGTATCTGTGTTCTCGGAACTATGGCAACTAATCAGTCTCATCCGCTCCAAAAATACTGAATCTTAGGAGTCGATTCCGAGTGGAATGAAATCTTGACACTCAGAAATGAGAGTCGAGGAATCAATTATTTTGGAGTTGACTCTACACAACTACATCATCATCATTAACACTGCTGGAAAAATGGCAGAGAAAGGCAAGCAACAACAGCAAAGTCCTTTATGGCAATACTTTGAGAAGCGAAATGAGAAGGAAATGCAAACTGCGAGGTGAAATTTAGGTACGTTAATGGTAACACGTGCAGTGCTTAACCATCTGAAAGGGATGAGACGCAAATCATTGCTGGCAGCAGCACAGCTGCATTGTAAATTTATACGGGAAACCGATGGCTGTTTTAAACGGGGTCTCAAACCTAAAGGGCTTTCAAACCATGAGAAAACAAGATTCTCTGGTCTGAATAAACTAAGATTGAACTTTTTGGCATGAATGCCTAGCATCACGTCTGGTTGGTGGAACCCTGGTACCATCCCTACTGTGAAACATGGTGGCAGCATCATGCTATGGGGATGTTTTTCAGCGGCAGGGACTTTCAGGGTTGAGGGAAAGCTGAACAGAACAAAGTACATAGATCCTTGACGAAAACCTGCACCAGAGTGCTCAGGACCTCAGACGGGGGCAAATGTTCACCTTCCAACAGGACAACGACCCTAAGCACACAGCCAGAGCCCAGACTTAAACCAGATCAAACATCTCTTTAGAGACCTGAAAATAGCTGTGCAGCGACGCTCCCCATCCAACCTGACAGAGCTTGAAAGGATCTGCAGAGAAGAATGGGAGAAACTCCCCAAAAACAGGTGAGCCAAGCTTGTAGCGTCATTCCCAAGAGACAGCATTCAACCATGGAAAGATGTCTGGGAATATGGCTGAATATAAACAGTGTAGTTATTCAATCGCTCCCTATCCCAATCTGCTGTCCCCACATGCTTCAAGATGACCACCCTTGTTTCTGTACCCAAGAAGGCAAAGATAACTGAACTAAGTTACTATCGCCCCGTAGCATTCACTTCTGTCATCATGAAGTGCTTGGAGAGACTAGTCAAGGATCAAATCACCTCCAGACTTACCTGCCACCCTAGACCCACTTCAGTTTGCATACCCCAACAGGTCCATAGATGATGCAACCGCCATCGCTATCATTGGCCACTTTAATAAATGGATCACTAGTCACTTTAATGACACTTTAATAATGTTTACATATCTTGCATTTCTCATATGTTTCTACTGTATTTTATACCATGTATTGCATCTTACCTATGCTGCTCGGCCATCTCTCATCCATATAAATATATGTACATATTCTTATTCCATCCCTTTATATTTGTGTGTATAAGGTAGTTGTGAAATAGTTAGATTACTTGTTAGATATGACTGCACTGTCGGAACTAGACGCACAAGCATTTCGCTACACTCGCATTAACATCTGCTAACCATGTGTATGTGACCAATAATTTTTTGGGGTGGCACAGCTAGCACTGCGATGCTGTGCCCTAGACCACTGCGCCACCCGGGAGGCCCCGTGACAATGACTTTAGGCTGTAATCGCTGCCAAACGTGCTTCAACAAAGTACTGAGTGAAGGGTCTGAATACTTGTGTAAAATGATATATTTCAGTTTTTATTTTGTTTTTGCTTTGTCATTATGGGGTATTGTGTGTAGATTGATTGTGGGAATTAGTTTTGGGTATAAGGCTGTAACATAACAAAATGTGGAAAAAGTCAAGGGGTCTGAATACTTTCCGAATGCGCAGTAGTAGAATTCGATGCACACTTTTCCACAATGCATTAGAAGAGGTGTGCTGCGAGTGATAGGCCCTAGTTCTCTTCAAGTAGCCAAACTTAATTGGGGAGATACCCGAAGCTTCTACCTTGGTGTTCAAATGTATGCTAAGTAGCTTTTGTTCTCTTTAAAATGATCATGAGTATTGCATCACAGGCTAGCTTCATCTTTGAAAACAGAAGTGTTATTTTCTGTTTTCTCACTGAAAAGTATTCCTTGTTCTCTTGTCAGAGCTTTAAAACGAAACACTAAAACATCTTTTGATTTCTGAATGTGTCGGCACCAGTGACTCGGGATGTAGCTGCGTTATTGATGTCATGTTAATCAGGCATATGGATTGTTTTAGTTTGGTAGGCTAATCTACCTATTTTCATGTATGGATCAAGCCTTAGCAGTCGTTCTGATCTTGTTTCCAATGATCAGTGCTTTACTTTTTTATTAGGTTGCAGTCTGGCGGTTCTGAGTTTGCGATGCACCTGACTATCAACATTTTTCTGTGCAATAGCATTTTGATTTTAATATTTGAAACGTTTTGATGTGTGTGTGTGTGTGTGTGTACTAGGCTTTGATTTAATTAATATGTTGTGGCAGTTTGGTTTCACTAATAAATATGTTGAAATGGAACCAAATGATCTGTTTCTGTCTTCTATCCTATTTTAAAAAAAATGACTGATGGGATTCATGGTCTGCTACGTTATAGGTCAAATGTGTAATTATGCCTATAACTCCATTCCTATTATATTCAAAGTTTAGAGAAATTAATCAAATTGGAAATTAGCTATTTTCAGGCTGGTTAGTGCGATGCATGTCTGTTGAATATGGAAAACTCCACCCACACCGGCCGTGCCGCAACTACTTAGCCAATCAGGAGCCGCTACTCCGTGATGTATTGTTGTCTCTACCTTCTTGCCCTTTGCTGTTGTCTGTGCCCATTAATGTTTGTACCATGTTTTTTGTGTTGCTACCATGCTGTGTTGTCATATGTTGCTGCCTTGCTATGTTGTTGTCTTATAGGTCTCTCTCTTTATGTTGTGTTGTCTCTCTTGTCGTGATGCTTGTTTTGTCCTATATTTTAATTAAATTGTATAATTTTTTTTATCCCAGCCCCTGTCCCATCAGGAGGCTTTTTTTCCCCTTTTGGTAGGCTGTCATTGTAAATAAGAATTTGTTCTTAACTGACTTGCCTAGTTAAATAAAGTAAAATACTGCAGTGCAGGCCGTGGCATACTGTATCATTTTTACTAAACTGTACGTGCTAAATAGTGTGCAACAATGAGTAAATAGTATGTAGTATGGCTGTGTCCGAATACCCAATGTCTTTAGGGAGGTAGCATGGGGGAAACATTGACCTGGCTGCAGTTGTGGCGATCGACAGCTCAGAAGGCTGTATTGATTCATAGGGAATTTGATTGCAGGCAGCTTCTGTGTGGTCGACAGAGTTGGCTTGCATGCGAGTACACTGCAGCACGTCACTAGGGGCTGCGTGTGCGTGCCGCCGTGCGTTTGTTTGTGTGTGTGTGTGCAGTCGCTAGTACATGGGATACGTAGAGCCATGAAGCCTCAGAACAGTGTGCCGGCAGCTTTGTGGTTCTGGAGACAGGAGCCTGGATGGATTTGACAGGGATAGTGACAGACCGAAGTCATGGAAGGAAGTGGTATGAAGGAATATTATTTTGTCTCAGACAAAAAGCCATGTTTTTTTTTTGTATTTTTCAGTTTTTGCGCTGCCAGTTTGGCTGTTTGCAGCCTTGCCCATTGTTTGCAAACTGGTGAACGTTCTATGAGTGGGTTAAGACCTCAGTTCGGCTGGCGCCTAGTTGAGCTTGGCTAGGCGAACCGAACCGAACGAGTGCTTGAGAAAAAAAAAAAAAAGTGACAATCTGTCATTCATTTTGACGTTTTTGCCCGAGGAGATCTTAGTCACGCAATTTTGCATCTGACTTGGATGTTTGTGCAGTTTTTCTCAAGTGAAAACATTTGCACGAGGACGAGTCATCTCTCATTGAATAACAACATGCACTTCATTGAGGAATCCCTACTGTTGACCAATCGCTGATGATGGGGCGTAGACTTCGGCTACTGACTTCTGCTTGCCTGGTGAAAAATATAGTGTGCCTGAACAGCCAGAAAAACCCTTGCCGAAGTCCAAAACGAACGAAAACGTCACTAAATGTCGTCATAATATGTGCACAAACTGTTTTGTCTGAAAAGCATGTGGACACCTTTAGTAGGTGTCATTTACATCATAAGTGCAGTGGTTCGTCCTTTAAAAGTTGCAGCGTACTGCAGCACAGCTTGCGTGGTGCCGCAAAATTCTATGGCACGTTATTTAAGTGCCAAGCACTGGTACCATTAATGCTAGTTAGTGCTAGTTTGACCATGAGGGCATCTTTGAGAAGCATTTGATAGCCTTCATTAGTTGTTGAACTAGAGAATTTAAAACTTTTTTTGTAAGAACATTGTATATGGGACTAATTTTAAGAGATTTTGCTTAGTTAATTTGGTTAATATTATGGTGTTTCTATTCCAAGAAAAACGAAAAACCCTCTGGATTTCCGTTAGGATGGAACAGAAAATATGGCGCTGTATAATGTGACGGTCGGGAGTAGGCTACAGTACTGGGCTATTTAGTTAAAGAATCCCCGTGTCGTGCGGGCACGTGGGAGACGGGTTCAATTCCCCGATGGGGAGGAAGAAGTAGTCTGTCCTTTCTAAATAAGAATTTGTTCTTAACTGACTTGCCTAGGTAAATAAAGGTTACACTAAGAGCTTAACATTTATACACTAACCAAGACCTGAACAGAGATTCAGTCAAAATAAAACATCTCATTGATTTATCAAGACCAGTCCCCATGCATGCAGTGCAAAACGTTGTAGGCTATTGCTTCTAACTTCAATATGATCTTTAAATAAGACCACCACTTTTAACAGCACATTACTCAACACTAGTAAGATTCATGTCGCTTATGGTAGCCCTACAGAGTGTCAAAAAATATGACGTGACTCTCTGCCAATAATTACATATAGAGGATCGGATTATTGGAAGATTTCTAAATACAAACCAAAAGCCGCCTCATGAGTCTCCCAGTGGCGGCCGGCACAGGTATCTGTAGCAACTCATTTTGCATTGCTATGCAGTGACTTAGACAGCCGTGCCACTGGAGAGGCCCCTTCCACGAAGTATCAAAATACAGAGTCTCCAAAATGGCCTCAAACCTTTTTTAACTAAAGTGTGCAATTTGTAATCTGTATAAAGGCCAAAATAATATTTGAAGGCCAAAACATTTATTTCTGTTTTTAGAGGGAGAGAAATGCTGGGCCAATTGTGCGCCATCCTATAGACTCCCAATCACGGTCGGCTGTGATACAGAATAGGGGATACAGCTGGAGAACTGCAAGGCAATCCCATTGTGCGCCACTCGGGAGCCATTACCAATATGACCAATATATATTGTCCTGATAATAACAGGGTTAATAATATATCTGTGAGAATATCCAATGGGCTTTTATATAATTCTAAATTAATAATCGCTTTGTGTAAAAATAATATATTTAGGAGATTTTGATTTTTGTACAACGTGATCGGTCGGGAGTGGGCTACACTACTACAGTAAGAGTAAAATAATAAAAACCTTATTGTAACAACAGTTTTAGTAAGTAATACTGAAGTCGTGCACAATTATCAGTTTCTGTTTTAGGTTTATGTCGCCCATTCATTGTCAGTTAGACACAGTAGACCCAAAAGCATAATCAGTGCTCCCCCTTGTAATCAACTCCCCCTTGCGCTGGTCTGGAGCAATGAAGTGGTGGCACACAGGGTACCGTATTAAATCACAAATGACCTCTAAGTACCGCAGCATAGTCGCAAAACTTTTAGAGGAGAAACCACTGTACCATGGTATGTTTTCATGTCCTATTAATGACTTTCTGTCTAGGCTATATGAATTGTAGAAAACCCTTACAGTGCTACTGGGCATTTTCTCTCCGCTCTCTCTAACTCACAAACTCTGGGACACCTTTTCACTTTGCAGAGGAAGGGTAACAATTTATTTTTTATTTTTTTAGTACCCTTCCCCAGATCTGTGCCTCGACACAATCCTGTCTCGGAGCTCTACTGACAATTCCTTTGACCTCATGGCTTGATCTTTGCTCTGACATGCACTGTCAACTGTGGGACCTTTTATATAGACAGGTGTGCCTTTCCAAATCATGTCCAATTAATTGAATTTACCACAGGTGGACGTCAATCAAGTTGTAGAAACATCTCAAGTATGATCAATGGATACAGGATGCACCTGAGCTCAATTTTGAGTCTCATAGCAAAAGGTCTGAATACTTATGTAAATATGTTATTTCTGTTTTTTATTTTTAAATTTTCAAAGAAATCTAAACCTGTTTTCACTTTGTCATCATGGGGTATTGTGTGTAGAATAATTATTTAATCAATTTTAGAATAAGGCTCTAATGCAACAAAATGTGCAGGGGTCTGAATATCTTTCCGAATGCCCTGTATCAGGAGTTCACTTGCTATATAATGAAGCACATGCAACCTTTACCGTCGATTCATTTCTTCCCAACTCTTTCTTTCCCCTCCTTGCCTCTTTTGACCTCACAATCACAAGGCAGGCAATACGCTTGACCTCCTCTTTTACGACAGACTGTTCACCTACTAATCTCACCCCCATCCAGGTCTCTGATCACTACTTTGTTTCCTTTTCTGTCTGCCTCTAGCTACTCAGCCCATAACCCAGATGGCCATGCCCCATTGCAATCTTCGCTGTCTCTCTCCCACTACTCTTCTCCTCTTCTCTCCTCTTCTATCTCCCGTCTGCTATATCCTTCCGCCTCTTCGACCCTACTCTCCTTCCTTTCCGCGTCCTATGACTCGCACTGTCCCCTTTCCTCCCGGACGGCTCCGCTCTCCCCTCCTGGCTGAGTGACTGTTTGAGTTTACAGAACAGGGCTACAGGCGGCTGAGCGAAAGTTGAGAAAAACGAAACTTCCGATCAACCTTCCACTCCCTCTTCTCAACCTCTGTATGCGCTGCTAAAGCCACTTTCTATCGCTCTAAATTTCAAGCTTCTGCCTCCGAACATCCGTCTCCCTCCTTAATCCTCTACCCCCCTCCTCCCGTACTGCGGATGACTTTGTCAACCACTTTGAGAAGAAGGTTGACGACGTCCTTTCCTCATTAACTCAGCCTATTGAGTCCGTTTGTCCCATTCACACAGAACTACCCTACGCCTTGACCTCTTTCTCCCCTCTATCTCTCTCCAGATCCTGCTACTAGTGAGGTCCGGACGCCTGACAACTTGCCCGCTCGACCCTATCCCCTTCTCCCTTTTCCAGACCATCTCTGGAGACCTTTTCCCAATCCTTACTTCCCTCATCAACTCATCCCTGACCACTGGCTGTGTCCCCTCTGACTTAAAAATGGTCCAGAGTTGCTCCCCTTCTCAAGAAACCAACACTCGACCCCTCTGACGTCAAAAACTACAGACCATTATCCGTTCGTTATTTTCTTACCAAAAAACGTGACACGTGCTGTCTGACCAACTCTCTCACTCAGAACGATCTTCTTGACCCTAAGCAGTCAGGTTTCAAGCTGGGTCATTCAACCGAGGTGACATAGAGAGGATCTGTGTCTGCACCACGTACTCTCACTACTGGTGTCCCCTAGGGCTCGGTTCTAAGCCCTCTCCTCTTTTCTCTATACACCAAGTCAATCTGCTCCAACATATTCTCACATGGTCTCTCCTATCATTGTTATAAGGATGACACTCAACTTTTTTTCTCCTTCCCCCCTGCGTGCCTGGCAGATATCTCAGCTTGGACGTCGGCCCTCAAGCTCAACCTCGACAAGATGGAGCTGCTCTTCCTCCCTGGGAAGGCCTGCCCGATCCAAGACCTCTCCAACACTCTAGGGTGTCCCCCTCCCAGAGTGCAAAGAACTGAAAACATCATAGCATTGACTCGCTCCTGCAGGCTCATTCTCTACAACATCCATAGAGTACGACCCTACCTCACACAGGAAGCGGCGCAGGTCCTAATCCAGGCACTTGTCCTCTCCCGTCTGGACTACTGCAACTCGCTGTAGACTGGGCTCCCCGTTTGTGCCATCACACCCCTGTAACTTAGGCTGCAGCCCGCCTGGTGTTGAACTTTCCCAAGTTCTCCCATGTCACCCCGCTCCTCTGTACACTCCGCTGGCTTCCAGTCTCGCATCCACTACAAGACCATGGTACTTGCCTACGGAGCAGCAAGAGGACCTGCCCCTCCCCACCTTCAGGCTATGCTGAAACCAGAGTTCCCCGTTCTGCCACCTCTGGTCTCGTTACTTTTTTCCTTCTTACTAGATCTGGCTTTGCTGATAGCTACTTTATTGAGTAACAATTTACATAATATGACTGTGAGGTGTGGTTGTCCCACTTAGCTATCTTAAGATTAATGTAATAACTGTAAGTCGCTCTGGATAAGAGTGTCTGCTAAATTACTAAAATGTAATGTAGTGTATGCTATTGCCTACTTCTATGGCCTAGCCTTATAGCAGGCCCTGTTCATACTGTATAGATCACTGTGTTGCTACCACCAGGTACTGCTAATGTCTTTACATATTGCATACTATGCTAGTTCACTGCTAATGTACATAGTGTGATTACGGTGCTACGTCCTGCTCGCTAGCCCAGTGCTATTAGCCGCTACATGCTAATCCGTAGTCATTTATATTGTGTTGCATAGCGGTGCTATTACTGTTAGCCTGTGCTACATGCCTAATTGCTATTAGCCTTTGCTGATGTGTAATAGATTCCCTGTTCTATTCCATTACAGAAAACCACTTCACTTTCATCTATTCCATCAGTCTACTTCCTATTGCTGTGTCTGTATGTGTGTCTGTTTGTTGTGTGGTAATAAATGTGTGTTCTGTACATCTGTCTCCTACTGGTCATTCACCCTTCTAACCCGAGGACCCAGGCCGATTTGTACCTAATAATTTAAACTTTTGAGATCTCCACTATTTGGTGGCACTATTTTTCATGAAGGCTGAACATGTGTGTTTTCCATCTCACAATCCTAAGAGCTCCATTCAAGGTGTGTGTGTGGAATTTTACTATCTGACCAAGGCTGTGTCCTAATGACAGTGGTTGGCCTTCTCTCTTTCAATGGTTCAACCAAGCCTGAAGACTGGCAAAAGCAGCTGTTGACCGATGCAGGCGATCGGGTAGCGTCTGTCCAATCAAATGCTAAATGGGGGAAATGCCAAATAGTCCCGCGAGCTGGCAACGAAAGAGTTACCACAGAGACTGCGTGTTTACGTTGCTGCTTCCCGCAGCTTGGTACAGACCCTGTTTCCGTGGCAACAGCCCTGATTCCAACTGGCGCTTGGGAGTCTGTTTCATTGACATTATCCTCATACCTGCATGAGGCAGGCTGCAAATAAACGCAGCGCGGCAGAAATTGCATGTCTAAGTCATCCCATATACCCCTCCACATGTGCTCTGCCTTGGTTTATAAATAACATGTTGCTCAAAATGGGCCTGCGACGATATTAGCCCATATCACATGAATCGTGCCATATCTGCCTTCTCTACACACAATTCTCTACTGGAAGTGATTCAGTGCTCATGGATACAATTGGTGAAGCTATAAGAACATTATATTGTTGCTATATTAAAACTCAAGGACTTCTCTCTGACCTTGTGTCCTTGAGTTTTAATGAGTTCTGGGTCTGCTTTTGTATCTTTGTAGCTGTAAAAGTAAACCTCTTGGCATGAGTCTTGACTAAAGTTATGGTTTCATGTGCTCATAATTTTGTAACAATATTAACACAAAAGCATTGAGGAACGCATTTAGTCAAATTGGGTCAGACCTCGACACCCTGGTGATGCATGCCGATTTCACCTGTGTGTTTGACCTTCACTAATGGATTGATTCAGCTCGTGTACAGATGGCTATGCATGCCAAAATCATGTTTAATATCTGGACACGCCCATAACAAATAATGCCTCCCCCCTCCCCCCACAACATCAGGGTTGTGCACATCTTTACTATATCACAGAATTGGTAGACCAGCGCAGGCCCTCTTGACTGACATCTTTCATCTCAAGGGCTAGTCGTAATGTGTCATGGGAAGGGTATAGATTTTATTTCTCCGTATAATTAACTGCATTATGACAGCCCAGCAGTGCATTTGAGGAAGGGAGAGGGGAACATGGAAATGCAGAGGATTGAAAAAATTCAGAACCGTAAAGGAATTCTGAGAATGGAATTAAATATTCCAGAGGATTTGCAGGCTTTGGGGTTTTAACCTCTAATTTGATACATGAACATTTGTCATGTGCCAAATTTTACTGAGAAAGACTACACTTAAAGAAAGCCCAGTGGTAAAATCTGGTGATTTAGTTATTTTTCTAAAGCCATTGTGTATTGATTCTGAACAATGACTGGATTTGCATTTGCAGTAAGCCCACAGTTGTGTTTACTCTCATTATGAGTGGAAGATAGAGGCATGACACCCATTTTATTATTTTATCTTGGGTATTTTCATTGAGTCATTAACACATCTTCTTGTTTTCTTCCAGATGTCTACCATCCACTTACTAAAGCACACTCCAGCTACAGCAGCCTCTACTGCCACTGACCAAAATGCACAAACTCCATTTCCCAGCGGACCTTTAGGCTCCAAGGACCAGATCAGGGTCCTAGGAGGCGGGCAGATCAATCACTGCATGTCCCACGCCAAGCACCCCAGGATGGGCGAGGCGGGCACTAGTTCAGGCAGCCTCAGCCCCTGCGCCCCCTCGTCACCCCTCAATAGCGAGGAGGACGATGGAGGAGGCGGGCGGCGGGCGAAGAAGAAGAAACGAAAGAAAAAAGACAAAAAGGGCGAGCCTGGTGCCGCCTGGCAGCACAAGGGCTCGGAGAAGGACAACAAACCAAAGAAAAAGAGGCAGCAGAAAGAAGGGAAGGAGCTGCTGCCATGCAAGTCTAAGGCGCCCAAGAAGTTGGAGGTCAAGGTGAAGGAGGTGAAGTCGCCGAAAGAGGCACCAAAAGAGGTGAAGAGAGGGAGGAAACCCAAGGTGCAGGCCCCGCCCCTGGCCAAGCCCCCTGCAGAATGCAAGAGCGCCCCATCTCCTCCCAGGCAGAGGGGCCGCAAACCCAGGTGAGGAGCTTTTTACCGCTAGTGCTTTCACTCTGTTTCTCGATTGATGGGTCACAACCAGGTTCTCTTGCGGTTAAAGACTTGGTTGTATTTAGTTAGAGACATGGTTGTGTTTTTCTAGTTTGGAAGAAATGTTTGGAATGTTTGCAAGTCAGACTCACTGCTGTAACTGCTTCATCTCCCCTCAGTTGGAGAGATTGGATTTTCCCCAAAGGGTGGATTTTTCCAGGTTGTACCATGTCCTTGAACCTTTTTAGGTGATGTAGTCGTGGGAGTTGGGAGTTAATATTTGTCCGGTGCTAATATTTAGCAAAATTCTGTGGTCTGGTTGGAATTTCCATAGCAGAGTGAGGGGTATTTTCCTAATCACTCTGCAGGACAGATTTGAGAAATTAATACTGTGGGTAACCTTTTTTTTAAACCTATGCACTCTTATCTACACACCCCCAAAAAAACATAAAAAAAACATAACCAAGAAAAAAAAAAGTCCCACTCATCCAGCTGTGGGTATTCTCTGCTAGTATAGCTGCTGAGATGTGAGGAGATAAGGCGGTAAATACACATTGCAGGCATGACCCACTGGTCAGCTGAGTACGGATTACAAACACTCCCTAGTTCCGACCATAGAAATAAAATTACTAGAATAGACATTCTCTAGTATTTATATGGTGCCAATCCTGCTGTGCCTCTACAGAGAGCAAGTCCTACAAGGGCCGGTACCAGTGGAGAAGAAGAAAAAGGGCAAGAGGAAAAGCGTGGCTGTCCTCCAGGAGGCTGGAGAGAGCGACGACGCGGCCTCCCTGTCCACGCTGGTCGTGGGGGGAGAGGAGAGCATCGACCCCCTTGACAACACTGTGAGGAACTGACTAACAGCATGAGGGCTGGGGGAAGTGCAGGATAGGCTGAGTGACACTTGCTTCTCTAAAACCTCACTATTACAATGTTTTTATGTGGTAGCGTACATTAGTATAGCTGTGTGTGTATAATTTGTGTAGCCTGTACTGTATTCTTAGATTTTCAATTTACTTGAAAGCGGTGGTTTGTTTAACACCACAATCTACTTACTTATCATGCTGACACTCCCCAAGTAATACTTTTTTATCAGTATACAGTATTTATCTACGTAGTACAGTAGCTATTGCTTGAATCGATTACACTAAGTTAACCCAAACCACCCCTCGACCACCCGCTATCTTTTTTCTCTGGTAGAAGCGTCGCTCAGGGCGACAGGTGAAGCGCAGAAAGTACAACGAGGACCTGGACTTTAAGGTGGTAGATGATGACGGGGAGACCATCGCCGTGCTGGGGACAGGCCGTATCCCTGCCCTCAACGCTGCCACTCTCGCCTGGCAGGCTGAGGTAGCAATCTTGTTCTTGTCTTTGGCCATGTCTGAATACTCCTATCATCCTAATAGGCCTTTTGTGTATGCCAAAAAGGTTTTATGTTACATTTTGAAAAACTCATTCAGACTTCATCTAGTATGAATTCGTTGCACTATTGAGGAAGAGAATTGTCTTTTCGGACACACGTGTTTGACAACAGCTGATTATGTCATACTCATTTAGACTTTTCATCTAGTATGAATTCGCTGCGCTATTGCCGAGGAGAATCATCCTTTGACAACAGCTGATTATCAGATAAGAGAAGGAGCTGTGCCAAAATGAATGAATGGAGGGGAACAACCCAATTGCGCATTAGATGATGACTTCTCATTGTGGATGACTGTATGTTTGTTGCTTTTTGCAGTGGTTCTTAAACCAGTCCTCGGGGACGCCCAGACATTCCATGTATTTGATCTATTCCAGAGCTAGCACACCTGATTCAACTTGCCAACTAATGATCAAGCCCTTGATGAGGTAGTTCAGGGGGTCCCCGAGGAGAGGTTTGAGAACTAGTAGCTTACCGCATACGATTTTACTAAATAGTATTTTTTTAGTATGGTTTATACATTTAGTAAGTAGTTGGCTGCAAAGATTTTGGACACCGCCACAGTCTCTCCTCTCCCCCTCTCTCTGCTATGCCCAACTTCTGTCCCCCTCAGTAAGGCCAAACACACTCTTACTCGTAAGTAATCCCCTCTCTCCCCTCTGTCACAGGAGCCCCCTGAAGATGAGGCAAACATCATTGAGAAAATCCTGTCGGTTCGTACTGCGAAGAAAGAGGTACACCGCCCGACACGCACACGTTTCCCCTATAACTATTTTCAGCAGTGGATGCCAAGATTTATTTTGTTGAACAACTGAAGGTCACTTCAGATGAAAAATGACATTCTACTACAGTTTATCTTCCTTTGAAACTCTTCTGAAAATCATGGACACTTTAATTGTATATCTTTAATTGTATATCTTGCTATATCGTGCTCAATGACATCACCAGCCAGTTAATCTGTATATTAACCCAAAAAACTATTTAGCTAGCGTAAATTTACTGTTTCTTAGCCAACAATTATTACATACATCTATTAATAATAAGGTTAGCTACACTTGCAGGATTACAAGCTAGCTAGCTACCTTGGAGGCTTGTCGGATGATCTGATGAGAATCTGAGGAAGATATGTGACTTGTCTCTCGGATCTTAAACGAAGGTCTCGGCAAAAAAAAAATATATTCAGTACCAGTTAAAAGTTTGGACACCTGCTCATTCAAGTGTTTTTCTTTATTTTGACAATTTTCTACATTGTAGAATAATAGTGAAGACATCAAAACTATGAAATAACACATATGGAATCGTGTAGTAACAAAACAAGTGTTAAACAAATCAAAATATATTTTATGTTTGAGATTCTTCAAAGTAGCGACCTTTTTCCGCTTTGCACACACTTGGCATTTTCTCAACCAGCTTCGAGGTAGTCACCTGGAATGCATTTAAATTAACAGGTGTGCCTTGTTAAAAGTTAATTTGTGGAATTTCTTTCCTCAATGCGTTTGAGCCAATTAGTTACTTTAAAACATGAAGGTCAGTCAAATGCGCAGTCGCAAAAACCATCAAGCGCTATGATGAAACTGGCTCTCATGAGGACCGCCACAGAAAAAGAAGATCCAGACTTATCTCTGCTGTAGAGGATAAGTTCATTGGAGTTACCAGCCATTGGAGTTACCAGAAATTGGAGTTACCAGAAATTGAAGCCCAAATAAATGCAGAGTTCAAGTAACAGACACATCTCAACATCAGCTGTTCAAAGGAGACTGCGTGAATCAGGCCTTCATGGTTGAATTGCTGCAAAGAAACCACTACTAAAGGACACCAATAAGAAGAAGAGACTTGCTTGGGCCAAGAAACGCGAGCAATGTATATTAGACCGGTGGAAGTCTGTCTTTGGTCTGATTAATCCAAATTTGAGATGTTTGGTTCCTACCACCATGTCTTTGTGAGATGCAGAGTAGGTGAACAGATCTCAGATCTGTCGTTTCCACCGTGAAGAAAGGAGGAGGTGTGGGGGTGCTTTGCTGGTGACACTGTCATGATTTATTTAGAATTCAAGGCACAGCAAGGCTACCACAGCATTCTGCAGCGATACGCCATCCCATCTGGTTTTCTCTTAGTGGGACTATCATTTTTTTTAACAGGACAATGACCCAACCCACCTCCAGGCAGTGTAAGGGCTATTCAACCAATAAGGGGAGAGATGCATCAGATGACCTGACCTCAACCCAATTGAGATGGTTTGGGATGAGTTGGACCGTAGAGTGAAGGAAAAGCAGCCAACAAGTGCTCAGCATATGTGGGAACTCCTTCAAGACTGTTGGAAAAGCATTCCTCATGTAGCTGGTTGAGAGCATGCTGAGTGTGTGCAAAGCTGTCATCAAGGATTTAACACTTTTTTTGGTTACTTCATGATTCCATATGTGTTATTTCATAGTTTTAATGTCTTCACTATTATTCTAAAATGTAAAAAAAATAGGAAAAATAAAGAAAAACCCTTGAATGAGTAGGTGTGTCCAAACGTTTAACTGGTAGTGTGTGTGTGTGTGTGTGTGTGTGTGTGTGTGTGTGTGTGTGTGTGTGTGTGTGTGTGTGTGTGTGTGTGTGTATTTATGTATCACACTCTAGCAACAAGGTGTCTGGATAAGCAACATGTTTGTATACTTTAGTTGATGTTTTAGTTTTTCTCTATTTTTTTTCTATTTTTTTTCCAGGCATCGCCTGAGGAGACACCTGAGGAGTCAGAGGAGTTCTATGTCAAGTACAGAAATTTGTAAGTGTGCTTAGCAAGGTGGAAGGCCACAGTGACAGTGGTTATCTGATAACAGACATTCTGTAGCATCAAATAGTCCCAATTCCTTTTGAAGAATTCTTTGTGTATGACATATTATGATGGGATAGCTCTAGAGAGGTTTTCAAAGCTGCGCCCAATCAAAAGGAGGATTTTCTCATGTTGATCTATGTTATATGATGCTATGGCCTGTGGGATTGCTTCTTAAATGTTGGACTAGTTTAATTTAGTGCATTGTGTACACACTACTTGAGATACTTTTCCCCTTGAATTTATAACTTGAACCCCCCCTTTTACTCTTGCTCACAGTTCCTACCTGCATTGTAAGTGGGCAACCTTAGAGGATTTGGAGAAGGACCCTCGCATACACCAAAAAATCAAGCGCTTCAGGACTAAGCAGGCCCAAATGAAGCACATATTTGTTGAGGTGAGCCTACTCACATCTCACATTTTTCTGAATTTTTTGGGGGGATATTTTATGTTTGTATATAAAAATGTACTGTTGGCTACTCTGGGACAGTTTTTTTTTAAATTTGTGGTTGTGTACATTTTGTACTTTGCATAAAACATTTATAGCTATGTAAAGTATCACATGAAACACATTTATATTGATTGACGTCTACTCCTCCATGTAGCCTGATGAAGACCTCTTTAACCCTGACTACATAGAGGTGGATCGAATTCTGGAGGTGGCCATCACTACAGACACAGAGACAGGAGAGGTGAGACAGGGAAAGCCAGTTACTCACCACCACTGACCTTTTTTATGCAAGTGTGCGTGTGTGTGTGTGTGTGTGTGTGTGTGTGTGCGCGCACATTTGCTTCAGTCAGTGTATCTGACTCACTGGCTACATTCTGTATGTATCCGCGTCTGACTGACTCATTGACTGACTGTCACTCTATATCCGTGTGCGTGTATGTTTACAGGAGGTGACACACTACCTAGTGAAATGGTGCTCCCTGTCCTATGAGGAGGCTACATGGGAGCTTCAAGAGGATGTGGACCCAGGGAAGATTCGGGAGTTCGAGGAGATCAAGAGGATCCCTGAATACAAATTTGTGGTGAGTGTAATTAGAAAGTGCCTCCCGTGTAATCTACACAATGTAGATTACTGGTCCAGTCGACTTCTCTGTTTGTGTGTGTGTATGTGTGTGGCTCTTATTTGAGATGGATAGTCATCATTGTGAGTGTGTGATGCTCTTATTTGAGATGGATAGTCATCCCTGTGTGTGTGGCTCTTATTTGAGATGGACAGTCATCCCTGTGTGTGTGTGTGTGTGTGTGTGTGTGTGTGTGTGTGTGTGTGTGTGTGTGTGTGTGTGTGTGTGTGTGTGTGTGTGTGTGTGTGTGTGTGTTTTCTGAGCAGGAGAGACCGCAGCCAGACAAGTGGCAGAAGCTGGACAAGTCCAAAGACTACCGAAATGGGAATCAGCTGAGAGAGTACCAGCTGGAAGGCATGAACTGGCTGCTCTTCAACTGGTACAACAGGTAGGGCACCTATCCCCCTCTTCCTCCTCAAAATCTTGACATCGTCCCAGTGGGGACATGTATAGTAGACTTGCTGTCTTGTCTTAAAGGGATACTTTGTGATTTTAGCTTCTCCAGATTCAGATGAACTCATGGATACCATTTTTATGCCTCTGCATCCAGTATGATGGTAGTTTTACAAGCTAATGCTAACTAGCATTAGCGCAATGACTAGGGCTGTGTTCAAATACTCATACTAATGGTAGTATTTTTGACTTACATTGAGTATGTAGAATGCCTATTGGTCCTAGTGTGGATATAAATTCAGCAAAAAAAAAAACGTCCTCATTGTCAACTGTTTATTTTTAGCAACCTTAACATGTGTAAATATTTGTATGAACATAACAAGATTCAACAACTGAGACATAAACTGTACATATTCCACAGACATGTGACTAACAGAAATGGAATAATGTGTCCCTGAACAAAGGGGGTTCAAAATCAAAAGTAACAGTCAGTATCTGGTGTGGCCACCAACTGCATTAAGTACTGCAGTGCATCTCCTCCTCATGGACTGCACCAGATTTGCCAGTTCCTGCTGTAAGATGTTACCCCACTCTTCCACCAAGGCACCTGCAAGTTCTCAGACATTTCTGGTGGGAATGGCCCTAGCCCTCACCCTCCGATCCAACAGGTCCCAGACGTGCTCAATGGGATTGAGATCCGGGCTCTTCGCTGGCCATGGCAGAACACTGACATTCCTGTCTTGCAGGAAATCAGGCACAGAACGAGCAGTATGGCATTGTCATGCTGGAGGGTCATGTCAGGATGAGCCTGCAGGAAGGGTACCACATGAGGGAGGAGGATGTCTTCCCTGTAATGCACAGCGTTGAGATTGCCTGCAATGACAACAAGCTCAGTCCGATGATGCTGTGACACACTGCCCCAGACCATGACGGACCCTCCACCTCCAAATCGATCCCGCTCCAGAGTACAAGCCTCGGTGTAAAGCTCATTCCTTCGACGATAACCGCGAATCCGACCATCACCCCTGGTGAGCCAAAACCACGACTCGTCAGTGAAGAGCACTTTTTGCCGGTCCTGTCTGGTCCAGCGACGGTGGGTTTGTGTCCATAGGCAACGTTGTTGCCGGTGATGTCTGGTGAGGACCTGCCTTACAACAGGCCTACAAGCCCTCAGTCCAGCCTCTCTCAGCCTATTGCGGACAGTCTGAGCACCGACGGAGGGATTGTGCGTTCCTGGTGTAACTCAGGCAGTTGTTGTTGCCATCCTGTACCTGTCCCACAGGTGTGATGCTCGGATGTACTGATCCTGTGTAGGTGTTGTTACACGTGGTTTGCCACTGCGAGGACGATCAGCTGTCCGTCCTGTCTCCCTGTAGCTCTGTATTAGGCGTCTCACAGTACGGACATTGCAATTTATTGCCCTGGCCACATCTGCAGTCCTCATGCCTCCTTGCAGCATGCCTAAGGCACGTTCACGCAGATGTGCAGGGACCCTGGGTATCTTTATTTTGGTGTTTTTCAGAGTCAGTAGTAAGGCCTCTTTTGTGTCCTAAGTTTTCATAACTGTGACCTTAATTGCCTACCGTCTGTAAGCTGTTAGTAACGACCGTTCCACAGGTGCATGTTCATTAATTGTTTATGGTTCATTGAACAAGAATGGGAAACAGTGTTTAAACACTTTACAGTGAAGTTATTTGGATTTTTACGTATTATCTTTGAAAGACAGGGTCCTGAAAAGGGGCCGTTTCCCTTTTTTGCTGAGTTTAGTTAGCATGCTAAAAGTTCCCAGATGTCGTACTAAATTCGGCAAAATACGAGGTATACAAGCTGTGGAGACTGTGCTTTTCTGCAATTCTTCAGAAAATTCAAAAATTCTTCAGAAAATCAGCATAGCTTCACAAAGTTTTCAGATTTAAAGAAAAAGGCAGAAAATCTGCAGCCGTAGTCCGACGAGAGCGGATACAAATTCTAATACGTACATTTAAACAAACAAGAAAAAAGTAATGTCTGGTTTGCTTAATATAAGGAATTTGAAATGATTTTTCCTTTACTTTGATACGTAAGTATATTTGAGCAATTACATGTACTTTTGATATTTAAGTATATTTCAAACCAAATACTTTATTTATTTATTTATTTATTTGCGGATAGCCAGGGGCACACTCCAACACTCATCATGTACAAACAAAACATGTGTGTTTATTGAGTCCACCAGATCAGAGGCAGTTGGGATGACCAGCGATGTTCTCTTGATAAGTGCGTGAATTGAACCATTTTCGTGTCCTGCTAAGTATTCAAAATGTAAAGAGTACTTTTGGGTGTCAGGGAGTTCATTATTTTCTTTAGGAATGTAGTGAAGTAAACGTAGTTAAAAATATAAATAGTGAAGTACAGATACCCCCCAAAATGACTTGGAATATTATTTTTTACTGAAGTACTTTACACCACTGACTGGCCCTGAATAAAATAAGTTGCGTCGTGTTTCGACCAAGGCAATTCCTGTAAAGGCATATTGCTGTTTTCCCTGATCAAGTGTGGTAACCTGTGATATTTTTTTGTCCACATAAATGACTACGGTAAGTTGTTAAGGTGAAACTCACTTGACTGTCTTGCAATGTTGAACACAATTTAACTTGCAATTGTGCTTCCTGCCACACGCCGTTCTGCATGTCTCTTTCAATGCGGCAAAATGTTTAGAAATTACTTTTTATTGTCCGGAACTGTAAGTCTTAGGAGTTTTTTTTTTTTTTTTTTTACCATGTTGCCTACATATTGAAAAGTGTCTAAGAACCTGGAGTGGATTTCATTACTCAAAAGAAAGGCTACAACTGCTTCTCTGGTAGTGTAACGAAACATCATGTTTGATTTTCTAACGATGAACACAAATCAGATCGAATCTTCAAGTGCAGAGAAATTGGTCTGTTTGGGCAGTTGTGTTGGAGTATAATTTTTATGACAGATTTGAGTAGCTCGTTCAAAGTAATTGCCGTAAATATCGCTTTTTCTTTTGTTGTTTATCCACTCTGATGGACAATACAGTGGTGTTGCATCCCTTACAAGAGGCTCAGACAGCTGTTCAGTTTGTTCACATCAAAATCACAAGTGGTTTGTTGTGCCCAGAAATAAATAACACATATTGAAACCAGGCAAGATCAAAAGGCGAGATCAGGTGTTCAAATTAACCAAATATTTATGGTACACTGATATCAAACAATATTTCCTTGACTGGAGGTTTTCGGGCACAGTCAGTCTTTACGCTAAGCTAGCGCTAATGCTCACAAAGTGACCTCGAACGTCCATCATACTGGACGCAGAGACATAAACATGGTATCCATGAGTTCATCTGACTCTGGGAATGTAGATAAATTGTTATTGTCCCGAACTATCTCTTTAATCATTCAAGGCTGAGATGGAGGGTATGACAACTTTTGGTGTGGTGGACTAACTTTAAATTGCTAACCTGTGAAATATTTGCATCAAAAACATTTGTTAGATGTTGTCATTCAGTGCATCACGTTTCGCTTGGATTGTAAACAGGTGGGCTATTGTGAATGGGAGGGGCTGGGGACTGGCTTTGGCAGAGGCTTATTGAAGATTGTTACTTCCGCTCAGAACAGATTTGAAAACCTTAGCTCCCAGAATCAAACTGAGTTGGACAGCACATGTGCACACACAGCTGGACAGCACATGTGAGATTTGGTTCTATGTTCCGAGATGACCTTTTATTCGCCTTCTATGGTAAAGGTCATCCCCCGCACCTTTTGTCTTTTTTGATGACATTTTGATTTTGTGTTTGACACCACCGTGATTCCTGCATCTTCCTGTTTGTCACAACAGTTTTCCTACCTCTTGCCATACAGGAAGAACTGCATCCTGGCTGACGAGATGGGCCTGGGGAAGACCATCCAGTCCATCACCTTCCTCTTTGAGATGTTTTCCATGGGCCTGCGGGGGCCCTTCCTCATCATCGCCCCCCTCTCCACCATCACCAATTGGGAGAGGGAGTTCCGTACCTGGACGGAGATCAATGTCATCGTCTACCACGGCAGCCAGATCAGCCGCCAGATGATCCACCAGTACGAGATGTACCACAAGGACCAGCAGGTGAGCCAACATGGAGGGTGTGTGTGTGAGGATGTGTGAGTGCAAGGGTTAAACCTCTTCTTCACTTTGACGGATTTCCGTTAAATGACGCCCTGGCAACCCCAAGCTTAAGCCAATTTTTTAAAAGATGCTATGCTGCATCTGTTATGCTACAGGTTATAACGATTTTAAATTAATTATATTTGGGGCTCCCAAGTGGTGCAGTGCTCTAAGACACTGCATCTCAGTGCAAGAGGCGTACCTGGTTCAAATCCAGGCTGTATGACATCCGTCCGTGATTGAGAGTTCCATAGGGTGGCGCCCAGTGTCGTTCGGGGTAGGCCGTCATTGTGAATAAGAATTTGTTCTTAACTGACTTGCCTAGTTAAATAAATAAAAATATATATATTTCAGATGGTGTCAACACAATTTTATTTTAATACATTTTGGAGTAGAATATCCTTTTAAAAAGTCACCCAAAGTGACCTCAGTTGTTAAGCAAAAAAATCTGACCAATTTCTGTCCTTTTAAATAAAAATATTAATTCAATTAAAAAATAAGATTCCATATGACGGAAATACGTTGCAGTGATGGAGAACTTTAACTCTGGGTTTCCCATCTGGATTTACCTAATTGAAACCCCCCCCAAAAGACTAAATGCATCAAATGCTACAAATATACGTTGTAACTTGTCACTGATCTTAAAAGTGTATCTCGCTTTTTGTTTACTTTTTAAAAATCTGATTGTTTTAGGGGCGCCGCTACTAATTAATATAGGGTAAACACTGACGTATGTTTCAATCTACACAAGATATGCAGATGTACTGTGTGTTTTTGTATGAGCCTACATGGGTCAAACATAAGCTGTGTATGTATGAATCTACAGTAGACAAAAGGGTGAGCCATTGACTGTCTATAGTGTTGGTTTCATGAGCTGAAATAAGATGCAAAAAATGCTTATTTCTCTCCATTGTGCAACAAATTTGTTTACATCCATATTTGTGAGCATTTCTCCTTTGCCAAGATAATCCATCCACCTGACAGTGTGGCATATCAAGAAGCTGATTAAACAGCATGATCATTACACAGGTGCACTTTGTGCTGGGGAGAATAAAAGACCACTCTAAAATGTGTAGTTTTGTCACACAACACAATGACAGAAGTTTTGAGTTAGCGTTCAATTGGCATGCTGACTACAGGAATGTTCACCAGAGCTGTTGCCAGAGAATTTAATGTTAATTTATCTCAAACATTGTTTTAGAGTTTGGCAGTTTGTCCAACCGGCCTCACAACCGCAGAACACGTGTAACCACGCCAGCCCAGTGCCTACACATTCGGCTTCTTCACCTGCGGGATTGTCTTGAGAACAGCCATCCAGACAGCTGATGGAACTGTGGGTTTGCACAACCAAAGAATTTCTGCACAAACTGTCCGAAACCGTCTCAGGGAAGCTCATCTGCGTGCTCATCGTCCTCACCAAGATCTTGACCTGATTGCAGTGCGCCGTCATAACAGTGGGCAAATGCTCACTTCGATGGCCACTAGCATGCAGGAGCGGTGTGCTCTTCACGGATTTATCCTGGTTTCAACTGTGCTGGGCAGATGGCAGACAGCGTAGTGTGTATGGCGTTGTGTGGGTGAGTGGTTTGCTGATGTCAACATTGTCAACAGAGTGCCTCATGGTGGCGGTGGGGTTATGGTATGGGCAGGCATAAGCTACGGACAACAAACAATTGTATTTTATTAATGGCAATTTGAATGCATAGAGATACCATGACTAGATCCTGAGGCCCATTGTCGTGCCATTCATCCACCGCCATCACCTCATGTTTCAGCATGATAATTCACGGCCCCGTGTCGCAAGGTTCTGTACACAATTCCTGGAAGTTGAAAATATCCCAGTTCTTCCATGGCTTGCATACTCACCAGGCATGTCACCAATTTAGCAAGTTTGGGATGCTCTGGATCGGTGTGTAAGACAGCATATTCCAGTTCCCGCCAATAACCAGCAACTTCACACAGCTATTGAAGAGTGGGATAACATTCCACAGGCCACAATCAACAGCCTGATCAACTCTGTGTGAAGGAGATGTCGTGCCGCATGAGGCAAATGGTGGTCACACCAAATGGACTGGTTTTCTCATCCACGCCTCTACTTTTGTGATCGTCTAATGTAACAAGATATTCGAATGAGTTCTAATATCAACCCTGCAAAATGTGAGAATTTCACACGAACGACTTCAACGTTTTGATATTTGATCGAAGAGGACAGCAATCTGTTGCCATGGCATTGTTTTTAATTTACTGTGGTAGGATTAAATGTTTCGGACCAGAACTCCCTGAGGACAACAGCGGTTTTCATCCAAGTGTTTGGATGTGTTTTAAAGAACGTCTCTAAAAAGCAGTGTTTTAAAAAACGGCTCTAAAAAGTGTGTGTTAAAGAAGTGTTAAAGGTATTCTTAATTATTTTATTTTATTCCAACTTTTGTCTTTCTCTGTGTCTAGGGAAATATAGTGTCGGGCGGGTACAAGTTCCACGGGGTGATCACCACCTTTGAGATGATCATGGCCGACTGTCCAGAGCTGAAGAAGATCCACTGGCGCTGCGTGGTCATCGACGAAGCCCACCGCCTCAAGAACCGCAACTGTAAACTCCTGGAGGGCCTCAAGCTCATGAACCTGGTGAGGGGGTAGCTAGCTAACTCTCTTGGCCGTCTGCATTGTCGTTGTAGTCCAATTCAGTGCAGCACCGGCCAAGGTTGATGGTAGCATGGATGCCCTCTCTTGGTCAAGAGGGACATTCCTGCACATAAATAAACATTGTAATGAGCCAGACTAGCGAGTGGGAATCTCTGAGTTACATGGATGATATGTGTCTTTGAGTGGCATGAAAAGCTCTATAAATGTTTTTATGTATAAAATACTTAAATCTGTGTACCATTTTGTTGTGCATTGTACATTTGTTGGGCACTTCCACCTCTACCACCCCCTGTAGGAACACAAAGTCCTCCTGACGGGTACCCCTCTGCAGAACTCGGTGGAGGAGCTCTTCAGTCTTCTCAACTTCCTGGAGCCCCTACAGTTCCCTTCTGAGAGCCTCTTCCTAGAGGAGTTTGGAGATCTGAAGACTGAGGAACAGGTGATTTTTATTTATTTGTTTATTTTTTCTCTGAGATACCCTTTTCGTGTCGCAAAGTGGGAAACCTACCGTTTGGAATTTATGGGAATGTTGATTCTTTCTCAGAGACACCCTTCAGCACTTTCCTTTTTAAACATTGTATCATATACTTAATGGCAGTTAACATGCTTCTGAACAAAACGGAAAGCCTGCACTTTACATCATCAAGCAGTTGTTGAATCTGTGTCGGTATCAAGTTGTTGCATCTGCAGTGCAGGTTTGGGCCATTTAAACATATTGTTATGAATAGTGCCACAGTAAACATAATGTTGTGTCCAGGCCAGACTAAACAAACAATTGAATTGTCTAAGTCCAAACTGTATGCTGTTAAGTCTGTAGCTATGCTAGACTCATTACTGCAGACCATCAGATCCTGACTTCCTCTGTCCTCCTTTGACCCCAACCCTGCTCTCCTCTACCCCAGGTGAAGAAGCTGCAGGCCATCCTGAAGCCCATGATGCTGCGGCGGCTGAAGGACGACGTGGAGAAGAACCTGGCACCCAAGGAGGAGACCATCATTGAGGTGGAGCTCACCAACATGCAGAAGAAGTACTACCGTGCCATCCTTGAGAAGAACTTCACCTTCCTGGCCAAGGGGGCCAACCAGCATAACATGCCCAACCTCATCAACACCATGATGGAGCTGCGCAAGTGCTGCAACCACCCCTACCTGATCAAAGGTGACATGTGGAAACACAAACACACACAAAAAAAAAAACACTTAAAATGTTCACAGTTCATAATAAAATGTCAATTTTCGATGGAAACGTCCAGGTGCGGAGGAGAAGATCCTGGATAGCTTCAGGAAAACACACAGCCCCGATGCCTGGGACTTCAACCTCCAGGCCATGATCCAGGCGGCGGGGAAGCTGGTGCTCATCGACAAACTGCTGCCTAAGCTGATTGCTGGCGGCCACAAGGTGCTGGTCTTCTCCCAGATGGTGCGCTGCTTGGATATCCTGGAGGACTACCTCATCCAGAGGAGGTGAGCCTGGGGCTGAGGATAGAGCCCGGGGTTTGGGGCAGTGATGGTGTAGTAAACAACCAAAGATTTCAAGACTAAAAGTGGTGAAAGTAGTAGCCTACAATAGGATAAAAACTCCAGGTAAAAAAACACTTTATCTAGTCCTTGGCCTATAACCTAATCTGACTTTGGTGCAGGTCAAAGTGTATTTGTCACATGGTACCGTGAAATGGTTACTTGAATATTTGCATTGTGTCACGGTCTTCCTCCTCAATCGGAGGACCAAAATGCGGCGTGGTTTGTGTTCATCTTGATATTTAATAAAGAAAACACTGAACACTGAAACACACTATACAAAAACAATAAACAAAATAACGACCGTGAAGCTAATGAGAACTGTGCTGACACAAGCAATCAACATAACCAATCACCCACAAACAAACAGTGAAACCCAGGCTACCTAAGTATGATTCTCAATCAGTGACAACTAATGACACCTGCCTCTGATTGAGAACCATACTAGGCCGAAACATACTAATCCCAAAATCATAGAAAAACAAACATAGACTGCCCACTCCAACTCACGCCCTGACCATACTAAATAATGACAAAACAACAGAAATAAAGGTCAGAACGTGACACATTGTCGCAATATCAAAACTAAGAAAGTCTCCAGATAAAAATATTTCATAATTATTAGATTATGTTTACCTAGACACACTTATTTAAATTGATGGGTCATGTGAAAGAAATGCTATAACCACCCCCCAGCTACATTCTAGTTAAGTGGATGGGTCACTATTGTCTCGACTTGTACACATGTTCATGAAATACAATAGATGGCCGTAATCACCCAGACACATCTGGCTAACTTGATGGGTCCTGTAATCATCTGGCAAAGAGGAGTCTTTTTGTTTAGACATGTAGCTAGCTAGCTAGCTAGCTAGCTAGCTAAACAATGAACCACAATCCCAACCCATAGCTACAGTACAAACGGATTGTCATAGCTAGCCACCATTCATGAAATGCTGTAGTATGAATCTGCAGGTAGCTAAAGCTAACCAACTAGGTTCAATGTCAGCTGGCTAGCTAATATTAAGCTATAACTAGCAATGCAAATGGAATTCTGAGATTACAAATAACATTGCTGCATAGATAATACATGTAACGTTAGCTGGCGAGCCAGCAAACTAACAGTACGATTTTAACATGCAACAAAAACTACTTTCTGATAAAATTAGAAATGTATAATATCTAAAAAGCTAGCTAGACTCTTACCTGTATACATGGATGAACGCTTTTCTGTTTGTACCTAGCTACAGCTCGTTTGGCCCGTTGTGTCTCTCCGGTTCACACTGACTGTACAGAAGGTAGTCCCATCACAACTTTTCCCCACTGATCTTTGTCGATAGAGCTTGATTCCCATGTTCCAGAAGGCATTTCTGCCCTGTATTTTGGTTACATTTTTACAAAAAAATCATTATATACACTACCGTTCCAAAGTTTGGGGTCACTTAGGAATTTCCTTGTTTTTGAAAGAAAAGCAATTTTTTTGGTCCATTAAAATAACATAAAATTGATCAGAAAGACAGTGTAGACATTGTTAATGTTGTGACTACTGTAGCTGGAATATCTACGTAGGCATACAGAGGCCCATTATCAGCAACCATCACTCCTGTGTTCCAATGGCCTGTTGTGTTAGCCTTTTAAAATGATAAACTTAGATTAGCTAATTGATCATTTGAAAACCCTTTTGCATTAATGTTAGCACAGCTGAAAACGGTTGTGCTGATTTTAAATAAGCAATACAACTGGCCTTCTTTAGACTAGTTGAGTATCTGGAGCATCAGCATTTGTGGGTTCGATTACAGGCTCAAAATGGCCAGAAACAAAGAACTTTCTTCTGAAACTCATCAGTTTATTCTTGTTCTGAGAAATTAAGGCTATTTGATGCGAGAAATTGCTAAGAAACTGAAGATCTCGTTCAACGCTGTGTACTACTTCCTTCACAGAACAGTGCAAACTGGCTCTAATCAGAATATAAAGAGGAGTGGGAGGCCCCGGTGCACAACTGAGCAAGAGGACAAGTACATTAGACTGTCTAGTTTGAGAAACAGCAGGGCAGAAATTTGAAGAACGGAAAGGTGGCATCCTATGACGGTGCCACGTTAAAAGATACTGAGCTCTTCAGTAAGGCCATTCTACTGCCAATGTTTGTGTATGGAGATTGCATGACTGTGTGCTTGATTTGATATACCTGTCAGCAATGGGTATGGCTGAAATAGCCAAATCCACTAATTTGTATATATAGTGTACATAGGGGAGTGTGTGTTTTGACGCAAATTCAAGGGTAACCCCGACCAGGAACAAACCTGGGTCCAGCGACTGTCAGCTGAACAGATTAGCCATTACGCCAAAAGATCCAAACCTCTTGAGGTTGCTGGGTGTTCGGTTGAGGTCGTTACAGTACTTTCATATGTTTTATATTTGGTTGCAGGTACACCTATGAGCGCATCGATGGCAGAGTGCGGGGGAACCTGCGCCAGGCTGCGATTGACAGGTTCTGTAAGGTGGACTCAGACCGCTTTGTGTTCCTGCTGTGTACTCGTGCTGGGGGCCTAGGCATCAACCTGACCGCTGCAGACACCTGCATCATCTTCGACTCGGATTGGAACCCCCAGAATGACCTACAGGTTAGTCAGCACAAAGTTCAGTACCACTTAGGGCACGTTTTTCGGACCTTGATTAAACCCAGTGCTGGACTTAAAAGTATTATACTAATTTCCTGAAGTGGTTTCATGGCGCAGTAGTTAGCCTAGCTGCTAAGGATTTGGACCTGTAGCCAAAAGGTCGCCTGTTCAAAAAAGAAAAATTGATCTGGCAACTGAAGGGCTGCTGGGTTCATTTCCTAACAACAATCCCCTACTGCTGGGCCCTTCAGAAATTCACTTAACCCCACAACATGCTCTCCAACCACGTGCGCTGCACTGCAGATACAAGACACATTTTCGTTGTGCGCTGTAACCATGGACAGTAAAGTTGTATTGTCATTGTATCGATATCCTGTGTGGCTCAGTTGATAGAGCAATGTCGGGATTGTTGGTTCCGTTCCTGCTGGGTTCACCCCTATGAAAATGTATACACTCTGTAAGTTGCTTCAGATGAAAGGGGCGGCTATATATACTGCCCTACCAAGCAACAGGGCAGTTACGGCTCATAGCGTGGAACTGAGAAAAATAGATTTTATTTACCTTGGTTTCACAGTAACTTTATGCAGTTGCTGCTAACATGACCTGCATTTTCTCCAAAACACAATACAATAGAGGCAGGATACTTGTCCACATGATTAAGCGTGTATTTAATGTTGCAAAAATGACATTTAACTCATGTTCGACCAATTTGCTTGGTAGGGCAGTATATTTCCAGCAGATTTCATGTGTGCATGGAGTATGACATGGCATATAGAAAAAGACTACTCTTCACACACTGTTAATGGCAGTATTAATACAACAAAAACTGCTTTGTGTTTGTCCATGCCAGGCCCAAGCTCGCTGCCACCGCATCGGCCAGAGCAAAGCAGTGAAGGTGTATAGACTGATCACTAGGAACTCCTATGAGAGGGAGATGTTTGACAAAGCCAGTCTGAAGCTGGGTCTAGACAAGGCCGTGCTGCAGGACATCAATCGAAAGGGCAGCCTCAATGGGGTGAGAGACTGTGCTATAACAGCCTGGTCCCAGATCTGTTTGTGCTGTCTTGCCAACTCCTATTGTCATTCATCCTCATGCCAGCACAAACTGATCTAGGACCAGGTTAAACTATAAAGCATGAATGTTTGATGTCAAACGTTCACTACCCGTGTCAGCAGAAGGCGGCTTTGTGATTTTCCACATCCCTACCGAAATATTCCAATAAACAGATTTTTAGATCTCTGCTGTTTCTGATTGCTAAGGATCCCTTATCTAATTCAGGAAATAAATTCAAATGGAATTGACCTCAACCTTGATCTGTAATTGGTTCCAGCTGATCTGAGATCTGTTGCTATGGCTTCCTAACTAATGGGGGGCATGGTGTCCCAAAGATGCAGCAGATGACCAAGATTGAGGTGGAGGACCTGCTGAGGAAGGGGGCATATGGAGCGCTGATGGACGAGGAGGACGAGGGCTCCAAGTTCTGCGAGGAGGACATCGACCAGATCCTGCAGCGCCGTACACAAACCATCACCATTGAGACAGAGGGCAAGGGCTCCACCTTCGCCAAGGTAAACCCTGACCCTTATACCCTGACCTCTGACCCTAATATTCAAACCATCGAGAGAGAGAGGGCAGGGGCTCTAACTTTGCCAAGGTAAGACCATGACCCTTTGCTCCTAACCTCCTGACCCTGATACCCAGACCATCACCATTCGGACAGAGGGCAAGGGCTCTACCTTCGCTAAGGTAAATCCCAACCTTTATACTCTTACCTCTAACCCCTGACTCTAATACCCAGACCATCACCATCCAGACAGAGGGCAAGGGCTCTACCTTCGCCAAGGTAATTCCTTATGCTCCTAACGCCTGACCTCTGATGTGTTTGACATGACCCTGATATCCAGACCATCACCATCCAGCCACTTTCGCCAAGGTAAATCCTGACCCTTATACCCTTGACCTCTGACCATTAACCTCTGACCCATATCCAGACCACCACCATCCAGACAGAGTGCTCCACATTTGCCAAGGTAAACTCAATTGTAAAACTAAACCTTACCCTTCAACCTAAATCTACAATGAGGTCTAAATGTATTTGGACAGCGACACATTTGTTTTGGCTTTGTACTCCAGCACAATTTTAAATGATACCATTATACAATTAACCTATGAGGTTATAGTGCAGACTATCAGCTATAAATTGAGGCTATTTTCATCCACATTGGGTCAACTGTTGAGAAATTACAGCACTTTTTGTATATAGTCCCACCATTTTAGGGAACCAAAAGTTTTCGGATAGTAGTAGTCAAAAGTTTAGTATTTGGTCCCATATTCCTAGCATGCAATGACTACATAATGCTTGTAACTCTACAAACTTTTTGGATACATTTGCAGTTTGTTTTGGTTGTGTTTCAGATTAATGCTAAATAACATATTGTCATTTGAGTCACTTATTGTAATAAGAATAGAATATGGTGCCTCCCGAGTGGCGCAGCGGTCTAACACGGAACCCAAACCGGCTGTGTGCATGCGCTGTCGTGCATAACTTTCACAACATGCAGGTTAAAATATCAAAACAAACTGAACCGATTACATTAATTTGGGGGCAGGTCGAAAAGCATTAAACCTTAATGCTTGCACTTGCTAGCTAATTTGCTAGCTAATTTGTCCTATTTAGCTAGCTTGAGTCACCCACGTGGGTATAACCAATGAGGAGATGGCATGTGGGTACCTGCTTCTATAAACCAATGAGGAGATGGGAGAGGCAGGACTTGCAGCGCGATCTGCGTCAGAAATAGACTGATTTCTATTTTAGCCCTTGGTAACGCAGATGCTCGTGCAGTGTGGGTGCAAAATTTAATAATATAGATTTCTAAATGTCTTTTGCAACGCTCGCACACGTGATGCGAGCGGTGTAGTCAGCCTGTAAGGCACTGCATTGCAGTGGGTTAGGGTTAGGCTGTGTTGCAGCCGGCCGCGACCGGGAGACCCATGAGGCAGTGCACAATTGGTCCAGCATCATTAGGGGAGGGTTGCACACAGTCTTGTCGCATGCACACAGACTTCGGTTGCCGGCTGTACGGTGTTTCCTCCGACACATTGGTGCAGCTGGCTTCAGGGTTAAGCAAGCAGTGTGTCAAGAAGCAGCACGGCTTGGCAGGGTCATGTTTCAGAGGCTCTCGATCTTTGCCTCCCCCGAGTCCGTACGGGAGTTGCAGCGATGCGACAAGACTGTAACTACCAATTGGATAAAACGAATTTGGGGAGAAAAAAGGGTAAAACGTTTTTTTTTTTAAATACAAATAAGGAATATGTTTCTAAACACTTCTACATTAATCTGGTTTCTACCATGATTATGTATAATCATGAATGAATGGTGAATAATGATGAGTGCAAAAGTTAGAGGCATAAATATCGTAGACCCCAAAAATGCTAACCTCCCCTGTTATTTGTAATGGTGAGAGGTTTCAAGTTTTTAATGACACATGCACAAGTACAGTGAAATGGCTTTCTTGCAAACTCAAAAAACAATAATGCGATAATAAATAACAATGTAATACTAAAAAAAACACACGAGAAAAAGGAATAAATATGAAGAACACAATAAGGAAGCATACTATATACAGGGTCAGTTCCAATACCATATTTACAATGGGCAGGGATACTGGAGTGATGGCGGTAGATACAGTATGTAAGGGTAAGGTGACTAGGCAACAGGGTATAAGATAAACAGAGTAGCAGCAACTTGTATGTGAGTAGGTGTACGTTTGTGTAGAGTCAGTATATTAGCATGTCTTGGTGTATGATCTTTCTGCCTCTAAATGTTTCACTCATCATTATTCACCATTCATTCATGATTATCCGTATAATGAATATGGGTCCAAAAACTACACACTTGACTACTTTAATACACATAATGTGAATTTGTCCAAGTTCTTTTGGTTCCCTAAAATGTATTTACATAAAGCCCTGTAATTTCAAAACGGTTCACCCGATATGGACAGTATGCACTTTAACCTAATAGTCATTCTATCATTTCAAATCCAAAGCGCTGGAGTACAGAGCCAAAACAA
The DNA here is from genome assembly GCF_045791955.1 of Oncorhynchus clarkii lewisi. Lineage (NCBI taxonomy): Eukaryota > Metazoa > Chordata > Actinopteri > Salmoniformes > Salmonidae > Oncorhynchus > Oncorhynchus clarkii. Next base: position 31,373,694 of record NC_092163.1, on the reverse strand, counting down.
CATGAAAGGTTTCACTGTCCAAAAACCTCACTATATTACTTTGCTGGATGGTGGTAGTTTGAGATTAGAGTATTACATTATTGTGCTCAACTACAATGAGGAAATTAAAGTTTGAGTGTCAAGGGCTCCACCTTTGCCAAACCCTACCCCTATTTTATATCTAAAACTCTAATCCTTACATGCTGACCAGACCGGACGCGTCACGTGCACGAGCGATTGCAAAAATAAATGTCCATATACATGTTATCCAGTCATCGCACCCACACTGCTCGCGAGCGTCTGCGTAGCCAGGCGCTAAAATAGAACTTGGTTCTATTTGTGACTATCAACTCGCTGCAAATTCTGCCTCTCCCATCTCCTCATTGGTTTTTAGGAGCATATACCCACGTGGGTGATTGAAAGAACTGAGTTCCACACTTAAGTCCAGTCGGTTGTGGTAATGCACCTTAAAGTTGGTTGCCAACCACCATATAAAGTTCAAAGAAGAATACTAGAAAAAAACATTTACCCTTTTTATCTGTGGATTAATTGTCGGAGTAGAGGACCTTGTGCATTCCAGGTAAAATAACAACCCAGTATTTATATTCAAGGACAAATTAGCTATCAACAGCAAGCTAAATATCCATAAATGTTTACTGCTTTTCGACCAGTCCCCAAATTAATATAATTGGTTCAGAGTATGTTTTCAACCTGCATGTCCTGATCGCGTCTGGTGTGGGTGGACAAAATCAACTTGCGTGCGGTCTGGTCAGCATGTTAGGCTGTACTATTGGATGAATTATATGTTAGCCAGTATCCACAAGTTTCAGTTTCCTATCTTTTACCAATGTCAGATTTCACACCTTATCAGCTTTCTCAGCACATCCCTGTGTATGTTACTTGCATGGATCCAGTCCAGTTGATGCCTGCGTGTGTGTGTGCATGCTTTTGTTTTCCTTGTCATTTCCAGGCCAGCTTTGTGTCTTCTGGAAACAGAACTGATATTTCCCTGGACGATCCCAACTTCTGGCAGAAATGGGCCAAAATAGCAGAGCTGGAGATTGATTCCAAAGCAGAGAAGGTAAGAGGGGAGGGAAGGAAAGGGTGGGGAACTAAGGAAGGGTGCTGTGGGACGACTGGTGATCCCCGACTAGGGTGTAGCCACTGCCTGGTGTTGGAGGGGCTACAGAAAAAGCTTGTCGCCGCAGATCAAAAGAGCCACTCAGAATGCGGGTTGGAAAAGAAAGCAGAATAGGCCTCGCGAAACGGTTTAAATATCTGGCACTCATCAACCTGCCGAACAGATGGGTTGCATTAATGAGATAAAAAAAAACAAACAGCATGCGAAGCAGAGGGAGGAGGAGAGAATTAATTGTGTGTGTATGGTGTGTATTAGAGCTTGCTATGTGTATACAGTGTGTTAGTGTGCTGCATATGCATTTTGTGTGTTGTTTATACTGTACTGTATATGATGTACTGTAATGTGAGTAATGTGAGTTTTTTTGGCCTGTGTATGCGTGTGCTGTCTGTTAGCCGTGTGTGTGTACACATCTCATGTCTTTACTTAAAATGTATTTGTTTGAAGACTGTACATGGCACATGGTTGGGTCATGTGTATTGTGCTGTATACTGTGTGCCAGTACTATACATGGGTGCCTACGTGGTTGCAAAGGGCATCCGTGTCTTAACAGCGCGATTTGCCAAGGCAAGAAACTCTGAACGCAGCCCTATCCAGAAATCTGGCAGTGGTTTCTGATTTAAATTCAATTTTCACAGAACCGCTTGTTGCAATTTCGATGAGGCTCTCTTGTTCAGATATCGGTAAGTGGACTTGGAGGCGGGCGTGAAAGGGTTAACGAATCCAGTTGTTTGTGTTGTCCGTTTCAGGAAAATACCTGCGTAATTACGCACCCAGCTCACTCAGGTGCTTCGCTATACAGTGGGGCAAAAAAGTATTTGGTCAGCCACCAATTGTGCAAGTCCTCCCACTTAAAAAGATGAGAGAGGCCTGTAATTTTCAACATAGGTACACTTCAACTATGACAGACAAAATGAGAAAACAATCCTGAAAATCATATTGTAGGATTTTTTATGAATCTATTTGCAAATTATGGTGGAAAATAAGTATTTGGTCAATAACAAAAGTTTATCTCAATACTTTGTTACATATCCTTTGTTGGCAATGACAGAGGTCAAACGGTTTCTGTAAGTCTTCAAGGTTTTCACACACTTTTCAGGTATTTTGGCCCATTCCTGCATGCAGATCTCCTCTAGAGCAGTGATGTTTTGGGGCTGTTGCTGGGCAACACCGACTTTTAACTCCCTCCAAAGATTTTCTATGGGGTTGAGATCTGGAGACTGGCTAAGCCACTCCAGGACCTTGAAATGCTTCTTACGAAGCCACTCCTTCGTTGCCCGGGCGGTGTGTTTGGGATCATTGTCATGCTGAAAGACCCAGCCACATTTCATCTTCAATTCCCTTGCTGATGGAAGGAGGTTTTCACTCAAAATCTCACGATACATGGCCCCATTCATTCTTTCCTTTACACGGATCAGTCGTCCTGGTCCCTTTGCAGAAAAACAGCCCCAAAGCATGATGTTTCCACCCCCATGCTTCACAGTAGGTATGGTGTTCTTTGGATGCAACTCAGCATTCTTTGTCCCCCAAACAGGACTAGTTGAGTTTTTACCAAAAAGTTATATTTTGGTTTCATCTGACCATATGACATTCTCCCAATCTTCTTCTGGGTCATCCAAATGCTCTCTAGCAAACTTCAGACGGGCCTGGACATGTACTGGCTTAAGCAGGGGGACACGTCTGGCACTGCAGGATTTGAGTCCCTGGCGGCGTAGTGTGTTACTGATGGTAGGCTTTGTTACTTTGGTCTCAGCTCTCTGCAGGTCATTCACTAGGTCCCCCCCGTGTGGTTCTGGGATTTTTGCTCACCGTTCTTGTGATAATTTTGACCCCACGGGGTGAGATCTTGCATGGAGCCCCAGATCGAGGGAGATTATCAGTGGTCTTGTATGCCTTCCATTTCCTAATAATTGCTCCCACAGTTGATTTCTTCAAACCAAGCTGCTTACCTATTGCAGATTCAGTCTTCCCAGCCTGGTGCAGGTCTACAATTTTGTTTCTGGTGTCCTTTGACAGCTCTTTGCTCTTGGCCATAGAGGAGTTTGGAGTGTGACTGTTTGAGGTTGTGGACAGGTGTCTTTTATACTGATAACAAGTTCAAACAGGTGCCATTGATACAGGTAATGAGTGGAGGACAGAGAGGCCTCTCAAATAAGTTGTTACAGGTCTGTGAGAGCCAGAAATCCTGCTTGTTTGTAGGTGACCAAATACTTATTTTCCACCATAATTTGCTAATAAATTCATTAAAAATCCTACAATGTGATTTTCTGGATTTTTTTTTCTCATTTTGTCTGTCATAGTTGAAGTGTACCTATGTTGAAAATTACAGGCCTCTTTCATCTTTTTAAGTGGGAGGACTTGCACAATTGGTGGCTGACTAAATACTTTTTTGCCCCACTGTATCACATTTGACATTGTCCATAAGCTTGAGTTAAAACACAGGTAGAAAGACCTGTGTGTTGTCCTTGTTAATGCAGACAGAAAATCATAGCCTAATCATAGCCTCAATTTTGTCCCGCACATTGAAAATAGTTGCGGAGAGTCCCTCTAATCCTAGATTCAGATCATTCAGGAGAGAAAAAACATCACCCAGATAGGCAAGTTGTGTGAGGAACTCGTCATCATGGAAGCGGTCAGACAAGTGAAAATTATGGTCACTAAAGAAAACTAAGCTTGTCTCTCAATTCAAAAAGACGTGTGAATACTTGATAACCAGAGCACTTCTGTATGTTGTAAAAGCGTTACATGGTCGCCCATATCATTGCATAATGCAGAAAATACACGAGAGTTCAGGGGCCTTGCTTTAACAATGTTAACCATTTTCACTGTAGTGTTCAAAACGTCTTTCAAGCTGTCAGGCATTCCCTTGGCAGCAAGAGCCTCTCGGTGGATGCTGCAGTGTACCCAAGTGGCATCGGGAGCAACTGTGTGCACGCGCGTTACCACTCCACTATGTCTCCCTGTCATGGCTTTTGCGCCATCAGTACAGATACCAACACATCTTGATCACCAAAGTCCATTTGATGTCACAAAGCTGTCCAGTACTTTAAAATATCCACTCATGTTGTCTTGGTTTCCAGTGGTTTGCAGAAGAGGATGTCTTCCTTAATTTACCCCCCCATAAACGTAATGGACATATACCAGGAGCTGTGCCAGGCCCGCCACGTCTGTTGACTCATCCAGCTGTAACGCATAGAATTCACTGGCTTGTATTTGAAGCAGTAATTGTTTCAAACCATGTCCTGCCATTTCACTGATGTGTCGTGAAACAGTGTTGTTTGATGAAGACTTTGTCTGTATAATTTTTGGGGCCTTTTCCCCCAGCATTGTCCCAGCCATTTCCGTGGCATCAGGAAGAATTAAGTCCTCCACAATAGCATGGGGCTTGCCTGTCCTAGCCACTCGGTAGCTCACCATATAAGATGCTTCTAGCCCCTTCTTATTAATGGTATCTGTTGCTTTTATACATGTCTTATTACTCTAAAGTTGTCTTTATTCTCGCTCAATAACTCCTGTGGCCTATTTTTCAAATTGTCATGTTTGGTTTCTAAATGTCTGCGCAAGAGTGAAGGTTTCCCAAGAGAGTAACGGTTAATGTGATTGGATATTAATTATTTGACTAGGCTACCTGTATTTGACACTATTGCTATTTCGCTGAACACTAGATGGTTTAATTTTATTTTTGGCAGTGAAACGAGGCTACTCGGGCGAGAGCAAAAACTCACCTAAATGTACTGTTTTGAATTATTATAATTTTTTTTAAGTGTGAATCACATTTTTATTTGCCCTACCCCCGACGGTGTACCCCAGTTTGGGAATACTTGACCTAGATTAACAGTGTGTCCATAAATATTTTCCTCCCTGGAAAGGCAGGAACCTAGGAAGAAACCTAGAGAGGAATCAGGCTTTGAGGGGTGGCAAATCCTCTTCTGGCTGTGCCGGGTGGAGATTATAAGTTTACATGGCCATTAAGGCCAGATCGTTCTTCAAGATGTTCAAACATTCATAGATGACCAGTAGGGTCAAATAATAATCAGAGTGGTGACCAATCAGGATCTGAATATGACTGCACGTCACATAATAATAAAACGCATTCATACATTTTTTACATAGTTATTACACTATCGCTCATATTTCATGTCACAACGATTCAGCGATATTTATGCTATGATGCTGGTAAAGTTGTCACGCGCACATACAGTGCTGGTCATAAAAAAAAGCTAGCTAGCTCATGGATGCAAACAATGTTCTTCCCCAAAAACATAGCAAAACGACATCTGTTTCAGTAGCTATAGTCATCTAAAATAACCCTAATTCATAAGACAGTTCTTATTTGATTAATGGTGGTCGGACCATCTGTGAAGCTAGCCACAAAAAAGATTAGCCACAATAGTGGACTTTGCGGTTAGCCTTCAAAATAAAAGTATGGCATAATTCTACTATTTGTATTCATTTGCATCACTGTCAATGACATACTTTTTATTTTGAAGGCAAACTGTGCCTAATCCTTATTGTGGCTAGCTTCACAACACAACCCGGTCTGGTCAGGCCTTACTAGCCAGATGAAGCTAGCTGGCTGCTTATAACGTTGGGCAACAAGGTTAAGTAGCTAGCTAGCTATTTATTTTCATGAACTGAAGTTCAATTTCAATAGGCGAACAGCAAGTGGCAACCTAGCTAATACTTACTCACAAGGATTCCTAAATCATTGCTAAGAATAATGACGCTAAAGCTAGCTACCCCAGAAGTTGCGGTCGAACAAATGATGCTTTATTACCAACACGGTATTGTAAACACATTGTTCGTGGCCGGTGTTTGCTTGTTTGCAGACTTTTTGTACAACTTTGACAGTGCTACTGTATCTTTTTTGAAATGCAGAGACCCAAACGGCGTCCGTAGTATGTATGTTGTGAAACTAATAGCATTGATGCTATTACTGTGTAACTCCGGTAGGGCAACATCTGGAAAAATAGCGCACTTGGTAGTGTGTACCGGTGCTCGACCAGTTGGCGAAAGGCAACATCACCCACGGCAGAGAACCGTGGGTGTTGAGGGCAATGAATTCCATTATCTTGGTTCTAATGGATTTCGCCTTTTGTGTTGTCTCGCTGAAATGTTCTAACTCTTAAACTCGACATCGGGCCGATACCGATGTTGGCATTTTTAGCTAATATTGTCAGATTCCAATATGTTCACCGATTTTATATTGTTTATCACTAATATAAATATAGGACAAAACGCACATTACGACAAGAGAGACAACACAACACTACATAAAGAGGGACCTAAGACGACGACATAACAAGGCAGCAACACATGATAACTACATGGTAGCAACACAACATGGTAGCAGCACAAAACATGATACAAACATTATTGGGCACAGACAACAGCACAAAGGGCAAGAAGCTAGAGACAACAATACATCACGCAAAGCAGCCACAACTGTCAGTAAGCGTGTCCATGATGGAGTCTTTGAATAAAAAGATGGAGATAAAACTGTCCAGTTTGAGTGTTTGTTGCAGCTCGTTCCAGTCGCTAGCTGCAGCGAACTGAAAAGACGAGCGACCAATGGATATGTGTGCTTTGGGGACCTTTAACAGAATGTGACTGGCAGAATGGGTGTTGTATGTGGAGGATGAGGGCTGCAGTAGATGTCTCAAATAGGGGGGAGTGTGAGGCCTAAGAGGGTTTTGCAACGGGTTTACAGAGATGACCAGTTTACAGAGGAGTATAGAGTGCAGTAATGTGTCCTATAAGGAGCATTGGTGGCAAATCTGATGGCGAATGGTAAAGAACATCTAGCTGCTCGAGAGCACCCTTACCTGCCGATCTATAAATTATGTCTCCGTAATCTAGCATGGGTAGGATGGGCATCTGAATCAGGGTTCGTTTGGGAACTGGGGTGAAAGAGGAGCGATAGAAAAAACCAAGTCTAGATTTAACTTTAGCCTGCAGCTTTGATATGTGCTGAGAGAAGGACAGTGTAGCGTCTAGCCATACTCCCAAGTACTTGTATGATGACTACCTCAAGCTCTAAACCCTCAGAGGTAGTAATAACACCTGTGGGGAGAGGGAAATTCTTCTTACCAAACCACATGACCTTTGTTTTGGAGGTGTTCAGAACAAGGTTAAGGGTAGAGAAAGCTTGTTGGACACTAAGAAAGCTTTGTTGTAGAGCATTTAACACAAAATCCAGGGAGTATAAGACTGTATCATCTGCATATAAATGGATGAGAGAGCTTCCTACTGCCTGCATTATGTTGTTGATGTAAATTAAGAAGAGTGTGGGGCCTAGGATCGAGCCTTGAGGTACCCCTTGGTGACAGGCAGTGGCTGAGATGGCAGACATTCTGACTTTATACACTGCACTCTTTGAGAGAGGTAGTTAGCAAACCAGGCCAAAGACCCCTCAGAGACACCAATACTCCTTAGCCGGCCCACAAGAATGTAATGGTCTACCGTATCAAAAGCTTTGGCCAAGTCAATAAAAATAGCAGCACAACATTGCTTAGAATCAAGGGCAATGGAGACATCATTGAGGACCTGGTTGCAGTGACGCATCCATAACCTGTGCGGAAATCAGATTGCGCACCAGAAAGAATACTATAGACATCAAGACAAGATAGCAAGTTTTTCCAACACTTTTGATTACCAGGTCAAAATAAAAATAAGCCTATAACAGTTAGGATCAGCTTGATCTCCCCCTTTAAATAAAGGAAGAACTGTGGCTGCCTTCCAAGCAATGGGAACCTCCCCAAAAAGGAGAGACAGGTTAAAAAGGTTGGAGATAAGCTTGGCGATGATAGGGGCAGCAACCTTAAAGAAGAAAGGGTCTGAACCATCTGACCCAGATGTTTTTAGGGGTCAAGTTTCAGGAGCTCCTTTAGCACCTCGGACTGCAGGGAGAAACTGTGTAGCGGGTCAGGGGAAAAATAGGGAGAAGCATTGGGGATAGTCACATTAGAAGGGGTGAGAGATGAGTAAATGTTGGACGGGCAAGGAGGCATGGCTGAGTCAAATAGGAATCCTGACTCAGCAATGTGCTTCTTGTCAGTAACAATCACATCATCAACATTAAGAGACATTGGCAGCTATGAGGAGGAGGGTTTATTCTCCAGGTCTTTAACCGTTTTCCAGAACTTCTTGGTTAGACCCACAGAGAGAGAACTGCCCCTTAAAGTAATTAACTTTGGCCTTCTAGATAGCCTGAGCGAGAGCCAGTCAGCCCGAGTATGCGTGTGCCAAGCCTTTCGCCAAATGAAATTCTTGAGGTGGAGTAACTCTGCAAGATCACGGTCGAACCAGGGGCTGAACCTGTTTTTAATTCAATTTTTTCTTATGGTGGCATGATTGTTAACAATACCACAGAAAATAACAAAAAATAATGTCAGTGTCTTCGACAGAGGGGATCAAGCTGATTCTATAACTTTTTTTTTTTTTTTTTTTTAACCCCTTTTTTACCCCTTTTTCTCCCCAATTTCGTAGTATCCAATTGTTGTAGTAGCTACTATCTTGTCTCATCGCTACAACTCCCGTACGGGCTCGGGAGAGACGAAGGTTGAAAGTCATGCGTCCTCCGATACACAACCAACCAAGCCGCTGCTTCTTTAACACAGCGCACATCCAACCCGGAAGCCAGCCGCACCAATGCGCCGGAGGAAACACCTGGCCACCTTGGTTAGCGTACACTGCGCCCAGCCCGCCACAGGAGTCGCTGGTGCGCGATGAGACAAGGACACCCCTACCGACCAAGCCCTCCCTAACCCGGGCGACGCTAGGCCAATTGTGCGTCGCCCCATGGACCTCCCGGTCGCGGCCGGTTACGACAGAGCCTGGGCGCGAACCCAGGACTCTGATGGCACAGCTGGCGCTGCAGTACAGCGCCCTTAACCACTGCGCCACCCGGGAGGCCGATTCTATAACATTTTACAGAGGCCAGTTCATGAAGGAAGGCTTGCTCATTAAAGATTTTTAGCAAGCTTCTATGACAAATCAGGACAGGTCGTTTCACTGAGCAGCAATTACGAACCCAGGCTGTAAAGAGGTGATCACCTAAGGTCATTACAGAAAACAGCATATTGATACCTATCAGGATTATTTGTGAGGATAACATCGAGGAGAGTAGCCTTTTCTGGGTGTTTGGAGTCATACCTTGTGGAATTGGTAATAATCTGACAAAGGTTTAGGGAGTCCTGTTGCTTTAGGACATGGTCAGGTGGTTTAAGCATGTTCCAGTTTAGGTCACGTAACAGGACAAAATCAGACGTAGTGTAACACGGAACCCACACCGGCTGCACGCGTGCATACATTTATTTTGTCCCCCCCACATCACTTGCTAGCTAATTTGTCCTATTTAGCTAGCTTGCTGTTGCTAGCTAATTTGTCCTGGGATATAAACATTGAGTTGTTATTTTACCTGAAATGCACAAGGTAATCTACTCTGACAATTAATCCACACATAAAACGGTCAACCGAATTGTTTCTAGTCACCTCTCCTCCTTCCAGGCTTTTTCTTCTTTGAACTTTCGTAGTATTACCACGACGACTGACAACACAGTTTGTCTTTCAATCACCCACGTGGGTATAACCAATGAGGAGGAGATGGGAGGGGGTATCTGCTTTTATAAACCAATGAGGAGATGGGAGGGGCAGGACTTAGATATCTGCGTCACAAATAGATCTGACTTCTATTTTAGCCCTTTGCAACGCAGACGCTCAAGAGCAGTGTGGATGCAAAAATGTAATAATGTAGATTTCAAAATATATTTTGCAGCGCAGGCGGTGTAGTCAGGATGTATGGGGCCAGGAGAGAGCTTAGGACAGGTAGGGTACAGGTCGGTGCTGATGAGGGACTATAGCACCCAGCAACAGTCAACAAGAGCCATTTGAAAGTTTAATACTTAAAACTAGCAAATCAAATTGTTTGGGGACAGACTTGGTGGAGACAACCGAGCACTGAAGGTGATCCTTGGTAAAGATTGCCACCACCTTCGGAAGATCTGTCTTGCCGAAAAAGGTTATAACCAGAAAGGTTAACATCAGTATTCAAAACGCTCTTCCTTAACCACGTCTCAGTAATGACCAACACATCTGGATTGGAGCTGTGAACCCACACTTTCAATTTATCCATTTTAGGTAATACGCTTCTAGTCTTAATGTGCAGAAACACCAGGCTTTTATGAGAGCAGAAATCAGTGAAGTAGATATCCGAGCACAAGTCAGAATTGGGGCTAGCAGCAGTAGATGGGCCAGGGTGTACATGCACATTTCCAACAGTAATACAATCAAGGCACATCACAGGACATGGAGAGCTCTGCAGTGCTTGTTTATGACATCTGAATGTGAATTAGATGGCAACAAGATCATATTTTACGGCAATTTCATCAGGTAACATGAATACAAAGCCAGCTAGAGGTGGTTAGAATAGGATGGGATGCCAAAAGTCTGTGAAACCAATAAAGAGTCACAGTCCCGAGTTTGGGAACAAACAGTCTATCCCACGGTTGGGTAAAGAAAGTTCGTAGTCAACATAGCTTGCAGGAGTCATGAGGCAAATAGCAAAATGCACAATAAATGTATGTAAATATATAATGACTTGGGGCTAGCCATTGCAAGTTCAGAGTCACTCACACCAACAGTGTGTGTGTGAGAGTGAGAGAGGAGTGAGAGTGAGTGAGAGAGAGGTGAGGGTACCGATACCAGACAGGGGGAGACAGGCCAGGGCAGACGGTGAACAGATTGGAAAATGGAATCCGTTCAGCAGGCAACGGGAATAGGTGTCACACCCACTTGGGAGAATATTTGATTTCAGGAGGCAAGGTAGCATGACAGGTGAACGGGTCAGGGTTTCAAAGCCGCAGGTAAAACAGCAGAAACTGGATCACTAAGTGGTCGCAAAACCGGACAGGAAGATCGCAACAGTGACTCAACCCACTCAGGTCGAGTATAGCAACAAAAGCCTGGTACGGCGTGATGCACCCCTCCTAGGGACGGCAATGGAGAGTGCGAGCAAGCCAGTGACTCAGCCCCTGTAATAGGGTCAGAGGCAGAGAATCCCAGTGGAGCAGAGACGGCAAGGGTGGGTCGTCAATCCAGTGCCTTGCCGTTCACCTTCGCACCCCTCTGCCAGACTACACTCAATTATAGTACCTACTGAAAAGTCTTCAGGAAAAATGTAACAGCCTACAATGGTCTTACCCCCGCAGAAATCTAGTTAACAATCCCCATCAAAATCCATTTGTTTAGAATAGAGAGATGTTTTTTTGCATGAGTTGCGTCTTAATCCACCACATCCGTCGAAATCGCCCATCAGCATCTGCGGTGAAAAGAGGCAGAGCTAGAGAGGTGTTTGTCAAACCATGCCACATCCCGAAAATTGGTCTTCTCACAAAATCGTATGTAGCGTCCGAATGGTTTGGCCTACAAACTATTATGACCACTCTACTGAACGTTGAGACTCTCACTAACACGATGGTGCCTCACAAAGCAAGGTCCATACAGAAATGGTTTGTTGAGATCGGTGTGGAAGAATTTGACTGCACAGGCCTGCACAGAGCCCTGAATTGGAATGCCAACTGCGAACCAGGCTTAATCTCCCAACATCAGTGCCCAACCTCACTAATGCTCTTGTGACTGAATGGGAGTAAGTCCCCGCAGCAATGTTCCAACCTCTAGTGGTAAGCCTTCCCAGAAGAGTGGAGGCTGTCATTACAGCAAAGGGGGACCAACTCCAAATGAATCCTCATGATTTTGGAATGAGACGTTTGACAAGCAGGTGTCCACCTCTTTTGGTCATGTAGTATATGTACGGCAGGATCAAATCGGCAAGATCGGTAGGAGCAAGTCCATGGTATGCTTTGTGGGTTAGCAGTAAAACCTTGAAATCAGCCCTAACCTTAACAGTAAGTCAGTGTAGATGCTAGCACTGGATTAATATAATCACATTTTTGGGGTTCTAGTCAAGATTCGAGCAGCCATATTTAGCACTACCTAAAGTTTTATTTAGTGCTTTATCCAAGTTGTTGGAGGGTAGAGGATTGCAGATGTCTATTATTGAAGTGACAAACGCCTGGATCAGCATTTCTGTGTCATTTTTTGGGGAAAAGTTTCAGATTTTTGCCGTGTTTCAAGGCTGCTCTTGAAATATGTGTTATACAGTTGAAGTCGGAAGCTTACATACACTTAGGTTGGCGTCATTAAAACTTGTTTTTCAACCACTCCACCAATTTATTTGAACAAACTATAGTTTTGGCAAGTCGGTTAGGACATCTACTTTGTGCATGACACAAACAAGCCAGACTACGGTTTGCAACTGCACAAAGATCATACTTTTTGGAGAAATATCCTCTAGTCTGAACTGTTTGGCTGTAATGACCATCGTCATTGGAGGAAAAAGGGGGAGGCTTGCAAGCCAAAGAACACCATTCCAACTGTGAAGCACGGGGGTGGCAGCATCATGTTGTGGGGGTGCTTTGCTGCAGGAGGGACTGGTGCACATCACAAAATAGATGGCATCATGAGGGTGGAACATTATGTGGATATATTGAAGCAACATCTCAAGAAGTTAAAGCTTGGTTGCAAATGGGTCTTCCCAATGGCACGATACTTCCAAAGTTGTGGCAAAATGACTTAAGGACAACAAAGTCAAGGTATTGGAGTGGCCATCACAAAGCCCTGACCTCAATCCTATAGGAAATTTGTGGGCAGAACTGAAAAAGCGCGTGCAAGCAAGGACGCCTACAAACCTGACTCCGTTACATCAGCTCTGTCAGGAGGATTGGGCCAAAATTCACCCAACTTACTGTGGGAAGCTTGTGGATGGTTACCCAAAATGTTTGACCCAAGTTAAACAATTTAAAGGCAATGCTACCAGATATTAATTGAGTGCATGAACATTTCTGACCCACTGGGAATGTGATGAAAGAAATAAAAGCTTAAATAAATAATTATCTACTATTATTTTGACATTTCCCATTCTTCAAATAAGGTGGTGATCCTAACTGACCTAAGACCGGGAATTCTTACTAGGATTAAATGTCAGGAATTGTGAAAAACTGAGTTTAAATGCATTTGGCTAAGGTATATGTGAACTTCAGACTTCAACTGTATGTTAATCAAAAGAAATAAGGGTCCAGAGTAACGCTGAGATCCTCCAGTTTTATTTGAGACGACTGTACAATCATCGAGATTCATTGTCAGATCCGACAGCAGATCTCTTTGTTTCTTGGGACCTACAACTAGCATCTCTGTAGTAAGCCTGCAGTAAAAGCCTACATCTGAACCTCTATCCCCCGTCTGTGACAGGAGAGCCTGGTGATTGACACGCCTCGTGTGAGGAAGCAGACACGCCACTACAACTCGTTCGAGGATGACGAGCTGATGGAGTTCTCAGAGCTGGACAGCGACTCAGAAGAGAGGCCCTGTCGCACCCGCCGCCTCAGCGAGAGGAACAGACACTACCTCCGCGCCGAGTGCTTCCGCGTCGAGAAGAACCTGCTCATATTCGGGTCAGATTTACCGCCTCTTACATTTCTCAGTTATACTTTCAATAGCCTTTCTACTGTGCCATGCCGTAAAAATGATTGTGCCTTATGTCTGTACCTCAAATTGTACCTTTATAGTAAGCAGTCTTACTAATTACAGCAGAGTTACACCAGTGCACCAGTGTTTCCCAAACATCTCAAGTAACCCCCAATAAGTAACATTTATTTGATGTGTTCTGGTGCTAGCACACCTGATTCAATTGGTCAACTAATGAAGGGCTTGGTGATTAATTGACAAATTAGTTGTGGAATACATCAAATATGTAGCACTGGCTGGGGGTACTTGAGGAGAGGTTTGGGAAGCACTGCAGTAGGCTACATGAGAGTACAGTATTTAGGTATTGTATCCAACTGACTCTGACACTAGTATGGTGTATCGGTCCTCATGCCACCCGCGCCATCTCTCTGTGTGTGCTCACACAGCTGGGGTCGCTGGAAGGACATCCTGACCCACGGGCGCTTCAAGTGGCAACTGGCCGAATGTGACATTGAGGTGCTGTGCCGGTCGCTGCTGGTCTACTGCGTGCGCCACTACAAGGGCGACGACAAGATCAAGAGCTTTATCTGGGACCTCATCACACCCGCCAAGGATGGCCATAAACAGGACTTGCAGAACCACTCTGGTGAGAGACTCACTAACATCCCTTTGATACAAGCTGCCATTCACTCATTCAGATTTGGAGTGGGGGGAAAGAGGACAGGCAATATGGCTAGTTATGTTGACAACACTCAAATGAATAAACAAGCTCTGAAAAGCAACTCATAGTGCCAGAGTTTGGCATAATGGTCTAGAAAGCTGACTCCAGACCATGCATGGCCCCCTGCGATGGGGGTTTGAATCCACACGCAGTATCTTGTACTACATCTTGTATCTACTCCATCTTCCCTTAGCATAAAAAAAAGCTATCCTCACCCTTGTCCGATGGTTTCCTATGGTCTCCAAATGACTGTAGCCATAGCTCCAACTCTGATCCCAAAGTCTGTGCTTTAATTTGGACTGGTGTGCAGTAAGGTGATTACTTGGTATCGTTCAAATCCAACCTTTCCACAAGCAGGTCTGTCGGCCCCAGTGCCCAGGGGACGCAAGGGTAAGAAATTAAAGAACCAGCTGAGTGTGCCTGAGATGAAGCATGCAGACTGGCTGGTCAACTGCAACCCAGAGGTGGTGCTGCATGACGACAGCTACAAGAAACACCTCAAACAGCACTGCAACAAGTGAGTCCCCCATTCCTCACTTTCAGCTGTTGGTGAACAGTCATGTTCTCCTCTATGAAGAATGGGATTTCTAAGGTAGCTAAAGCTTACAAAACCTACATAATCTAGTTTTGTTTGAAATGATGAATTTAGGTGCTGAAGCCTGAGGAGTAAACGGCTGGATTTACTAAGCTTTTGCAGCTTTTCTTTACAAATGAAGACAGTTTCATGTTTTCGTTTTGTTTGTTTTATGTCTTCCTAAAAACAGGGGAAAATGCTTTGCAGCTCCACTGGCCCTAAGTGGTTTGGTGTTTATTGAAAAAGAGACTGATGACTGGTCTATGTGTTGTGTTATGTGCCTTGTTGTGCCAAGGGTACTTCTGAGGGTGAGGATGCTGTACTACCTGAAGGCGGAGGTCCTGGGAGAGGCTGCTGCCCAGTTCCTGGAGGGTATTCCTGCCAGGTACAAAGTGCACCACGAGGGCACCCATTAATCATACTACCTACTTATCTAGGTCCGGGAAACCAGACTAAAGTTAATGGCTGATTTGTGTGTGTGATCTGTGCAGTAAACTGGAGGTGGCACTGCCTGACATCGACTACATCGAGATCCCAGCAGGCTGGTGGGATGCAGAGGCAGATAAGTCTCTCCTCATAGGGGTACACAAACACGGTAATCCTCTAGTCTAGGGTCTCCTGTTTGTCAGACCCTCATGGCTCTTACTATACAATCCAATTTTCTGTACGTTGAACAAAAATATAAATGCAACGTAACAATTTCAACGATTTTACTGAGTTACATTTCACAAAGAAATAAGTCAATTGAACTCAATTCATTAGGCCCTAATCTATGGATTTCACGACTGTGAATAAAGATATGCATCTGTTGGTCACAGATACCTTAAAAAAAAGGGGCGTGAATCAGAAAACCAGTCCGTATCTGGTGTGACCACCATTTCCCTCATGCAGCGCGACACATCTCCTTCGCATAGAGTTGATCAGGCTGTTGATTGTGGCCTGTGGAATGTTGTCCAACTCTTCAATGTCTGTGCGAAGTTGTTGGATATTGCCGGGAACTTGAACACGCCGTCTTACACGTCGATCCAGACAACATCTCAAACATGCTCAGTGGGTGACATGTCTGGTGGTTATGCAGGCCATGGAAAAACTGGGACATTTTCAGCTTCCAGGAATTGTGTACAGATCCTTGCAACGTGGGGCTGTGCATTATCATGCTGACACGAGATGATGGTGGCGGATGAATGGCATGATAATGGGCCTCAGGATCTCATCAGGTATTCAAATTGCAATCAATAAAATGCAATTGTAGCTTTTGCCTGCCCATACCATAACCCCACTGCCACCATGGGGCACTCTGTTCACAATGTTGACATCAGAAAACCGCACGCCTTCTGCCATCTGAAGTCGGTTACAACGCTGAACTGCAGTCAGGTCAAGACCCTGGTGAGGACGACGAGCACAGATGAGCTTCCCTTATACGGTTTTGACAGTGTGTAGAAATTCTTCAGTTGTGCAAACCCACCATTTCATCAGCTGTCCGGGTGGCTGGTCTCAGACGATCCCGCTAGTGAAGAAGCCGGATGTGGAGGTCCTGGGCTGGCGGTTGTGATGCCGGTTGGACGTACTGCCAAATTCTCTAAAACGACATTGTGGTAGAATGTAACATTTTCATTCTCTGGCAACTGCTCTGATTGACACTCCTGCAGTCAGCATGCCAACTGCACGCTCCCTCAAAACGTAAGACATCTGTGGCATTGTGTTGTGTGACAAAACTGCACATTTTAGAGTGGCCTTTTATTGTCTCCAATAAAAGGCCAGGTTCACCTATGTAATGATTATGCTGTTTAATGAGCTTCTTGATATGTCATACCTGTCAGGTGGATAGAGAAATACTCACTAACATGGAGGTAAACGAATTTGTGCACAAGCGTAAGCTTTTTCCGCGTATGGGACATTCATGGAATCTTTTATTTCAGCTCATGAAACATGGGACCAACACTTTGCTTGTTGTGTATATATTTTGGGTCGGTGTATTTTATGTTCCAGTATATTGAAGTCATGGTTTAGCGATTTCAGATCATACATCAACCTTGGTTCTAGAGAATTTCAGGGTGTGCAAGCTTTTTTTGTTCGAGGACAGCACTAAAACATCTTATTTAACTAATCAAGGTCCTGATGATCATTGGATTAGAGTCCGCTTTTAAAGGCATGCTCCGGAACTTTGGCGACTATGAAGTATTTTTTAAACCTCCCACTTTGGGCTGTGTGTCAATGTGTAAGTCGTACATGCATAATCTATGAGCAGAATTACTAGTTTGACAGTGACTGTTTTTCTGTAAGCTGTGCTTTTCCCTACATTTTCCCAAATTGGGCCAGCCCCCTAGCGATTGGAGTTCCAGCCAATGATCTTCAGCCCCTCGCCATTTGAATGACAGCTAGCAAAATGCACACACAGCAGAGCGAGAGTAATGATGTGGTGCACATATGTGACGTAGCCTACCACATATCCCAGTCACTAGTCATTGATAAATTGATTATACATTTTACATGAATAGTAGATTTAAGTCTAAAGCCACTGCCGTCATCACCATCGGCGCTCAGTAAACCTGGCACCTGGTGTCTCCTCAGGGTACGAGCGGTACAACGCCATGCGGGCCGACCCAGAGCTGTGTTTCTTGGAGAGGGTGGGCATGCCTGATGTCACAGCGCTCTCAGCCGAGCAGAGTGGAGGAGAGGTGATGGCTGACCTCACTGACAGGCAAGAACCACCTCCGCCTTACCGTAGGGCACAAGTCTTATTTGTAGGATGGCTTACAGTAATATGAACATCCGCAGTACCGAATCTCAGGTGCTGTGTATGAATGTGAATGTCAACCAATGTCTGCATGCCTCAAAATGTAATGTATCAGCAATACCTAAAATCTAGTTCCCCTAAATACATCAATAAATCCTGCGTGGTCAAGCTGACTCTGGTGATATAAGTGTAAGTGATATCATTTTATGGTCTTTATCTTAATTGTTGGTTCTTTTTAGTAATTGCAAAAGTGATGACGTGAAAGACGATCCTGAAAGCAAGCAAGAGGAGGGAGTGGAAAGGGTTGATAATAAGGTATGGACTCTCGAGTGACTCAGCTAAAGGAAAATTAAGGATTCGGTATTTGAAAAGGTTGAGTTGTGAAGTTATCATTTATTTTTGCTCCAAAAGGATGAAACCAGCTCCAGCAATGATGCAATGGACAAGCATGACATTGTTGTTCAAGGTAAGTGTTCAGCTAACTTTGAACTTGTCTTTTCGAATAAAATGTCTTACAAACTGGAGAATCTGTGAATGCATATAGATTATCGGGGTTTTACCAACTCCAAGTTCCACCTCAATCATTTTCTACAGGTGTCACGTGGGTTAATTTTCAAGTAGATTGCCTTCAGGGGAAGTGTAATTTTGTCAAAACTTTGTTTTATTTCACCTAACATTCAGTCATAAAAGCAGATTTCCCATCTAAAAAATGGCTATAAAAGTTACTATATAATGCATGTAAATATATGTAAACAAAGCTTTGATCTGATTCTGTTACTTTCCAGACATAGGACACAGGGTCCAGGAGGGCTTTGGCCAGGAAGAATTGGGCCAGGAGGGCATGGAGCTGAAGGGTCGCCCTCTGTGGCCCGCCGGCCCTAATCTTACTGCCAGGCTGCGTCGCCTCATCACAGCTTACCAGCGCTTCATGCGGCGCGAGCCCCTGCGTCATGACTTCTTGCTGCCAGGGGCAAGCCCGGGACCGATGTCCTGGCAACTGGGGGAGGAGCTTAGGCACTGCACGGCAACCGCTGCCAAACCTGACCCTCTCTTCCTGGAGTGGCAGAGAAGGTGGGTGATGATGTCAGAGCAAAGGTGGGTGATGTCATTGATCCCCTACATTATGTGCTGCCTCGGTCCCGTTCCCTTTCGGTTCTTTGCCCCTTACCCCCTCTATGTTCACTGATCTGTAAGGCCTGGGTATATCTTAGCAACACGATGACGTCTCCAGCTAGCATTCCTAGAAACTAACTTTCACATAGCATATCCTTCAAGATCTGTCAACACCTGCTAGGCAAGGGGATGAAATTGGACTGGTTCCTTGTTTGTGGCCCTAAAAAATTGTGCGTGTCAAAGACGATATAAAAGAAATTAAGAAATGTGACTTCAATGTGTGTTTCTGAAACCAGACTCCTTTTGGCTGAGACCCACAGCTGATGCCTTGGGCAGTCACATGGTCAGTGCATGTCCCCTTTATAAAAGGCTTATGGTAGGCCTGTGTTTTTATGAGCAGGTGGACCCGGCGTGAGCAAGCAGATTTCTACCGCACCGTGTCGTCGTTCGGCGTGGTGTACGACCCGGAGAAGAAAACCTTTGACTGGAGTCAGTTCCGCTCCTTCGCCCGGCTGGAGAGGAAAACGGACGAGAGCCTGGAGAGATACTTCAGCAGCTTTGTGTCCATGTGCCGCACTGCCTGCAGATTGCCCCCCAGGAAGGACGAAGGTAACTACTCCACAGGAGGCAGAGCAAGAGAACTTGCCCTTAAAGGTACAATAAGTAGGAATTTCATCCGCAAATGTACCCACATTTCTATAATATGTAAATAGTTTATTATTAGTGAATGCTAGGGTTGCAAAATACCAGTAGCTTTCCCAAAATCCCCAGGTTTTCCAAAAAAATCAAGGAATATGCAGGAAATCAGTAATCATCAAACCAGAATTTTTTTAACCCTAGGGAATGTAATAATGTAGTGTATTGTTGTTTTGTTAGATAAATCTTTCTATTTGTTGAAATCTTTAATTTTTTTTAAAGGTATTTTACCTGTCGAGCTAATTGTTTGGTCAGAATCTAGCATGGAAACATTGGAATTTGTAGCTATGCTGACGTTGCCTCCCTTCTGAGGCACATGTTGCTAGACAACCACACTGCACTTAACCAGAGCTGTACCAACCGTAGCAAAAGCCAATGTGATAACCTTTCTAGTACACTTTTGTGCTATGAAACTAAATAAATAATCTACTTGGAACCACAAAACATATTTTCTACATTCAAAATAGTGTAGTTAGACAAAGCAAGGAAATAATTACATGATGTTGTTTTATTGGTATTTGCAGCTGTTGTGGCTTAGTAGTGCATCCTGCAAGCTTCTACAACATCTTACTCAACCTTTACCTTTAACCTATACAGGATCGCCCCCCCCCCCCCCAAGGGATGGTTAAGCTAACCTAGGCTAATGTGATTAGCATGAGGTTGTAAGTAATCTAACTGCACTGTCCAATTTACAGGAGCTATTACAGTGAAATAATACTATGCTATTGTTTGAGGAGAGTGCACAATTATGAACTTGAAAACATATTAATAAGCCAATAATGCACATTTGGGCAGTCTTGATACAACATTTTCAACAGATATGCAATGTTTCATTGGATTAGTGTAAATCTTTGCACATACACTGCTGCCATCTAGGGGACAACAATTGCACCTGGACTGGAATAATACATTACAGCCTTTCTCTTGCATTTCAAAGATGATTGTACAAAATAAACTGCATGTTTTTTTCTTTGTATTATCTTTGACCAGATCTAATGTGTTATGAGCTCCTACATTTAATTTGACATTTCTACAAATTTCTAAGTGTTTCCTTTCAAATTATATGCATACCCTTGCTTCAGGTCCTGAGCTACAGGCAGTTAGATTTGGGCATGTCATTTTATGTGAACCTTTTTAAAAAGGGGCATGAATCCTTAAATTAACAAAAGTCTCTGCCAAAGGAAGTTGTGTTAAAAGGATGCTTCACTTCATAGATTTGTTTGCGTATTTTAGCGGTGCTTTCGAAAGCATGGGGAAGATAGGTGGAGGTTAGTAGATTTATGACAGTATTATTTTTACAATAGTAGTGACATTGCAATGGCGTGATTTGAATGATACAATTATATGAAAGTAAGCCCTCCATCTGTCTGTCAGGGCCTCTGGACCACAATCTGTTTGTAGAGCCCATCACGGAGGAGCGAGCAGCACGCACTCTCTACCGCATCGAACTGCTGCGCAAGGTCAGAGAGCAGGTGCTGCGCCACCTGCTGCTGGGCCCACGGCTGCAACTGTGTCGGCCCAGCCTTTACCTGCCCGTGTGGTGGGAGTGTGGCAAACACGACCGCGACCTCCTGATTGGGGCAGCCCGCCACGGTCTTAGCCGCACCGACTACTACATCCTCAACGACCCGCAACTCTCCTTCCTGGAGGCCCACCGCAACTACGTCCAGAAGGAGAATCACAAGGGCTACCATCCTGGGGTGCACCACGCAGGCATGACCCCCTCGCCCCACCACCACCCCTGCTGCCTGTACGAAACGGGCCTCGGCCAATGCCACTCTCCCCAGCCGCCGGAGTACCACCACCCAGCCACCCCCTCCTCCTCCTCGTCGATCCATGCCCATTCTCACCCGCACATCCACGTCCATGGTCACCCGCCAGAGATAGTGGGCACGGATCCCGGGGGCAGCCTAGGTATGGTGTCTGGGCCCAGGGAGAGCTTCCTGGACTGCCCCCCTCTGGATGAGTCCTTAGAATTGGCCTCACTGCAGCAAGAGGGCCTGGCCTCAGATTCCCTCCATTGCAAGTCTGCCAAGGAGGCCTTCAACGGGTTCCCCTTCAACTCAGCGCAGGGTGGCCAGAGCATGCTCAACTCGTATGGTGTGCAGGGGGAGCTGAATGGCGAGCAGTCGACCGAAATGGACCCTATCATCTCTGGCAAGCTGCGCAGCGACGTGTTGGTGGGGGAGCAGGGTTCCTCTGAGGAGACGGGCCTCATGGCGCCATCACTGGAGCTGGACCAGGAGCTGCAAGCGCCCTGGGAGAGCACGGACCACGCCGGCGCCGCAGACATTTTCAACGACGCTGACCCTATCCTGGGGGCGCCCGCCCTTGAGACGGAGTTCCTGGACCCCGAAGAGCAGCCGGAAGATGGGGGAAGGGAGGACAGAGTAGGGGGAGTGCTTGATGACTGCCTGGGTATCCCCCCCTCCCGGAGCGACCCAGGGGAACCGCTACCCTCCAGTTTTATGCTGTTCAAGGACATCGGCGTGAGCGAGGAGGAGCCTGCTGAGGAGCACACCGACCTCTCCGCAAGCTGCCCTTCACCCTACGTCCCCCCTCCGCCCCTGTCGCTGTCCCATATGACCTTGTACCCCCACCACCAGGGTGATGCCGAGGAGCCAGAGGAGAAGCTGAGCAACTCGGACGTCGTCGCCCACATGCCCAGCTCCAAGGAGAGAGAGGGAGAGGATGATGTGGCCTTTGAGTTTGACAAAGAGATGTCTGTGGACAGTCTGTATCTGGTGGGGCCGGAGCAGGGCCTGGAAGCATCAGGTATATCATGCGAAGACTCTCACCAAGAGGAGCCCTTCGAGGGTGCCTGCGATGGGACGGGAATGGGATCTCCAGTAGAGTCATTTGAGGCTGCTCTAGAGGGGCCAAGGGAAGAGACTTTAGAAAGGGACATGGCCTTAGGGCCAGGGGAGGAGGGGCTTCTAGAAGGGCAGTTTGAAGAACCCTTGGAGATGTCAGCCATGGATCCCCAGGAGGAGGAACCAGTGGAGGGGCCTCTGGAAGACTCTTGTAAAGACCCAGCACCAGAAGAACCTTTCGAAGGGCCATTGGAGGAGCGTTACGAAGTAGAACCAGAAGGGGCCTCCGAGGGGCCTGCCGAAGCAGAGAGCACTTTCAGCGAACACACACTACCCACTGTTGATGCAACAGACTCTCTGCCCCCGTCCCCCTCAGTCCCCACGTCCCAGCCTGAGCCACAGATCAAACTGGAGTTCCCTCTGGACCCAGAGAGCTCTGAGAGCAAGTCGGACATCCTGGAGCCTGACAGCACTGTCTTCACGCCCAAACTGGAGCAGACAAAGGGGCTGCTGGAAGTGAAGGACGAGATCGAGGAGAGGCCCCAAAAAAGGGGGGAAACTCCAGGTAACTTACAGCTAGACAGTTGTAAAGATTCAAATATGGTAATTAAATATGGTACAAATTGCTGTGGCTTTTTAGTTTTTTAGCAGTCTTTAAACATGTAGCATTGAAAATGACCTTTCCACGCACCTTCTCCGGATGCCCTGTAGTTGAGATCTTGTGTTATGTACTAACCACTCCACAGCCTCCGTGGTGGACAGCTATGTAGAGGTGTCACGGTTTGCAGCCCCCATGTCCATGTGTGAGATGCCTGACAGTCTGCAGGACGCGAGGGAGCCTACCATCGCCCAACTGCTGCAGGAGAAAGCCCTCTACTCCTTCTCTGAGTGGCCAAAGGTATAGTCCCAGGGAGTTGACCCATAAACCACTTTCGAAAGCAGTTTGTTTCATGTTTGCCAAGGCAATTGGTTGTCACTGTCGGGTTACCGTCAGCTGCAAAGCAAGAAGTTAAAAAATATATATATTGATTTTTTTAACTAATCCTATGCTTAACCATAGCCTTAACCTCATGCTAAACCCTAACCAAAAAGCAGATTTTCTTAATCATAAATTTTCACGATATGTCGCCAATTTTGACAGCTAGGCCATCAAATCAATCAAATTTTATTTGTCACATGTTTGTAAACAACAGGTTTAAACTAACAGTGAAATGCTTACTTACTGGTCCTTTTCCAACAATACAAAGATATTTTTTTATTTAAAAAAATAGAAATTGTGACACAAGGAATAAATACACAGTGAATAACAATAGTGGTGAGTGGCACAGCGGTCTAAGGCACTGCATGTCAGTACTACATACCCTGGTTCGATTCCAGGGTGTATCACAACCGGCCGTGATTGGGAGTCTCATAGGGTGGCGCACAATTAGCCCAGCGTCGTCCAGCTTAGGGTTTGGCCGGGGTAGGCCGTCATTGTAAATAAGAATTTGTTCTTAAATGACTTGCCTAGTTAAATAAAGGTTAAAAATAAAATGTAATAAAAAATAACATGGCTATATACAGGGAGTACCAGGTTGATGTTCAGGGGTACGAGTTAATTGAGGTAGCTAAGTACCAGGGTTTCCGTTAGCCAGCAATTTGCGGCTTTTGGCCAAAAAATTTATAAATGAAAAGCCAATAAAATAAAACTGTTGCATGCCCCGCAAAAAAATCCCATTTCAAAATAATGCATTTTATTAATTGATGGAAAGGCTAGTCGATTTTTATTAAATTGGTCTGTGTGTGTTTTCATTAGTCATCATCTTATTTATCAGTAGTCGTATCTTATTTATCCAACACAACTATCACACGCGCACAGCATACAGATTCTATTTTGAGCGGGATTTCTCCTGCAGCTCCTCAGCTGGTTGCTCCACGAGTAAAACATGTGCTTTTATAAGCCCATTCATTGTCAAACATTTCTAGATGCAATTTCATGTTAAAAATAGTTTTGGGGCACAATTAAAAAGAGCTGCTACTTTTATTTCTCAACTGGTAATTGAAGCACGTTTTTACCATTCAAGTGCAGGCAACAGGCTATCAGCGTGTCACCCACCACTTTAGAATGTGAGCTGGAGGCAGGATACATTTTGAAAACATACTTATTTGTTTGAAACCTGATGGCAATTGTTTTGGGGAAGCTTACAATGTATCCTACCATTTCTACCGTTTTGCGTGCCAGTTATGATTGTCATATGCACATTTTCATTGAACAGTTTAATTTCCGTAATGTTTTTTTTTCTCAAAATCATTGTCACGTGGTTAATAATAAAAATCTGAATTAAAATTATAGAAAAGTTAAAAGTCAACTAATGCGAGATCACCAGCCTCTGACATATGGAGACATTGATACACCGTGATCCATTGGCGGCTAAAGAAATGAGCGCATTGAACTCATAGCTTTTAGGCCAATGTAGCAGTAGGCTTATAACTTCCATTGCTCTTTCATACCGAGGATTGGTGATCATCGAGGGGGAGATTGTTGGAAAGATTTTTCAAATGCCTTACTGTGAGGAACTAGAGTTTTAATATAGTGCCTTCAGAAAGTATTCAAACTCCTTGACTTATTCCACATTTTGTTTTTACAGCCTGAATTAAATATGGATTCAATACGCACAATACCGCATAATGACAAAGTGAAAACATGCTTTTGGTATTGGGAGCAAATGTATTGAAACTGGCTGGCTGGGATGTCCTTGAGCCATCGCTCTCTAATGACTCCTTGTGGTGGATGCATGCTGACTAGGGTCGCCAGGTGTACACTATTTCCTCCGACACATTGGTGCAGCTGGCTTCCGGATTAAGCGAGCAGTGTGTCAAGAAGCAGTGTGGCTTGGCGAGGTCATGTTTCGGGGGTCACAAGACTCGTCCTTCGCATCTCCCGAGTCCGTACGGGAGTCGCTGCGATGGGACAAGACTGTAACTACCAATTGGATATCACGAAAAAGGGGTAATAAATCAAATATAAAAAATTCTTTAAGCTGTGTCAAATTGGTTGTTGATCATTGCTTGACAACCATTTTCAGGTCTTGCCATAGATTTTCAAGTAGGTTTAAGTCAAAACTGTAACTCGGGAACAATCACTGTAGCAACTTCACACCACATACGTCATCCAAGCGCACAACAGAAGAGTGTACTGTCTAGACTCGGTTTGTTGTTTCTATGAAATTGTTTTGATTTACCCCCTAGAGTCGATGTTCGCACACCCGCAGAAATCTTATTAGTATAATTTTAAAAATCCCCAGAAAAATCTGTTTAAGTGAGAGATGTGTTTTTTGCATTGGATGTGTCTCAATCCGCCGATGTCACACTTCAAATGGCAAAATTATCCTTGGAATTACCTTCTTAAAACAATTCCATATAGATTTGTAGAACTCCTCCCCCGACTTAGAACAGGGCTTGGACTGTTAACGGTTAAATCATTTTGAATCATAGCAAAAGTTTTTATTGCTATGGATTCCACAATGCAGTTTAAGTTTGTTCCGGATTCCTGTTTAGTACCAGTTAGCTGCTACCCGTCATGAAAACAGAGCAGGCCTATGCTAGCAGCGCTAGCTCACCTGTGTTTTTATCCACAGCTGGGCACAAATGCTTTAGGTGTGAAATTATTTCCACTTAATCACAAGATAAGGTGGAACTGAAAAGTGGACAAGGATTTGTCTGCCCTAAATGCAAGAGATCTTCCGGCTGCTCGCTCAGCTGCGAGAAAAGGATAACCTGCTTTCTAAGTACACCGACCTTGCCCAGGCAAACCAAATCTCCATTATAAATGCCTCCTATAGCAAAGCTGTCGATGAGTCGACGCCGTTGATCTGTCCCAATCCAATGGACAGATGTTAAGCTCAACTCCACGGCCCATGGGAGACTGGATTTTCGCAAGGTCCCGGGAGTCAGCACAGATCCTGGGAGTATGCCACCAGCTGGTGGCCGACCCAGTGGCACCCTCCCCCACAGCCACCACAGTTCAGCAAGCCGCCGACTCAAGACAGAAGGGTCTTGGGCCATCTTCCACTGTCCTGGGGTTTCCGATGCCATAAACTGTTGCTGGTGCAAAGAGTCGGGCTATCCTGGGTCAAAGCCTCCACCCCCCCCCCCCCCCCCCTGCCCGAGGCAGTCCCATCCTGCTCCCCCTCTTCCTTCCCCATCGGATTCCATCACGAGCACCATCATTGTGGGCAGCTCGATGGTGAGAGATTTTGGCCTGCCTACGCTCTGTGGACCGGCCAAGGTCCACTGTCACCCAGGAGCCTGTGTCCATGACATCAACTCCCTCCTGCTTACAGTTCTGGCCAACTACTCCCATATTGACACCATTATCCCTCACGAGGGTAAAACAACCTTCGCTTTAGGCAATCTGAGGGAGGACTATAAAAAAAAATATTTAAACACTCTCGCAAGCACAGGGAAGAAAATAATTATCCCTTGCCCGCTATCGAAGTGGTTCGGAACGTTTCAGCCGACTCGTTTTCCTAAACGAGTACTGGGAAACTCTGCAGCAACAAGAATGTCTCCTTTTGTGACAACCTTGATTTTGCTGTGGGAGCAACCATTTCGCTAACATCTGCTAAATATGTGTATGTGACCAATCACATTTGATTTGATTTGAACATGCACTTTTTAAAAGAGACAGGATTCTCCCTAAACGCAGGGGTTCCAGGATCAGAGACTAACGGACAGTGTCTGGTATTGCTCCAGTCTTCCCTCTCATCATCAGTAACAGAGGACTTGCAAAGTATATCAACACCCATAGAAATGGCACTATAGTTATTGTGGGTAACCTAATTTATGTTCCTCTAACTCCACCTTGTAGTGAGTTTATACAAACTGTCATCTCCTACCATTGTGATAGATTGGAGACCGTCAGAAAACGTGGTTATAACATGAATATTCCGTTGGTTACCTTGAGGCAGATGCCCCAGGGGTGAAGATGGCACTTTTTAATTCACTTCTCGTGAATGACCTCATTACTGAGCTCAAAGTTGGATTACATGTTTCTAACTGAAACATGTTTATCTTCAAACTGTAGGGGTGTACTTATTGAAAACCACCCTGGACTACAGCTTGTCCTTCTCCCATCTCCACATAGGAACTCTGGAGCTCTGTCAGTGACCATCAATTTCTTGGTCCCCTCCCTGACCAAGGCCCTTTCCCCCCACAACCAGCTCTAGGAAGAGTCTTGGTGGTTCCAAACTTCTTCCATTTAAGAATGATGGAGGCCGCTGTGATCTTGGACCTTTCATGCTGCAGAAATGTGTTTTGGTATCCTTCCCCAGATCTGTGCCTCGACACCATCCTGTCTCGGAACTTGCTCTGACATGCACTGTCAACTTTGAGACCTTACATAGACAGGTGTGTGCCTTTCCAAATCATGTCCATTCAATTGAATTTACCACAGGTGGACTCTAATCAAGTTGTAGAAACATCTGAAGGATGATCAATGGAAACAGGATGCACCTGAGCTCAATTTCAAATCTCATAGCAAATAATGTTTAATGCATCTGGAACAAAGTGTGTGTGTGTGTGTGTGTGTGTGTGTGTGTGTGTGTGTGTGTGTGTGTGTGTGTGTGTGTGTGTGTGTGTGTGTGTGTGTGTGTGTGTGTGTGTGTGTGTGTGTGTGTGTGTGTGAGATGTAACAAAATGTGGGACAAGTCAAGAGGTCTGAATACTTTCCGAATGCACTGTATCCTTTATCTGATCACCACTGTGCATTTCTTACTACCTTGTTAGCACAGGGTAATACTGAATATATTATTAAGAAACGCCATCTTATCTCTGAGGTTGCTACAGATTTTGAGTGCATGAACAATACACCATCACATATTCTGCATTCCTCTTTTGATTATTTAGTTGATAAATGTAATACCAAATTAAGGGCAACCATTGATTGGCATAGCTCCAGTAATGTTTAAAAAGACCACATCCCAATGGAGAGCACCTTCGATGAGTGAAGAAACAAATCAGTTAAAGAGAAATTGCAGAAAGGCAGAGCAGAAGTAGAGAAAGTCAAAGTCGCAGGTCCATTATGATATTCTGGCAATAGAAATGCCAGACGGGCTACTTTTTCTAACTTGATCACTAATAATGAAAATAATTTGAGAGGGCTCTTCTCGACAATTGATGGCCTGATAAATCCTACCCCCGCAAACCTATGTGAACTTTCCTCTTCTCTGAGGCATATTTCTGAAATAAGATTGCAAACATTAGTCAGGGTATCAGTCAAGCAAGAACTGAGACGTTTGATATGTGCCCTAACCTACCACACAAAGATACTATGGAGTTATTTTCCCTGGTTGACACAGACATGCTCAGGAAAGTGATATCAAACTTAAGCCTTCTGCCTATCCCCACCACCTTCTTCAAAAAACGTTTTTATCTGTCAGTTTTTATTCAAAACAGTCTTATTTGAAGAAGTGCAAGCTATTGTTAATCACTCACTTTCCCCGCTGCACTACAAACTGCTATGGTGAAACTCCTTCTGAAGAAAAGTAATCTAGATTCTTAAGATTTTAGCAATTTTGGGCCAATCTCCAACCTTCCATTCTTAAGCAAAATTCTGGAGCAATTGGATTTCAAACAGCTAAATGTTTTCTAAGTGCCAACTGTATTTGAAAAATTCCAATCTGGTTTTCGTGCCCAGCTCAGAGACAGCCTTAGAGAAAGTGGAAATTTTTTTAGAGCCAACACATATGCCAAACAGCTCTCTGTCATTGTACTCTTGGATTTAGGTGCTGCATTTTACTTTGTTGACCAAGATGTCCTTCTGGACAGACTGGAGAGGTGGGTCTCCGGTCCAGTTCTAAATTGGTTTAGGACCAATTTTACCAGTCAAATTTTTTTGTCACGCATAGTGAACAAACACTACATGGCCAAAAGTATGTGAACACCTGCTTGTCGAACATCTCATTTCAAAATTGTGGACATTAACATGAAGCCGGTTGAGAGAATGCCAATAGTGTGCAAAGCTGTCAAGGCAAAGGGTGGCTACTTTGAAGAATCTAAAATATATTTAGATTTGTTTAACAGTTTTTTGGTTACTACATGATTCCATTTGTGTTATTTTATAGTTTTGATGTCTTCACTATTATTCTACAATGTAGAAAATAATTTTTTTTAAATAAAGAAAAACCCTTGAACCCGAACATTTCCCTGGTACTGTGCGGTTTTTAGCTTTGCTTTTCCTTAGGGTGCTTTTTTTGTCTTTCAGTTTTTATTATTCTTTTGTTTTTATCCGCTTATGTTCATTGTTATATGCACATATTTTTTATTTTCATTGTTTTTTTAATCCGTTTTTTCCCTTGAAGCACATTGCATTGCATTTATGTCTGAAATGTGCTGATTGTCCTGCTGAAAGGTGAATTATTCTCCCAGTGTTTGGTGGAAAGCCGACTAAACCAGGTCTCTTTTTTGTCCTAAAAAACTCCCCAGTCCTTATTGATTACAAGTATACCATAGGCATAGGATTACAAATATACAGTGCCTTGCGAAAGTATTCGGCCCCCTTGAACTTTGCGACCTTTTGCCACATTTCAGGCTTCAAACATAAAGATATAAAACTGTATTTTTTTGTGAAGAATCAACAACAAGTGGGACACAATCATGAAGTGGAACGACATTTATTGGATATTTCAGACTTTTTTAACAAATCAAAAACTGAAAAATTGGGCGTGCAAAATTATTCAGCCCCCTTAAGTTAATACTTTGTAGCGCCACCTTTTGCTGCGATTACAGCTGTAAGTCGCTTGGGGTATGTCTCTCAGTTTTGCACATCGAGAGACTGAAAATTTTTCCCATTCCTCCTTGCAAAACAGCTCGAGCTCAGTGAGGTTGGATGGAGAGCATTTGTGAACAGCAGTTTTCAGTTCTTTCCACAGATTCTCGATTGGATTCAGGTCTGGACTTTGACTTGGCCATTCTAACACCTGGATATGTTTATTTTTGAACCATTCCATTGTAGATTTTGCTTTCTGTTTTGGATCATTGTCTTGTTGGAAGACAAATCTCCGTCCCAGTCTCAGGTCTTTTGCAGACTCCATCAGGTTTTCTTTCAGAATGGTCCTGTATTTGGCTCCATCCATCTTCCCATCAATTTGAACCATCTTCCCTGTCCCTGCTGAAGAAAAGCAGGCCCAAACCATGATGCTGCCAGCATCATGTTTGACAGTGGGGATGGTGTGTTGCTTTTACGCCAAACATAATGTTTTGCATTGTTGCCAAAAAGTTCAATTTTGGTTTCATCTGACCAGAGCACCTTCTTCCACATGTTTGGTGTGTCTCCCAGGTGGCTTGTGGCAAACTTTAAACAACACTTTTTATGGATATCTTTAAGAAATGGCTTTCTTCTTGCCACTCTTCCATAAAGGCCAGATTTGTGCAATATACGACTGATTGTTGTCCTATGGACAGAGTCTCCCACCTCAGCTGTAGATCTCTGCAGTTCATCCAGAGTGATCATGGGCCTCTTGGCTGCATCTCTGATCAGTCTTCTCCTTGTATGAGCTGAAAGTTTTAGAGGGACGGCCAGGGCTTGGTAGATTTGCAGTGGTCTGATACTCCTTCCATTTCAATATTATCGCTTGCACAGTGCTCCTTGGGATGTTTAAACCTTGGGAAATCTTTTTGTATCCAAATCCGGCTTTAAACTTCTTCACAACAGTATCTCGGACCTGCCTGGTGTGTTCCTTGTTCTTCATGATGCTCTCTGCGCTTTTAACGGACCTCTGAGACTATCACAGTGCAGGTGCATTTATACGGAGACTTGATTACACACAGGTGGATTGTATTTATCATCATTAGTCATTTAGGTCAACATTGGATCATTCAGAGATCCTCACTGAACTTCTGGAGAGAGTTTGCTGCACTGAAAGTAAAGGGGCTGAATAATTTTGCACGCCCAATTTTTCAGTTTTTGATTTGTTAAAAAAGTTTGAAATATCCAATAAATGTCGTTCCACTTCATGATTGTGTCCCACTTGTTGTTGATTCTTCACAAAAAAATACAGTTTTATATCTTTATGTTTGAAGCCTGAAATGTGGCAAAAGGTCGCAAAGTTCAAGGGGGCCGAATACTTTCGCAAGGCACTGTATATATATTTTTTTTTACCCATTTAGCATTCGGTGCCTTTCTTTGCGAGGCAGTGGTATCTGTGTTTGAAATTCACTGCTCGACTGATGGACCTTACAGATAAGTGTATGTAAAAAATAATGTCAAACACTATTATTGTACACAGAGTTAGTCCATGCAACTAATTAGTTGACTTGTTAAGCACATTTTTACTCCTGAACCTATTTAAGGCTTGCCATGACCAAGGGGTTGAGTACTTATTGACTCGAGACATTTTAGCTATTCATTTTTAATAAATTTGTAAAATAAATATTAAAACATAATTACACTTTGACATTACGAGGTATTGTGCGTGTAGGCAAGGGCCCAAAAGTCTTAATCCATTTTAAATTCAGGCTGTAACACAAGAAAATGTGGAAAAAGTCAAAGGTTGTGTGAATACTTTCTGTGTATTATCATTCGCAATGTAAAAAAAATAAAAAAATCCTACATTTCCACGCAGCAGGCCAGGTACTTCTATGCATGCTCAGGCGCGCACAAGCCCTCAACATTACCAGGACAGAGAAACCAGACACATGGCGCACTCCAAACAAAAGACAATAAAAAAATGTACGAATCTTGTAAGTGATGGTTATCAAATGAGTGTAGCAGGTTGTGAACTCTATAAACAATGAGAATGGTAAATGACTGTAATTAATACATGTATTAACCGAAATTAATGTAACCAAGAGATGAGCAGTACATTTACAAGAGATGAACAGTACATTTACAAGAGATGAGCAGTACATTTACAAGAGATGAGCAGTACATTTACAAGAGATGAGCAGTACATTTACAAGAGATGAGCAGTACATTTACAAGAGATGAGCAGTACATTTACAAGAGATGAACAGTACATTTACAAGAGATGAACAGTACATTTACAAGAGATGAACAGTACGTTTACAAGAGATGAACAGTACGTTTACAAGAGATGAACAGTACGTTTACTCTTGGATACATACTGTATGTAATCGGGATTTTTTTTTTATGATCAAAGGGTAAACAATTCACACAGTGAATGCGCAAGAATTGGCGGAAGACAGCGTAGCCATTCGGAGACAGACTCGCCTATCTTTGCCACACACCCCTCCGCTTCTTGTTTCTGAGTTTATTTTATTTTTTATTTCTACAGGGACATTGCACATTAATCAACATTTCAGTAAAAGTGCCGGTTTTAGCCTGCCGGGTTTATTTTCAACTGCAGTCCCTGAGCAGGTTATTAAAAACAATTACAATAACAATACAGACAAGAGCAGTGAGCACACGCAGAGCAACATACTGTAGGACAAGCAAGACGTAGCATGCAGACAGAGCAACATAGCACAAAAGGGAAAGATTTTAAATTATACTCAAGACACATTATCTTCACCCATATTTTAGATGCTTTCCACTGAAAGCCACAACTCAATAATCAGCTAAACCTATTGTGACCGGCTTGGAATTTCGTGATTTTAGGGTCAAGGCCATTTGGCCTTCAAGAGGTTCCCTATCTGCCCGGGCACCAAGGCCATCTAATAGGGCACGAAGGCCATTAACCAAAATGGCTGAATTGAAAACCAAAAAACAGTAGCTATTCTGCTGTGTGTGCATTGCTGCTCTTATAATGTGAAGAAATAGCCTAATAGTTTTATCAACATTTTAAGCTTAACTTTCTGATCTGTTGCATCAGCCTCATTGCTTTTAAAAGGTTTTTCGATGTACAGTGGTTGTATTAATTTGGGATCTATAGTGTTCCACAACTGTCCCAGAGTATGTTTGGAATATTTATTTCTCGCACAGACGGACAAGCTGGCCAATAGAATAGGTAAACTTTTGTACTATGGGGGATAGTAGATTGACATAGTGCTTTTGCTGTTCGTTAGGCCTACTCATCTTGTTAGGTAATGAAAAGTATATGTGGACAATTCTTTTAACATCTTCAATAAGCGCCTCGGGAATTCGATAAGGACACGCGCTGTTGCATCCCCGACGTGTCTGTCTTCACTACTTCAGAGCTGCTACGCCTGTGAGAAGGACCCAATCACGTGATGGGCATTTGCTAATAAGAATTGAGATATCTGAGAAAGCCATTTAAGTGAGAGGGAACAATGGGCACTTTGGCCGCAAGGCATGTATTTCGTTAGGAGGAATTACAGAAACCGGGAAATTTTAGGGCTACCTATTGCCATGTGTGCTGCCCAAATTGCTGGCTTCCCAAATAGGCATAGTCCTACAAGTTTGTGATTTGAAACAAGCCATATCTCATTTTTAAAAGAAGCTAATGATCCTCGATTCCTCTGTAGCTAAGTTATTTGGAATTATTTTATTTATGTATGTATATTTTATTTTCTTCCCTATTGGACCTGCCACTGCCATTTCGTTCCTGTTCTATTTGGTTTTCATAGTAACTTTTTTGCGTTGTCCAGAAGCCAAAGTCACAATCCTAGTCAAAATAGCAACCCATCCTAGTGGTTGCATCTTTAGATTCCCCCTCTTTCTAAGTTTTCATCTCTGTCACATATGGAACCACTATCATTTGCGCTGTTTAGAATGGTGTTTTCCTGCGAATTGCGTTTTGGCAAATGTTTGAAAATGATGCTTTATTGACTCCTTCATTACATGAGTTGCATGTTCTGTTAATATGCATTACCATAATCTAAATGTGATTTCTGCCTAATGGGTTATGCACCCAATGCATATGGGTATGCAAAATTTCTCAAATGGACGGTAAATTAATATCTTCCCGGTCACATCTGGCACCACGTTTTCCTAATGGAAACCCTGTGATGTACATGCTGCTAGGGTTAAAGCAACTTAACTTCAGGCTAGATAATAGACTGTAGCAACTGTGTGTGTGTGTGTGGGGGTGTGTGTGTGTGTGTGGGGGGAGTCCGGTGTGTGTGCATAGAGTTATTGCAAAAAAGGGTTAGTGCATGTAGCCATTCTATTAGCTATTTAGCAGTCTTTTGGCTTGGAGTTACAGGCAGTTCAGGTTCCAGACTTGGTGCAACAGTATCGCTTGCCGTGGGCAGTACTCACCACCGTCTGTAGCAACTTGCGATCAGGTGCCTTGCAGTTTCCGTAACAAGCGGTGATGCAGCCTGTCAAGATGCTCTCAATGGTGCAGCTGTAGAACCTTTTGAGGATCTGAGGGCCCGTGCCAAATCTGTTCAGCCTCCTTAGGGAGGGAGAAGAGGGGCTGTCGTGCCCTGTTCACAATGTGTGTGTGTGGGCCATATACTGGGAACCAGGGGAATGAGACATGGGGCTTTTTTGTGCAACTTTGCCTTGCAGGATCGGGTGATCATCAACCGCCTGGACAGTATATGTCACGCCATCTTGAAGGGGAAGTGGCCCTCGTCCAGCCAGCAGTATGACTCTCCCAGCTCTCTGGCAAACACCTGTGTGCCCAACAGTGTGCACCAGAGGGCTGGCTTCATCTCAACCAGGGTACAGCCATCCCAGAACCTTAACTTCAACATCCCAGCCCCTTCTGTCACCCGCCTGCCCAAGGTGACTATCCCATGTTCATGCTTTGTCCCTTTCTCACATCATAATTCATAACCATTGTTGTGGAAAATATTATTTGATGTTTTTGTGGATATTCACCTTTCTATTGTCAGTATTCGTTAATATTCTTCCATTGTTCTTCCATTTCCATGCCGTTCAGTACAAGCAAAGAGGTGCCGGAGAATGCAGCCCAGGAGGCTGGAGGTTGACATCCTTGCCTCTCTTGCAGGAGAGGCTGGTGGCGCCGCCCTATCTGCCCGAACTAAAGCGGGGTAGGCGGTCGTTTGAGTACGAGGGCGTGGTGCTCAGCAAGCAGTGCCACTCAGGGGAGAAGATGCCCCTAACGGTGCCGCACCGAGGCGGGGCGCTGCTGCTCAACGGCTGGCAGGAGGCGGCCATGGACCTCTCCAAGGCCGGGGATCTGGGCATTGGGGGCGAAGTGGCAGCCACTGTAGACCACATGAGCCACCAGGTCCACCCTAGTTCCCACAAACTGCCTGCCATGGGCGCCATGCAGAGTGTCATTCAGAGTGCCATGCAGGGCTCGGTGGGAGTAGACATGGCCGGGATCCTGCAGGCAGGTCTCATCCACCCCGTCACCGGCCAAATCGTCAATGGCAACCTGAGGCGCGACGATGCCTTCATGCGCCGAAGGCGAGGCAGACGGAGAAACATGGAGGCTGTTGACATGGGGTTCGTCAAGAGCAGAGGAATGCACGTGCCGGAACAACAGGTTTGCAAAGTCAGAAGTGCTTTTGGTTTTGTGAACAGCAAAAAGGACAGCTTAATGGTATTAGTTTTCTGCCCCTCCTGGTTTTGATGATAATTACTGTGGACCTCTCCCCCTACCAAGTTCAGGGGGAAGGACAATAAAGTTGACTCTTGTGGTTTTGTGCTTGGAGGAGGCAATTCATGTGCATTGGTATGCAAGGTTGTGTCTCTAGAGCTTCATACTAGATTTGAGTGGTGAATCAAGGACATCTGATTATGAGTTCTCTCTCATTTTTTTCTCTACAGGGTAAGGTAGAAGTCATCAGCCATTCTGCGGTGTCGTCCACCTCCTCCCCACCGGAGTGCCCCCCGGGACCCTCCACACCCACCCAGCCAGAGATGGTGGCCATCGACAGAGAGGCTGCCAACAAGGGCCTGATGGAATGGCTGCGGCAGAATCCTAACTACAACATGGAACTTCCCACCTTTGCACCGGTGAGTTGATCATTGTCAAAAAAAAGTGTCTCCAGAAATCCAAGTTGGCTGATTCCTTCTCCGTTGGAGGATTCCTGGAATAAAAGAGGGAATAAGCAGATGGAGGGAACCCATATGTTTTCTGAAATTGTGAGAAAGTTCATGTTAAGAGGGTTCAACTCACCAGCCGCTAGGTTTTATAGTAAGAGAATATTGTTTGGTGTAGTTTATTAGGAACCCTATTAGCTACAGCACATGCAGCAGCTACGCTTCCTGGGGTCCACATAAAACATACAAATAGATGAGAAAGTGCAGAATAGTAATAGACAAGAACAACATAAGATATTACATTTAAAACAATGTATTTTGAATTTTAATTAAATAAGAGTTATACAGTGCATTCGGACAATATTCAGACCCCTTCCCTTTTTCCACATTTAAAATTGATTCAATTATAATTTTTTTACTCATCAATATACACACAATACCCCATAAAGTGAAAATATATATATATATATATATATATATATATATATATATATATATATATATTCCTAAATTATAAAAAATAGCAAACATACTTTTATTTAGGGCTCCCGAGTGGTGCAGCGGTCTAAGGCACTGCTAGAGGCATCACTACAGACCCTGGTTCGATTCCAGGCTGTATCACAACTGGCTGTGATTGGGAGTCCTATAGGGCTTCGCACAATTGGCCCAGCGTCGTCCGGGTTTGGCCGGGGTAGGCCGTCATTGTAAATAAGAATTGGTTCTTAACGGACTTGCCTAGTTAATTAAAGGTTAAATAAAAATATAAAAAATTACATAAGTATTCAGACCATTTGCTATGTGACTTGATATTGAGCTTAGGGGAATCCTGTTTCCATAGATCATCCTTGAGCTGTTTCTACAACTTGATTGGAGTCCATCTGTGATAAATTAAATTGATTAGACATGATTTGGAAAGGCACACACCTATGAAGGTCCCACAGTTCACAGTACATGTCAGAGCAAAAACCAAGCCTTGAGGTCAAAGGAATTGTCCGTAGAGCTCCGAGACAGGATTGTGTCGAGCCACAGATCTGGGGAAGGGTACCAAAACATTTTGACAGCATTGAAGATCCCCAAGAACACAGTGGCCTCCATCATTCTTACATTGAAGACGTTTTGAACCACCAAGACTCCTCCTAGAGCTGGCCACCCGGCCAAACAGAGTAAATGGGGGATAAGGGCCTTGGTCAGGGAGGTGAGCAAGAATCCGATGGTCACTCTGACAGAGCTCTGGAGTTCCTCTGTGGAGATGGTTGTCCTTCTGGAAGGTTCTCCCATCTCCGCAGCTCTCCACCAATCACGCCTTTATGTTAGTGGCCAGACGGAAGTCACTCCTCAGTAAAAGGCACTTGGAGTTTTCCAAAGGGCACCTAAAGGACTCTGGTCTGAATGCCAAATGTCACATATGGAGTAAACCTGGCACCATCAGTGAAGCATGGTGGTGGCAGCATCATGCTGTGGGATGTTTTTCAGCTACAGCGACTGGGAGACTAGTCAGGATCGAAGAAAAGATGAACAGAGCAAAGTACAGCGAGATCCTTGATGAAAACCTGTTCCAGAGCGCTCAGGACCTCCACACTGGGGCAAGGGTTCACCTTCCAACAGCATAACAACCCTAAGCACACAACAAAGACAACGCCGGCGTGGCTTCGGGACAAGTCTTTGAATGTCATTGAGTGGCCCAGCCAGAGCCCGGACTTCAACCCGATCAAGCATCTCTGGAGAGACCTGAAAATAGCTGTGCAGCGACGCTCCCCATTCAACCTGACAGCGCTTGAGAGGATCTGCAGAGAAAAATGGGAGAAACTCAAAATACAGGTGCGCCAAGCTTGGAGCGTCATGCCTGAGAAGATTCAAGGCTGCTTCAACAAAGTACTGAGTAAAGGGTAATTTTTTTAAATTAGTAATACATTTGCAACAATTTCTAAAAAACCTGTTTTTGCTTTGTCATAATGGGGTATTGTGTGTAAATAAATATATATATATTTTTACCAATTTTAGAAGGAGGCTGTAACGTAACAAAATGTGGAAAAAGTCGAGGGGTGTGAATACTTTCCGAAGGCACAAAGTATGTACAGTACCAGTCAAATGTTTGGGGACACCTACTCATTCAAGGGGTTTTATTTTATTTTTACTATTTTCTACATTGTTGAAACTATACTTTGTGTGTGTGTGTGTGTGTGTGTGTGTGTGTGTGTGTGTGTGTGTGTGTGTGTGTGTGTGTGTGTGTGTGTGTGTGTGTGTGTGTGTGTGTGTGTGTGTGTGTGTGTGTGTGTGTGTGTGTGTGTGTGTGTGTGTGTGTGTGTGTGTGTGTGTGTGTGTGTGTGACACAAGTAATAGCGAAGTCAGTTTGTCATATTTCTGCCTTGCTGGAGCTGCCCCGGTCAACTGTAAGTGCTGTTATTGTGACGTGGAAACATCTAAGAGCAACAACTGCTCAGCCGCGAAGTGGTAGGCCACACAAGCTCACAGAACTGCCTCTGGAAGCAACATCCGCACACAAACTGTTTCTCCGGAGCTTCATGAAATTAGTTTCCATAGCTGAGCAGCCGCACACAAGCCGAAGTTCACCATGCGCAATGCCAAGCGTCTGCTGGAGTGGTGTAAAGCTTGCCGCCCTTGGACTCTGGAGCATTGGGAACGCGTTCTCTGGAGCGATAAATCACTCTTCACCATCTGACACTCCAACGGACAAATCTGGATTGGGCGGATGCCAGGAGATTGCTACCTACCCCAATGCATAGTGCCAACTAAAGTTTGGTGGGGGAGGAATAATGGTTCAGGCTAGGACCCTTAGTTCCAGTGAAGGGAAATCTTAACTCTACAGCATACAATGACATTCTAGATCATTCTGTGCTTCCAACTTTGTGGCAACAGTTTGGGGAAGGCCTGTTCCTGTTTCAGCATGACAATGCCCCTGTACACAAAGCGAAGTCCATACAGAAATGGTTTGTCGAGATCGGTGTGGAAGAACTTGACTGGTCTGCACAGAACCCTGACCTCGACCGCATCGAATGCCTTTGGGATGAATTGGAACGCCGACTGCGAACCAGGCCTAATCGTCCAACATCAGTGCCTGATCTCACTAATGGTCTTGTGGCAGAATGGAAGCAAGTCCCAGCAGCAATGTTCCAACCTCTAGTGGAAAGTCTTGCCAGAAGATTGGAGGTTGTTATAGCAGCAAATGGGTGACCACCTCCATATTAATGCCTATGATTTTGGAATGAGATGATCGATGAGCAGGAGTCCATATACATTTGGTCATGTAGTTTATATACACTGAACAAAAATATAAACGTGTTGGTCCCAAGTTTCATGACCTGAAAAAAAAAATCCCAGAAATTGTCAATAAAGCTTCTTTCTCTCAAATGATGTGCACAAATTTGTTTATAACCCTGTTAGTGAGAATCTCTCCTTTGCCAAGATAATCCATCCACCAGGTGTGGAATATCAAGAAGCTGATTAAACAGCATGATAATTACACAGTTGCACCTTGTGCTGGGAACAGTGAAAGACCACTTTTTTAATGTGCGCTTTTGTTACACAACACAATGCTGCAGATGTCTCAAGTTTTGAGGGAGCATGCAATTGGCATGCTGACTGCAGGAAAGTCCACCAGAGCTGTTGCCAGAGAATTTAATGTTCATTTCTCAACCATAAACTGCGTCCAATATTGTTTTAGAGAATTTGGCAGTACGTCCAACCGGCCACACAACCGCAGACCACTTCAGCCCAGTACCTCCACACCCGGCTTTTCCACCTGCGGAATCGCCTGAGGAGGGGGTGGATGGAGGGAGGGCCTGGCTACCAAATCGGTGGGCTTATGACCTCCAAGGCCCATAGATTAGCCAGCAGCATACCACCCTGCATACCACTGCTGGCTTGCTTCTGAAGCTAAGCAGGGTTGGTCCTGGTCAGTTCCTGGATGGGAGACCAGATGCTGCTGGAAGTGGTGTTAGAGAGCCAGTAGGAGGCACGTTTCCCTCTGGTCTAAAAAAAATGTATATCCCAATGCCCCAGGGCAGTGATTGGGGACACTGCCCTGTGTAGGGTGCCGTCTTTCGGATAGGATGTTAAACAGGTGTCCTGACTCTGAGGTCATTAAAATAACCCATGGCACTTATTGTAAGAGTAGGGGTGTTAACCCCGGTGTCCTGACTAAATTCCCAATCTGGCCCTCAAACCAACTCTGTCACCTAATAATCCCCAGTTTATAATTGGCTCATTAATCCCCCTCCTCTCCCCTGTAACTATTCCCTAGGTCGTTGCTGCAAATGAGAACGTGTTCTCAGTCAATTTACCAGGTAAAATAACAGATAAATAAATAAAAAATTAGAGCCTAATGAATGTATTTATTTTGACTGATTTCCTTGTGTACTGTAACTCAGTAAAAAAATATAATTGTTGCATGTTGCGTTCATATTTTTGTTCAGTATAGTTAAATTTGATCTTTAGAAAGAGGGGCGCTGTGATACTATGTTTTTGTTTTGTATCTGTTTTTTTTTTTAAGCCAAACTTTTTACTTTTGCCTGGGTAACCTCTGGTACCAGAGCATTCCACGATGACATGGCTCTATATATAACTGAGCTATGCATTAAATCTGTTTTTGGTTTATATATCATTTTATTTTTTTTGTACTTTTATTTAACTAGGCAAGTCAGTAAAGAACAAATTCTTATTTTCAATGACGGCCTAGGAACAGGTGGTTAACTGCCTTGTTCAGGGGCAGAACAACAGACCTTGTCAGCTCAGGGATTCGATCTTGCAACCTTTAGTGGCGTGTTTGGTGGATTATGTATGTCTGTTTGAAGTGTTTGCAAGGTTATACAAGTGGGTGGGCATTTAAAACAAACATGTTTATTATTCAAGACTAGAAGAGAAGTAGTCGATTTCCCCTCAACCATGAGACTATCATGCATTTTGTTGATGTTCGTTCTGTGTGTGCAGTTAAGGGCAAGGAGTGCTGCTTTGTTTTGAGGCAACTGCAGCTATACCAGGGTTTTCTTTGCTGCACCTGACCATATTACCGGACAGTAATCAAAATGAGACCAGATCAAAGCCTCAACAACTAGTACAAAATAACATATTTTTATAACAACTGAACTCTCCCCATCTTCACAACAACTTTGTCAATATGACTTGAACATGATAACTGACCATCCAGTGTTGCTCCTAGGAGTTCGTCTTCTTGTTCAATGGTCACACAATTAATGCACAACTTCAGTTGAGGTTTAGGTCTAAGAATGCTTTGAACCGAATACAATGCCTTTGATTTTATGCATTTAAGACCAATTTATTGTTAATTGCCCATTTTGATACTGACTGTAACTCCTTGCTAAGAGTCTCAGTGAGCTCACTGGCTGCAGGTGCTGATGTGTACAGTCGTGGCCAAAGGTTTTGAGAATGACACAAATATACATGTTCACAAAGTCTGCTGCCTCGGTTTGTATGATGGCAATTTGCATATACTCCAGAATGTTATGAAGAGTGATCAGATGAATTGCAATTAATTGCAAATCCCTCTTTGCCATGCAAAATGTACTGAATCCCCCCCAAAAAAACATTTCCACTGCATTTCAGCCCTGCCACAAAAGGACCAGCTGACATCATGTCAGTGATTCTCTCGTTAACACAGGTGTGAGTGTTGACGAGGGCAAGGCTGGAGATCACTCTGTCATGCTGATTGAGTTCGAATAACAGACTGGACGCTTCAAAAGGAGGGTGGTGCTTGAATCATTGTTCTTCCTCTGTCAACCATAGTTACCTGCAAGGAAACACGTGCCGTCATCATTGCTTTGCCCAAAAAGGGCTTCACAGGCAAGGATATTGCTGCCAGTAAGATTGCACCTAAATCAACCATTTATTGGATCATCAAGAACTTCAACGAGAGCGGTTCAATTGTTGTGAAGAAGGCTTCAAGGCGCCCAAGAAAGTCCAGCAAGCGCCAGGACCGTCTCCTAAAGTTGATTCAGCTGCGGGATTGGGGCACCACCAGTACAGAGCTTGCCCAGGAATGGCAGCAAGCAGGTGTGAGTGCATCTGCACGCACAGTGAGGCGAAGACTTTGAGGATGGCCTGGTGTCAGGAAGGGCAGCAAAGAAGCCACTTCTCTCCAGGAAAAGCATCAGGGACAGACTGATATTCTGCAAAAGGTACAGGGATTGGACTGCTGAGGACAGGGGTAAAGTAATTTTCTCTGATGAATCCCCTTTCCGATTGTTTGGGGCATCCGGAAAAAAGCTTGTCCGGAGAAGACAAGGTGAGCGCTACCATCAGTCCTGTGTCATGCCAACAGTAAAGCATCCTGAGACCATTCATGTGTGGGGTTGCTTCTCAGCCAAGGGAGTGGGCTCACTCACAATTTTGCCTTAGAACACAGCCATGAATAAAGAATGGTACCAACACATCCTCCGAGAGCAACTTCTTCCAACCATCCAGGAACAGTTTGGTGACGAACAATACCTTTTCCAGCATGATGGAGCACCTTGACATAAGGCAAATGTGATAACTAACTGGCTTGGGGAACAAAACATCAATATTTTGGGTCCATGGCCAGGAAACTCCCCAGACCTTAATCCCATTGATAACTTGTGATCAATCCTCAAGAGGCGGGTGGACAAACAAAACCCCACAAATTCTGACAAACTCCAAGCATTGATTATGCAAGAATGGGCTGCCATCAGTCATCAGTCATGTGGCCCAGAAGTTAATTGACAGCATGCCAGGGCGGATTGCAGAGGTCTTGAAAAAGAAGGGTCAACACTGGAAATATTGACTCTTTGCATCAACGTCCTGTAATTGTCAATAAAAGCCTTTGACACTTATGAAATGCTTGTAATTATACTTCAGTATTCCATAGTAACATCTGACAAAAATATCTAAAGACACTGAAGCAGCAAACTTTGTGGAAATTAATATTTGTGTCATTCTCAACTTTTGGCCACAACTGTAGTGTGCAATTGTCAGCATACATGGTCATTTTAGCTTATTGTAAGACAAATGGCAAATCATTTGTAAAAATAGAGAAAAGTAGCGGCACAAGGAAACTGCCCTGAGGGATACTGCACTGTACATATGATGTTAGAGAAGCTTTCATTGACGAATACTCTTGAGTTCTATTGGATAAGTAACTCTCCAACCACATGATGACAGGTGATGTTGTAGTGTGCTGATCTTGCCAAATCTGGGGTTTCAGTCTCCTGGCGCAGCGATGTTGCACAGCTTTGTGGAGCGGCCCAAACAGCGGAGACATCGCTGCAAAGACCCCACCAAGCTGGACGTCAACTCCCTAACAGGGGAGGAGAGGGTGCCCGTGGTCCACAGAAGCACTGGCCGCAGGGTAACCTTTTTGACACACAACCACACACCAACACTGATGCACGAGCACACTTAACATCACTGACATGAAACATGTTTCCATTCAACCATATGAGAGTAAAGTACCTGTCGGATAACAAAAACTTATGTTTTAGCACAATGTCTTTTTGGTCTCCTTTCTTTTGCTCCTGTGCTGTGTGCACTGTGCAACTTCCAACAGAATCGGTTGATTCCCCTTCTAACGATACCCTTTTTATGTCTCAACTTCCACAACAGAGCAGACCCTAATAAAAATGGGAGTATCAGTGAACATGACTGGAATATTAATGCTCAGTTTCTGTCGCGCACAGCATTGCGGTACCACGCACTGCTAGCAGCATTTTAGCCACTTGATTTCAACATCTAAACTAAATGAACAGGCCATGTTGTTCAAACAGTTGCAGACCGACAGGATTCATAACAATTCCACTGTTCTACCTTTGTTAACAAGCAAATAGATCCAAGTTGGCTTTAAATTTA
Source organism: Oncorhynchus clarkii lewisi (assembly GCF_045791955.1). Classification (NCBI taxonomy): domain Eukaryota; kingdom Metazoa; phylum Chordata; class Actinopteri; order Salmoniformes; family Salmonidae; genus Oncorhynchus; species Oncorhynchus clarkii. The sequence continues at coordinate 31,329,701 of NC_092163.1, read as the reverse complement.
AAGATTAGCTGGCTACTCACTAGCATGTGGGCTTGTTCTTGAGAGATTGTTCATGAGACCTGTGTTAATTTTCTATAATGCCTACTACCAGAAGTTTGTCATTATTAGTGGATGTGCATGGTTCTGAAAAAAATACATTTTTATAGACATACTTGAAAGCCAGATCAGTCATTATTGCAGAAAAGTAGGTTAACCTCCTAGTAGGTTAACCTCCTAGAGTCCGTCTGCTCCCCCGCGAAAATATAATTAGCATAATAAAAGTTGAAGCTAGAGTGATCTGTTATTTGTTATCATTCCACCGCACAATGATCTGTTATCATTCCACCGCACCTGCCGATGTCACACTTCTACATTTGCAGTGAAAGGTGACAGCTAGAGCGTCCATAGCGCCCAAACAGTTTGGGCTACGCAGTTAGCGCTAGGAAAAACTTTATGGAAGTATACAGTACCAGTCAAAAGTTTGGACACCTACTCATTCAAGGGTTTCTTTATTTTTACTATTTTCTACATTGTAGAATAATAGTGAAAGACATCAGACCTATTAGATAACACATGGAATCATGTAGTAACCAAAAAAGTGTTAAACAAATCTAAATATATTTATATTTTTGATTCTTCAAAGTAGCCACCCTTTGCCTTGATGACAGCTTTGCACAAATCAAGATGGTGCATTCGGAAAGTATTGAGACCCCTTGACATTTTCCACAATTTGTTACGTTGATTGGGTTTAAAAAATCATTCAAAAATGATTTTTTTTTAAATAATCAATCTACACACAATAAATACCCCATAATGACAAAGATAAAACAGGTTTTTAGACATTTATGCAGATACATTAAAAATAATAAACTGATCACATTTACATAATTATTCAAACCATTTACTCACTACTTTGTTGATGCACCTTTTGCAGCAATTACAGCCTCAAGTCGAATGGGTATATGACGCTGCAAGCTTGGCACACCTATATTTGGGGAGTTTCTCCCATTCCTTTCTGCAGAACCTCTTAAACTCTATCAGATTGGATGGGGAGCTTCGCTATTTTCAGGTCTCCAGAGATGCTTGATCGGGTTGAAGTCCAGGCTCTGGCTGGGCCACTCAAGGACATTCAGATACTTGTCCCGAAGCTACTCCTGCATTGTTTTGGTACCCTTCCCCAGATCTGTGCCTCGAAACAATCCTGTCTCGGAGCTCTAAATCAAATCAAAGAATTGTATTTGTCACATGCGCTGAATAACAGATGTAGACCTTACAGTGAAATGCTTACTTACAAGCCCTTAAACAACAATGCAGTTTTAATACAAAATAAGTGGTAAAATAATTATTAAAAAGCTAAAATAACGAGGCATATATATAGAAGCTGTGTATATATATATATATATATATATATATATATATATATATATATATATATATATACAGTGCCTTGCGAAAGTATTCGGCCCCCTTGAACTTTGCGACCTTTTGCCACATTTCAGGCTTCAAACATAAAGATATAAAACTGTATTTGTTTGTGAAGAATCAACAACAAGTGGGACACAATCATGAAGTGGAACGACATTTATTGGATATTTCAAACTTTTTTAACAAATCAAAAACTGAAAAATTGGGCGTGCAAAATTATTCAGCCCCTTTACTTTCAGTGCAGCAAACTCTCTCCAGAAGTTCAGTGAGGATCTCTGAATGATCCAATGTTGACCTAAATGACTAATGATGATAAATACAATCCACCTGTGTGTAATCAAGTCTCCGTATAAATGCACCTGCACTGTGATAGTCTCAGAGGTCCGTTAAAAGCGCAGAGAGCATCATGAAGAACAAGGAACACACCAGGCAGGTCCGAGATACTGTTGTGAAGAAGTTTAAAGCCGGATTTGGATACAAAAAGATTTCCCAAGGTTTAAACATCCCAAGGAGCACTGTGCAAGCGATAATATTGAAATGGAAGGAGTATCAGACCACTGCAAATCTACCAAGACCTGGCCGTCCCTCTAAACTTTCAGCTCATACAAGGAGAAGACTGATCAGAGATGCAACCAAGAGGCCCATGATCACTCTGGATGAACTGCAGAGATCTACAGCTGAGGTGGGAGACTCTGTCCATAGGACAACAATCAGTCGTATATTGCACAAATCTGGCCTTTATGGAAGAGTGGCAAGAAGAAAGCCATTTCTTAAAGATATCCATAAAAAGTGTTGTTTAAAGTTTGCCACAAGCCACCTGGGAGACACACCAAACATGTGGAAGAAGGTGCTCTGGTCAGATGAAACCAAAATTGAACTTTTTGGCAACAATGCAAAACATGTTTGGCGTAAAAGCAACACACCATCCCCACTGTCAAACATGGTGGTGGCAGCATCATGGTTTGGGCCTGCTTTTCTTCAGCAGGGACAGGGGAAGATGGTTAAAATTGATGGGAAGATGGATGGAGCCAAATACAGGACCATTCTGGAAGAAAACCTGATGGAGTCTGCAAAAGACCTGAGACTGGGACAGAGATTTGTCTTCCAACAAGACAATGATCCAAAACATAAAGCAAAATCTACAATGGAATGGTTCAAAAATAAACATATCCAGGTGTTAGAATGGCCAAGTCAAAGTCCAGACCTGAATCCAATCGAGAATCTGTGGAAAGAACTGAAAACTGCTGTTCACAAATGCTCTCCATCCAACCTCACTGAGCTCGAGCTGTTTTGCAAGGAGGAATGGGAAAAAAATTCAGTCTCTCGATGTGCAAAACTGATAGAGACATACCCCAAGCGACTTACAGCTGTAATCGCAGCAAAAGGTGGCGCTACAAAGTATTAACTTAAGGGGGCTGAATAATTTTGCACGCCCAATTTTTCAGTTTTTGATTTGTTAAAAAAAGTTTGAAATATCCAATAAATGTCGTTCCACTTCATGATTGTGTCCCACTTGTTGTTGATTCTTCACAAAAAAAATACAGTTTATATATCTTTGTTTGAAGCCTGAAATGTGGCAAAAGGTCGCAAAGTTCAAGGGGGCAGTTATATATATATATATATATGCGACATTTCAGGCTTCAAACATACACACACACACATACAGCGTCAATGTGCAGGGGAACAGGTTAGTCGAGGTAATTGACTTAATATGTACATGTAGGTAGAGGTAAAGTGAATATGCGTAGATAATAAACAGAGTAGCAGCAGCGTAAAAATAGGGGGGTTAATGCAAATAGTCGGGCTAGCCATCATTTATCTGTTCTTGAGTCTTATGGCTTTGGGATAATAGCTGTTAAGAATCCTTTTGGACCTAGACTTGGAGTTCCGGTACCGCTTGCCGTGCGGTAGCAGTGCCTTGCGATCGGAGGCCGAGCAGTTGCCATACCAGGCGGTGATGCAACCATTCAGGATGCTCTTGATGGTGCAGCTGTAGAACTTTGAGGGTCTGAGGACCCATGCCAAATCTTTTCTGTCTCCTGAGGGGGAATAGGCTTTGTCGTACCCTCTTCACGACTGTCTTGGTGTGTTTTGGACCATGAAAGTTTGTTGGTGATATGGATACCAATGAACTTGAAGCTCTCAACCTGCTCCACTACAGCCCTATCGATGAGAATGGGGGCATGCTCGGCCACCCTTTTCCTGTTGTCCACGATCATCTCCTTTGTCTTGATCACAGTGAGGGAGAGGTTGTTATCCTTGTACCACACTGCCAGGTCTCTGACATCCTCCCTATAAGCTGTCTCATCGTTGTCTGTGATCAGGCATACCACTGTTGTGTCGTCTGCAAACTTAATGATGGTGTTGGAGTCATGCTTGGCCATGCAGTCATGGGTGAACAGGGAGTACAGGCGGGGGACTGAGCAAGCATCTCTGAGGGGCCCCCGTGTTGAGGATCAGCGTGGCAGATGTTGTTACCTATCCTTTACCACCTGTGGGCGGCCCGTCAGGAAGTGTAGGATCCTGTTGCAGAGGGAGGTGTTTATTCCCAGGGTCCTTAGCTTAGTGATGAACTTTATTAAGGGCACTATGGTGTTTAACGCTGAGCTGTAGCCAATGAATAGTATTCTCACGTAGGTGTTGCTTTAGTCCAGGTGGGAAAAGGGCAGTGTGAAGTGCAATAGAGATTGCATCTGTTGGGGCCGTATGCAAATTGGAGTGAGTCTAGGGTTTCTAATGGTGTTGATGTGAGCCATGAGTGCTACGGGTTGGTAGTCATTTAGGCAGGTTACCTTGGTGTTCTTTGTTTTGGCACAGGGACTATGGTGGTCTGCTTGAAACATGTTGGTATTACAGACTCGGTCAGGGACAGGTTGAAAATGTCAGTGAAGACACTTGCCAGCTGGTCAGCGCATGCTTGGAGTACACGTCCTGATAATTTGTCTGGCCCTGCAGCCTTGAAAGTTGACCTGTTTAAAGGTCTTACTCAGATCGGCTACGGAGAGCGTGATCACACAGTCGTCCGGAACAGCTAGTGCTCTCATGCATGCTTCAGTGTTGCTTGCCTCGAAGCGCGAATAGAAGTAATTTAGCTCGTCTGGTAGGTTTGTGTCACTAGGCAGCTCACGGCTGCCGATGTGGTAGGATTCAGTCTTAGTCCTGTATTGATGCTTTGACTGTTTGATGGTTCGTCGGAGGGCATAGCGGGATTTCTTATAAGCTTCCGGGTTAGAGTCCCGCTCCTTGAAAGTGGCAGCTCTACCCTTCAGCTCAGTGCGAATGTTGCCTGTAATCCATGGTTTCTGGTTGGGCTATGTACGTAGAGTCACTGTGGGGACGACGTCATCGATGCACTTATTGATGAAGCCAGTGACTGATGTGGTGTACTCCTCAATGCCATTGGAAGAATTCCGAAACATATTCCAGTCTGTGCTAGCAAAACAGTCCTGTAGCTTAGCATCTGTGTCATCTGACCACTTCTGTATTGCACGAGTCACTGGTACTTCCTGCTTTAGTTTTTTCTTGTGAGCAGGAATCAGGAGGATATAATTATGGTCAGATCTGCCAAATGGAGGGTGATGGAGAGCTTTGTAAACGTCTCTGTGTGGAGTAAAGGTGGGTTTTTTCCCCCCTCTGGTTGCAAATGTAACATGCTGGTCGAAATTAGGTAAAATTGTTTTGTTTCCCAGCATTAAAGTCCCCAGCCACTAGGAGCGCCACCTCTGGATGAGCATTTACTTGTTTTCTTATGGCCATATACAGCTCGTTGAGTGCTGTCTTAGTGTCAGCATCGGTTTGTGGCGGTCAATAGACAGCAATGAAAAATATAGTTCAAAACTCTCTTGATAAATATTGTGGTCTACAGCTTATCATGAGATACTTTACCACAGGCGAGCAAAACATAGACTTCATTAATATTAGATTTCGTGCACCAACTGTTATCGTCAAATATACACAGACCGCCACCCCTTGTCTTACCGGAGGCAGCTACTCTATCTTGCCGATGCACGGAAAACCCAGCAAGCATGTCGTCATTCAGCCACGAATCGGTGAAACATAAGATATTACCGTTTTGAATGTCCCGTTGTTAGGATAGTCTTGATCGGAGCTCATCCAGTTTATTATCCAATGATTGCACGTTTGCTAATAGGACTGACATTAGAGGCAGGTTACCCACTCTGGTTCTTACAATGCACCCCGACCTACGACCCCTATATCTCTTAACTCTTCTTCATACAAATGACGGGGATATGGGCCTTGTCCGGTGTCTGAAGTAAATCCTTTGCGTCCGACTCATTAAATAAAAAAATCTTTGTCCAGTACGAGGTGAGCAATAGCTGTTCTGATTATCAGAAACTATTTTTGGTCATAAGAGACGGTGGCAGAAACATTATGCACAAAATAAGTTATTACATGAAAGAATACACAATAGCACAAATGGTTAGGTGCCTTCTAAAACGGCAGCCATTCTACTACTCTACGGACAAATTTTTTCGACCTCATTGTTTGGTTTTTGCTCTGACATGTACTGTCAACTGTGGTACCTTATATGGACAGGTGTGTGCCTTTCCTAATCATGTCCAATCAATTGAATTTACCACAGGTGGACGCCAATCAAGTTGTTGAAACATCTCAAGGATGATCAATGGAAACAGGATGCACCTGAGCTCAATTTCGAGTCTCATAGCAAAGGATCTGAATACTTTTTTAAATAAGGTATCTGTTTTTTGTTATAATACTTTTTCAGAAAATAAAACTTTTCGCTTTGTCATGAGGGGTTTTGTTGTATTTAAACCATTTTAGAATAGGGCTGTTTTGTAACAAAATGTGGAAAAAGTCAAGGGGTCTGAGTACTTTCCCAATGCACTGTATATTGTGAATCGCCCATAAGTTTGAAAAAAATCAAGATACAATTTTCAAGCCATATCTCCCAGCCCTACGACAGGCCTGATGGAAACAGAAAATTGTGGGTAAACTTCAAAACATCAAAACAAAATACGTTCCTCAGTGGTGGATACTGTTTTTGGTATGTGAATTAGATAAATTGCCTTCACTGTACTCCTTGACATTCTAAATTTTGTTGTGTTGCAGCCTGAATTCAAAATGTATTAAATATGTTTTATATTTTTTTATCTAACCAATCTACACCCCATAATGACAAAGTAAAAACATATTTTTTGCGAACTTATTGAAAGTGAAATACAGATATATCTCATTTATGTATGTATTCATACCCAAGTCAATACTTTGTAGAATCACCTTTGGCAGCGATTACAAATGTAAGTCTCTAGGATCTTTCCACACCTGGATTGTGCAACATTTTCCCATTATTCTTTAAACTCTGTCAAATTAGTTGTTGATCATTGCTAGACAACCATTTTCTGTGATTGCCATAGATTTTCAAGTCCTGTCAAAACTGTAACTCAGCCATTCAGTAACATTCACTGTTTTCTTGGTAAACAACTCCAGTGTAGATTGATCTTGTATTTTAGATTATTGTCCTGCTGAAAGGTGAATTCATCTCTGTGTTTGATAAAAAGCAGACCGAATCAGGTTTGCTGCTTGTATTTTGCCTTTGAATAGCTCCATTCCATTTATTTTTTATCTTGAGAAACTCCCCAGTCCTTAACGATTATAGGCATAGTCATAACATGATGCAGCCACCAATATGCTTGAAAATGTGCTGTATTGGATTTTCCCCAAGCATAACACTTTGTATTCAGCACAAAGTTTATTGCTCTGACACATTTTTTGCAGTATTACTTTATTGCCTTGTTGCAAACAGGATGCATGTTATGGAATATTTTTATTCTTCCTTTTCACTGTCATTTAGGTTAGTATTGTGGCGCAACTACAATGTTGTTCATCCATCCTCAGTTTTCTCCTACCACAGCCTTAAAGTCACCATTTGCCTCATAGTGAAATCCCTGAGTGGTTTCTTTCCTCTCCGGCAACTGAGTTAGGAAGAACACCTGTATCTTTGTGGTGACTGGGTGTATTGATACACCATCCAAAGTGTAATTAATAACTGTATCATGCTCAAAGGGATATTTAATGTTTGCTTTTCAAATGTTTTATCCATCTACCAATAGATGTCCTTTTTGCGAGACAATGGAAAACCTCCCTGCTCATTTTGGTTGAATCTGTGTTTGAAATTCATTGCTTGACTGCGGGACCTTAAAGATAATTGTATGTGCGGGGTACAGAGATGAGGATGTCATTCAGAAATCATGTTAAAACACTATTATTGCACACAGAATGAGTCCATGCAATTTATTATGTGACTTGTTAAGCAAATGTTTACTGCTGAACTTATTTAGGCTTGCCATAACAAAGGGGTTGAATACTTAGTGACTTAAGACATTTCAGCTTTTCTGTTTATTTAACTGGCAAAAAAATTAAATTAAAAAAATACATCCACTTTGACATTATGGGGTATTGTGTGTAGGTGAGTGACAACATAATCTCTAATCTCAAAATCTCTTTAATCTATTTTAAATTCAGGCTGTATCACAAAATGTGGGAAAAGGGGTGAAAACTTCCTGAAGGCACTGTATGTGACAAATGGCAGTGGAAATACTTTTTTGCGCAAATGTTAATAGAATAACCATGTCACAGTAAACTTGCAGTCATGTGATGTTGCGTGTTCCTCCTACAATTACTTTTTACATATTTTTTGTTAGAGCCTTATTCTAAAATGGATTAAATAAATAAAAATCCTCATCAATCTACACACAACACTGCATAATGACAAAGTGTAAAAAAGGTTTAGACATTTTTGCAAATGTATTACAATTTTTTTTCATGATTTATTTACATAAGTATTCAGACCCTTTTGCTATGAGACTCGATATTGAGCTCCGGTGCATCCTGTTTCCATGGATCTTCCTTGATGTTTCTACAACTTGATTTGAGTCCACCTGTGGTAAATTCAATTGATTGGACATGAAAGGCACACACCCACAGTGCATGTCAGAGCAAAAACCAAGCAATGAGGTCGAAGCAATTGTCCGTAGAGCTCCGAGACGGGATTGTGTCGAGGCACAGATCTGGGGAAAGGTACCAAAAAATGTCTGCAGCATTGAAGGTGACCAAGAACACAGTGGTCCTCCATCATTCTTAAATGGAAGAAGTTTGGAACCACCAAGACTCTTCCTAGAGCTGGCTGCCCAGCCAAACTGAGCAATCGAGTTAGAAGGGCCTTGATCAAGGAGGTGACCAAGAATCCGATGGTTACTCTGACAGAGCTCCAGAGTTCCTCTGTGGAGATGGGAGAACCTTCCAGAAGGGCAACCATCTCTGCAGCACTCCACCAATCAGGCCTTTATGGCAGAGTGGCCAGACGGAAGCAACTCCTCACATGACAGCCCGCTTAGAGTTTGCCAAAGGTCACCTAAAGGACTCTCAGACCATGAGAAACAAGATTCTATGGTCTGATGATACCCAGATTGAACATCCCCACAGCACGATGGCAGCATCATGCTGTGGGGATGTTTTTCAGCGGCAGGGACTGGGAGACTAGTCAGGATCGAGGGAAATATGAAATCAGGACCTCAGACTGGGGCAAAGGTTCACCTTCCAATAGGATAACGACCCTAAGCACACAGCCAAGACAATGCAGGAATGGCTTCGGGTCAAGTCTCTGAATGTCATTGTGTGGCCCTGTCAGAGCCTGGACTTGAACCCATTCGAACATCTCTGAAGAGACCTAAAAATAGTTGTGCAACGATGCTCCCCATCCAACCTGACAGAGCTTGAGAGGATCTGCAGAGAATAATGGGAGAAACTCCCCAAATACAGGTGTGCCAAGCTTGTAGCATCATACCCAAGAAGACTCAAGGCTGTAATTGCTGCCAAAGGTGCTTCAACAAAGTACTGAGTAAAGGGTCTGACTACTAATGTAAATGTGATATTTCAGTTTTTTATTTGTAATACATTTGCAAAATGTTATAAAAACCTGTCTTTGCATTGTAGTTATGGGGTATTGTGTGTCAATTGATGTGGGGGGGTGGGGGGGGAGCTATTTAGAATAAGGCTGTAACGTAACAAAATATGGAAAAAGTAAAGGGGTCTGAATACTTTCTGAATGCACTGTTCAGTTTATTAGGCTGCAGAGGAAATAAGAACTTCCCAGGGTGGTGAAAGTGCACGCTGAGCTTGATGGTCTTCATTTGTATGATGGTGACGGTGTTTGGCTGCCAATTGACAAATACAAATTATCTTGCTCTTATCCATAATTTCATCACCCTCTGCATTGTATCCTGTCTGGAAATTGTTGGCTACACCATACCAGAGTTGGCACATTTGTTGTTTGTGGCAAAACCATCAACTGTTAAAAAAAGAATGGAAACTCATAACTTGTTTTTAATTTGGTAAATGAGGAGTTATTATACGATACAAAGTTATTTGATGGAAACTTTACAATATTCGCTTAAAAATCTAGCTAGTTAACACGTGAATGAAGACACTTCTCCCCACCCAACTGTACTACTTCACATTGATCAAATACACTCCTTTGATAAGACATAACTTTCAGGAATTTGCATGAAATGTCATGTTTGACTTGCTTTGACAAGATTACAACCTGAATTACACACAAATGCATCAGTTATATTTATGGTATGTGTGTGTACAACTGATTAAGGGCTGTATATTCCTGTTCTGTAGCTTGGGGGTGCTATGGCTCCAGCAATCAAGGAGCTCTCCCGATGGCTGGACGCGAATACTGAGTACTACGTGGCACCCGACTGGGCAGATGTTGTGAAACACTCTGTGAGTAGCATGGAATTTTCACTCTCTCTCATCCATACAAGTGTCTCATCAAATAGTTTCATTAGAATGCCATTTTTAATTTGGCATTTGTACATATTGAGTAGCACAGACAGTTCTCAGAACCTACTGCCTTACAAAGAGTACAGATGTCCTTCAAAACACTTCCTGCATTTTCCTCAAGCTAATGCCTTGTGTTTCCAGGGCTTTCTTCCCGAGGGAAAGTACACGCGCATACTCACAGAGCCCGTGTGCCGCGACCAAGGGCCCCGCCGCCGGGGCCGTCGTCCTCGCAGCGAGATGCCCAAGCCCCTCCTCTCGGAGTCACCCATGGGCCCACTCTTCATGAACGGCAGCCTGATCGGCAGCATGGACTTGGTCAGCCTCCAGAACCTCCGCAATGTCCAGGGCATCCCACTCACGGGCCTGATGGGATTCCCCCATGGCTTCGCCGTGTCCGCTGGTGAAGATGCCAAGAACGGCCTGAGCATGCTTCCCATGATGCTCCACGGCATACATGGCTCCCCCCACATGTTCAGTGTTCAGGGGCTGATGGGGCAGCCGCCCACAAGCTCCGCTCCCACCTCCTCAGCGGCTGCAGTTAGCACCACTACGGCTTCCTCCGCGGCCAGTAGCCCCTCACGAGGCCCCAGCCAGGCGTCTTCGAGCACACAGGCAGATGGCTCCGGCATGCAGTCTGACGGAGAGAGAAAGAGGGAGGACAAGCAGTCGACAGAGGAAAAGCAGCTAGGTGCGATAGGCAGCCACAGCATCGCAGCCATCACCACTGCGGCGGCCAGCAGCAGCAGTGGCGTCAGCAGTAGCAGTGGCAGCCACCTGGCCTTCAACCCTTTCCTTGTTCCAGGGTTGTCCCATGGACTGCTGTACCCTCACATGTTCCTCCCACACGGGGGCATCATGGCACTGCCAGGCATGCCGCCCACAGAGTCCTCCGGCAGCCCTAAGAGGAAGAAGAAAAGAACAAGGGAGGAAGGGGTGGTGGAGGAGGCAAGCAGCCACAGCCACTTACAGACAGACAGTGGGCCTCCGAAAACATCCAGCGATGGTCAGACTGGGGAGAGCACGGTTGACCAGGCCGGGCCGGAGGCTAGGGAGCATCAGAAGGAGGACAACGTTCAGGAGGAGGTCACGGGACACGACTCCCATGCTTCTCCAGAGGTCAACCCAGAGAAGAGCATTGAAGAGGAGAGAGAAACGAAGGAGAATAGAGTGATGGAGGAGGAAAAACTGCCTGGAGATGAGGAGGAGAGAGAGCCAAGGGGGGCACAGGATTCACAATAGACATCTCCCTCTTTCTTACCGTGCAAAAGTGTAAAGTTTGTGGTGTGTAAGTTAATGTTCCTGTAAAGACTTTTATTATCCACTTAATGTTTATAGAGCTCCTGCCCTGTAGCAAACTTGTGATTATGTTATACTGTATATACCCACACATGCTCCATTCAAGAACTTCATGAAAGTGATGGACACTCCTGCATGCAAACACACACTTGCAAGCAACTGAAGGGAGGAACTGCTAATCAGTATTACAGATCAAGTCACAGATCAAGCAGCCTTGACGGTCTGCTGCATCATGATCGTGGCACTTTAAAGCTGCAATATGTAACTTTTTGGGCAACCTGACCAAATTCACATAGAAATGTGAGATATAGATCTGTCATTGTCATTGAAAGCAAGTCTAAGAAGCGGTAGATCTGTTCTGTGCGCTACTTCTATGCTCCCTGTTCTTAAGTTTTGTTTTTGCGTCTTTTTGTTTTGTACACCAGCTTCAAACAGCTGAAAATAAAACATTTTTGGTTATTGAAAGTACACTATCGTTCAAAAGTTTGGGGTCACTTAGAAATGTCCTTGTTTTTTAAATAAATGTTAATGTTGTAAATTACTATTGTAGCTGGAAACGGCTGATTTGAAAATATATATATAAAAAAAATTGAATATCTACATAGGCGTACAGAGGCCCATTATCAGCAACCATCACTCCTGTGTTCCAATGGCACGTTGTGTTAGCTAATCCAAGTTTATCCTTTTAAAAGGCTAATTGATCATTAGAAAACCCTTTTGCAATTATGTTAGCACAGCTGAAAACTGTTGTGCTGATTTGAATAAGTAATAAAACTGGCCTTTAGACTAGTTGAGTATCTGGAGCATCAGCATTTGTGGGTTCGATTACAGGCCAGAAACAAAGACCTTTCTTCTGAAAGTCATCAGTCTATTCTTGTTCTAAGATATGAAGGCTATTCCATGCGAGAAATTGCCAAGATACTGAAGATCTCGTTCAACGCTGTGTACTACTCCCTTCACAGAACAGCGCAAACTGGCTCTAACCAGAATAGAAAGAGTGGGAGGGCCCGGTGCATAACTGAGCAAGAGGACAAGTACATTAGTGTCTAATTTGAGAAACAGACGCCTCACAAGTCCGCAACTGGCAGCTTCATTAAATTGTACCCACAAAACACCAGTCTCAACATCAACAGTGAAGAGGCGACTCCGGGATACTTTTCTTTCAAAAACAAGGACATTTCTAAGTGACCCCAAACTTTTGAACGGTAGTGTATATTTCACAGCGGTTTAGATTGATCAATGATTCTGTACACAATACATTGCTTGTTTTGTCACGTAAATGGAAATTAGACAAACTATTAGAATTTTAGCAAACCGAAAATGGCGGAGCAATTTCTGCGTATTGCACCATTTTAAGACGCTGGTTGCTAAAAGGTGAATCTGGGGGCCTATTTGACTGAGGAGGAGGATGTGTAAATATTTTTTCCAACCAAAATATGCTGACAGCACTCTTGGGTTCAAAGGCAGCTACAGTATAGGGCTCGGTTGTGTTCATTAAAAGGCACGCAATGGGAAAACATTGTAAAACATTTTGCAGTGGAAAATGAAAATGAGCGTTTCTTATCGGACAAGTCCAGGTATTCCCTCCCTGTATGTCCGTTTTTTTTAATCAATTTTGTTGCCTAATGAACAACCCAGAATGATGTAGCTGCCCAGGGACTACTGACCCCTCAGTTTCCTTGGTATTAACAGGATTATATGAATATCCCCCTAAAGTTGTTTCACATCCTAAAGCCTGAAACTAATGGCAATTTGAATTGAAGGTCCTTCAAAATGTGCTTAATATATAATAATTAATGAATAATTATATCATTTTAAAAGCAATGCGTGCAAGGTCACTTGCAGCCCCAAGGTGTAGCACAACTGCTGCAAGTAAGTTATTATTAGGACAGCTTTTGTCCATCCCTATTTGTTTTATTGTTGCTGCTTTGTTAAAAAAAAAAAAAAAAAAGACAAATTTAGAGAAAACAATGTTACTATACCCGATCGAGAGAACACATTGAGTACAACAAAAACATATATATATATATATATATATATATATATATATGTGTGTATGTTGTCAGTGTATATATATATATTAAACGGAAGGCAAAGAACAATCCTGAGGTTTGATCATGTTTTTTTTTAATGTTATTTTCACACAATAGCTACTTTGAAGGAGGACCTATGTTATTAGGTGGGCAATAGCTTGGGACTTGGTCAGCTGAGCAGTGTGCGGGAGCAGTGAAGAGAGGTGCCATAGACAAATCTGTCACAGAGGGCTCTGTTGAGAGCCAGTGCCTCACCGTTGAGGGACAAGCACACAGAGGGTACTTTAGGGGAGAGGGGGGTATGCAAAATGAATCTGTCCATTGCCATCTGTCTGTGTTAGGGAAAAGTTTGTCATTTGATCAGATAGATAATGTGTGCAAAGCAGTCGCAGAGTGCCTCGTTGTTTTAAAGGGTTTGTGGTCTCCTTTTCTTTCCTCAGATGCATTTTAAACTCCTGTAGACTAGCTCATATTATTTTTTATTTTTTTTAAATGTAAATCTATTTAGCTGTATATTGCTGTTACTTTTTGTTTACAAGCACACCACATTTTTAGTTTACGACATATTGGGGAAAATAGCTACTAGCTTCAGTACCAGTGTTTTCTTGTATTTCACAAAAATTGGTTCTGTGAAAGTTCCCAGAACATTCGTTAGGTTGCGGCAAATGTTCTCATAAGACAAAAACTGTACAGTTATGCTGAGGATTATACAATGTTTGTATAAAACATTCGCCTGATGTTGCAAGAACGTTCCTAGAACGTTGAGTTCTCATCATTCCCAGAACGTTGAGTTCTCGTTCATCCCAAAAACATTAAAATAATGTTTTTGGGATGTTATCATCCTAATAATAGATAAAACCCTAACTAGAACTTAATGGAAATCTTTGCTAATGTTCTGGAAATCTTCACGGTTTGCTGGGTATACTGTACTGTACTACACTAAATGGATGCAGAAGCAGATTTCAATCTAAATTTCGTAACAGGGTCTGTTTTTTTATGGGGGGGGGGGGGGTTTATGTTTAAGACTTCGCTTCTAAGCGTAACAACTTCTGACTTCACATTTTGTTTGTTTTCTAATATGAAAACAATTTTTGCACAGTGTCCTTTTAGTGACTGTTTACCTGTATTCTGCCTATTAATCTTTTATTTGTGCGCGTGTGTGCGTGGATGTGCACACTTATACAACCTGGCCCGTGGGGGACATTTCCTTGTTGAGCTATATTTCTAGCTCATGTTGCTTTAGCGTCACCTTTCTTTGTCGAAAGACATTCTTTTTGCCTTGTCACAACTTTACTATATAATTTATTTGTTTTGCCAAACCTTCACCAAATATGACACTTTTTCTTTCTTAAAAAAAAAAAACTTTGTTGATTAAAATGCCTTATTTAGCTAGTGTTTTATATATAGATGTTTTGTTACATCTCCATATTGGAAATTATATATAGCAAAGTATTTTGTTTGTTTTAAAATGCCCCTTGAATTGTATGCATACATGAAAAACCAAGATTTGGACTTAGTGTGGCATCAGTCAGTGCATTGTTACGAAATAATTTTCCAATGTTGTTTTCATGGTCCAATTCATACTCCAAAAAGTTATTCAATCAATCGTAAAAAAGCACAATATGGAGAACAACAAATTACTTTTCTCATCAGTGCCTCTGAGGTTTGATATTTTCCTCATTTGTCAAACTTCCGCTGATTACATGTATGTACAATGCATATGGAAATGAATCAGACCCCTTCCTTTTCCACATTTTGTTACATTACAGCCTAATTCTAAAAGTGATCGGATGTATTTTTTTTGTCATCAATCTACACATAATGGATGCCCCAAAATGACAAAGCAACAACAGGTGCATCCTGTTTCCATTGATCATCCTTGAGATGTTTATATAACTTGATTGGAGTCTACCTGTGTTAAATTCAATTGATTGGACATGATTTGGAAAGGCACACACCTGTCTATATAAAAGGTCCCACAGTTGACAGTGCATGTCAGAGCAAAAACCAAGCCATGAGGTTGAAGGAATTGTCCGTAGAGCTCCGAGGCAGGATTGTGTCGAGGCACAGATCTGGGGAAGGGTACCAAAAATGCCTGCAGCATTGAAGGTCCCCAAGAACACAGTGGCCTCCATCATTCTAAATGGAATAAGCTTTGAACCACCAAGACTTTTCAAGAGATGGCAAACTGAGCAATCGGGGGAGAAGGTCCTTGGTAAGGGAGGTGGTAAACCCGATGACCACTCTGACAGGTCCTCTGTGGAGATGGGAGAATGTTCCAGAAGGACAACAATCTCTGCAGCACTCCACCAATCAGACCTTTATGGTAGAGTGGCCAGATGGAAACCACTCCTCAGTAAAAGGCATATGATAGCCTGCTTGGAGTTTGTCAGAAGGAACCTAAAGTCTCTCAGACCATGAGAAACAAGATTCTCTGGTCTAATGAAACCAAGATTTAACTCTTTGGCCTGAATGTCAAGTGTCACGTCTGGAGGAAACCTGGCACCATCCCTACGGTGAAGTATGATGATTGCACCATCATGTTGTGGGGATTTTTTCAGCAGCAGGGACTGAGAGACTGGTCAGGATCGAGGGAAAGATGAACGGAGAAAAGTAGAGAGAGATCTTTGATGAAAACCTGCTCCAGAGCGCTCAGGACCTCAGACCGGGGCGAAGGTTCACCTTCCAACAGGACAACAACCTAAGCACACATCCAAGACAATGCAGGAGTGGCTTCAGGATAAGTCTGAGTGGCCCAGCCAGATCCCAGACCTGAACCCAATCGAACATCTCTGGAGAGACCTGAAAATATCTGCAGCGACTCTCCCGATCCAACCTGACTGCACTTGAGAGGATCTGCAGAGAAGAATGGGAGAAACTCCCCAAATACAGGTGTGCCAAGCTTGTAGCATCATACCCAAGAAGACTTTAGGCTGTAATCGCTGCCAAAGGTGCTCCAACAAAGTACTGAGTAAAGGGTCTGAATACTTATGTAAATATGATTTCTGTTTTTTTATTATAAATGTGCAAACATTTCTAAAAACCTGTTTTTGCTTTGTCATTATGGGGTATTGTGTGTAAATTGATGAAAAGGGGAACAACAATTGAATCAATTTTAGAATAAGGCTGTAACGTAACAAAATGTGGAAAAACTCAGGCCTGAATAGTTTCCGAATGCTCTGTATATCCAGGCCGAAGTTACTAATGCATAAACATCCTTGAACGTATTCAAACCTCATGTCATGTAGTCAATGTGAAGGATACCATGCAATTCCTGATTGATCATGTCTGATGAGTGGCCCCTTATTTCACTCAAACGACACGTTTTTCACATGCTTATATTCACATGAGGCCTTCAGTTTTCGTAAGGAGGTCAGGGGTACACAGTATGTATACAACTGAAGTGGGTGTGATGTTAACCTATGATCATCCAATTGTAAACATATTCAGCATGTTGGATCCAATATTCCACTAACATTTGCTGAGCAATGTGTATTCAGATAGACAAGCAAACTGTTTTGGGGAAACGAGTAATATCCAACTCGTTTAATTGATCAATCTTATAATCTCATCAACACACCAGCCCACACCTATTTCCTTTTACTTTGCTTGTATGTGAAAACTTGGAAAAACAACTAATTGGTGCAGTTGAAGGTCAATTAATATTTATTCAGTCTTCATGTCATAAATGTTTTTACTGTGTGTTTTCTTTTCAGTTAGTCTTTGGTAATTTATGGTAAAGTCAGATTGATTTCAAGCATGTATCTCATATGTATTTATTGTACAAGTCTTATCTAAGCATTTTCATGTTTATGCCTGGTTTGTAACGTCAAAGGGTTCAGAGGGACAACAGTCCCGCTTCTAAGGCTTGCTGGCTCTTTTCAAATTGTAGAATGTGTATTGTAATCTTTTTGCCATCACCTGCGGCAAGAATAGTTGAAAAAACAAATGACAACTCGATTTCCTGAAAAAAAGTGTAATGCACTTAACGTGTGGGTCATTGGGATGGGGTCAGTTGTATCCGTGTGAACTTTGGGCTGAATTGTACTATAACCTATTTCTGCTGTCAGGTCAGACACTAGGTGTCAGACCCTATACATAAATTCTGTAAAGTATTTGCACGTCAGGGGAAATATACAGGCTCTGGCTTGCCAATACCATGCTGTGTGTGTTGTGATTGCATGCCTGGACATGCTGGTTATATAGGCCCTGACAATTGCCACAATCCAAGTTACAGAGATGGCAGACCACTCTGACTGTGTGTGTCTGCATGCACGCTTCAAGGTTCTGTTCAACAGCTGCTTGAATAAGGACCTTTGACAGATTAGGACATTCATTTTCAGCTCATGCAGTCAAAGCCAGTGTTCACTAAATGGGTGTACTGAAGCTCTAGCTACATTGTGGGAATATCATGCTACAAAACAAAAGTACTGTCTGACATCGGCAACATTCACAGTTGTGGATTACATTTTTTTTGTTGAAATAGGTCCAATATTCCCATGTGGACCAATCACTTAACTCAAAACATGGTATGTGATATTTTATTGTGCAATAAAAGATGACTTTCAACTTTCATCAAGTGAAGGGGTATTCATTTCTCATCATACTGATAGCAGCAGCTAGCCTGGCTTACGCACGACCCACGTGACTAACACAGTGAACTCAAGTCAGGAAGACTCTTAAGAGCATGGCTCAAAAGTACTCTGCTGGGGTGCATTCATTACAGAAACCGTTTAAGAACCAAATGGAGAAAACGAAATGGGGAGGGACCTACCTAAATTTGTCTAATAGAAACTTGTTTGCGTTTTCCGTTTGTTGCAAAACATTTGATCTCAATAGAGTTGTAAAAGGTTTTGCAACCGAATCGGCGTAATGATTATACCCATGGTGTCAGCCAAAGCAGCAACTACACAGATGGAACAATGAGACAAATGTTTCACCGGATGTATAAATCTGAAGCATCTGGCTGGTATTTAAAATCACCACCAAATTTTCTCATCGATGAAACATTTGATCTCAGAACAGTTCTGTTTCGAAAACCAAAATCTGTTAAGAAAAGTGGACTAAGTTTTGTAGACTTTACCCTTTGCCAAAGTTTCAATTTTTTTTATTTAGAAAGCATGCAAGGACGAATGTAGTTATCTTATAGGTTTTGTCTATGCGACTCTTCATCGGGTAAAGTCACTTTTTGTGTATTTTGAAGCATTTATGTAATAAGAAAAGCACAAAGGCTTCATAAAGGTTATGTTCAGTGACATCTCAGAACAAAATGTAATATCCCTTATGCCTGTGTTAACCACAGACCTTATTCTCAACATTTATCCCAAAACCTTTCCCCATAGGGATGGTTGAATGAACCAGAGGTAACTCATTTCCAGGTTTTAGGACTAAAAATGATGCCACACGTCATTCCTGATTCTCCAATGGGCGCGTAATATAGGCTATTTAGTGTGGTTTCCAGGCCTGGTGAACGCTGTGCCCTTGGGCTGAATATAATTATACACCGAACAAAAATATAAACGCTACAGTGTTGATCACATTTTTCATGAGCTGAAATAAAAGATCCATAAAATTTTCCATAAAATTCGCAAAGCCAATGAGACAGCCGCTATTTTGAAAGTGGTCTACCCAGTGCACTAGCACCGTGACACACAAACAATTGAGGCGATGACTTAATCATCGCCGTGCGCTGCATGTAGCACGCCAAGGTGCTCCACAAACACCTTGATGGTGGCAGGTGAGCGCTGTTTGTCAAGCATGAACTATAAGAAAGAATGCACACTCTCAACCTGACAGCACACAGGGTCCACATTCTCTGTGGCACACTATTGTGAAAACTATCTATCTGCTGGCATACTGCCGCCTAAGACATTGCGTCCTCTAAGTGGAATTGACCATGATGGCGCAATCAACATTTGAGTCATCTCCGCATACCACGGATCCCCTGGGTGATCGGGGGCTATCAATATGATTGACAGCCCTCCTGTTCTCACGCAGGCTAGCAGTGGGAGAATGCAGGAGAGCGGTGGAAATGCGTACAGGAGAACATCTGTCCACTGGTGCGCAAAAGCGTCTATCCATAGTGGCGGTTCATCCTGGGCTCGTAGAGAAAGGCATAGGCGACATTGCACAATCACACATGACGCGAACACATCCACCTCGGCTCGCCTGAACCTTTGTCATATTTGGAGAACAACGTCGGGGTGCAGTTGCCACTCATCGTCTCAGGGACCCCCTCGAGCCATGAGGTCTCTTGGCGGTTTATATAGGCTACTGTAGTTCGGTTGTGGCTCCGTAGGGTAGACATTAAGTGGGTCAGAACCAGGAGAACTGTCTCCAATTCCAGGTGGTTGATGTGACGTCCGAGGGAGGCCACACACCTCCGACTGCCCGAGCCTGACATGTAGGATGACACTGTCTATTGGGACCACTTGCGTCAAAAGGGTCTCTCCAATAGTTCAGGACAGCGATTTTGTCATCGGCCCAACTTGGGGTTGTGTACGCAGCTGCTCTTTAAACCCGTAGCTACTTCACTAAGAGTGTGTAGTGTAGGGTTTTTATGAGGTATAGCATGACGGCTCATTAAGAGGGTCCAGCTTGCTTTCCTCATGTCATTCCCACTAACAACGTCCTTCTGTGTGTGCTCAGCTACGCACTCATTGTGGGCTGTGGGTGGTGAGAGGAAGAGAGAGATAGAAAGAGAAGGCATCCGAGCGGTCTCAGTATTCTTTATTAACAAAAGACACACTGACTCCACCATCCCTTTGCAGGGGTGGGGGATGAACAGTGGGCGCCATCACAGGAAGTGCTGCGCGCTCTTCCGTCCTCTCCCTCTCGTCCCGTCATGGTCGTAGTCTCTTCTGACTGCCTCTCGGCTGCCAGGGCGACGAAATGAACACCTCTCCTGTCGTTTGAGCTGCCGTCTTCTCTGGTGCTGCCGGAGGTGCGGGGCCCGGTCTCGGTACACCAGTTGCTGCTGCTCGATGGGCTCTCCATCTGGCCATAGACCCGGGTCTACTGGAGACGGTGGAGAGCGGGCCCCGCCCCTCCAATGGCAGGTGTCTAGACTGCTGCTTCATCTCCTCCTCAAGCTTCCCAAAGTGCGCCGTCGCATCTTTGAAGGCGCTTCTGAAGAGACTGCTGTCAGAGATGGAGGCGTTCAATAGGGCGGCTTTGTCGGTTTCCTTCATAGCTGTCAAAGACAGCCAGAGGTGTAGCTCCATGACCACAGAAGTGGCCATGGACCTCCCCGCGCATACAGCCCATGCCTGTGTGAGATCATTTATGAATTATTATTATGAGTATTTCTGTTTTTGAATTTGGTGCGCTGCTATTTCACTGGGTGTTGTCAAATCAATCCCGTTAAGGTATTTTTCAGCGGGGCACTGTGGAATGACTCCAGATAACCTGAGTTTTACAAAAAGAAAAGGTTAAAAGAGAAAGGGAAAGGGAAACACCAAATTGATTACATGGTCTGGAAGGTACTCTGTTGTCCTCAGGCTACCTCTAACCACCTGTAACCCATAACACAAACCATACAAACACTACCCATTTCATATTTATATCATGCTTACTGTAAATTGAGCTATCTTAGCCATCAGCTTGTAAATATTTTGGCCAATTTGCTTTGTGCAGAGTTAGGGGTTGGAAGCGCATGTTGGTGGAATCAGATTCTGTACCACCTACAACAAAATATACAACAATACACAATATTTTAATCTCTATTAGACTGGCTATGTAAGCATAGCTAACATGGGCATTTCCATATTGTCAGCTTGCTGTTAGATAAGTAGCGTCACTAAATTGGCAGCAACATTGCTAGCCAGCTGAGACTGGCTGAGAACGAACTAATCAACGATAGACGATTCATACACATTCATCATTGCTACTAACACACAGAGTGAGTTAGCTATATCAACAATTCTATTTTTAGTAATGGAGGGTTTTAGATGGCTACCAAATTGAGATGACTCTTATTTGGTAACATTAGCTAGCTTACGTTAGGTAACGTCAGTCAAAGATAGAACAAACAAACATGTTTCCAGTCTAGCAGTGACTACCATGGCATATGTGAAATTGATTGACAGTGTGTACACAAAAAGAAAGCTATATGATTTAGCTGATTAGCTAGCAGCGGTCTAAGGCACTGCATCTCAGTGCTAAAGACATCACTACAGACCCTGGTTCGATCCCGGGCTGTATCAAAACCGGCTGTGATCGGGAGTCCCATAGGGCGGCGCACAATTGGCACAGCATCGTCCGGGTTAGGGGAGGGGTTTGGCCGGGGTAGGCCGTCATTGTAAAATAAGGTTTTGTTCTTATTAACTGACTTGCCCAGTTAAATAAAGGTTAAATAAATGGGTTTCAGAGTTCAATACAGGACTGCAACTTACCCAGCTAGTCCAGCTAGGCTAGCAAGCTAGGTAACATTAGATTATCGTATATTGAGAATCTTCTGTTTTGTTGTGAGGGGGAAAAAAAGATGGTGATTGCATCACTTCTCAGCTGTTGTCGAAATGGATTCCCCATCAGTTCAGCCTGAAAATCCCTCTGAAAATCTTTTGTCACTGCATCATTCTTGATAGGGGGTAATCTCTGGTAGGTAGAACGGTGAAAGATAACTCATTTTCACGTTTGTTTGTAATTAGCACAACTAGGCACAAAACACAACACAGGCATGATGACAAACATTAGTGAAAAACAAACACTTTCAAAAATAAAACTTGCCAAGAGAAGTTGAGGTTACAACCAGTGCGCCCACACATTGGCTAACCGGGCTATCTGCATTGTGTCCCGCCACCCACCAACCCTTCTTTTACGCTACTGCTACCCTCTGTTCATCATATATGCATAGTCACAACCATATCTACATGTACATACTACCTCAATCAGCCTGACTAACCGGTGTCTGTACAACTGAATGCCTTCAACTGAAATGTGTCTTCCGCATTTAACCCAACCCCTCTGAATCAGAGAGGTGCGGGGGCTGCCTTAATCGACATCCACATCTTCGGATTGTCCTTCTGTGTGAAAAATAAATATTCCTTTCTGTTTTCCATAAGTTGGCCTACAACTCCAGCACCTGCGGAAAGTCCATGGATGTGCATACCTTCTTCAGCTGTTGTAAAGAAATATTCCATACAGCCACTTTAGATCCAAAAATCTTTTGAAAGCAATGAGGCTGATGCAACAGATCAGAACGTTTAGCTTCAAATGTTGATAACATTTTAGTCTATTTCTTCACATTATAAGTACAGCAATGTGCACATGGCAGTGAACTATGAGAGCAAATATTCCAAAATGCATCTGTTCTTGCACTGCAAATGACATATGACAGAGATGAAAATATCCTTCAGAAAGAAGAAAGATCTAAAGACGTAACAACAAGCATGGATTGTTAATATGACTAGGATTGTGTATTTGGCTGCTGGACAACAAAAGAAAGTTGAGAACATGAGATAAATACTGGTTTCAATGGCATATGAGGAAGTGTTTCTATCCCCTTAACATTCCTATGGTCAGAACACGGTATGCCAAGCCTCATAAAATTACAAAAAAAAATCCAGGTTTTAAACAATTACCTTGATGGTTAAATGGTATCACAAAATTGACTGCCTCCGCACAGATTGCAAGGTGAGTGATGTTGCAGTGCGTAACAGGCACTGGTCTTTCTCTCCTATCTGAAAGAGAAGTGCCTCATTTGCTGACAGAATCAAGCCTTTAGATATTAATAATGATCCTACATTATATTTGTCAAACATGACTGGTGTTTAAGTCCATACGTACAGTGAGGGAAAAAGGTATTTGATCCCCTGATGATTTTGTACGTTTGCCCACTGACAAAGAAATGGTCCGTCTATAATTGTAATGGTAGGTTTATTTGAACAGTAAGAGACAGAATAACAACAAAAAAGTCTTTAAATTGAAAAAATGTTATAAATTGATTTGCATTTTAATGAGGGAAATAAGTATTTGACCCTTCTGCAAAACATGACTTAGTAACTTGGTGGAAAAACCCTTGATGGCAATCGCAGAGGTCAGACGTTTCTTGTAGTTGCCCACCAGTTTTGCACACATCTCAGGAGGGATTTTGTCCCACTCCTCTTTGCAGATCTTCTCCAAGTCATTAAGGTTGCGAGGCTGACGTTTGGCAACTCGAACCTTCAGCTCCCTCCACAGATTTTCTATGGGATTAAGGTCTGGAGACTGGCTAGGCCAGTCCAGGACCTTAATGTGCTTCTTCTTGAGCCACTCCTTTGTTGCCTTGGCCGTGTGTTTGGGGTCATTGTCATGCTGAAATACCCATCCATGACCCATTTTCAATGGCCTGGCTGAGGGAAGGAGGTTCTCACCCAAGATTTGACGGTACATGGCCCCGTCCATCGTCCCTTTGATGCGGTGAAGTTGTCCTGTCCCCTTAGCAAAAAAACACCCCCAAAGCATATTGTTTCCACCTCCATGTTTGACGGTGGGGATGGTGTTCTTGGGGTCATAGACAGCATTCCTCCTCCTCCAAACACAGCAAGTTGAGTTGATGCCAAAGAGCATTTAAAACTTTTCGTTCGACGTTCGGCTGGACCTGAAAGCGCGTTTGGATTTCTTTACCAAACGCGCTAACAAAAGAAGCTATTTTGACATAAATTATGAACTTTATCGAACAAATCAAACATTTATTGTGGAACTGGGATTCATGGGAGAGCATTCTGATGAAGATCATCAAAGGTAAGTGAATATTTATAATGCTATTTCTAACTAATGTTGACTACACAATATGTCAGATATATTTTTGGCTGCTTTGTTGTCTGAACGCTGTACTCAGATTACTGCATGGTTTGCTTTTTCCGTAAAGTTTTTTTAAAAATCTGACACAGCAGTTGCATTAAGGAGAAGTATATCTCTTATTCCATGTTTAACACTTGTATTTTCATCAACATTTATGATGAGTATTTCTGTGAATTGATGTGGCTCTCTGCACAATCACCGCATGTTTTAGAACTACTGAATGTAACGCACCAATGTAAAATGAGATTTTTTTTATATAAATATGCACTTTATCGAACAAAACATACATATGTTGTGTAACATGAAGTCCTATGAGTGCCATCTGATGAAGATCATCAAAGGTTATTGATTAATTTTATCTCTATTTGTGCTTTTTGTGACTCCTCTCTTTGTCTGGAAAAATGGCTGTGTTTTTCTGTGAGTTGATGGTGACCTAACATAATCGTTTGTGGTGCTTTCGCTGTAAATAATTTTTGAAATCAGACACTGTGGCTGGATTAACGAAAATGTTATCTTTAAAATGGTGTAAAATACTTGTATGCTACTTGTATTTGTTGTTTTGAATTTGGCACTTTCACTGGCTGTTGGCGAGGTGGGACGGTACATATCCCAGGGAGGTTAAATAGCCTACTTCCATGTCAGTGAAGGGCTGTTAAGTTAAGACCAGGACACAAATTGAGGGGGTGTGAGAGGGTATGCCATAGGCCTACTTTTGATTAAAGAAAATGGCAAAAACGCACAGGCCTACCCCTTCTTAGCTTAAAAGAATAGAAAATGGATTTGATTATGTAAAGAGATCTGTAAAAGTGCATTGGTGTCACGCCTACTCCCGCTCCAGCGCTCAACGTCATCAGTTTACCAACCACCGCACCTGGCAACGATCATTATGCACACATGCACCCCGTCATTAGGCACACATCTGGACTTCATCACTACCCTGATTACTCCCCCTTTATCTAGCACTCTGTAGCATTACTCATCAGGCAGTATTGGTTCTGTTATCATGTCCAGATGATGCTTGTGTTTTGTTTTCGCTACGATTAAACTCACCAACTGCACCTCCTTCCTGACTCCCTGCGTCTTCGTTACAGAATATACCGCCTCAACAAATTGAATACGCAGGTATTCAAGACATCTCCTAGATGGTTGGCAAACAGGGCAACCTACAACCGCTAACACCGCGACCAGCTGGCGCAACTGGGGACGGCTATGGATGAGGTCCTCCTCATTCAACGTCTCTACGTTACCCGAGGGGCGTCACCTCCAAATAGCGGAGGATTCTCTACCACGAGTTGAGCCAGCACCCCAGCCCATCCAACAGTCCGCCCAGGTCAGCGATGCCCGTTTGTCCCTCCAGGACAAATATGACGGGACTCCATCCAAATGCCGCGGCTTCCTACGCCAGTGCTCCCTCTATTTCACTCATCAGATGGGAGCCCACACCACTGAGAGGTCCAAGGTTGCCACAGTTATTTCCGTGCTGAGCGTTGGAGTGGACTACGGCCATCTGAGAGAGAGGAGAGGAGGAGCTGGGTTCCTATGAGAGGCTCATGGCTCTGTTCAGTGGGGTTCTTCGATCATCCACCGGAGGGCAGAGAGGTGGATGAGTGCCTAATCCAACTACGGCAGGATGGCCAGACCGCTGCGGAGTACGCCCCCTTCCGGACAGTGGCAGAATCCAGCGGATGGAATGAGCCGGCGTTCCACACCCTATTCAGGAGGGTGGACTGCGCGAAGAGTTCCAGATGGAGTTGGCATGCTGAGACAACACCCTCTCCTTGGACACACTGCCTTATGGATTAGCCAATGCTCAAAGTGGAGAAGTGCTTCCGAAGGACATCGTCTCCGACCGTGGCCCCCAATTCATGTCACGGTTATGGAAAGCGTTCATGGAGAAGCTGGGGGTCACGGTCAGCCTCACATCCAGGTATCGGCCTCAGTCTAACGGGCAGGTGTAAAGAATGAACCAGGAGCTGGGGAGGTTCCTGAGGAGTCACTGCCAGGGCCGACAAGCGGAGTAGGCCTGATTCCTTCCCTGAGCGGAGTATGCCCAGAATACATTGTGTCACTCCTCCACCGGGCTGACTCTCTTCCATTGTGTTCTGGGTTATCAGCCAGCCCTTGCTCCGTGGACCCCGAGCCAGACCGAAGCTCCTGCGGTGGACGAGGGGTCAGGTGCGCAGAAGAGATTTGGAACAATGCCGCCTTGAGGCTCCAGTAGGCCGTCTGCTGTCAGAAGGAGCAGACAGATCGCCACCGCAGTGAGGCTCCATCCTGGTGTGTTCCATCCTGGTGATCACGTCTGGCTCTCCACCAGGAACCTCCCACTCCGCCTGTCCTGTGAGAAGCTGAGCCCCTGGTTTTTGGGGTCGTTAAAACATTTATTTTAGGTGAAATATATTTTGTTGAAGGGAGGGCCATTCATTTTATTTATTTTTTACATCTTTTCGGTTTTGTACACCAGCTTCAAAAAGCTGAAAATACAATATTTTTGGTTATTGAAAATATATTTCAGAGCGGTTTAGATGCTGCAATGATTCTCTACACTATACATTTGTCACAATCAGAAATTAGGAAAACAATTCGAATTTTTGCGTCCAGGAAATGGCTGCGTGATTTCTGCATATTCCTATTGCACCTTTAAACAGTTCCTCAGCTACCTTAGATCTCTCTTACCTAGCTCCACCTTTAACTGAACCAGAGAGGAATATAAAGTTTGTCCACTCCAAACCATTGCTGATAATTGCTGCTTGATTGTGCTTGATTGTGCTTGATTAACTGCTAATTCTTCCTTTCTTTTGTCGTCTTCTGTTGACTTTATATGGCGGTTGGCAACCAACTTTAATGGGCATTACCACCACTACCTGGACTGGAGTGTGAGACAGTGACATTCTAAATCCTACCCCATATTCTCGTCTCCTTAAGAAAACAAAATACATAATTGAAATACGACATCCCCTGACGATTTCCCCAGTAGTTATTTAACCCTGGCTCTTCAACCCCATTACTCCGCAAATCTAATAACAATTGCTCCCTTTCCCTCACATATTTCTGGCACTGAAATGGAACGTGTTCCACTATCTCCAGCTCCTGACTATGATCACACCTCCCAGTCGGATGTTTCCCTACCAATTTCAATGTACTATTGAGTCTTGTGTGTCCCAGGCTCAGCCTTGTGGCTACACTTTCCTCCCTTCCATCTCAGCCTGAGGACCTCCCTGCCCCCACTTTTTCCTGGATCTTATACAGGCGTCTTCCCTTTCTCTACCTGTTCCACAACTCTTGTCATTTGTTTTTCAACCACTGTTCTTATTAACCCCTTGGCTTCTGGCTTTACTGATTTGACAATTCCATCTCAGCATTAGGCTGTTTAAGAGCCTGCTTGGTGATAACATCCACCCTACTCATTCCCCTCTACTTCCACATGAATTGTGATTTCTTTGTTAAAAATGGTTAAGCCATACAAATTTGTATCATTCAGAATATCTAGAGATAGAAGTTCTACAACCAAAATGAATAAAAATGGCAAAATTGGGCATCCCTGTCGTACACTTCTGTTGATACTAAATCTTTTGGAAGTATTACGGTTTAGTAGCACAGAACTATTTATATATTTGTAAAACATGCAAATTACTTTAATAAAATGTACACCAAATCCAAAAAGTTTGAGACCTAAAGAGAAATTCATGTTCAATTGTGTCAAAGGCTTTACAGAAGTCCAGAAATAGGATGACCGCATCTGAGTCAATTGCATCTGAATAATCTATAAGGTCCAAGACCAAACGAATGTTAGAGCTTATGTGACGTCTCTTCATAAATCCTGTTTGAGTCTCATTTATAATGGTATCTATTCCTTTCTTTAATCTTTTGGCATAAACCAGAGCAATCAATTTATAATCAACATTTAATAAAGCAATTGGTCTCCAATTGTCAATGAGAGAAGGGTCTTTATCAGGCTTTGGAATCAATGAAATAAGGCCCTGTTTCATAGTGGAGACCATTTCCCCATTTTTAATGCAATCTTGAAACATATTGAAAATCGGGTCTTCTAGCAACTCCCAAAACTGTCTATAGAATTCAACTGACACAACCATCTTCCTGAAATTGAGAGCTGTAAAGGTTTTCTTAAAAGGAATTGACAAATGATGATATTGTAATGGGATCTTTGCATAAAACACCGTTAATTTTGAGTGCAGTTATAGATTTTCTTTTGTAGTTTCTCTTTTCAAGTGCAAAAAAGTAACTAGTGTTTGTTTCCCCCTCTTCAATCCATTTGACTCTTGACCTTACAAAGGCGGCCTTTGCCAGATCCGTGTAAGTCTGTTCTAGTTCTAGTTGTAAAGACCTGAACACAGACTCCTCTTCTTCAGATAGATGATCTTTCTTTAGAAAACTGTCAAGCTTGCTCATCATCGTCTTTTCTCTATGGTTCTTTAAGTGCATCAGCTCTTTGGCGCGTTTAAGACTTGGGTCATCTACTTCCATGACCCAAGTCTTTTCTTGCGAAAATATCTTTAGCTAATGATTTTATGTTTTCAATGAGATCAGTATCTTTAAGAAGTGTGTTTTTTAATTTCCAATATCCTCGAGTACCTTTTTATTTTTTAGTAGCTTGTAAATTCAGGGAAATCAAGTGATGATCAGAAAAGGGAGCCAACTGATGATCTACATCTATAACAAATTGTAACAAAAAAGGGGAAATTAGGAATAAATCTATTCTAGATTTACGTGACATAGTTTTGTTGGTCCAGGTATAACCCTTAGCATCCGGATTGAAATAACGCCAGGCATCCTCAACACAGAGATCCTTGCATAATGTAATGATAATGTTACTATTTTGAGGGTTTTGTCTCATTCTAGGAGGAAAACGATCAGCAGATGCATCAGGTGTTTCATTAAAATCCCCTGAAATAATTAGAAAAGCCTCTGAGTATTTGTTGTTTAAATCCTGTACTTTCCTGGTAAATTGGGTGAAAAGGGTCTTATTAGGAGCATGTGAGTTATGTCCGTATACATTACAGATGATGAAAATAGCATTGTCAAGTTTAACAGTTACTATGACCAATCTGCCATCTTGTGAAGATGTGGATTCTAGAATGTCACCTTTAAACTTGTGAATAAGGGTCAAAACACCAGCAGAATGGTTTGATCCATGACTGAAATAGGCCATATCTCCCCATTGTGCTTTCCAAAATTTCAAATCACTTTCACCCGAATGAGTTTCCTGAAGAAGGACAAAATCTGCATTACTGCGTTTACAGTATAAAAATAAAGCTCTCCTTTTTGTAGGATTTCTCAAACCCCTAGCATTCAGACTAACGATATTGAGTGACTTGAAAACGAACTCCTGCATTAAAAAAGAAAGAACACAAATTAGATAACAAGTATTAATGTGAACAATAAAACAAACAGTGAACCTTGAGAAGATGACTCGACGGAAAACTACGCTCAGATGAGGTAGCGGTGGTTAACAGAATAACAAATCTATTTACTTCCTTTTCTTTGGCAAGTGTTCATTAGTTGTAGATCGAACGTTACATGTATAAATGGCAGTACATTAACTGTACTCATGGTAGTACTCACAGTTCCAATTTGGTTAATGTCAACAGAGTTACCCAGTAATCATTCTTCCTTCGATAAACGCGTGTGGGCCCTTGAACCCCGCCTTCTTTCCTTCTTGTCGCGCCTTCTGTATAAGTGGCCACACTTTCTCTCTGGCAGCCTGATCCTGCGGTATCAGAGCTTCTTTGATGCAGAGTTTCTTCTCGTCCAGAAACTTGTTCCCCTTGGCCATTTTCCATATGATGTCCCTGTAATGGTGCATAGTTGAGCGCAAGTCGATGTACCACATCAATCACGTCTCTCAGTCTGTATTTGATGCATGATGCCACTTTTTCCAGGATATTAATGACTACCTCTCTAATATCCTCTACCTCTTTTACACCTTGGATTTTCAGATTCCACCTGCGAGAGTACCTTTGAAGTTCAGCTACATTCTCACACAGCTCATTATTTTTGGATTGCATTTTCTTCAGCTCATTCTCTAGGAACGTTATCTTTTCCTTGTTTATCTTTTCCTTGTTCTCGCTCACAATTTTGCGTAGTTGATTGACAGTTTCTGACAAATGATCGATCTTCTTTGATGTTTCTTCTGTAGCCCGCTCTATGATGGACACTTTGGAGAGCGTGGCGTCTTGTTTAGTAGACAGGGACTGGATTGCAGAGAAAAGTTCCGACATGGAAATTGTCTTCTTTTACTTTTTTCACCGGTGGATTTTTACTTGGGGTCTGAGGTAAAGAGGTTGCAAGGATTTCATCCTGGTCAGTTGCGTTCTTTCTCTTGCTTGAGATCGGGGCTTCTTGTGTATCCATGCTGCTCTGGTCCTCGTGGTGGCTAGCTAGCATGTCAGGAAAAAGAAGAGTCTGTGACCGAAGTTTATGGAAGAAGTTGACTCTTGTCTTTTGGCGGATCCATTTGTGGTTTCACGGTGGGTGAAAAAACAGTTGGGTCGTGTGGAATCGGTGAGGGTAACCAGAAGTGGTCTAGTGATAATTGTTTGTGTTTCTGTTGGGCAGAGGGAGAATGCGCTCGGAGTAAAACGAATGGGGGTAAGAAAGGGGCACCAAGAAAGGGGCACCAATGAAAGGAGTGATAACTGGGGTAGCAGCAATATAAAAGTTGACCAGCTGAGGGGAAAGATTCCCGGTGTATGTGATGCTCGTCATTTGATGTGACACAGACAGGGTGGCGAGAGTGGGGAAACAGAAGAGTCATTGTCGGTTCTTTTGAGTTTAGAAGTTGAGTCTTTGCCTGACAAAGTGAAGTTAGGATATATACAGTGCCTTGCGAAAGTATTCGGCCCCCTTGAACTTTGCGACCTTTTGCCACATTTCAGGCTTCAAACATAAAGATATAAAACTGTATTTTTTTGTGAAGAATCAACAACAAGTGGGACACAATCATGAAGTGGAACGACATTTATTGGATATTTCAAACTTTTTTAACAAATCAAAAACTGAAAAATTGTGCGTGCAAAATTATTCAGCCCCTTTAAGTTAATACTTTGTAGCGCCACCTTTTGCTGCGATTACAGCTGTAAGTCGCTTGGGGTATGTCTCTATCAGTTTTGCACATCGAGAGACTGAAATTTTTTCCCATTCCTCCTTGCAAAACAGCTCGAGCTCAGTGAGGTTGGATGGAGAGCATTTGTGAACAGCAGTTTTCAGTTCTTTCCACAGATTCTCGATTGGATTCAGGTCTGGACTTTGACTTGGCCATTCTACACCTGGATATGTTTATTTTTGAACCATTCCATTGTAGATTTTGCTTTCTGTTTTGGATCATTGTCTTGTTGGAAGACAAATCTCCGTCCCAGTCTCAGGTCTTTTGCAGACTCCATCAGGTTTTCTTCCAGAATGGTCCTGTATTTGGCTCCATCCATCTTCCCATCAATTTTAACCATCTTCCCTGTCCCTGCTGAAGAAAAGCAGGCCCAAACCATGATGCTGCCACCACCATGTTTGACAGTGGGGATGGTGTGTTCAGCTGTGTTGCTTTTACGCCAAACATAACGTTTTGCATTGTTGCCAAAAAGTTCAATTTTGGTTTCATCTGACCAGAGCACCTTCTTCCACATGTTTGGTGTGTCTCCCAGGTGGCTTGTGGCAAACTTTAAACGACACTTTTTATGGATATCTTTAAGAAATGGCTTTCTTCTTGCCACTCTTCCATAAAGGCCAGATTTGTGCAATATACGACTGATTGTTGTCCTATGGACAGAGTCTCCCACCTCAGCTGTAGATCTCTGCAGTTCATCCAGAGTGATCATGGGCCTCTTGGCTGCATCTCTGATCAGTCTTCTCCTTGTATGAGCTGAAAGTTTAGAGGGACGGCCAGGTCTTGGTAGATTTGCAGTGGTCTGATACTCCTTCCATTTCAATATTATCGCTTGCACAGTGCTCCTTGGGATGTTTAAAGTTTGGGAAATCTTTTTGTATCCAAATCCGGCTTTAAACTTCTTCACAACAGTATCTCGGACCTGCCTGGTGTGTTCCTTGTTCTTCATGATGCTCTCTGCGCTTTTAACGGACCTCTGAGACTATCACAGTGCAGGTGCATTTATACGGAGACTTGATTACACACAGGTGGATTGTATTTATCATCATTAGTCATTTAGGTCAACATTGGATCATTCAGAGATCCTCACTGAACTTCTGGAGAGAGTTTGCTGCACTGAAAGTAAAGGGGCTGAATAATTTTGCACGCCCAATTTTTCAGTTTTTGATTTGTTAAAAAAGTTTGAAATATCCAATAAATGTCGTTCCACTTCATGATTGTGTCCCACTTGTTGTTGATTCTTCACAAAAAAATACAGTTTTATATCTTTATGTTTGAAGCCTGAAATGTGGCAAAAGGTCGCAAAGTTCAAGGGGGCCGAATACTTTCGCAAGGCACTGTAAGTTATCCTGTACGAGCGTATGTGCCAAATACATTACGATGTTACAGGTGTCAAGCTTATGGGCATGTGGCAGCCGTGTGTAGAAGGGTTCAAAGGTGTGAGAAATGTGCAGAAGGGAATGAGACAAATGAATGTGTAGTATTGGGGATAGTAATGGAATGTGTTAATTGTAGGGGATCAGAAATGCCCCGTGCGAGAGGGGCAGGTTGAGGTTTCCAGGGTTAGAGTAGTGCAGAAGGTGCCATATGCTGAGGCAGTGAAGAAAGTACAGGAAGATGGGTTTAAGGGGGAGGATTGGTGAGAGTAGTAGAGACATACCAGTACAGAGTACAGTACATAGTTTTGAAATTAGTGAGTGTAGTGTT
Organism: Oncorhynchus clarkii lewisi; assembly: GCF_045791955.1. Taxonomy (NCBI): domain Eukaryota; kingdom Metazoa; phylum Chordata; class Actinopteri; order Salmoniformes; family Salmonidae; genus Oncorhynchus; species Oncorhynchus clarkii. The sequence goes on along the minus strand of NC_092163.1, from coordinate 31,296,530 downwards.
AGATGGTAGGGTATTTATTTAGTACATCATTTTTTTCAAGCAAAGTATAAGGGAATTGTACTCCAGTCTAGTAGGTGGCGGTAATGCAACAAATTGGATGCCAACCACTGTTATACCTCATAGAAGAATAGGGTTTAGGGCGGAGGGCTGTCTACGGTCCAAACACTTAAAAGACACATCCTTGTCCACTTATGATCCCCGTCACCGTCTTGGAGTGTGGTCCAAATGATTAACCAAGCAAGGGAAGTTTGCAACGTAAGCTCCGCAGCCCTCGTTTTCAGTCGGCTTTGTGAGTGTACAATTATGTTCACTCCGGGGCCTGAAACTCCCCATAATTCAACTTGCAACGATTGCACATCCGCTAGTCAAAAGTCTGCGAAAACTTAAAAACAACATCAATGGAGAAGTCAAAACAAATGCATATAAGTTAGAAATTGTTCTACTCCGTAAAAAGTAAATATATTTTTGTTTGGTTATCTGTTGGAAATTGTAGAAATAAAACATTTCCCTTCTTCAGAGGTTCCAGCTAGGCAGGATAGTGTTAGTTAGCTAATTAATTTGCTAGCTATCATATAGAGGCGTATATTAATTATTATATATTTAATATAAGTAGACATGCGCTCATAATTTTATGTAGCACATATAAAGCCACATACAAGCCACCAGTGGCTGAAAATACAATCATTGCGGCATGAAGGAGTGACAATTTCCGGCCAAGGATGGTCCATTGCCCTGCAAGTGTATACTCGTCAGACGTCATTATACGTCATCAGAAGTGTCCACTTAATTTGTTGGCTGAGGGGATAGGAAGGTGGCTTGAACAGAAGCTTTTTTTACGAAGCTCCGCACCAAACTTCAGAAAGATTGTGAAGAAAACAAGTTTACAGTCATTACTATTACTGTTTTTATTTGTTCAAGATATAAGAACTTTCCTGTGACTGGAATAAGAATTGGATATTTTATCTCGGCATGTCGATGCAAAGTCGTGACAAAAAAAGAAAGGAAGCTATCCGTTCTCTTGCTAATCAACAAAAGAGAAACGTGCTTATAGACAACTGCCATAACTATGCTTGCCCTATGGATAACATCATGCTTTCGAATGCTGTTAAAGATGACGAATTCCTCTCTTTACCGGTTACTCCATGCAAACCTCCACCCTCCAAAAAACCCAACATGAACTCTGACATCGTGGCTACCCTCTCCTTACTCATCAACTCCAGGTGTGACGCCATTGAGAAAATGGCAGGCACGAACACCATGGTTATCGAAGGCTTGAAAAAGACTGTGGAGTTTGCATGTGGTGAAATCAAGGATGTGGAAATGAGAGTGGCAAAAGTTGAAAAAAGTGTGGAAAAGGTGGAAAAGAATAACAATGTCTACCATAGATGTCTCACTGATCTGGAACAATACACAAGAAGATGGAACCTGAGACTCTATGGCTTGCCAGAGGTGGAGAATGAGGATGTGCGAGGGAGGCTATCCGCATCTGCCAAGAGTGTTACGCCTGCAGAGAAGAACAAAGTTGGTAATACCATCGACGTTGTGCATCGCCTCGGCAAGAAGCAACAGCAAAATGATTCAAGACCAAGGGGTATCATAATCCTCTTCACTGCCAGATTCTACAGGGATGCTGTCTGGAAAGCTGCTAGGAAAAACGCCTTCCTTCAGAGCCATGGTATGCGTTTCGCCAAACATCTCAGCCCGGAGGACATAGAAAGAAGGAACAAGTTGTGGCCAATGATCAGGAAAGCACGAAATGAGGGAAAGGCTGCTTATTGGCGTCCAATTTGTCTTCTTAATAATGACTATAAGATATTATCCTTACTACTTGCAAAAAGAATTAAAGAAATCATGGATGCAATCATTGATGAAACACAGTCTGGCTTTACGAGGAACAGACATATTAACTTCATGTTAGTTTGCAATTATAGTATTGACAAAGTTCCAGTGACACTTTCTGCTTTTCATCGGCAGGGTTTCTTGTCATGGTCCTTAATTTTGAGCATCATTTTTCTCCACACAGATATTATGTATGGAATAATCAGGATACACTGTATATTGTATAAAAATACTTCTTTGTTTTTAGAATATTGGTTCCGAAATAATATCCTATTGGTGAGCCAACTGGTAAATGCAGAGGGTCTTTTACTCAGTTATAAGGAAATCTTATCACTTTACAAGGTCCCTGTAACGTCTAAAGATTTTGCAACTGTTTTAGATGCCATTCCCTCAGGTGTTGCTTTATTATTCAGGAATGTGTCAAGACCTGACCCTCAGAGCCTACCTTCCGTTGACCCTGTTGACTCGTCAGTAGGAAAGATTTGTTTATCTTTTCATCCATTCAACAACAGAGTGATACGAACCTTGTTTCAGCAAAATGTTGTATCTCTATACCTTATGTCATGCCTTATTGGAATGGATTTATTTCTAATATCTGTTGGAAAAAAGTTTGGATGTTGCCACACACATACCTACTTGTTAACAAAATTAAGTAAGTTTCATTTAAAATTATTCATAAATATTATCCTGCCAATCACGATATGAAGAAGTTTAAGGAAAACATCAACTCAAATTGCTCCTTTTGTAATGACCACCCAGAAACCATGTTGCATCTTTTTTGGCATTGTATTCATGTAAGAAAACTGTAGCAAGACATCAGTAGATTTATAATTGAACACATTAATGAAGATCTTACACTCTTGTGGAGAGATGTACTGCTTGGATTCTTTACCTACGATAGAAATAAGCTGAAACATTTTATGTAATTAATTTCATTATTCTTTTGGCCAAATTTCATAAATGTAAATTTACAAACAAAACACATTGTCTTACCTTACAAAAATAAATTGACCTGTATTTTAAGACAATTAAATACTCTACTAAAAAAAAAAAGCTGTTAGAATAATAATGTATGTATGTCCCTTAATAAGGTCCTTGTGTAATGTGATATTATACCTCCTAGCCCAATTATCCTTTGTACATTATTTATATATACAAGTGTGTTCCCACATGTACTTCCTGTATTGATTTGTTGTTGATAAAAAAATATTTAAAAAATAAAAGCGCTGAGGTGATAGGGTGTGTCTTTCATGTGTTTGGACTGCACACTTTGATTTTGAAACGCAATCCCTGTTTACGTTCCTTTGTTTGCCCTCTGGGGCCTTTACTCATTGGTCAGAAAGGATCCGTTTTCGCGCCAATTGCACCACAGTGCATTGTGGGAATTCAATGACCGGTGGTGTGTTTGTGGTGTCTCTGGACTGCTTTGTTGACATAGATAGCTATATTTTTTAATTTCTCTGCCACTGTAACTTAGATTTACAAATGCGGGGAGACGAGTCAGATTCCGACTCCGGGCGGACGGACGAGAGCTCCGTCCGAAAGAGCTTGGAAATGCTTTGTCAGGAGCTGAATATGGACGAACAGACGGCATCTGAAGCCATGCAAAACTTCAAGTCGATTTGGAATACATACACACTGGAGGTAAACTAGCCAGCTAACTAACAGTAGCTAGCTATATTATTAAACTAGGTAGTTTTAGATAGACGTAGTCTCTTAGCGGTACTTTGTTTAGGACGTTGGGAGCAGATATTGTGGGATCAACAATGCGGCCGGACATGGACGGTCTTAACTCTCCTGTCGCGTGTGTTCAGCGTAACGTAAATGTTCATATTTATATTTGGTAACGTTAGTTGTGTTAGCAATGTTACTAACGTTGTTCGTTTTGAAAGTTAGTCGTTTAGCGCATATAGAAATTAGCTAGCTAGCTAACGTTAGCTGAACATAGTAAATAACACTATTTTCCATCAACCAGCCCACTTGCCAAGACAGGGAACTGGTAATTTGCGACATCGGTCACAATGCTAGACTTTAGGTTGTCTATCTAGTTAACTAACTCAACTAATTTGGGAACACACCAGTCGCGGTCAGTTCCGTTAAAGATTATGGAGGACGATTTTTTTTATGAACTCATTGTAACTTAAGGTGACCAGTTTTCTGAAATTAAAACCATCGACATTTCCAGTTCGGTGGTCAATATATAATTAAAATATACAATGTTATTATCTATGAAATAAAAAAAGGGGGACAATTCCGGTTTCATGTATTTAGTCTAACGGGCACACTGGGATAGAGAAAACAACTATATTACAGAAACACTACAGACAAGACAGAACAAGTTAGTCTGTAATATATTCTGTAATATAGTTGTTTTCTCTATCACAGTGTGCCTGTTAGAATCTGAACAGCCATGCAGTGGTCCTGGTAGTCTGGGTAGAATAAGAGCATGTGAGAACATGAGCCAAATTTAAAAATCAGGCAATAGTACATGTGAAATACTTAATAAAGAAATAAGATGATGATGTGATTGGTAACTACATAATATAACTTATACCAACCTAATCTATATATTTCTCAGAAGAATGTATCTTCTTAACGATTGCTCTGTCTTTGGCCAGCTTCTCCATGAACTCCTGGCAGGGGAGGTTGAAGTTTGTCTTCACAATAAGCATAGGAACCGTGAACCTATTTCTTGCTGCTGTCCATGTATCATTCATTCTGTTTCTTGGAAAGAGCCATTTTCTTCTGCTCCAATCTTTCTCCTCTTTTCTTCACTCGTCTTCCTGCTCTCTTCCTTTCCTTCTCTTTACCTTTCCACCTCACTCTTCTACACTCTCTTCGCTTCACTCTTTTTACTCCTTAATTTTCCCTTCTCTTTCCTCTCTAATTTTTAATAATAAATAGTACACTATTTGATAAAATACTTTGGTTAACAGATTCCCATTGCTTGCCTAATTTTTGTATTCCAAACATTGTTTGGAATAATAAATTGGCAGGCTCTGTAATCATATCTTAACCTTTCCTCCTCTATCTCTTTCACTCTTCTTCCTATCCAGTCTTCCTCCTCTCTTTCCTCTCCACTCTAACAGAAAACATTATGCCAATGTTATCCATGAAATTTTCAAAATATATTTTCACACTACTTATTATAATGCCAAACCATAAAAATTGTAATCTACAAATAAATATTCTCATAATTAATTGCGCATTAATTTAATATAATAATATTTTCAAAATAGCCCGTCCACTGCATGTTTACATGTGAACGTTTTTTAACCTAGCTAAGTTACCGTGACAGTAGCTAGCTAACTTAGTCTACATAGCTAAAGTTAGCTAGCATAATTTATTTAAAACCTTATAGAGCAGATCATCTATCTATATAATACATTGTGACATAACATCGGCTAGTATCTCAAAAGATTGTAACTAACCTGGCTTGAAGATATGTTTGTGGTGATGTTGTGGATTCACTTCTGGCTGAGTTTTCCACAGCAGTTTTCTCTAAAACTAGCGCAAGTAGTTAGTAGAAGAAGAGTGAATGAAGCTGCTATAGCGAGCAGCCCCCTCTGCTGGAGAAAACAAGCACAATGTGATTGAGACGTCAACCGGTAGGCTCTGCTGCCCGGTCTTTAATGCCACGTAAAATATTATTTCACTTTGCAGTTTGTTTTTAATGCACTGTTAAAAACAGGGACATTTCCGGGGACAGCTTCAACAGGGGACAGGCCACTAAAAACGGGGACTGTCCCCGGAAAACAGGGACGTCTGGTCACCCCAATGTAACTGTCTCCTTTAAGTCCATTATTGGGCAAACGTTACTCCTTCTAGTCCATGGACCCTACATGTTCTGTTTTAAAGACAAATTGGTTGTTGAAGCCAAAACATCCAAATACTCCATGTAATTGTGAATCGATTCTCAATTGCAGTACGGTTCTATAAACAAATCCTTCTACTTTCATATCACTTCAAAGATAATTTCACAACTTCGAACAACAATTTATATATACAACAGATGACTGATAGGGGGCTCTGTGTACTGAACCGCCATCTTGGCACGTCACCTCAGCTTCCAAAACGGAAGCTATAGAAATGCATTTATTAATGTCTCCGTTCGTTTTTCCCCCATGTGTTCTATTAGACAATATTAATGCAGATTTTTCTATTGTTGTGAGTTTAACATAAAAATACAAAATAACATGTTTAATACATTTTTTTATGGCTAATTTTACTGTCCCCACTACAACAAAAACATACTTCTATACATGTAATTTTGTCCTTGAAACCTTTAGGCCTAATTTGAAATGCTGTAGAATTCCAATGGTGTGTCGCAACGTGTAAATGTATAATTATTTAATTAATTGATTTGGCCAAGTGCGACTGCGGTCTCTGTTCAGTGCGCTCTCTGCTTAGCAGCGGTGTCAGCTCAGTTTGGCAACTGCACGAGTGGGAGAGTTTTCTTGGAAGATCACTCCGACACACGCTGCAGTGCTGCAGATAAGGCGCTGTAAGCCACTGATTTGTCATTCCCACTCGCCAAATGGACTCCTGCTTGCAACAAGTTCAGACTGAGCTCCATTGTCATGAAAAGTCAATACACCGATGAGTTTCTCTTTCATACACGCTTTGAGAATCAACAAGGAGCTTCTTCAATGTGTTTTGTGCGGGGAAGTGATTAGTAAGGAGTCAATCAAAACAAACAAATTAATTTAACGACACGTCCCGACCAAACATCCACAGCATTGCAGTATACCTAGGGAATTCTTTCAGAACAGGTCAGAGTGCTTCAGGAAACATTGCTTCGACAGTGGAAAAGTAAGTCCCCCAGCAAGGTATTGTTATTTTATAAAAGACGATAAGCAGAAATAAGGGAGTACTGTCTCATAGTAGTATGAGTTTCTCTTTCAAACAATCTCCTGGTATTGTACACAGCTAATAGCTAATGTTAGCTCAAGCAAGTTAGCTAACTACTGATAGGTTTGCACTAAGTAACAGTACAGACGAAGATGAAAAATTCAGGCCTACTGTACACATTACTGTAGAAGTTCTTATTGAAAACAAGTCTAGGTTGGAATCATTGCTGTTAAAGTACAAGCCATTTTTATGGCCATTACGAGCGGCGCTTCTGGATGAGCGTTTTCTTGTTTGCTTATGTCCTTAGTTGGTTGAGTGTGGTCTTAATGCCAGCATCGGTCTATAATATAAATGAATAATATAAACTCAGCAAAAAAAGAGATCCCTTTTTCAGGACCGTGTCTTTCAAAGATAATTTGTAAAAATCCACTTCACAGATCTTTATTGTAAGTGGTTTAAACGCTGTTTCCCATGCTTGTTCAATGAAACATAAATAATTCATGATCATGTACCTGTGGAACGGTCATTAGGACATTAACAGCTTACAGGCGGTAGGCAATTAAGGTAACAGTTATGTAAACTTAGGACACAAAAGAGGCCTTACTGACTCTTTAAAACAGGCATGCTGCAAGAAGGCATGAGGACTGCAGATGTGGCCAGGGCAATAAATCGCAATGTCTACTGTAAGACGCCTAATACAGAGCTACAGGGAGACAGGACGTACAGCTGATCGTCCTCGCAGTGGCAAACCACGTGTAACAACACCTGCACAGGATCCGAACATCACACCTGCAGGACAGGTACAGGATGGCAACAACAACTGCCCGAGTTGCACCAGGAACGCACAATCCCTCCATCAGTGCTCAGACTCTTCGCAACAGGCTGAGAGAGTCTGGACTGAGGGCTTGTAGGTCTGTTGTAAGGCAGGTCCTCACCAGACATCACTGGCACCAACGTCGCATATGGGCACAAACCCGCCATCGCTGGACCAGACAGGACTGGGAAAAGTGCTCTTCTCTGATGAGTCACGGTTTTGTCTCACCAGGGGTGATGGTCGGATTTGCGTTTATCGTCGAAGGAATGAGCATTATATCGAGGCCTGTGCTCTGGAGCGGGATCGATTTGGCAGTGGCGGGTCCGCCATGGTCTGGGGCGGTGTGTCACAGCATCATTGGACTGAGCTTGTTATCATTGCAGACAATCTCGATGCTGTGTGTTACAGGGAAGACATCCTATTCCCTTCATGTGGTACCCTTCCTGCAGGCTCATCCTGACATGACCCTCCAGCATGACAATGCCACCAGCCATACTGCTTGTTCAGTGCATGATTTCCTGCAAGGCTGGAATGTCAGTGTTCTGCTATCTCCAGCGAAGTGCCTGGATCTCAATCCCATAGAGCACGCTTGGGTCCTGTTGGATCGGAGGGTGAGGGCTAGGGCCGCCCCCCCTCCAGAAATGTCTGGGAACTTGCAGGTGCCTTGATGGAAGAGTGGGGTAACATCTCACAGCAAGAACTGGCAAATCTGGTGCTGTCTATGAGGAGGAGATGCACTGCAGTACTTAATGCAGCTGGTGGCCACACCAGATACGGACTTACTTTTGATTATTTTGACCCCCCCTTTGTTCAGGGACACATTATTCCATTTCTGTTAGTCACATTTCTGTCGAACTTGTTCAAATATGTACACATGTTAAGTTTGTTTAAAATAAGTGCAGTTGACAGCGAGAGGACATTTTTTTTTTTGCTGAGTTTAGATGAGAACAATCTTGGTAGATAGTGTAGTCTACATCTTATCATAAGGTACTCTACCTAATTCGACTTCTTAAATGTTAGACATCGCCCACCAACTGTTATTGATAAATAGCAACACACCCCTACCCCTCATCTTACCAGGCGTAGCTTCTTCTCTGTTCTGCCGGTGCATGGAAAATCCCGCCAGCTCTATTATTCGTGTCATCGTTCAGCCACGACTCTGTGAAGCGTAAGATATTAGTGTTTAATGTCCCGTTGGTAGGGTAATCGTTGGTGATCAATTTTATTTTCCAATTATTGCATGTTAGCCAGTAGAATGGATGGCAGTGGGAGTTGACTCGCTACGGATTCTCAGAAGGCAGCCTGACCCGCGGCCCTTCTCTTAACGCATATGACGGGGATTAGGGCCTGTTTCCTGCAAAGCAGTATATCCTTCTCGTCAGACTCGCTAAACGAAAAAGCTTCTTCCAGTTCGTGGTGAGTAATCACTCTTATTTTTGGTCATAAGAGACGGTAGAAGAAACATTATGTACATATTAAGTTACGAACAAAATAGACAGTTGGTTAGGAGCATGTAAAATGTCATCCATCCTCTTCGGTGCCACCTTTCCAGAATGGGGAATGTGACTTAGATGCACAAGGCACGTCTCTCCAGAATGCACTCTCGCCATTTTGTGTGCATTTATTGTGAATGGTTTTCCCTTTTGATTGTTAGTTCCTTTCAATTCCATTACATACAGTGCATTCGGAAAGTATTCAGACCAGAAGTATTCTTGACTTTTTCCACATTTTTGTTACATTACAGCCTTGTTCTAAAACATATATATATATATTTTTAATCTCAATCTACACACAATACCCCATAATGACAAAGCAAAAACAGGTTTTTAGAAATGTTTGCAAATGTGTGAAAAATAATAAACAAATACCTATTCACACCCTTTGCTAATGAGACTTGCATTTGAGCTCAGGTGCATCCTGTTTCCATTGATTATCCTTGATGTTTCTACAACTTGATTGGAGTCCACCTGTGGTAAATTCAATTAATTGGACATGATTTGGAAAGGCTGTCTATATGAAGTTCCCACAGTTGATAGTACACGTCAGAGCAAAAACCAAGCCATGAGGTCAAAGGAATTGTCCGTGGAGCTCAGAGACAGCATTGTGTCCAGGCACAGATCTGGGAAAGGGTACCAAAAAATGTCTGCAGTTTTGAAGATCCCCAAGAACACAGTGGCCTCCATCATTCTTAAATGGAAGAATTTTGGAACCACCAAGACTATTCTTAGAGCTGGCCAAACTGAGCAATCGGGGGAGAAGAACCCGATGGTCGTTTTGACAGGGCTCCATGAAAATACTTAGGAAATGTGAAATGTACACTATCTCTCAGAAGTTTGGGGTCACGTAGAAATGTCCTGGTTTTTGAAAGAAAATAGAAAAAAACTGTTCTTTTTTAAAATAACATCAAATTGATCAGATACAGTGTAGACATTGTTAATGTTGTAAATGACTATTGTTGCTGGAAATGGCTGATTTTCAATTCTGTTGAATTGGGGATCGTTTAACCCAAATATGCCACAAGACCTAGACTTGCCATGTGTATCCCAAATAAAAGGTTAACTGTTATAAGCTAACTTTTTAAAAATGAATTTAAGCTAAATTCCCGGGCTTAACCTCCTATGGAAAATTTCCCGGAAAGTTTCCGACCTTTTGCAACCCAAGGCCTACAGCTCGATGGTGGTTATATAATTCTGCTATACTAAGCCTACTACTGACATTTACATTACTTATTATTATAATGAATGATCATAATAGTAATAATAACAACAAGGAGATCGAGGGGAGGGCTGCTATAATTTTCCTGACAATTTGGAACAGTGTAAGCACTACTACATTATTATACCTGCTGGGCTGGTCTAAATTTAAAAAAGGTTGAAGCCTTTATTACAGCATAGCAAAGATTTAAAATTTCACGTTTGTTTATTATTTTTTTTTATCTTGAGGCTTGGTGCTCACTGAATCAGGAGGCTATCAACCAAACACTCAAACAGGCAACAGAAGCAGGATCTGTTTTTATTTCTGTAGATAAACGGACCAGTCAAAAGTTTAGAAACACCTACTCATTCTGGGGGTTTTCTTTTTTATATTTTCTACATTGTCAAATAATAGTGAAGACCTCAGCTATGAAATAACACATGGAATTATGTAGTAACCGAAAAAGTGTTAACCTCTCTAGGGTATGTGGGACGCTAGCGTCCCTCTGGCCAACATCCAGTGAGATTGCAGAGCGCCAAATTCAAATACAGAAATGCTCATTATAAAAATTCAGAAAACAAAACATATTTTACATAGGTTTAAAGATTAACTTCTTGTTAATCCAACCACGGTGTCAGATTTATAAAATGCTTTTCGGCGAAAGCATACCCTTTTTATTTATTTGTATTTTACCTTTTTTTAACTAGGCAAGTCGGTTAAGAACAAATTCTTTTTTTTCAATGACGGCCTAGGAAGAGTGGGTTAACTGCCTGTTCAGGGGCAGATCGACAGATTTGTACCTTGTCAGCTCTGGGGTTTGAACTTGCAACCTTCCGGTTACTAGTCCAACGCTCTAACCAGTAGGCAACCTAGCCAAGAACAGCCCAGTTGACAAATGATTACAAACAGTAACCAGCCAAGCAGAAGCGTTACAAAACTCAGAAATAGAGATAAAATTAATCCCTTACCTTTGATGATCTTCATATGGTGGCACTCAGACATTAATTTACTCAAATGTTCCTTTTGTTCAATAAAGTCTCTTTATATCCAAAAACCTCGGCAGTGTAGACTACCAATGATTTGAAGAGAATAAACGGTTGGTCCTTCTTGAATTCACCTTCTTAGATACAGTGCTTCTTAGATACAGAATAGCCACTCCACCATAAACTTAAATGTTCATAGATTTTCTTTTGTCTTCAACGTCGTGTTGCATTTCGGGGTCACGACAAGTCGTATACCTCAGGCTGCAGCGCGTGGTCAACTTAGTCTGCATGTAAATTCTTAACTCGCATGTTTTATGCCCTCGGGCGTTTCCGTCTTTGACATGGTCTCTGGGTTCCCTGGGGCGTATCTCGTTTCAAGGTATTAGGATTTAGTAGGATCTCATTTAGACGACTAAAATCAGTCTTATCGTCACCAAAACATTCTTTCATCTGGATATTCTCTACACAACAAAGTATGTAAACAGCACATATACATTAACTCAAGTTACAATGTTTGTCATAACATCTTTATTTAACTATTAATAACATAACAAAATCAACATTCATTTTCATATTCATATTCCATCTACCATTGTTACCACCATTTTGTCTGATGAAATATAATGTCCCAAAGTCCATTTATTTGACCTGTATTTCCGGGCTGTAAACTCTTCCTAAGGCACACACATTCCAGTCCCTCACATTAGAGACTAGGAAGGAGTTGGGCTGCTGCCTTATACTTTACGATGGGTGTGAGGTCATAACACCCCCCCCCCCCCCCCCCCCCGGTCAATCCCTCTACACCTCTCTGTAGAAAGATCTCTGTAGAGCTGTGATCCATTGTAACCTGATCCTCACAGGCCAGTCATGACACAGTTGATGAGCTTATTTCGCAAGTCAGTTGTTTGAATGGAGCTAGGAGTGTGTTCATGTTTCAAACTTGTTCTCAAATGCCATTGAAATGGCAGCAGCGGTATGAGATCCAGCACATTCTTGAGCATGCAATATGGCTTTCCTCCGTACTAAATCCTCGTCGACTAACTGTCCTGTCAGACTCAGCATGCTCATGAGGCTGACATTGCTGGTCCAAATGTCAGTCGTGAAGCTAATAGCAGTGACGCCCATATCAAATCAAAATCAAATTTATTTCTATAGCCCTTCATACATCAAGTCCTGTACAGAAAGCCAGCCTAAAACCCCAAACAGCAAGCAATGCAGGTGTAGAAGCACGGTGACTCGGAAAAACTCCCTTGAAAAGCCAAAACCTAGGAAGAAACCTAGAGAGGAACCAGGCTTATGAGGGGTGGCCATAGCAGGTTGATGTGCGTTTTCAACAATACTGTGTAACTCCGGTACAGCAACGTCGGAAAAATAGTGCCTACTGTGTGTACCGGGGCTCGAGGTGCTCAACCAGTCCGCGAAAGACAACATCATCCACGACAGAGATGTCTTGATGAGTTCTATTATCTTGGCGTTAACTTCTTGCGTCGAGCAATCCCGTATCCGGGAGTGTAATCATAGCCTCAAGCTCATTACCATAACGCAATGTTAACTATTCATGAAAATCGCAAATGAAATGAAATAAATATATTGTCTCACAAGCTTAGTTAGCCTTTTGTTAACAACACTGTCATCTCAGATTTTCAAAATATGCTTTTCAACCATAGCTACACAAGCATTTGTGTAAGAGTATTGATAGCTAGCATAGCATTAAGCCTAGCATTCAGCAGGCAACATTTTCACAAAAACAAGAAAAGCATTAAAATAAAATAATTTACCTTTGAAGAACTTTGGATGTTTTCAATGAGGAGACTCTCCAGTTAGATAGCAAATGTTCAGTTTTTCCAAAAATATTATTTGTGTAGGAGAAATCGCTCCGTTTTGTTCATCACGTAAGAAAAAACCCAGGAAATTCAGTCATCACAACGCCAAACTTTTTTCCAAATTAACTCCATAATATCGACAGAAACATGGCAAACGTTGTTTAGAATCAATCCTCAAGGTGTTTTTCACATATCTATTCGATTTTATTTATTTTATTTTACCTTTATTTAACTAGGCAAGTCAGTTAAGAACTGATTCTTATTTTCAATGACGGCCTAGGAACAGGAACGACAGATTTGTACCTTGTCAGCTCTGGGGTTTGAACTTGCAACCTTCTGGTTGCTGCTCTAACCACTAGGCTACCCTGCCGCTCGATGATAAGTCATTCGTGGCAGTTGGGTTTCTCCTCTGAAGCAAATGGAAAAATACACGCAGCCGGAGATTACGCAATAATTGCAACGGAGGACACCAAGCGAGCACCTGGTAAATGTAGTCTCTTATGGTCAATCTTCCAATGATATGCCTACAAATATGTCACAATGCTGCAGACACCGTGGGGAAACGACAGAAAGTGTAGGCTCATTCCTTGCGCATTCACAGCCATATAAGGAGACATTGGAACACAGCGCCTTCAAAATCTGGGGCATTTCCTGTTTGAAATGTAATCTTGGTTTCGCCTGTAGCATCAGTTCTGTGGCACTCACAGATAATATCTTTGCAGTTTTGGAAACGTCGGTGTTTTCTTTCCAAAGCTGTCAATTATATGCATAGTCGAGCATCTTTTCGTGACAAAATATCTTGTTTAAAACGGGAACGTTTTTTTATCCAAAAATTAAAAGAGCGCCCCCTATATCGAAGAAGTTAATGGATTTGGCCTTTTCTCGCTGAAATGTTCTTAGTCTTTCAAATGACTGCTCGACTTGTTGACTGCTTAATCCACACAGCAGACATAGTGGGCTAGGTTAGGAATGCTGTGTTGCACATGTAGCGCTGTATTTTTTTTGTGGTGTCATTACATTGTCTACCTACGTTATATAGGTATGCACGTCAGCTTTGATATTCATTTTGCACATCGGGAGGGTTCTACTAAGCTAAAAATAAAAAAAAAGATGGACAAGGATCATTTTTCTATTTGATTTTGGACCCCTTAGGGTATCAAATAATTATATAGCAAAAGTATTTGAAAAATTCGATTTGGCATCAATGCTATTAGGGAAAAGGAAAGGGGGATACCTTGTCAGTTGTACAACTGAATGCATTCAACTAAAATGTGTTTACCACATATAACCCAAACTCTGAATCAGAGAGGTGTGGGCTGCCTTAACTTCCTACGGCTGAAATCCCATTAACGGGATCGATATGACAACATCCAGTGACAGTGCAGGGCACCAAATTCAAACAACAGACATCTCATAATTAAAATAAAAAGTAAAAAGTATTATACACCATTTTAAAGAGTAACTTGTTAGGTCAGCACCTAGTCACAGAAAACCACAGCCATTTTTCCAGCCAAAGAGAGAGAGTCACAAAAAGCAGAAATAGAGATACAATTAATCACTAACCTTTGATGATCTTCATCAGATGACACTCATAGGACTTCATGTTACACAATACATGTATGTTTTGTTCGATAAAGTTAATATTTATATCCAAAAATCTGTTTACATTGGCGCATTATGTTCAGTAATGTTTTGCTTCCAAAACATCCAGTGATTTTGCAGAGAGCCACATCAATTTACAGAAATATTCATAATAAACATTGATAAAAGATAACTGTTATGCATGGAATTATAGCTATACTTCTCCTTAATGCAACCCCTGTGTCAGATTTCAAAAAAGCTTTACGGCGAAAGTACAGCGCTCAGACAAAAAAACAAGCCATACAGATACCCGCCATGTTGTGGAGTCAATAAAGTCAGAAATAGCATTATAAATATTCACTTACCTTTGATGATCATCAGAATGCACTCCCAGGAATCCCAGTTCCACAATAAATGTTTGTTTTGTTCGATAAAGTCCCTCATTTATGTCCAAATGCCTACTTTTTGTTTGCGCGTTTAGTTCACAAATCCAAATTCATGAGGCGTGAGCACTAGGTCCAGACAAAAAGTCAAAAAGTTCCGTTACAGTTCGTAGAAACATGTCACACGATGTATAGAATAAATCTTTAGGATGTTTTTAACATAAATCTTCAATAATGTTCCAACCCGACAATTCCTTTGTCTTTAGAAATGCAATGGAACGCAGGTCACGCTCACGCGCGTGACCAGCTCATGGCCTTCTGCCAGACACCTGGTTGAAACAGCTCTCATTCGCTCCCCCTTCACAGTAGAAGCCTGAAACAAGGTTCTAAAGACTGTTGACATCTAGTGGAAGCCTTAGGAAGTGCAATCGGACCAAATTTACACTATCTTGGATAGGCAAAGAGTTAAAACTACAAACCTCAGATTTCCCACTTCCTGGTTGGATTTTTTTCTCAGGTTTTTCCCTGCCATATGAATTCTGTTATACTCACAGACATCATTCAAGCAGTTAAAAACTTCAGAGTATTTTCTACCCAAATTAATATGCATATCTTAGCTTCTGGGTCTGAGTAGCAGGCAGTTTACCTCAGTCTCAGTTGCTAATATATGCATATTATTATTAGTATTGGATAGAAAACACTAAAGTTTCCAAAACTGTCAAATGTTGTCTGAGTATAACAGAACTGATATTGCAGGCGAAACCCTGAGGAAAATCAAACCAGGAAGTGGCTTCTATTTTGAAAACTCCATGTTCCATAGCCTGCCTTTGCTCCATTTAAAAGGGTATCAACCAGATTCCTTTTCCTATCGCTTCCTCAAGGTGTCAACAGTCTTTAGACATAGTTTCAGGCTTTTATTTAAAAAAATTAGCAAGAAAGATAACATTGCGTCATTGTATGGCCGGGTGCCAGCAGCGTTTTGTATGCATAACTGAATTTGGGCAGCCATTGCCTTTCCCTCTCCGACTGAAAAATACAGTTGCGGTTGATATATTATTGATTATATATTTTAAAAACAACCCGAGGAATGATTATAAAAAAACGTTTGACATGTTTCTGTGGACATTACGGATACTACTTGGAATTTGTCTGCGTTGTCGTGACTGCGCTTTCCTGTGGATTTCTGAACATAACGCGCCAAACAAACGGAGGTATTTTGGATATAAAAATAATATTTATGGAACAAAAGGAACATTTATTGTGTAACACTCGTGAGTGAAAACATCAGGAGATCATCAAAGGTAAACGATTAATTTGATTGCTTTTCTGATTTTCGTGACCAAGCTACTTGATGCTAGGTGTACATAATGTTTTGTCGAGCGATCGATAAACTTACACAAACGCTTGGATTGCTTTCGCTGTAAAGCATATTTTCAAAATCTGACACTACAGGTGGATTAACAATAGGCTAAGCCGTGTTTTGCTATATTGCACTTGTGATTTCATGAATATAAATATTTTTAGTAATATTATTTGAATGTGGAGCTATGCAATTCAGCGGTTGTTGATGACAATTATCCCGTTAACTTCTTATGGCTGCCATCCCGTTAATTGACATCCACATCATCGGCGTCCGGGGATTCGATCCATATATACTTCACTTTTTTAAAACTGGTCCCGGGGCCCTTCAGGGGAGGCTTGTGGGCGTCCTAGAACAAAACGTGTTTGAAACTCACCTTTCCACAGAGTGGTCAGCACACTGAAATGACCCAACTGTTCGGAAGCTACAGACCAAAGTTGTCAGAAGATGCTGTACCGACTTCAGACGAGTCCCGTGGTGATTTTGGGAGTAGTAGAGCAAAACAGAGAATGCCTTCCTGTTCGTGTCATCTTTCCACATAAGGGTCATAGTAGTTTCTAGGCCAAACTGTTTGCACGCCACAGCTCTTATTGTGAGAAGACCATTTCTTTCTTTTTTTTTTGTTGGCGGGGGGGATGTCTCATGGTCTGACAAACACCGCTGTAGCTCTGCCACCTTTCACCGTAGAATCGTAAGGGTGATATCAGCGGATATGGTGGATTGAGACAGCCCATGCAAAAAATAAATATATCGCTAGCTTAAATAGACAGATTGATGGGGATTTTTTAAAATTTTAATTTGATTTCTGCGGGGCTGCTGAACTTGTAGAAGGGTTAAAATAGTTATAAGTAGTGGTGTAGCACTCACCCCTGCAGACCCTTCTGTCTGGGGTTGCCCCCAACCCTCCAAATTTGTGTATATTCATACTTTTTTCTTTACCGTATTGAAAATCATACCGTCTGTGTTTCGAAATACCCCGATATACGGTATAGCATAAAGCACTGTGACTTACTGTCATTTTCCATACACTTCTGACTTGTCTTTCTTTCAGGGGGAAGTAGTTCATTGGCTAGCCTGCTCTCTCTATGCAGCCTGCAGAAAGGGCTCCACACCCACTGTGGGTAAGGGGGTGATGGAAGGCAACTGTGTGTCCCTGACTCGAATACTCAGGACGTCAAAACTGAGGTCAGTGATAAGAGGCTTGGTCCCCAAACCTCCCACAATTTACAGTGCCTTCAGAAAGTATTCACACCTTTTACTTTTTCCAAACTAATAAAACATGTATTGAGTCAACCCATTTTTGTTATGGCAAGCCAAAATAACTTCAGGAATCAACATTTGCTTAACAAGTCATATGTTGCATGGACTTTTTGTATGTCTCTGTACCGTGCACACAATTATTTGTAAGGTCCCTCAGCCGAGCAGGGAATTTCAAACACTGATTCAACCACAAAGACCAG
Source organism: Oncorhynchus clarkii lewisi (assembly GCF_045791955.1). Classification (NCBI taxonomy): domain Eukaryota; kingdom Metazoa; phylum Chordata; class Actinopteri; order Salmoniformes; family Salmonidae; genus Oncorhynchus; species Oncorhynchus clarkii. The sequence continues at coordinate 31,278,742 of NC_092163.1, read as the reverse complement.
GGAGGTTTTCCAATGCCTCGCAAATAATGACACCTATTGGTTTTTAAAAAGCTGACCTTTAAATATCCTTTAGAGCATGGTGAAGTTATTAATTGCACTTTGGATGGTGTATCAATACACCCAATCACTACAGAGATACAGGCATCCTTCCTAACTCAGGTTGACGGAGATGAAGGAAACTGCTCGTGGATTTCACCACGAGGCCAATGGTGACTTTGAAACAGTTAAGAGTTTTATGGCCGTGATAGGAGAACTTTGTAGTTAATCCAAAATACATAATACAAAAATTCTAGAACTTGCATCCTGTTTGCATCAACTCACTAAAGTAATACTGCAAAACATGTGGGTAAGCAATTACCTTTTTTAAATCCTGATTACAGAGTGTTATGTTTGGGTCAAATTTAATACAACACATGACTGAGTACCACTCTCCATATTTTCAATCATAGTGGTGGCTAAATCATGTAATGGGTATGCTAGTAATCGTTAAGGACCGGGGAGTTTCAGGATAAGAAATAAACTGAATGGAACTAAGCACAGTCAAAATCCTAGAGGATAACCTGGTTGTCTGCTTTCCACCAGGCACTGGGCGATTTAATTCACTTTTCAGCAGGACAATAACCTAAAACACAAGGCCAAATCTACACTGGAGTTGCTTACCAAGAAGACAATGAATGTTCCCGAGTGGCCGAGTTAGTTTTGACTTAAATTTGCTAAAATCTGTCAAGACTTAAATTGTTGTCTAGCGAGGATCATCAAGCAATTTGAAGGGCTTGAATTTAGAAAATAATGGACATTTTGTACTGTTGGGTTCTGAGAATATTAAGATATACTTAGTCATGTCACTGATGGAGAGCTTAGGTTTAGAGGGTCTACACCAGAGGTTAAGGGTTATTGGAGGAAAGTATATAGTGTGTGCAACTAAGCTAGGAATGTGTTGAGTGCAGGGAAGCGAGTACATGTGGCAGGCATTTGATAAGGGGAGACGGGTGGAGATCTTAGAAACTAACAATGTCACTGAGGGAGAGAGAGTAATGTATAACGTTTACATTGTCAGGATATTTTTGTTGTTATCCATCAGGGATCCTCTGGGAGGAGAAGAGAGTGTCTGGTATCAATAACCATGACAGCCTTGAGTTGGGGAGGAGTGAGTACTTTGGGTTAGAGGTCAGGTTAGATGAAGTGAGGAAGAACGGGTATCACTAAGGTTCTGTCTAGCAGCAGAGATGCATTGGCTGTTCAGTTGTGGTGGAGGAGGAGACTCAGCCTAGGAGAAAGGGTTAAATATTAGTGCTTGTGTGAAATTGTTTTTTTTTGTCTGAATACAGGTGTGTCGACCCTTTGGGAAGAATTAAACTTGGTTAAGCATATCGAGTGTCTGTGAGGTTGTTTACTCTGAAAAATTAGAACCTAACAGTACAATCCATGTGTGAAAAGCTTTTTAGGGACTTACCTAGAAAGACTCACAGCTGTAATCACTGCCAAAGGTGATTCTAACCAGTATTGAATCCGTATCTAATGGGATATTTCTATATTTCATTTTCAATAAATTTGCAAACATTTTTAAAAACATGTTTTCACTTGGTCATTATGGGTTATTGTGTTTAGATGGGTGAGAAACCTCCCCAATGTAATCCATTTTTAATTCAGGCTTTAACACAACAAAATGTGTAATAAGTCAAGGGTATGAATACTTTGATGGCACTTATGTGCACTGTGATTCTTTCCATAACTCGTAAGTTAATGTAATTTATTTTCATACATTGGTTTCAGTTTGATTCAGTTCTTCAACAAGATGAAGAAATGGTCGGATATGTCCAACTTATCTCAGGAATTTCGGAATCGCATGGGCCGCCTGGAGAGAACCTTTGAAGTGTCAACTGTGATCTTTCGGAAGTTTGAGCCCATATTCATGGACATGTTCCAGGATCCTCAAGGGGAGCCCCCACGACAGCCTAGAAGCAGAAAACACAGGTATAGGCCTACATTTCGCTCCCTCTCTAGCCCCATTTCCTTTTTCTGCCTCCGTCTGTCCTTCTATCTCCCTCTGTCTCTCTGTTTGTCTGGCCCGCTCTGTCTGTCTGCCTCCCTTTTATTTTAGTTCTAAAATAAAGCAAGCCTTAAATAATTAGCTTAAATAAACTGTTCCATTTTTGGAAATTGCATTCACAAATGAATGTGACTGTTTTTAGTGTTTGCTGTAGTACAACAGACTCTCTGGTACACTTCTAATTTATTTAGTAGTGTTTACATTGTTCCAAACAGTCAGAAACATTGTTGTAATCTATACAGCACCTGTTTGGCACACACAATATGCACGCAGCCCTCGGTCCTTAACTTATTTTTCTTTATCTCCAGTATTTTCCACGAGTCAAATTTAATCCAAACATCTGACTTTCCCTTTACCTCCTAAGCAACCATTTCCCTTTTCGAGTTTGTCACGTCCTCTGCATCCATTGTGTTGTCACGGTGTTCAGAGTTTGTTATATAGTGCCTTGCGAAAGTATTCGGCCCCCTTGAACTTTGCGACCTTTTGCCACATTTCAGGCTTCAAACATAAAGATATAAAACTGTATTTTTTTGTGAAGAATCAACAACAAGTGGGACACAATCATGAAGTGGAACGACATTTATTGGATATTTCAAACTTTTTTTTAACAAATCAAAAACTGAAAAATTGGGCGTGCAAAATTATTCAGCCCCCTTAAGTTAATACTTTGTAGCGCCACCTTTTGCTGCGATTACAGCTGTAAGTCGCTTGGGGTATGTCTCTATCAGTTTTGCACATCGAGAGACTGAATTTTTTTCCCATTCCTCCTTGCAAAACAGCTCGAGCTCAGTGAGGTTGGATGGAGAGCATTTGTGAACAGCAGTTTTCAGTTCTTTCCACAGATTCTCGATTGGATTCAGGTCTGGACTTTGACTTGGCCATTCTAACACCTGGATATGTTTATTTTTGAACCATTCCATTGTAGATTTTGCTTTATGTTTTGGATCATTGTCTTGTTGGAAGACAAATCTCCGTCCCAGTCTCAGGTCTTTTGCAGACTCCATCAGGTTTTCTTCCAGAATGGTCCTGTATTTGGCTCCATTCATCTTCCCATCAATTTTAACCATCTTCCCTGTCCCTGCTGAAGAAAAGCAGGCCCAAACCATGATGCTGCCACCACCATGTTTGACAGTGGGGATGGTGTGTTGCTTTTACGCCAAACATAATGTTTTGCATTGTTGCCAAAAAGTTCAATTTTGGTTTCATCTGACCAGAGCACCTTCTTCCACATGTTTGGTGTGTCTCCCAGGTGGCTTGTGGCAAACTTTAAACAACACTTTTTATGGATATCTTTAAGAAATGGCTTTCTTCTTGCCACTCTTCCATAAAGGCCAGATTTGTGCAATATACGACTGATTGTTGTCCTATGGACAGAGTCTCCCACCTCAGCTGTAGATCTCTGCAGTTCATCCAGAGTGATCATGGGCCTCTTGGCTGCATCTCTGATCAGTCTTCTCCTTGTATGAGCTGAAAGTTTAGAGGGACGGCCAGGTCTTGGTAGATTTGCGGTGGTCTGATACTCCTTCCATTTCAATATTATCGCTTGCACAGTGCTCCTTGGGATGTTTAAAGCTTGGGAAATCTTTTTGTATCCAAATCCGGCTTTAAACTTCTTCACAACAGTATCTCGGACCTGCCTGGTGTGTTCCTTGTTCTTCATGATGCTCTCTGCGCTTTTAACGGACCTCTGAGACTATCACAGTGCAGGTGCATTTATACGGAGACTTGATTACACACAGGTGGATTGTATTTATCATCATTAGTCATTTAGGTCAACATTGGATCATTCAGAGATCCTCACTGAACTTCTGGAGAGAGTTTGCTGCACTGAAAGTAAAGGGGCTGAATAATTTTGCACGCCCAATTTTTCAGTTTTTGATTTGTTAAAAAAGTTTGAAATATCCAATAAATGTCGTTCCACTTCATGATTGTGTCCCACTTGTTGTTGATTCTTCACAAAAAAATACAGTTTTATATCTTTATGTTTGAAGCCTGAAATGTGGCAAAAGGTCGCAAAGTTCAAGGGGGCCGAATACTTTCGCAATGCACTGTAGGTGTTGCTTGCGGTTTGCGCAAGAAAACAATAACTGATTCAATAAATTGAATAAAGTTTTGTGCATAAGCTATGTATGAATGAATGTGCATATGAATTGAATAAGAACCTCCAGGCTTCCGACCGACAGAGACAGCCAGCGAGCGCCCGACCGACAGAGACAGCCAGCCAGCGAGCGCCCGACCGACAGAGACAGCGAGCGAGCGCCCGCCCGACAGAGACAGCCAGCGAGCGAGCGCCCGCCCGACAGAGACAGCCAGCGAGCAAGCGAGCGCCCGACCGACAGAGACAGCCAGCGAGCAAGCGAGCGCCCGACCGACAGAGACAGCCAGCGAGCGAGCGCCCGACAGAGACAGCCAGCGAGCGAGCGCCCGACAGAGACAGCCAGCGAGCGAGCGCCCGACAGAGACAGCGAGCGAGCGCCCGACAGAGACAGCGAGCGAGCGCCCGACAGAGACAGCGAGCGAGCGAGCGCCCGACAGAGACAGCGAGCGAGCGAGCGCCCGACAGAGACAGCCAGCGAGCGAGCGAGCGCCCGACAGAGATAGCCAGCGAGCGAGCGAGCGCCCGACAGAGACAGCCAGCGAGCGAGCGCCCGACAGAGACAGCCAGCGAGCGAGCGAGCGCCCGACAGAGACAGCCAGCGAGCGAGCGAGCGCCCGACAGAGACAGCCAGCGAGCGAGCGAGCGCCCGACAGAGACAGCCAGCGAGCGAGCGAGCGCCCGACAGAGACAGCCAGCGAGCGAGCGAGCGCCCGACAGAGACAGCCAGCGAGCGAGCGAGCGCCCGACAGAGACAGCCAGCGAGCGAGCGAGCGCCCGACAGAGACAGCCAGCGAGCGAGCGAGCGCCCGACCGACAGAGACAGCCAGCGAGCGAGCGAGCGCCCGACCGACAGAGACAGCCAGCGAGCGAGCGAGCGCCCGACCGACAGACAGCCAGCGAGCGAGCGAGCGCCCGACCGACAGAGACAGCCAGCGAGCGAGCGCCCGACCGACAGAGACAGCGAGCGAGCGCCCGACCGACAGAGACAGCGAGCGAGCGCCCGACCGACAGAGACAGCGAGCGAGCGCCCGACAGAGACAGCGAGCGAGCGCCCGACAGAGACAGCGAGCGAGCGCCCGACAGAGACAGCGAGCGAGCGCCCGACAGAGACAGCGAGCGAGCGCCCGACAGAGACAGCGAGCGCCCGACAGAGACAGCGAGCGAGCGCCCGACAGAGACAGCCAGCGAGCGCCCGACAGAGACAGCCAGCGAGCGAGCGAGCGCCCGACAGAGACAGCCAGCGAGCGAGCGCCCGACAGAGACAGCCAGCGAGCGAGCGCCCGACAGAGACAGCCAGCGAGCGAGCGCCCGACCGACAGAGACAGCCAGCGAGCGAGCGCCCGACCGACAGAGACAGCCAGCGAGCGAGCGCCCGACCGACAGAGACAGCCAGCGAGCGAGCCCCCGCCCGACCGACAGAGACAGCCAGCGAGCGAGCGCCCGACCGACAGAGACAGCCAGCGAGCGAGCTCCCGCCCGACCGACAGAGACAGCCAGCGAGCGAGCGCCGCTGGCTTTCTCTGTCGGGCGAGCGCTCGCTCGCTGGCTGTCTCGGTCGGGCGCTCGCTCGCTGGCTGTCTCGGTCGGGTGGGCGCTCGCTCGCTGTCTCTGTCGGGCGGTTGCTCGCTCGCTCGTCCGCTGGCTGTCTATCAGTCGGGTGCTCGCTCGCTGGCTGTCTCGGTCGGGCGCTCGCTCGCTGGCTGTCTCGGTCGGGCGCTCGCTCGCTGTCTCTGTCTGTCGGGCGCTCGCTCGCTCACTGTCTCTGTCGGGCGCTCGCTCACTCACTGTCTCTGTCGGGCGCTCGCTCGCTGTCTCTGTCGGGTGCTCGCTGTCTCTGTCGGGCGCTCGCTCGCTCGCTGTCTCTGTCGGTCGGGCGCTCGCTCGCTGTCTCTGTCGGTCGGGCGGGCGCTCGCTCACTGGCTGTGTCGGTCGGGTGGGCGCTCGCTCGCTGGCTGTCCCTGTCGGGCGGGCGCTCGCTCGCTGGCTGTCTCTGTAGATCGGGCGCTCGCTCGCTGGCTGTCTCTGTCGGTCGGGCGCTCGCTCGCTGGCTGTCTCGGTCGGGCGCTCGCTCGCTGGCTGTCTCGGTCGGGTGCTCGCTCGCTGGCTGTCTCGGTCGGGCGCTCGCTCGCTGGCTGTCTCGGTCGGGCGCTCGCTCGCTGTCTCTGTCTGTCGGGCGCTCGCTCGCTCACTGTCTCTGTCGGGCGCTCGCTCACTCACTGTCTCTGTCGGGCGCTCGCTCGCTGTCTCTGGTGGGCGCTCGCTCGCTGGCTGTCCCTGTCGGTCGGGCGGGCGCTCGCTCGCTGGCTGTCTCTGTCGGGCTCGCTCGCTCGCTGGCTGTCTCTGTCGGGTGGGCGCTCGCTCGCTGTCTCTGTCGGGCGGTTGCTCGCTCGCTCGTCCGCTGGCTGTCTATCAGTCGGGTGCTCGCTCGCTGGCTGTCTCGGTCGGGCGCTCGCTCGCTGGCTGTCTCGGTCGGGCGCTCGCTCGCTGTCTCTGTCTGTCGGGCGCTCGCTCGCTGTCTCTGTCTGTCGGGCGCTCGCTCGCTGTCTCTGTCTGTCGGGCGCTCGCTCGCTCACTGTCTCTGTCGGGCGCTCGCTCACTCACTGTCTCTGTCGGGCGCTCGCTCGCTGTCTCTGTCGGGCGCTCGCTCGCTGTCTCTGTCGGGTGCTCGCTGTCTCTGTCGGGCGCTCGCTCGCTCGCTCGCTGTCTCTGTCGGTCGGGCGCTCGCTCGCTGTCTCTGTCGGTCGGGCGCTCGCTCGCTGGCTGTCTCTGTCGGTCGGGCGCTCGCTCGCTGTCTCTGTCGGTCGGGCGGGCGCTCGCTCGCTGGCTGGCTGTCTGTCGGTCGGGCGGGCGCTCGCTCGCTGGCTGGCTGTCTGTCGGTCGGGTGGGCGCTCGCTCGCTGGCTGTCCCTGTCGGGCGGGCGCTCGCTCGCTGGCTGTCTCTGTAGATCGGGCGCTCGCTCGCTGGCTGTCTCTGTCGGTCGGGCGCTCGCTCGCTGGCTGTCTCGGTCGGGCGCTCGCTGGCTGTCTCGGTCGGGTGCTCGCTCGCTGGCTGTCTCGGTCGGGCGCTCGCTCGCTGGCTGTCTCGGTCGGGCGCTCGCTCGCTGGCTGTCTCGGTCGGGCGCTCGCTCGCTGGCTGTCTCGGTCGGGCGCTCGCTCGCTGGCTGTCTCGGTCGGGCGCTCGCTCGCTGTCTCTGTCTGTCGGGCGCTCGCTCGCTCACTGTCTCTGTCGGGCGCTCGCTCACTCACTGTCTCTGTCGGGCGCTCGCTGGCTGTCCCTGTCGGTCGGGCGGGCGCTCGCTGGCTGTCTCTGTCGGGCTCGCTCGCTCGCTGGCTGTCTCTGTCGGGTGGGCGCTCGCTCGCTGTCTCTGTCGGGCGGTTGCTCGCTCGCTCGTCCGCTGCCTGTCTCTATCAGTCGGGCGGGCGCTCGCTGGCTGTCTGTCGGGCGGGCGCTCGCTCGCTCGCTGTCTGTCGGGCGTGCGCTCGCTCGCTGGCTGTCTCTGTCGGTCGGGCGGGCGCTCGCTCGCTGGCTGTCTCTGTAGGGTCGGGCGGGCGCTCGCTCGCTGGCTGTCTCTGTCGGTCGGGCGCTCGCTCGCTGCCTGTCTCTGTCCGTCGGGCGGGCGCTCGCTCGCTCGCTGGCTTTCTCTGTCGGGCGGGCGCTCGCTGTCTGTCGGGCGGGCGCTCGCTCGCTGGCTGTCGGGCGGGCGCTCGCTGTCTGTCGGGCAGGCGCTCGCTTGCTGGCTGTCTGTCGGGCGGGCGCTCGCTCGCTGGCTGTCTCTGTCGGGCGCTCGCTGGCTGTCTCTGTCGGGCGGGCTGGCGCTCGCTGGCTGTCTCTGTCGGGCGCTCGCTGGCTGTCTCTGTCGGTCGGGCGCTCGCAGGCTGTCTGTCGGTCGGGCGGGCACTTGCTCGCTCGCTGTCTCTGTCGGTCGGGCGCTGGCTGTCTCTGTCGGGCGGGCGCTCGCTCGCTGGCTGTCTCTGTCGGTCGGGTGGGCGCTCGCTCGCTGGCTGTCTCTGTCGGTCGGGCGGGCGCTCGCTCGCTGGCTGTCTCTGTCGGGCTCGCTCGCTCGCTCGCTGGCTGTCTCTGTCGGTCGGGCGCTCGCTGGCTGTCTCTGTCGGGCGGGCGGGCGCTCGCTCGCTGGCTGTCTCTGTCGGTCGGGCGGGCGCTCGCTCGCTGGCTGTCTCTGTCGGGCGGGCGCTCGCTCGCTGGCTGTCTCTGTCGGTCGGGTGGGCGCTCGCTCGCTGTCTCTGTCGGTCGGGCGCTCGCTCGCGGTCTGTCTGTCGGGCACTCGCTCGCTGCCTCTGTCGGTCGGGCACTCGCTCGCTGCCTCTGTCGGTCGGGCGCTCGCTCGCTGTCTCTGTTGGTCGGTCGCTCGCTCGCTGCCTCTGTCGGTCTGGCGCTCGCTGTCTGTCACTCTCTCTTTACCAAAGATCTCATCACCTTTGAAATATTAATTGCATATTTCAGACGATTGCATGAAATGCTACCTATGACATCCCATAACGGAAACCCTATCTCCCCTCTCACTATGTTAGGCGCATGCCCTGTCACGTCAGCGACGTATTCAAATTCTGCTGGACCCTGTTTGTGTACACTAAAGGTAAGCTAGGAAATGTAATCCGTTTTCTTTAGCATGTTTTAACCAATGTGGGAAATTCTGTTTAATTTAACCCAATGCATTCAGTCCCACCTATTAGTGACATAATCTACTCCCCGATTGTGATTGTAGGAAATTTCCGTATGATTGGCGATGACTTGGTGAACTCATACCACCTCCTGCTCTGCTGCTTGGACTTGGTGTTTGGAAATGCCCTGCTATGCTCCAACAGGAACGACCTTGTCAACCCACTTTTCAAAGGTAGCAAGCTGTAATTGATGTAAAAGTAGGGCTGGACGAAATGGCAAATAAATTATCACTAAATATATTTTTTTACATTTTTCATTCGATAATGATAATTATCACGATATTAATCAAATAATGTTTAAAAGGTGCATATCCGCTTCAGACTCAAGAATGCCTGAACAAACCAAAGGCTTTAATGTTTCTTATTGTCAGAAGTAGAACTCTAAAATAACATTTAACTGTAAACCCTTACAAGCTATGAACAATAAATAAAAAAATATGCATTATAACTGTTAGCCAAATGGCACATAACAGTTGAACTTGGGGTAGTTGTTGTCTTAAAAGTTACAAGCAAGAAAGACAAGTCTGTCTATGGTTTCTGGCTTTAAATCTGCCCTATGGCAGGTCACTATGTTGTCACCTGTGCTAAAAACACACTCTCGGGGGGAGCTGGTCGCAGGAATGCACAGGTAGCGCTTTGCCAGGTGGCTGACTTTGGGAAAGGTTTTTTTGGTGGATCTTCCGCCAGTCCAGTGGATTGATTTCACTGTCAGCATTAGGAGACTGAAGGTAGCAGCTGAGTTCCTTTTCTACCAGCTGGATTTCAGTAAGACCTGTGGTGGTGGAGCATGGATTTTTTTTTTTAACTGCCCAGTGACTTTCTCTTTTTAGCTGTCAGTTGTGGTGAAGCAGCAGCAACGAAAGCCCAGCACAGGGAGACATGTCCCCAGAGGTTTCGTGACCTCTGTATTGAATAGGTGTAGTACTGGCTTCAGGTAAGACACACTGACAGAAGACTCACCAGACAGCATTTGTGATTTCTAGGAGTGGGGTCAATGCCTGGTTGATGGACTCAAGAACACCTACAGTTAAAGTCGGAAGTTTACATATACCTTAGCCAAATATATTTAAACTCAGTTTTTCACCATTCCTAGTATGTAATCCTGGTAAAAAAATTCCCTGTCTTAGGTCAATTAGGATCACCACTTTATTTAAAGAATTGGAAATATCAGAGTAATAGTAGTGATTTATTTCAGCTTTTTTTAATTTCATCACATTCCCAGTGTGTCAGAAGTTTACATACACTCAAATTAGCATTTGGTAGCATTGCCTTTAAATTGTTTAACTTGGGTCAAACGTTTCGGTAGCCTTCCACAAGCTTCCCACAATAAGTTGGGTGAATTTTGGCCCATTCCTCCTGACAGAGCTGGTGTAACTGAGTCAGGTTTGTAGGCCTCCTTGCTCGCACATGCTTTTTCAGTTCTGCCCACAACTTTTTGATGGGATTGAGGTCAGGGCTTTGTGATGGCCACTCCAATACCTTGACTTTGTTGTCCTTAAGCCATTTTGCCACAACTTTGGAAGTATGCTTGGGGTCATTGTCCATCCGGAAGGTCCATTTGCGACTAAGCTTTAACTTCCTGACTGATGTCTTGAGATGTTGCTTCAATATATCCATATTTTTACCTCCCTCATGAAGCCATCTATTTTGTGATGTGCACCAGTCCCTCCTGCAGCAAAGCACCCCCACAACATGATGCTGCCACCCCCGTGCTTCACGGTTGGGATTGTGTTCTTCGGCTGGCAAGCCTCCCCCTTTTCCCTCCAAACATAACGATGGTCATTATGGCCAGTTCTATTTTTGTTTCATCAGACCAGATGACATTACTCCAACAAGTATGATATTTGTCCCCATGTGCAGTTGCAAACCGTAGTCTGGCTTTTTTATGGCGGTTTTGGAGCAGTGGCTTCTTCCTTGCTGAGCAGCCTTTCAAGGTTATGTTGACCTAGAACTCCTTTTACTGTGGATATGGATACTTTTGTACCTGTTTCCTCCAGCATCTTCACATGGTCCTTTGCTGCTGTTCTGGGATTGATTTGCACTTTTCACACCAAGATACGTTCATCTCTGGGAGACAGAACGCGCCTCCTGCCTGAGCGGTATGACGGCTGCATGGTCCCATGGTGTTTATACTTGCGTACTATTGTTTGTACAGATGAACGTGGTACCTTCAGGTGTTTGGAAATTGCTCCCAGGGATGAAACAGACTTGTGGAGGGCAAAAAATATATATATGTCTTGGCTGATTACTTTGGATTTCCCATGATGTCAAGCAAAGGGGGACTGAGTTTGAAGGTAGGCCTTGAAATATATCCACAGGTACACCTCCAATTGACGTCAATTAGCCTATCAGAAGCTTCTAACGCCATGACATCATTTTCTGGAATTTTCCAAGCTGTTTAAAGGCACAGGCAACTTAGTGCATGTAAACTTCTGATCCACGGTAATTGTGATTTAAGTGAATTAATCTGTCTGTAAACAATTGTTGTAAAAATTACCTGTCATGCATAAAGTAGATGTCCCAACCGACTTGCCAAAACTATAGTTTGTTAACTTCTTATGGCTGCAATCCCGTTAACCTGTTGTGACTCTAGGGGCAGTATTTTCATTTTTGGAGAAAAAAAACGTTCCTGTTTTAAACGGGATATTTTGTCAGGACAAGATGTTAGAATATGCAAATAAGCTTTGGATAGAAAACACTCTAACGTTTCCAAAAATGTAAAGACATTGTCTTTGAGTATAACAGAACTGATGTTGCAGGCGAAAGCCTGAGAGAAATCCAATCCGGAAGTGCTCCATATTTTGAAAGCGCTGCGTTCCAATAAGTCCCTATTGAGCTGTGAATGTGCTATCAACCAGCTTACGCTTTCTACGTATTCCCCAAGGTGTCTACAGCATTGTGACGTAGTTTTAAGCATTTATGTTGAAGAATAGCTGTAGGCGGCAACATTGCGTAAGTGGTCACCTGATGGCTCCCAGGGTGATTCTCGCGTAAAATACAGAGGTAGCCATTACTCCAATCGGTCCTACTGGAAAAACGAATTGTCCCGTCGGATATATTATCGAATAGATATTTGAAAAACACCTTGAGGATTGATTATAAACAACGTTTGCCATGTTTCTGTCGATATTATGGAGATAATTTGGAATATATTTCGCCGTGTTCGTGGCTGCAATTTCCCGGTGATTTCTCAGCCAAACGTGAAGAACAAACGGAGCTATTTCGCCTACAAAAATAATATTTTGGGAAAAAATGAACTTTGGCTATCTACTTGGGAGTCTCGTGAGTGAAAACATCTGAAGTTCATCAAAGGTAAACGATTTAATTTGATTGCTTTTCTGATTTTCGTGACACGGTTACCTGCTGCTAGCAAGGCATAATGCTATGCTAGTCTATCGATAAACTTACACAAATGCATGTCTAGCTTTGGCTGTAAAGCATATTTTGAAAATCTGAGATGACGGGGTGATTAACAAAAGGCTAAGCTGTGTTCCAATATATTTCACTTGTGATTTTCATGAATAGGAAGATTTTCTAGGAAGATTTATGTCTGTTGCGTTATGCTAATTAGTGTCAGGAGATTATTACGCTCCCGGACCCGGGATGGGGAGTCACAAGAAATTAACGGGAGTGATATGACAACAGCCAGTGAAAGTGCAGGGCGCCAATTTCAAAACATCAAACATCTCACAATTAAAATTCCTCAAACATACATGTATCTCATACCATTTTAAAGCTAATCTTGTTGTTAATCCCACCACAGTGTCCGATTTCAAATATGCTTTACAGCAAAAGCACCACAAACGATTGTTAGGTCACCACATAGGTCACCAGCCACAGAAAAACAGCCATTTTCCAGCCAAAGAGAGGAGTCACAAAAACCACAAATAGAGATCAAATTAATCACTAACCTTTGATGATCGTCATCAGATGACACTCATAGATGACACTCATAGATGACACATGTTACACAATACATGTATGTTTTGTTTGATAAAGTTCATATTTATCAAAATATGAGTTTACATTGGCGCTTTACGTTCACTAGTTCCAAAAACATCCAGTGATTTTGCATAGCCACATCATTCAACAGAAATACTCATCATAAATGTAGATGATAATACAAGTTATACACATGGAATTACAGATATACCTCTCCTTAATGCAACCGCTGTGTCTGATTTCAAAGAAACTTTACGGAATAAGAAAACCATGCAGTAATCTGAGACGGCGATCAGAATAATTAGTCACAATAGCCGTCATGTTGGCGTCAACATAAACAAGAAATTACATGATAAATATTCCCTTACCTTTGATCTACATCAGAAAGCACTCCAGGAATCCCAGGTCCACAATTAATGTTTGTTTTGTTCGATAATGTACGTTATTTATGTCCAAATACCCTCTTTTGTTAGTGCGTTTGGTATACATATCGAAACGCTCATTCTGGTCAGCGTTACTTCGGACAAAAACTTTAAAAAGTTATATTACAGGTCGAAGAAACATTTCAAACTAAGTACAGAACCAATCATTAGGATGTTTTTAACATATAGCTTCAATAAAGTTCCAACCGGAGTATTCCTTTGTGTCTTCATGAGCAATGGAACGCAAGTGGATACCATGAGGAATAAGCATGATCAGAAAATGGCTGACTGCCAGACACCTGATAGATTCTGCTCTCATTCACTCCCACAACACAGTAGTCTCATTCAAATTTATATTGCTGGTTGACATCTAGTGGAACCCCTAGGCAGTGCAACATCATTAATATCTCAAGGGGATTTCATTGGGAACTGTGGTGAATACATACAAAGCTCAGATTTCTCACTTCCTGTTTTGATTTCTCCTCAGGATTTTGCCTGCCAAATAAGTTATGTTATACTCAGACATCATTCAAACAGTTTTAGAAACTTTAGATTGTTTTCTATCCAATACTAATAATAATATGCATATATTAGCAACTGAGACTGAGGAGCAGGCTGTTTACTTTGGGCATCAAATTCATCCAAGCTACTCAATACTGCCCCCCAGCCATAAGAAGTTAACAAGAAATTTGTGGAGTGGTTGAAAAACAAGTTTTAATGACTCCAACCTAATTGTATGTTAACTTCCGACTTCAACTGTATATCTCTATAGGTGGGAGCTAAGTTCTGGGTCTTGTCACTGGACAAGACGTGTGAAATGGCTTTCTCCTGCTCCAGTGCTCTTTGCACCATCTTTTGACGTGATCCCCAGCTGGTTGGCTGCTCTGTCACCAACTTGTGCTGTTCTAGGGCAACTGCCAGGTATCTTCTTTTTCCACAAATAGGAAAAGGCACCTACCACTTTCTTACACACTACAATTGCTCGATGCAGTCGTTTTTATCTACCCACGCTCTGAGAAATCACAAGATTTTAATCAAATGTTAAAATCACAATCCCTTTAGTTATGTACAAATGTAATATTTAACTTAATCACTTCAATATACACAATTGACAAAGTTACTTACCAATGGCCAGTGCAGACGAAGTCCAAAACATTGCAGTCTGGTCCATTTGTTGATTTGAGCGGCCTTCACCACGTTCGCACCACTATCCGTTGTAATGTCTTGTCTGTCTTGACTGAGTTCCCAGGAGACGAGAGTGTCAATGAGCACCTCTGCTATAGCTTCACCCGTGTGGTCATCGGGAAAGTATGATGTTTGAAGGCATTTCGAAGATTCCACTCTGTCAATATAGTGGATAGTGAGGCTAATATAAGGCTCTGACGTGTGACTAGACCACAGATATGTAATAGTAGCAAAATACGTAAAATCTTTAAGCAGTTCCTAAACTTTTTCCCTACAGTCGGGCGTAGAGTTTAGGCAGTGCGGTGTGAGAGAGATGTTTGCGGCCAGAGAGAACGTACCTGGAGTCAATTAAATTGATAAGCCTCTTGAAACCTTCCTTTTCGGCTGTGCTAATTGGTAGCATGTCCTTGGCAATGCAATGCATAATAGCATTTGTGATGTCTTTTCGATGTTTGCTCGTAGGGCATAAACGCTGTCAGTGTTGACTGCTTTGGGCGAACATCCCTAGATTGGCTGGTGCTTGAGGGGCGTTTATCAATACCGTGGCACAAACTCAAACTTTCAGCATGTTCCAAAGAGTGATTTTGCTTCAGATGGTGAACAAGGTTTGTCGTATTACCAGACTTGGTAGCCACCTGTCTACGGCACAAGTCACACCAAACATTGCTCTTCTCTTTGTCGGACTTCAAAAAACCAAACCACCTACAAATAACAAACAGTTGAACCCTTTTTATCAATAATTTCTGAGTTGGAAGCTGCTCCTACTCCATGGCTATCACCGCCACTTTTCGCCTACATCACTCATTTTTCAAGGTGCTAAGTGGTTTTTAGTGTGCCTATACCTCTCCACGTGCATATTGTCACTTCTCTGCACGTTCCTTCTGCGTCAGAGGGAAAATGGACTGCTGTACCTAATTATTCTTTATCGACAATATTGAAAATTAATCTGAACTTTTTTATATCGTTATTGAGGGAAGTAATTACCTCTAATTATTGATATTGATTTATCGCCCAGCCCTACGTAAGTAATTTGCAACCAATAACAAAACACAGCTACATTAGAAAAGGTAATAAATAAAATGAAGCGAGCTGATGACACTTATTTGACTTACTCATTCAGACTTAAATTATGAAAAATAGCATTATACTTTTGAATATGAGATAAATGGAGAAAGGGGCAGATTAATCAGTGGTGATGCGTCGATAACATACTGAAGAGTGGAGATAAACAAAACAAAATGTAAAAATGTTCTTTGACCTTGGCTTCCTTTGTCCTCAGGCATGCCCAGCATCTTCAGGTTGGAAAACAACACCCCGGACGAGCCGCCATGTGTCATCGATCGGCTGTGTGAGCTACACGACGGCTTGGTGGTGGAGGCGAAGGGCATCAAGGAGCACTACTTCAAGCCCTACATTAAAAGGCTCTTTGAGCGGCAGGTGAGACCCCTCAGTAAAACAATGACAACCTGCTATCTGGAGGAGTACTGTGGTGGGTTAAAACGACCATGCCCCACACACACACAAAAGCTCAGTAATGTACACATTCCATAATCCAACCACAAACCCCTACACATAAAATGTTCAGACACATGCCCCCCCCCCCCCCCCCCCAGCCAAGGTCATTTCTCTTCTTCTGTCAGTCCTTCTGTGGGAGGATTCCCCCATCCACAGCACATAAATACAGATGCCGGCATAATTCATTTTGAATATAGTAAATCCTGTGGGAGATAGTAGTTGGAACATCTTTTTGTCTGGACTAGAATAAAATGATCCTTGAAAATATGGGAAAGTGCATCAGTCTCGTTTGATCCCTGCGAGGGAACTGTTAAGCCCCCAGGGCCCAGTGTGTTGACTCATTCATTGTCTTCTCCAGATACTTAAAGGGAATGAGGAGCTGCTCACTGATCTTCTGGACACACCAAATTTCATAGATAACAAGTAAGTTTGTTATTGTATCCTAATCTGTCATTTGTAGAGGTGCCTAGAATGTTTTCAATCTCGGTCACGTTTGAAGCTTCTTGTGTTTAACATTGCTTGCTTATGGTCTGATAACGTGTGGGTGTGTGCGTGCCACCCAGTAAAGCGATAAACCGGGAGTATGAGGAGTATGTGCTGACTGTGGGGGACTTTGACGAGAGGGTGTTCCTGGGGGCGGATGCCGATGAGGAGATCGGGACACCCAGGAAGGCTGCACCAGAACCCCGGGCCTGCCAGCTGTCAGCCCGCATGCAGGTGGAGAGCAACCTGCAACAGCACTTTGAGAAGGTAGATACCTGAAGCCAGTTAAATTCCTAAACATATAGCTGAAAATCAACAGGGATGAGGCTCATTTATGGCACCATCTCCGCAAACTAACTGAACAGATGTTTTTTCCTGATTATTCATAAAATATAGATTTTTCTAATTAAATTGCCACATACTGCTAAAAAAATGCCCTCTGTCTTGTCTGTGTTCGCCACATCTTTGCTAATGTCATCTCGCTAAATAATGTTGTGAATAAAATGTGAAAGAGTGAGTCCACTCTCCCATTTTCAGTCACAAATCAAAATCCTGCCACTAGCGGGACACCTCGACAGCATCCGGTGAAATGGCAGAGCGCCAAATTACTATAAATATGAAACTTTCATGAAAGTGAAATACAACAAAATAAAGCTTAACTTGTTGTTAACCTCTTGATACTACCCTTCCCGGATCCGGGTGCGTAATCATCGCCTGAAACTAATTAGCATAACGCATCGGACATAAATATCCCTAGAAAATATTCCAATTCATGAAAATCACAAATTAAATATATTGAGACACAGCTTAGCCTTTTGTTAATCACCCTGTCATCTCAGATTTTCAAAATATGCTTTACAGCCAACGCTAGACAAGCATTTGTGTAAGTTTATCATAGCCTAGCATAGGATTATGCCCTGCTAGCAGCAGGCAACATTTTCACGAAAATAAGAAAAGCAATCAAATTAAATCATTTACCTATTAACTTCGGATGTTTTCACTCACGAAACTCCCAGTTAGATAGCAAATGTTCCCCTTTTCCAAAAATATTATTTTTGTAGGCGAAATAGCTCCCGTTTGTTCTTCACGTTTGGCTGAGAAATCGACTGGAAAATGCAGTCACTACAACGCCAAAATAGCTCCATAATAACAGAAACATGGCAAACGTTGTTTAGAATCAATCCTCAAGGTGTTTTTCACATATCTATTCGATAATATATCCACCGGGACAATTGGTTTCTCATTAGAAGTGATTGGAATAATGGCTACTTCTGTACTTTACGCAAGATTTTCTGCGGGAGCCATCATGTGACCACTTGCTCAATGTGGTCCCTTACGGCTATTCTTCAACATAAATGCGTAAAAAGACGTCACAATGCTGTAGACACCTTGGGGAATACGTAGAAAACGTAAGCTCATTCGTAGCCCATTCACAGCCATATAAGGAGTCATTGGCATGCAGCGCTTTCAAAATATGGGGCACTTCCTGACTGGATTTTTATCTGGGTTTCACCTGTAACATCAGTTCTGTTGCACTCACAGACAATATCTTTGCAGGTTTGGAAACGTTAGTGATTTCTATCCAAAGCTGTCAATTATATGCATAGTCGAGCATCTTGTCGTGACAAAATATAAAAAAAATTAAATACTGCCCCCAGAGTTTCAAGAGGTTAATCCAGCCGCCGTGTTAGATTTCAAAAATACTTTATGGCGAAAGCAAACCATGTGATTATCCGAAGACAGCGCCCAGCACACACACATGCATAACAAATAATTTTCAACCAGGGAGTTGTGACACGAAAGTCAGAAATAGCGATATAATATATGCGTTACCTTTGAAGATAATCTTCTTCTGTTGGCACTCCAAAAGGTCACAGTTACGTTACAAATGGTCCTTTTGTTCGATAAAGTCCTTCTTTATTTATATCCATAAAAACTCAGTTTAGCTGTCGCGCTTCAGTCAATATTCCACTCGGTTTCCCTCCTTCAAAATGCATACAAAATGAATCCCAAACTTTAACAATAAAATTATCCAAACAAGTCAATCAACGTTTATAATCAAACCTTAGGTACCCTAATACGCAAATAAACTATACAATTTAAGACGGAGAATCGTTATTGTCTTTACCAGATATAAACAAAAAGAATGCGCTCTCTCAGCCATGCGCTTGGAAACATTTGGAAACACTACAGCCAAAATGGGAGACACTTAAAAAAAATACAACTTCTACCTCATTTTTCCAAAAAACAGCCCGAAACTCTTTCTAAAGACTGTTGACATCTAGTGGAAGCCCTAGGAACTGCAATCGGGGACGATTTCACCCAATGAAATCAGTGGTATTTCTTTTTAATGGTTTGTCCTCTGGTTTTTGCTTCTGTTATACTCAGACATTATTCTAACAGTTGTAGAAATTCTAGAGTGATTTCTATCCAAATCTTCCAATTTTATATGCATATCCTAGCTTCTGGGCCTGAGTAGCAGGCAGTTTCCTTTGGGCACGCTTTTCATCCGGACGTCAAAATACCGCCCCCTATCCCAAACAAGTTTTAAGGGGCTTAAACAGAGATCCTGTGACTCCTGTGACTTTGATAGGAAATAAAACCTTTTTCTGTCGTGTGTGTGTCTGTGTGCAGAAGCGCACCCTGGCCCCCTCCACTCCTCTGACAGGCAGGCGTTACCTGAAGGAGAAGGAGCTACTGGTGACCCCTGTGTCCTCGGCCACGCAAAGCGTCAGCCGACTCCAGAGCATGGTCTCGGGCCTGCGTAGCGCCCCCAGCGAGGCCCTGATGCAGATATTCAAGTAAGCTCACATCCACTGCCTCAAATGTCCATTAGTGTATAGGGACATTTTCATGGACCCAGATCTGAGATGAAGCCTCTTCTTGGATTAAAAATGTCGAATCTATGGAGAATCTCCATTTGAAAGTGTATTTTAGTCCAGGACTGGGTTTATAACAAGGGTCGGGGAAACCGTCGCTACATGTTAAATAGTTTTGTCTAAACTAGGCATGTTAATCTGGTTTTGGGTCAATTACAATTCAGGAAGTAAACAAAAATGTAAATTTTCACATTGAAATGTAATTGCCCCTAACTGTGATTTGGTTGATAAATCAAGTCCCAGGGAGAGGAGAAACAGAGGCCAGAAACAGAGACTTGAATTGGAAGGTATGTGGTGTTTAACTGTTTTGGCCCTGTGACTTTTTCCACCTGTAGGTCATGTTCGCGGGACCCCATCGTAGCCATTCTGAGCAGAGTGAAAACCCTGGGCGAGACGTTCAAGCAACATTACACAAAGGACTCAGAGGAGCTGCCTGGATCACACATGGGTGAGATACCAGACACACATGCAGATGGAATACATTGAGCATGTAGAAATAGGGGTTAAATATGCTTGGAGACGGGGTACATCACAAATGTCAAAAAGTAAACATTGGTACACAAAGTGGACTTAGTACACAACTGCTCAAACACTCTTTTGCTATTTACCTTAAGTGTTCTGTCAAACATGCCTCAAAATTATGAGGTGTCTCCATCTACTGTGCATGTTCCGCTTTCTATGCATATTACTTCTACGTTTGATCAGGCAAAAAGCAGACACAAGACCACTATTGAATTAAGATAATGGGTCAATGAAAGCTTGCATGTTCTTCTTAATGCCATTTCTTGGCCCCTTCGTTCAGATTTTGCTGAGAACAGGATGAAGCTGGCTGAAATCCTCTATTACAAGATCCTTGAGAACGTCATGGCCCAAGAGACAAGGAGGCTACACGGCAAAGACATGGCTGTAAGTTACACCTGGGTCGTGTTCATTAGGGTACACAGTATATGAAATGACAACTGAAAAAGTGTTTATTGGACGAGTTCAGATAGTGCCTCTCTGTTTCAGACCGCTTTCTTCTGTTTCATGCTATGGCACACATCTGTGTAACTAACGCTTACAGATATGAAGAATAGCAAAGCTAATGTGTGATGGTGCATTGCATCAGACTGTTGGACATTCAGTGTGCCAATGACTGAACATTCTAGGTGCTGCTGGAGCAGGACATCTTCCACTGCTCTCTGATGGCCTGCTGTCTGGAGGTGGTGCTGTTTGCCTACAGCTCCCAGCGCACCTTCCCCTGGATCATCAGCATCTTCAAACTACGACCGTTCTACTTCTTCAAGGTAAGTGGCCCGCCGCCTAGCTGCACTCGCACGCAAACACTCAATCACAGTAGATTCTAATCAACCCCCCCTTTCTACTCTGCCGCTACTCTGTTATTATCTATCCATAGTCACTTTAACAAAAGTCCCTGCTCATCTGCGTGAACGTGCCTTAGGCATGCTGCAAGGAGGCATGAGAACTGCAGATGTGGCCAGGGCAATAAATTGCAATGTCTGTACTGTGAGACACCTAAGACAGAGCTACAGGGAGACAAGATGGACAGCTGATCGTCCTCGCAGTGGCAAATCACGTGTAACAACACCTGCACAGGATCGGTAGATCCGAACATCACACCTGCGGGGCAGGTACAGGATGGCAACAACAACTGCCCGAGTTAGACCAGGAACGCACAATCCCTCCATCAGTGCTCAGACTGTCCACAGGTCCCCACCAGACATCACCGGCAAGAACGTCGCCTATGAGCACAAACCCACTGTCGCTGGACCAGACAGGACTGGAAAAAAGACTAGCTGACGAGTCGCGCTTTTGTCTCACCAGGGGTGATGGTCGGATTTGCGTTCATCGTCGAAGGAATGAGCGTTACACCGAGGCCTGTACTCTGGAGCGGGATCGATTTGGAGGTGGAGGGTCCGTCATGGTCTGGGGCAGTGTGTCACAGCATCATCGGACTGAGCTTGTTGTCATTGCAGGAAATCTCATCACTGTACGTTACAGGGAAGACATCCTCCTCCCTCATGTGGTACCCTTCTTGCAGGCTTATCTGACATGACTCTTCAGCATGACAATGCCACCAGCCATACTGCTCGTTCTGTGTGTGATTTTCTGCAAGACAGGAATGTCAGTGTTCTGCCATGGCCAGCGAAGAGCCCGGATCTCAATCCCATTGAGCACGTCCAGCAGGTATATTTCACTGGTCGTCTCCAAAGCCAACACTTCCTTTGGCCGCCTTTCCTTCCAGTTCTCTGCTGCCAATGACTGGAACAAATTGCTAAAATCACTGAAGCTGGACACTTATCTCCCTCTCTAACTTTAAGCATCAGCTGTCAGAGCAACTTACCGATCACTGTACCTGTACACAGCCCATCTGTAAATAACACACTCAACTGTTAACTCAAAATGACACAACGACAAGGTTCCAGTTTAACAAATTTTACTATACCGTATGAACACCCTCACAGGTTGCCATTATTCTCAAGGCTAGGTCCACCAACCACCAGACTTCATGCGCATGCGTACTCTTGACTGAGTGATAGCCCCGCAATAACAGAAATATTGGGATACTTAAAACATTTAACTTAACAATAACTACCTCATCCCCATATTGTTATTTATCTTGCTCTTTTGCACCCCAGTATCTCTACTTGCACATCATCATCTGCACATCTATCATTCCAGTGTTAATATAAAATTCTAATTATTTCACCTCTATGGCCTATTTATTGCCTTACCTCCCTAATCTTCTACATTTGCACACACTGTACATATATTTTTCTATTGTGTTATTGACTGTACGTTTGTTTGTTTAACTGTTGTTTTTGTCGCTCTGCTTTATCTTGGCCAGGTCGCAGTTGTAAATGAGAACTTGTTCTCAACCGGCCTACCTGGTGAAATAAAAATGTCTACTGATACACACACACACTATCTGATGTCAAACTACGCTGAAAATGTGCACATGCAGGTAATTGAGGTGTTCATCCGCTCGGAAGAGGGCCTGTCCCGGGACATGGTGAAGCACCTGAACTCCATCGAAGAGCAGGTGCTGGAGTGCCGGGCCTGGACAGCCGACTCTGTGCTGTGGGAGGCCCTGGAGCAGGCTCACAACAAGGTCCCCACCGTGGAGGAGGTGAGCACCCAAGAAACACTACAACTACAATGCACAGCCCATGGGGGATCTACTGTACATCAGATTATTTTTATTTTTTTACTGTTGTGGTGAATAAGTTATAAGATGCATTAATTTAACTTTTGGAATGTGGTGAGCTAGATCCTGGCTCTGTCTTTAACTGACAAATAATTTCTGTGGTTAACTGTGCCTAGTGCATTTTGATTTGGCACTTAAACCCTACAAATTACAATAATGCAAGCCATATAATAGTAGAAGTGCGTGATCCAAGGTAACATGGACCAAATGGAATTCTCATAAGGCCAGGTGTCAGTTAACCATTTACAAATATATCTATTCTTAACTATTCCTAACTGATCTTCCTCCCCCTATCATATCCAGGTGAACTTCCCCAGTAGTTTTGACACGGGGAGCAGTAGTGCTGGTCCCTCCCACCTCCCTCTGGTGGCCCTTTCCCCCATCATCCACCCTCGCATCCGCGAGTTTAGGACGGGCCTGAGCAGCGCACGCAAAGGTAGGCCACTTTGAGGTGTTAGAGCCTCTCTCTCAATTAGTCTTTCCACGATTCCTCGCATTGTATCTCCTTTCCACCTCAACCGCATTGGAGGAGAAATTACAAGGACCTTATCAAATCTGCTTCAGAAAGAGGCAGGTAGAAGGGATGTGAGGAATTGAGAAAATCTAAATTGAGAAAGAGACAATATGTCAGCATTTCTTATTTTTCTCCTTTTGGTGTATGTCAGTATTTTATGTCAGTGTGTCCTCACTCAGCCACTAGAGGGAGGTTGTATCATAATCTTCGGGTTCACATGGAGTGGTGTGACTTTAATGTCCCTTTTGATAACAGTAGACTGTACATCCATATTGTCCTATAACAATATGGATGTACAATAACATGAAAGCTCTATTGAATTCTGTGCCCGTCTGTGTTACGATGAAATAAAGCCACGTAATTTTCTACTCAGGCTTATGCTAAGTTCCCCAGGAAAATGAATGCTATTTTAAGTCTAACAAACTGAACCTCTTTTCCTTTTCCCAGACATTCCTCCGTCGCCCTTATCCGTCCACGACCGTTACAGCTCCCCGGCGGCGGGCAGTGCCAAGCGGCGTCTGTTTGGGGACGACAGCAGCAGCCAGGCCCAGCAGTCTCCGTCCCTTGCCAAGAGGCTCATGTTCACACCCGGCGGGACGCTGAAGATCGACACTCCCACCATACTCAATATGACCACAGCCAACGGCCAGCAGCTCAGCATCCCACTGCAAGGTACACCTGCGATGATAACACTCATCGCACGCTGTGGTATTTATACACATTTTTGGTCAGTTAAATTAATGATTTATACGGATCAATCCATTTGAATTCAATCACTTTTTGATAGCACCCCTTTTGATTTGAACGGAACCTTCCATACATATTTACCCATTGTAGAAGTGCTCAGAAAGTTACTTTTTGGACCTGAATGCCAAAACATTTAACAGATAAAGGTGCTTAGAGTTGACCCATTTTGCATACCATGAGATATCCATGTCTTAATCACTGGAAAATATCAACATCATTTAAAAGCTTACAAACAGGGTTGTCAAACTATTTGATAACTTCTGGGGGGGAAATTATTTTTAATTAAAAAACATACCATTATCCTCAATTACTGTTGTAGTTTAGACCATATTTTACATCTAAGGTAGGGATTGGCAGCTAGTGTTGCTTTTTGTAGTCCCCCGGATCAAACGTTGTCAAGAGGGTGGCTTCTGAAATGTTTTGCTCACAATTTCACTTAGGGCCCCCAGACTGTTGGTATGGATGTAGGAACCGTCTATGACTACAGCCACCCTAGTCATAGACTGTTCTCTCTGCTACTGCACGGAAAGCGGTTCCGGATCGTAAAGTCTAGGTCTAAGAGGCTTTTAAACAGCTTCTACCCCCAAGCCATAAGACTCTTGAACATGTGGCTACCCATTTGCATTAATAATTTGCATTGCCCCCCTCTTACGCTGCTGCTTTTCTGTTTATTATCTATGCATAGTCACTTTAATAACTCTACCTACATGTACATATTACCTCAACTAACCGGTGCCCCCGCACATTGACTCTGTACTGGTACCCCCCTATATATAGCCTCACTATTGTTATTTTCTGCTGCTCTTTAATTATTAGTTTTTTCTTTAAAAAAAATCCTAACTGCATTGTTGGTTAAGAGCTTGTAAGTAAGCATTTCTCTGTTGTATTCTGTGCATGTGACAAATACCGTTTTATTTCAGGTATGCAGACCCGTGAGCCACTGCGGCCCCTCAGGATGAGTTCAGATTTTTGTGTGGCGCACATCCCTGATCGAAGGTTTTTGTGTTGTGCTAGCCATCGGTTGAGCCACAAAATGCTCTTGAATACAGGCTGGTTGTCAGGTTTTGGCTTATAAATGTACTTTTTAAATGGTACCACAAAGAGAATGTTGAGTTAAGTGGGAATATCTTTTTTTGGGGGGGGGGGCTTTATTATACTGTCAATCCTCCATAGGAAACCTATTGAAATGTAGATGATAGAATAGACATGACAATTTTAAGTTAGCAGTGGGTGGACCGGCAGCCATCTTTGTCGTTGTAATTAGAAGTAAAAAAATAAATTCAATTTTACATTTCAATGGTGTACCAGCTATATTGCAGTGTCTTAAAGGGATAGGTTCGTTAAATGAGTTATATTTATATGATAGAAATGACACCCATCCTGTATTCAAGACAAATTTGTCTCTCAACCGATGGTAGGCAAAACACAACCTCAGCTGATGTGAAATAGGGTCTATGCTACATTGTATTTTTTAAATATGGAGCCAATTAGATTTTAGCACTTATTTCCATGACTGATCAAAACAAATTTTTCTCATGGCTCTCTTTTCCCTCAGCAGCAGACATGGTGAGCAATATGTTTGGAACATTGACTCGCAATACATATAGAATCGTGAAAATCGTATCGGCACCTTAAGTATCGTGATTAATATCGGTCCCAGGCAATTCCCAGCCCTAATGCAAATATGGAAAACAAATGGCTGTTTCCTCATTTTTAGATAATTGACGGTAAGTTGAAAATGACTTTTTATTCAAGCAATTTTTTTTTCACCAGAATGTTTTGGACTCTAAAAAGTAACTTTCTGGCCACTTCTTCTACGTGAAAACATGTATGGAAAGATTTGTAAACCAAAAGGGGTGCTGTCAAAAAGAGATTGAATTAACACGTATTTACCCAGCAGTGGAAGAAGTACCCAATTGTCATACTTGAATAAAGTAAAGCTTTTAGAAAGTTACTCAAGTGAGTCACCCAGTAAAATACTACTTGAGTAAAAGTCTAAAAGTATTTGGTTTTAAGTATACTTAATTATCAAAAGGAAAAGTACAAATAATTTAAAATTCCTTATATTAAGTAAACCAGATGGTACCATTTTCTAGTTTTTTACTGAAAGCCAGGGACATAATCCAACACTCAGACGTAATTTATAAATGAAGCATGTGTGTTTAGTCAGTCCACCAGATCAGAGGCAGTAGGGATGACCAAAGATGTTCTCTTGATAAGCGCATGAATTTGACAGTTTTCCTGACCTACTAAGCATTCAAAGTGTAACGAGTACTTTTGGGTGTCAGGGAAAATGTATGGATTAAAAAGTACATTTATTTTCTTTAGGAATGTAGTGAAGCAAAAGTTAATTGTCAAAAATATAAATAGTGAAATACAGATACCCCAAAACTACTTAGTTAAGGAGTACTTTAAAGTATTTTAATTTAAGTACTTTAAACCACTGGATTTACCCATACCCATCTTGTGGCTGATGTTTATTTTTTAATTAAGGAGAATGCCTTTAAAAAGCGACAAACAAACCCTAAAGGATACCACTACGGTTCTAGAGGATAGTGGTGTCCTCAGATTTATTTTGTCCGTATCTTGTATAACAATCTCTGATAAATGGTCTGCAGACTTCGGCTAACAAATAAATTAATATAGAATGTATTAAGTTATTCTCGAAGATTGAGTAGCGAATAAAAATCATGATCAATTTGGTACCATCACACACGCAACTAGTTTTCCTGAATTTTCAGTCATCTATGGTTACTTTGGACATTTATAGTTTAACTATTTAGTATTAATATACACTGCTCAAAAAAATAAAGGGAACACTTAAACAACACAATGTAACTGCAAGTCAATCACACTTCTGTGAAATCAAACTGTCCACTTAGGAAGCAACACTGATTGACAATAAATTTCACATGCTGTTGTGCAAATGGAATAGGTGGAAATTATAGGCAATTAGCAAGACGCCCCCAATAAAGGAGTGGTTCTGCAGGTGGTGACCACAGACCACTTCTCAGTTCCTATGCTTCCTGGCTGATGTTTTGGTCACTTTTGAATGCTGGCGGTGCTTTCACTCTAGTGGTAGCATGAGACTGAGTCTACAACCCACACAAGTGGCTCAGGTAGTGCAGCTCATCCAGGATGGCACATCAATGCGAGCTGTGGCAAGAAGGTTTGCTGTGTCTGTCAGCGTAGTGTCCAGAGCATGGAGGCGCTACCAGGAGACAGGCCAGTACATCAGGAAACGTGGAGGAGGCCGTAGGAGGGCAACAACCCAGCAGCAGGACCGCTACCTCTGCCTTTGTGCAAGGAGGAGCAGGAGGAGCACTGCCAGAGCCCTGCAAAATGACCTCCAGCAGACCACAAATGTGCATGTGTCTGCTCAAACGGTCAGAAAACGACTCCAGGAGGGTGGTATGAGGGCCCGACGTCCACAGGTGGGGGTTGTGCTTACAGCCCAACACCGTGCAGGACGTTTGGCATTTGCCAGAGCACACCAAGATTGGCAAATTCGCCACTGGCGCCCTGTGCTCTTCACAGATGAAAGCAGGTTCACACTGAGCACATGTGACAGACGTGACAGAGTCTGGAGACGCCGTGGAGAACGTTCTGCTGCCTGCAACATCCTCCAGCATGACCGGTTTGGCGGTGGGTCATACATGGTGTGGGATGGCATTTCTTTGGGGGGCCGCACAGCCCTCCATGTGCTCGGCAGAGGTAGCCTGACTGCCATTAGGTACCGAGATGAGATCCTCAGACGGTTGGCCCTGGGTTCCTCCTAATGCAAGACAATGCTAGACCTCATGTGGCTGGAGTGTGTCAGCAGTTCCTGCATTAGGAAGGCATTGATGCTATGGACTGGCCCGCCCGTTCCCCAGACCTGAATCCAATTGAGCACATCTGGGACATCATGTCTCGCTCCATCCACCACAGACTGTCCAGGAGTTGGCGGTTGCTTTAGTCCAGGTCTGGGAGGAGATCCCTCAGGAGACCACATCACATCAGACCTCATCAGGATCATGCCCAGGCGTTGTAGGGAGGTCATACAGGAACGTGGAGGCCACAAACACTACTGAGCCCTCCATGGGTTGATTTCCATTGATCATTTTTGTGTGATTTTGTTGTCAGCACATTCAACTATATAAAGAAAAAAGTATTTAATAAGAATCATTCATTCAGATCTAGGATGTGTTATTTTAGTGTTCCCTTTATTTTTTGGAGCAGTGTGTGTGTGTGTGTGTATGTGTGTGTATATGTATGTATGTATGTATGTATGTATGTATGTATGTATGTATGTATGTATAGTATTCCTTTTCTATATCTGTGTCCATGAGTTTCTATTGGATAGACCATATAGTTCAAGAGAAAATTGCATTACAGACCCCTGTACACAAAAAGGCCACTAAATTCTGGTAGTTTACTGCTGAAATCAGTTTCCAGTAATATACCCTCCCTTTGCAACTTTATGCGTAACACACTTTTGGTAAATTTATTGATATGAACTTGTGCAACGCCTCCACAAGCCAATCGCGCCCCTTCGTTCTGAGTACAATGTGCCTATGTGATCCCCAGGTATAAAGAATGATCTGGGAGGCATCACGCTGATCCAGGTACAGACCAGAGGGGAGCCCGGCAGTCCCATTACAGCCCAGGTCCTCTTGACAGCCTCCCCCAGCCGGCCCATCCCGGCACCCCAGGCTCAGCCAGACCCCCAACAGAGCCGGCCCCGACGCACCGGCTCCTTGGCCCTCTTCTTCAGGAAGGTGAAAGAGGACACACAGGCTGCGTCACAAAGGCACCCTATTCCCTATATCAGTGGTTCGCAAACCTGTCCTTGGGTTCCCCCGGCCATTCCACGTATCTATCCCAGAGAACAGCACACAGTCATTATCCTCAGGGGGCCTTTATTTTTACATGCAACACAAATGATGAATAATGGTGTACGTAGTACTAGCCGCTACAAATAACTCAAATGTTTCACTCTTGGAGCGTTAAATCTTCAGCCAGCTGAGACACATTCCCGTTCGCCCGCCGCTCTCGCCCGCCCCCCCCCTTGCACTCGCTCTCGCTCTCTCTCTCGTCCCCCCTCGCTCTCTCTCTCGTCCCCCCTTGCTCTCTCTCTCGACCCCCTCGCTCTCTCTCTCGCCCCCCCTCGCTCTCTCTCTCGCCCCCCCCTCGCTCTCTCTCTCGCCCCCCCTCGCTCTCTCTCTCTCTCGCCCCCCCGCTCTCTCTCTCTCTCGCCCCCCTCGCGCTCGCTCTCTCTCGCCCCCCCTCGCGCTCGCTCTCTCTCGCCCGCGCACCCCCTTGCGCTTGCTCTCTCTCGCCCCCCCTCGCGCTCGCACCCCCTTGCGCTTGCTCTCTCTCGCCCCCCCTCTCTCTCGCCCCCCCTCTCTCTCGCCCCCCCTCGCGCTCGCTCGCGCTCGCTCTCTCTCTCGCCCCCCCTCGCGCTCGCTCGCGCTCGCTCTCTCTCTCGCCCCCCCTCGCGCTCGCTCGCGCTCGCTCTCTCTCTCGCCCCCCTCGCGCTCGCTCTCTCTCTCGCCCCCCTCGCGCTCGCTCTCTCTCCCCCCCCCCCGCGCCCGCTCGCTCTCTCCCCCCCTCGCGCTCGCTCTCTCTCTCCCCCCCTCGCGCTCGCTCTCTCTCTCGCCCCCCCTCGCGCTCGCTCTCTCTCTCTCGCCCCCCCTCGCGCTCTCTCTCTCTCGCGCTCGCTCTCTCTCTCTCGCTCGCTCTCTCGCCCCCCCTCGCGCTCGCTCTCCCCCCGCTCTCTCTCCCCCCCGCTCTCTCTCCCCCCGCTCTCTCTCGCCCCTCCCTCGCTCTCTCTCGCCCCTCCCTCGCTCTCTCTCGACCCCCCTTCGCTCTCTTTCTCGACCCCCCTTCGCTCTCTTTCTCGACCCCCCTTCGCTCTCTTTCTCGACCCCCCTTCGCTCTCTTTCTCGACCCCCCTTCGCTCTCTTTCTCGACCCCCCTTCGCGCTCTCTCGACCCCCCTCGCGCTCTCTCGACCCCCCCTCGCGCTCGCTCTCGACCCCCCTCGCGCTCTCTCTCGACCCCCCTCGCGCTCTCTCTCGACCCCCCCCTCGCGCTCTCTCTCGACCCCCCCCTCGCGCTCTCTCTCGACCCCCCCCTCGCGCTCTCTCTCGACCCCCCCCTCGCGCTCTCTCTCTCGCCCCCCCTCGCGCTCTCTCTCTCGCCCCCCCTCGCGCTCTCTCTCTCGCCCCCCCTCGCTCTCGCTCTCTCTCTCGCACTCGCTCTCTCTCTCTCACTCGCGCTCGCTCTCTCTCTCTCGCCCCCCCTCGCGCTCGCTCTCCCCCCTGCTCTCTCTCGCCCCTCCCTCGCTCTCTCTCGCCCCTCCCTCGCTCTCTCTCGCCCCCCCTTCGCTCTCTCTCGACCCCCCTTCGCTCTCTCTCGACCCCCCTTCGCTCTCTCTCGACCCCCCTTCGCTCTCTTTCTCGACTCCCCTTCGCTCTCTTTCTCGACCCCCCTTCGCTCTCTTTCTCGACCCCTCTTCGCTCTCTTTCTCGACCCCCCTCGCGCTCTCTCGACCCCCCTCGCGCTCTCTCGACCCCCCTCGCGCTCTCTCGACCCCCCTCGCGCTCTCTCGACCCCCCTCGCGCTCTCTCGACCCCCCTCGCGCTCTCTCGACCCCCCTCGCGCTCTCTCGACCCCCCTCGCGCTCTCTCTCGACCCCCCTCGCGCTCTCTCTCGACCCCCCTCGCGCTCTCTCTCGACCCCCCTCGCGCTCTCTCTCGACCCCCCTCGCGCTCTCTCTCGACCCCCCTCGCGCTCTCTCTCGACCCCCCTCGCGCTCTCTCTCGACCCCCCCCCGCGCTCTCTCGACCCCCCCGCGCTCTCTCTCGACCCCCCCTCGCGCTCTCTCTCGACCCCCCCTCGCGCTCTCTCTCGACCCCCCTCGCGCTCTCTCTCGACCCCCCTCGCGCTCTCTCTCGACCCCCCTCGCGCTCTCTCTCGACCCCCCTCGCTCGCGCTCTCTCTCGACCCCCCTCGCTCGCGCTCTCTCTCGACCCCCCCTCGCGCTCTCTCTCGACCCCCCTCACTCGCGCTCTCTCTCGACCCCCCTCACTCACGCTCTCTCGACCCCCCCCGCTCGCGCTCTCTCGCCCCCCCTCGCTCGCGCTCTCTCGCCCCCCCTCGCTCGCGCTCTCTCGCCCCCCCTCGCTCGCGCTCTCTCGCCCCCCCTCGCTCGCGCTCTCTCGCCCCCCCTCGCTCGCGCTCTCTCGCTCGCGCTCGCTCTCTCGCCCCCCCTCGCTCGCTCTCTCGTCCCCCTCGCTCGCTCGCTCTCTCGACCCCTCGCTCGCTCTCTCGCCCCCCTCGCTCGCTCTCTCGCCCCCCTCGCTCGCTCGCTCTCTCTCGTCCCCCCCGCGCTCGCTCTCTCTCGCTCGCTCTCTCTCTCGCCCCCTCTCGCGCTCGCTTTCGCTCGCTCTCTCTCTCGCCCGCGCTCGCTTTGCGCTCGCTTTCGCACTCTTTCCCCCCCTCGCTCTCTCTCGCTCGCTCTCTCTCTCGCCCCCCCTCGCTCGCTCGCCCCCCCTCGCTCGCTCGCTCTCTCGCCCCCCCTCGCTCGCTCGCTCGCTCGCCCCCCTCGCGCTCTCTCTCGACCCCCCTCGCGCTCTCTCTCGACCCCCCTCGCGCTCTCTCTCGCCCCCCCTCGCTCGCTCGCTCTCTCGCCCCCCTCGCTCGCTCTCTCGTCCCCCTCGCTCGCTCTCTCGCCCCCCTCGCTCGCTCTCTCGCCCCCCTCGCTCGCTCTCTCGCCCCCCCTCGCTCGCTCTCTCGCCCCCCTCGCTCGCTCTCTCTCGTCCCCCCCGCGCTCGCTCTCTCTCGCTCGCTCTCTCTCTCGCCCCCTCTCGCGCTCGCTTTCGCTCGCTCTCTCTCTCGCCCGCGCTCGCTTTGCGCTCGCTTTCGCACTCTTTCCCCCCCTCGCTCTCTCTCTCTCGCCCCCCCTCGCTCGCTCGCCCCCCCTCGCTCGCTCGCCCCCCCTCGCTCGCTCGCCCCCCCTCGCTCGCTCGCCCCCCTCGCTCGCTCGCCCCCCCTCGCTCGCTCGCCCCCCTCGCGCTCTCTCTCGACCCCCCTCGCGCTCTCTCTCGACCCCCCTCGCGCTCTCTCTCGACCCCCCTCGCGCTCTCTCTCGACCCCCCTCGCGCTCTCTCTCGACCCCCCTCGCGCTCTCTCTCGACCCCCCTCGCGCTCTCTCTCGACCCCCCTCGCGCTCTCTCTCGACCCCCCTCGCGCTCTCTCTCGACCCCCCTCGCGCTCTCTCTCGACCCCCCTCGCGCTCTCTCTCGACCCCCCTCGCTCGCGCTCTCTCTCGACCCCCCTCGCTCGCGCTCTCTCTCGACCCCCCCTCGCTCGCGCTCTCTCGACCCCCCCTCGCTCGCGCTCTCTCGACCCCCCCTCGCTCGCGCTCTCTCGACCCCCCCTCGCTCGCGCTCTCTCGACCCCCCCTCGCTCGCGCTCTCTCGACCCCCCCTCGCTCGCGCTCTCTCGACCCCCCCCCTCGCTCGCGCTCTCTCGACCCCCCCTCGCTCGCGCTCTCTCGACCCCCCCTCGCTCGCGCTCTCTCGCCCCCCCTCGCTCGCTCGCTCTCTCGCCCCCCTCGCTCGCTCTCTCGCCCCCCTCGCTCGCTCTCTCGCCCCCCTCGCTCGCTCTCTCGTCCCCCTCGCTCGCTCTCTCGCCCCCCTCGCTCGCTCTCTCGCCCCCCCTCGCTCGCTCTCTCGCCCCCCCTCGCTCGCTCTCTCGCCCCCCCTCGCTCGCCCCCCCCTCGCTCGCTCGCCCCCCTCGCTCGCTCTCTCGCCCCCCCTCGCTCGCTCTCTCGCCCCCCCTCGCTCGCTCTCTCGCCCCCCCTCGCTCGCTCTCTCGCCCCCCCTCGCTCGCTCTCTCGCCCCCCCTCGCTCGCTCTCGCCCCCCCTCGCTCGCTCTCTCTCGTCCCCCCCGCGCTCGCTCTCTCTCGCTCGCTCTCTCTCTCGCCCCCTCTCGCGCTCGCTTTCGCACTCTTTCCCTTGCTCTCGCCCCCCCTCTTTCTCACCGCCCCCCCCCTCTTTCTCTCTCGCCCCCTCGCTCTCTCTCACCCCCCCTCGCTCTCTCTTTCGCGCACTCTTTCCCTCGCTCTCGCCCTCCCCTCTCTCATCCCCCCTCTCTCGCCCCCTCGCGCTTGCTCTCTCTCTCGCCCCCCTCTTTCTCGTCCCCCTCTCTCGCCCTGCCTCGCACTCGCTCTCTCTCTCGCCCTCTCTCGTGCTCCCTTTCGCACACTTTCCCTCGCGCTCTCTCGCCCTCGTGCTCTCTCGCTCTTGCCCCCCCTCGCTCGTGCTCACTCTCTCGCCCCCCCCCCCGTGCTCTCTGTAGGTGTACCACCTGGCCAGTGTGCGGCTGAGAGATCTGTGCGTTAGGCTGGACATCTCGGCAGAGCTGCGGGGCAAGATCTGGACTTGCTTTGAGCACTCCATCGTCCAGTGTCCGGAGCTGATGAAGGACAGACACCTGGACCAGCTCCTCCTTTGCTCCATCTACATCATCTCTAAGGTACTAAAGCACTGAGAAGAAAGATTTGCTTATTTTTGTTGTTTTACCATCTTCAGTTGAATGCATTGATTAAGCCTCTTGAGATCAACTGCTAAATGGCTTTCTACGTGGCTGTGTTTCTGGATTCACTGAATGAGTTGAGCGATGTTCTGTTGGTCTTGAACCTAGGGATTGACACATTGATAATGACTTGATTATTTCTGTGTCATGCAGGGCACCTAGTACTTAGTATGGTACTTTCTTGTTTTTATTTCTTATGTGCACCATAATAAAATTATTTATTAATCTTTCTTTTTCAATTCACAGGAAAATTGGTTATACTTACGTTCCACATTAAAACACAGAATACCCTTTCTATTCAAATTTGACAAATGCATTCCCTTGTTTCTTAATGTAGAATATCTAATACTTTTCTGCACCATCAAGAAATCTGACTGAAAACATTTGTAATGCTCTTTGGATTCATTATTTTATTGAAGAACTGCAGGTGTTTGCGGGTTTAAAACACTTTTGAATACAGTGGATTTTGGTGGTTCTGTAAACAATACTACTGCCTCCTAGTAGTACAGCCTCTTTTTGGAACCCTCGCTAATCCAAGGTAGAGGTCATCTTTTGGGCAACGGTTGGTCTAGCAGTCACCACCAATGCCGACAGCACATGTCTCTTCTCGAATCTCAGCCCCACTACTCTTCCCATCTGTCCGTTGAATCAAACATACAAAAGAGTGATAATTTCCAGACCGTCCCGGGTCCCTTGGTGCATCGCACCATGGATCGCTTGACGTAGCCGGCGGCTAGGTCAGTGCCCTTGAGAGTGCCCCTGTCTGGAGCTCTTAGAGGACTGTTTGGCACAGATCTCGCCGTGTTTTCTAGGCTGTAATAACTTTACCTCAGGAGGAATCTGCTAGATTGTCTTGTTAAAACTGGTGTTTTATGTTCCCTAGTCACCAGAATGTTTAAACGGAATGTATTGATTAGTTGTGACATGGCTGGCTCAGACATGGCATAGAATGGCATTTTAATTCTGTGGGTGCACATGCTTATGTAGTTGTTCTAATGGACAAACTGCCCAAAATGGTGAATAATGGGACCTACCTGTGTTGATCTGCTTGCCCTCATCTCATATTTAAACATAGATGCAGTACAGGAGTCATTGGAATGGTGCACATTTAACAAATCTGATCTAACGGCATGGATATTGGATCATTGTTACTCTAACTTCCGCGACGCATATAAGGCCCTGCCCCGCCCCCCTTTCGGAAAAGCTGACCACGACTCCATTTTGTTGATCCCTGCCTACAGACAGAAACTAAAACAAGAGGCTCCCACGCTGAGGTCTGTCCAACGCTGGTCCGACCAAGCTGACTCCACACTCCAAGACTGCTTCCATCACGTGGACTGGGAGATGTTTCGTATTGCGTCAGATAACAACATTGACGAATACACTGATTCGGTGTGCGAGTTCATTAGAACGTGCGTTGAAGATGTCGTTCCCATAGCAACGATTAAAACATTCCCTAACCAGAAACCGTGGATTGATGGCAGCATTCGTGTGAAACTGAAAGCGCGAACCACTGCTTTTAATCAGGGCAAGGTGTCTGGTAACATGACCGAATACAAACAGTGCAGCTATTCCCTCCGCAAGGCTATCAAACAAGCTAAGCGCCAGTACAGAGACAAAGTAGAATCTCAATTCAACGGCTCAGACACAAGAGGAATGTGGCAGGGTCTACAGTCAATCACGGACTACAGGAAGAAATCCAGCCCAGTCACGGACCAGGATGTCTTGCTCCCAGGCAGACTAAATAACTTTTTTGCCCGCTTTGAGGACAATACAGTGCCACTGACACGGCCTGCAACAAAAACATGCGGTCTCTCCTTCACTGCAGCCGAGGTGAGTAAGACATTTAAACGTGTTAACCCTCGCAAGGCTGCAGGCCCAGACGGCATCCCCAGCCGCGCCCTCAGAGCATGCGCAGACCAGCTGGCCGGTGTGTTTAAGGACATATTCAATCAATCCCTATACCAGTCTGCTGTTCCCACATGCTTCAAGAGGGCCACCATTGTTCCTGTTCCCAAGAAAGCTAAGGTAACTGAGCTAAACGACTACCGCCCGTAGCACTCACATCCGTCATCATGAAGTGCTTTGAGAGACTAGTCAAGGACCATATCACCTCCACCCTACCTGACACCCTAGACCCACTCCAATTTGCTTACCGCCCAAATAGGTCCACAGACGATGCAATCTCAACCACACTGCACACTGCCCTAACCCATCTGGACAAGAGGAATACCTATGTGAGAATGCTGTTCATCGACCACAGCTCGGCATTCAACACCATAGTACCCTCCAAGCTCGTCATCAAGCTCGAGACCCTGTGTCTCGACCCCGCCCTGTGCAACTGGGTACTGGACTTCCTGACGGGCCGCCCCCAGGTGGTGAAGGTAGGCAACAACATCTCCTCCCCGCTGATCCTCAACACTGGGGCCCCACAAGGGTGCGTTCTGAGCCCTCTCCTGTACTCCCTGTTCACCCACGA
The DNA here is from genome assembly GCF_045791955.1 of Oncorhynchus clarkii lewisi. Lineage (NCBI taxonomy): Eukaryota > Metazoa > Chordata > Actinopteri > Salmoniformes > Salmonidae > Oncorhynchus > Oncorhynchus clarkii. The sequence continues at coordinate 31,242,957 of NC_092163.1, read as the reverse complement.
CTGCGTGGCCACGCACGCCTCCAACTCAATCATCAAGTTTGCGGACGACACAACAGTGGTAGGCTTGATTACCAACAACGACGAGACGGCCTACAGGGAGGAGGTGAGGGCCCTCGGAGTGTGGTGTCAGGAAAATAACCTCACACTCAACGTCAACAAAACTAAGGAGATGATTGTGGACTTCAGGAAACAGCAGAGGGAACACCCCCCTATCCACATCGATGGAACAGTAGTGGAGAGGGTAGCAAGTTTTAAGTTCCTCGGCATACACATCACAGACAAACTGAATTGGTCCACTCACACAGACAGCATCGTGAAGAAGGCGCAGCAGCGCCTCTTCAACCTCAGGAGGCTGAAGAAATTCGGCTTGTCACCAAAAGCACTCACAAACTTCTACAGATGCACAATCGAGAGCATCCTGGCGGGCTGTATCACCGCCTGGTATGGCAACTGCACCGCCCTCAACCGTAAGGCTCTCCAGAGGGTAGTAGGGTCTGCACAACGCATCACCGGGGGCAAACTACCTGCCCTCCAGGACACCTACACCACCCGATGTCACAGGAAGGCCATAAAGATCATCAAGGACATCAACCACCCGAGCCACTGCCTGTTCACCCCACTATCATCCAGAAGGCGAGGTCAGTACAGGTGCATCAAAGCTGGGACCGAGAGACTGAAAAACAGCTTCTATCTCAAGGCCATCAGACTGTTAAACAGCCACCACTAACACTGAGTGGCTGCTGCCAACACACTGACACTGACTCAACTCCAGCCACTTTAATAATGGGAATTGATGGGAAATGATGTAAATATATCACTAGCCACTTTAAACAATGCTACCTTATATAATGTTACTTACCCTACATTATTCATCTCATATGCATACGTATATACTGTACTCTATATCATCGACTGTATCCTTATGTAATACATGTATCACTAGCCACTTTAAACTATGCCACTTTGTTTACATACTCATCTCATTTGTACATACTGTACTCGATACCATCTACTGTATCTTGCCTATGCTGCTCTGTACCATCACTCATTCATATATCCTTATGTACATATTCTTTATCCCCTTACACTGTGTACAAGACAGTAGTTTTGGAATTGTTAGTTAGATTACTTGTTATTACTGCATTGTCGGAACTAGAAGCACAAGCATTTCGCTACACTCGCATTAACATCTGCTAACCATGTGTATGTGACAAATACAATTTGATTGATTGATGATTGATTGATTGGATATTGTGGTTACTTAAGTCCGATTTTGATATTTGGCTGTTTTCACTTCATAACATGTGGAAGTTGTCCCGTTTCAATTTTAGAAGTGACTGCTAAATGCTAACTCCCATTCTTATAAGCTGGTTAGCATAGCTCGCATACTGAATTCGGTGGTGGTAGTCAGTTGTTGTTTTTAACTGCAATGCAGTTGATTGGTAACGATGACATGAACACGTGTTGGGGTTGGCATCCATACAAAAAGCATTATACTGTGGTTTGAGAAATATATCTTTTTTTGCCTCAACAGTTTGAAATGCACAAACAATAGTGTGAATGTAGGTAGATTTTGCCAGGGGGCAATGAGGAGACTGGATCTTAACCCATGGCCCTTTCCCCCCCACGTGTTTCCATGGTAACACCATTGTTTTGGTCGAGTTCGATTGACCGCATCTATGGCACATTTCTCTACCGCATCTATGGCACATTTCCTCGAGGGGAAACTGTAATCTGACAATTGACTCAATAATACAATGTATGTGTCCATCCTACTGCGATAAATGCCATACTCCGGATGGCCCATATCATAAAGAAGCCTCCTTAATCACCTTATCTTATTGACTCAATGTTACCTTCAGCAGAATTGACTCATTTTCACTGTAGAATATTATTCTGACTGCATATTCAGCATATAAATCCTCCCAATATTCGATAGCTATTTTCATTTTTTTTTTTTCACATCTGTTTCTGATCTCTAGGTGTCCGTCCTTCAATAGATAATCAAATAGTAATCTTAAAACAATTATGTGTTAGGGTAGTAGAACCCACAGATTTTTGTTTTGTTTTTGGTTTAAAAAAAAGCTGTACCCAGAGGAAGAAGGCCATGTCTTGCCGGTCCCTGGCACAAACACGTTTTACTGCTGTCATACAGACATTCAACCGTGTTTTTTCTTACCTGAGTGATTGTTGCTTGGATTCTTATTAATAGTGTACATATGAATGTTGTAGATTACGAAAGAAGGCCACACATTCCAGGACATCATGAAATGTTACCGCAGTCAACCACAAGCCAGCAGTCATGTAAGTGACCCCACATGCCAGGTTTTTCTGAATTTATTTCAAGATCTTCTCAAACACTTCTGCAGAGGGAGGTGTGCATAGTCAGAAAACCGATTTTAATATAGACCACTAATATTATATTACATGTATAGAATTTGTGCCTGCCGTGAAGTCAAAAAATAATTTGAGTGACGTGTTCCTTATGGCTCTTGTTTATGCTCACTCCACAGGTCTACCGCAGTGTCCTCATCCGACCCAGCAGCACCAGAGAACAGCCCTCAGACGAGAACATGGAAGTGGACCCCTCTGGTGGAACATGTAAGACAGCACACCCCCAAATAGCCTTTCTATCTGCAGCTGTCCACTACTGGAGTATAGCCAGGTGGTTCAGAGTTATTTTCGCCCCACTAAAAGATACCTCCGCCCTGAGAAAGACTCTGGAAATGAATCCCACTGTATGTAACCTGAATGAATGTCCAGCTGTTTAAAAATGTTGGTTTCATATGGTTTGTTTCTAGCACAGAAATTATGAGAAAAAAAATATATTATTTTTAAATTATATATCAAAAAATTATATTGATACTGTAAGCATATTTTGAAGATAAATACGCAACGCAGAGGACGAAAGGTCAATGGAAAGTGTTTTTTTCTTCTGTAATATCAATGGGTCAGAGACATGGGAGGAATTTCAGTCTGGGACTCATAGCTACATGACAAGTTCTCATTGGTCCAAATTGTTTATACATTGAACCTGAAATAGGATACTTGTTATCTGGCCATTGGCCCAGTTTTATTGCAAGGAATTATAGTTAGTCAACCACAGGCTAGGGCTGGGTTATAACACTACATCCTGTCCCTTTGTTCTGTGGAGAGAATCACTGAGGACAGGGAAGAAATTACCACCTACTTCCAAGCATGATTTGTCCTCTTTGAGTAAACCTGGTTTCCTCCCCCTGATTTGCTTTGGGGTCTGTGTTATTGAAGAATAACATCAACTGCTAACATAACGATAGGCAGACTCTTTGGTGATATGAGTATCCATTACTGAACAATGCATCCACCAGCCTTAATTTCAGCTGCTGAGAAAGCCGACCAGAGCAGCAGAGAGGAGGATCTCGCCCAAGGCGAGGAGCGCGGCGACCTCATCCAGTTCTACAACTCTGTCTATGTGCTGAAGATTAAGGGCTTTGCCCTCCGATACGCCGCCCCCAGCATGGACAACAGGGTATGGTATGAGGTCTGATACCAACAGGCTCGGGAGACCATTTCTATCTACACGCGATCTGAACTGGTCTGATCACCTGCACTGACTCTCCACACCATGGCACACATGCACTCACACACACATACATTCATGCTACACACATACATTCATGCTACACACAAATCACAACTGCCGATAGCAGACTCTTCTCTACTATTGCTAATACTGCACAATTTAAACAATTGCCCTCTAATCCCCCCCTTCCCTGATACTCTGTGTAAATATTTTACTATAAATTGTGCTTTCTTATATTCTACTGTGCCATTTACTTTCTGTTCATGTTATTTCTTATTGTTGCATTGTCGAAGGAACCTGCATGTTAGCATTTCGTTGGACAGTATATACTAATTCAACTTTAATCATGGGTATACTTCTGTCCTGAGCTAGTTGTCTGTAGTTAGTTGTTTTGTTCCCTCTTGTCTTCCAGATGGAGGCCCCTCCTTTGTCCCCGTTCCCCTCGATGAGAGCCCAGCCCCTGTCCCCCCGCCGCATCTCTCAGAGACACTCGATCTACGTGTCCCCACACAAGAACGGCTCCTGTCTCACCCCGAACTCTGCCTACACCTACAAGATCAACGGCAGCCCCTCCAAAGTATGTCCCCACCCTTATGCATGTATGTGTTTGTATTTTGAAGAGGCAGTACAGAAGTTTAGATGCACATTTTTTACATCAAATTGTGTTGTCTGTATGGTTCATATACACATGCTTTAACATAAATCAATGTATTAACTCATGAATCAACATGATCCATAGTTTAAGGCAATATGTTTTGCACATAAGTGTGGGGAGGTGTGGTCCTTTCTTTCCAATGAGGTAATTTATGGACAATATTTCAGTCCATTTACCTTGATGTTTGTCAAACCTCTCCTCAGGGAGCCCCAGGCGTTTCACAATTTTGCTGAACTAGCACACCTGATTGAAGTAGTCAAGGGCTTGATGATTAGTTGATCAGGCCTGGCGTGTTATCTCTGGAATAATTCAAATATATTTGATGGCCAGGTGTACGCTAGGAGAGGCAGATTTATTTATTTAACTAGGCAAGTCAGTTAAATAACAAATTTATTATTTACACTGACTGCCAAACCTGGATGAGGCTGGGCCAATTTTTCGCTGCCTTATGGGACTCCCAATCACAGCCGGATGTGTTACAGCCTGGATTCGAACCAGGGACTGTAGTGACACCTCTTGCACTGAGATGCAGTGCCTTAGACTGCTGCGCCACTCAGGATTTAGGGGACCCCTTTTGGCTCAGGTTCCTTTACTTCCTGTCTGTATGTTAATGTTAGCTCACCTGTGCTTTACCCCCTCCTTCCGCAGGAACTGACTGACATCAACCGGATGATCCGCCAGGGAGGGGTGAGCAGGAAAAGGGCCTTTTCCATGGAGGGCGACTACTTGGGCGAGTCCCCCACCAAACGGGTGTGTCCCGAGAGCGAGGATGTGCTGCTCAAACGGCTGCAGGACGTGGTCAGCGAGAGAGCCCACCACTGAGAACCCCACCCTGAAACTCAATCTCCTTTTAAGAACCCCACATTCCAGTGCCAACAACTCATTCATGTCTTCTGCAAGTGCTTACCCTACTTACAGCATGAGTATATATTTTTCTGGTCAACATTTCTTTGTTTTCAGATGTGATTTCAACGTGATGAACCAAAACCTGCGTTGCTTTTAAATTGTCCATGGACTTCAAGACTGTGACCAAAATAGGCTTTTGCTGCTGAATTTGTCTATCATAAATTATCCTTTGGCCCTCTATTGCATTGTAAAGTATGCAGGCGGTATCGTAGCAGTAAGGGCTAGTCTCTATATGAAATATGGCAGTTGACTTTTTTTCCCCTTCATGCTGCTAATTAAGGCAGCATTTGTGTAGTATCTACACTTTTTATTTGGTCTTATTTTAAGGGAAATTTCTGAGTTATGATTAGTGGTGCTATTTTTGATAAAATATAAATTTGTTTTTAATCTTAACTCAACCGCAACATCTTACAGTAAATCTAAACATCAACTCCATACCAACATGTCTGGTATTGCACAATTACTTGCTTGATCCTTGATGTAGTAGGTGCTCAAATTTGATGGGTTTCTTATCAGGAGTTGAAAATCCAAGTGTTACAACAACCGCATTTAGTAATTGAGCATCATTATGTCATACATTGTATTTGGAAAGTATTTAGACCCCTTTACTTTTTCCTTATTTTGTTATTATTCTTAAATGTATATTTTCCTCATCAATCTACACACCATACCCCATAATTACAAAGCAAAAACAGGTTCTTAGAAATGTTTGCAAATGTATTAAAAAATAAACACTATCACATTTAAATAAGTATTCAGACCCTTTTACTCAGTACTTTGTTGAAGCACCTTTTGCAGCGATTACAACCTCGACTCTTCTTGGGTATGACGCTACAAGCTTGGCACACCTGTATTTGGGTAGTTTCTCCCATTCTCTGTAGATCCTCTCAAGCAAGCTCTGTCAGGTTGGATGGGGAGCGTCGCTGCACAGCTATTTTCAGGTCTCTCCAGAGATGTTTGATTGGTTTCTAGTCCGGGCTCTGGCTGGACCACTCAAGGGCACCCATAGACTTGTCCCGAAGCCATTCCTGCGTTGTCTTGGCTGTGTACTTAGGGTCGTTATCCTGTTGGAAGGTGAACCTTTGCCCCAGTCTGATGTCCTGAGGGCCCTGGAGCAGGTTATCATCAAGGATCTCTCTATATTTTGTTCCGTTCATCTTTCCCTCGATCCTGACTTCTCCCAGTCCATGCCGCTGAAGAACAGCCCCACAGCATGATGCTGCCACCACCATGCTTCGACCTAGGGATGGTGCCAGATTTCCTCCAGATGTGACGCTTGGCATTCAGGCCAAAGAGTTCAATCTTGGTTTCATCAGACCAGAGCATCTTGTTTCTCATGGTCTGAGAGTCCTTTAGGTGCCTTTTTAGCTAACCTCGAGCAGGCTGTTGTGCCTTTTACTAAGGAGTGACTTCCGTCTGGCCATTCTACCATAAAGACCTGATTGGTGGAATGCTGCAGAGATGGTTGTCCTTCTGGAAGGTTCTCCCATCTCCACAGGGAAACTCTGGAGCCCTGTCAGAGTAACTATCGGGTTATTGGTCACTTCCCTGACCAAAGCCCTTCTCCCCCTATTGGTCAGTTTGGCTGGGCAGTTGCCATCTAGTCTTGAAGTCTTGGTGGTTCCAACCTTCTTCCATTTAAGAATGATGGAGGCCACTGTGTTCCCGAGGACCTTCAATGCTGCAGACATTTTTTGGTGCCCATCTCCAGATCTGTGCCCTTACTCAATCCTGTTGAGGAGCTCTATGGACAATTCCTTCGACCTCATGGCTTGGTTTTTGCTCTGACATGCACTGTCAACTGTGGTACCTTCATATAGACAGGTGTGTGCCTTTCCAAATCAATTTACCACAGGTGGACTCCAGTCAAGTTGTAGAAACATCAAGGATGATCAATGGAAACAGGATGCACCTGAGCCCAATTTCGAGTGTCATACCGAAGGGACTGAATACTTGTGTAAATAAGGTATGTTTATTTTTTATACATTTGCACAAAAAATGCAAAACCCGTTTTGGCTTTGTCGTGGAGTATTGTGTAGATAAAAAAAATAAAAAAAATCATCCATTTTAGATTAAGGCTGTAACAATGTGGAAAAAGTCAATGAGTCTGAATACACCATACATGTGCCCGCATTGTCTTCTGTGTTAAATATTATGTTGGAGTAATCTTTTTTAATGATGTGACACTGTCAAACTACATCAGTGTTTTATGAAATTAGTGTTTTACTGGTGATGATGATTGGTCACATATTAATGATCTTTTCCTAACTTGTATTAGCACTGTTGTACAATAAAACGTTGATATCCGTTTCCTTTTTATTTTCACCAAAAGGCTCCGAGCCAAATGTACGTTCATGATTACATTGTCAATAGATAATACATCTGCTTATTCTCATGTCCTCAGAATATTTATTAGGCTATTATGCTCGTATAACTGACCGTGCCTTGGCAAGTTGGATGTCCTCATAGGATGGTATAACTCATCACAAAATATTTTGTGAAGCGATTGTATCACTGTCGTAGTCTTTGGCAAGTAAAAAATAGATTAACACAATCAACTGATCACAGAATCTACTACATTGCAACAAGTCCTTTTAGATTTTGCTCCATGCCACATTGTAGAAGTATTTTGAAGTACTACTATGTATCATGTTCCTGCATTGTGCATACAGTACCAGTCAAAAGTTTGGACACCTACTCATTCCAGAGTTTATTTGTACTGTATTCTACTTCGTAGAATGATAGTGAAGACAAACTATGAAATATCACATATGGTATCATGCCATTAACAAAAGTGTTAAACAAATCAAAATATATTTGAGATTCTTCAAACTGGCCACAGCTTTGTACACTCTTTGCATTTGCAAGCTTTGCATTCTGTCAACCGGCTTCATGAGAGAGTCACCTGGAATGCATTTGTTAAAAGTTCATTTGTGGAATTTCCTTCCTTAATGCAGTTGAGCCAATCAGTTGTGTTGTGACAAGGTAGGGGTGGTATACAGAAGATAGCCCTATTTTGTAAAAGACCAAGTCCATATTATGGCAAGAACAGCTCAAATAAGCAAAGAGAAATGGCAGTCCATTACTTTAAGATATGGTCAGTCAATACGGTCAAACTTTGAAAGTTTCTTCAAGTGCAGTTGCAAAAACCATCAAGCGCTATGATGAAACTGGCTCTCATGAGGACTGCCACAGGAAAGAAATACCCAGAGCTACTGCTAAGTAATGGCTGGTTCCACCCCTCCCATGCAGACCAAGGGGCATCATAAGCCACTGGGTTCATATTGTGATTATCTGCACCTGGTGTTGTTTTAATTCCCACCCAGCTTAGTCTCCCAGATGCAAGGATGATTTTGAGACAATGAGGGATTGTTCTACTCCAAAGCTATCCCTATCTCGGTTACACCCACCCCATCTTGTCAGCTCAAGCCCCACAGACACATGAAAGAGTACTCATCAAACCTTATTTAACGTATAAACAGTATAACATAATCTTGTAATTTTGCCCTCACATTCCCCCATTTTGAGAATTTTCTCAAGAATTACAAGGTTTAAAAAGACTACAATATCGTAAAACAATTATCTGCAATCTAAGTCAGAGTACTAAGAGTACTAATGAGCATATCTTGTTTGACAAATCCAGGTAGTGACTCATGGTTTAAGTAAGATTTCTTATATTTAGTGCCTAATGATACAGGACAAACATCATGATCCCACTATTTATAAGGCTATGGATATGTGCCATTAGCACAAACCTGCTATAGTTCCTGAGTATTATCATTATCATCACAAATTCAATTTGGCAATGGATAGAAATTAGGATCACTTTCACTCAGAGTTCACCCTCTCCATTCACAAGGGAATGCTGAGAATAGTATCAATCTCTTTGGTACACAACTTCTTTACACAGGTCACAATCAGCTTAACAACAATCCAAACAATCAATACATTAATTGTTTGTCACTCATATAGTTAACATGCTAAAAACTTTCTCAAATCAGTCAGTTTTAAAAATCATTCAGTTTACAAATCATAACCCATCAAAACCCAATTAATTATCCAACCCAATTTAGATTGATATTCTTCAGTGATTATATCACTCAAAATTAAAACCCTCAATGTAACACACATTAATACTGGCAGAAGGTACATTTATATTAAACTTGTTGGGGATAGGGGGCAGTATTTTCACTTTGGATGAATTGCGTGCCCGTAGTGAACTGCATCCTACTCTGTCCTAGATTGCTAATATATGCATATTATTATTACTATTGGATAGAAAACACTGAAGTTTCTAAAACTGTTTGAATTATGTCTGTGAGTATAACAGAACTCATAGGGCAGGCAATCTTCCAAACAGGAAGTGAAATTCTGAATGCGGGTCTAATTTTAAGTCATCACCTCTTCACTTCCAAACAAGGTATGGATCTGTTAGCACTTCCTACGCCTTCCACTAGATGTCCTCATTCAGTAGAATGTGGAATGGAGCCTCTGGTGTGAACTTTGACCGAATGGGAGGGGAAATAGTCACTGTCTTAGCAGAATGCAATTTCCCTGTGGCGCATTTGTCTGTGGGTGCCACCGTCGTTCCATTTGGCTGCAGATGAAAACTTATGATCCGGTTGGAACGTTATTGGATATATATGAAAATAATATCCTGAAGATTGAATCTCTACTTAGTTTGACCAATTTATTCGACCTGGAATATATATTTTTGAAGTTTTCGTCCGAGTTCTCGTGGACAAACGTCAGCTTTTGGGCACGTGAGCTGAAAGTGCTAGCAAATGCAGCTAATTGGACACTAGTATTGGACATTATGGAACAAAACAACGATTTATTGTGGAACTAGGACTCCTTGCACTGCATTCTGATGAAAGATCATCAAAGGTAAGGGAATATTTATGATGTAATTTCGTATTTCTGTTGACTCCAAACATGGCGGAGAAATATATTTACGTCTGAGCGCTGTCTCAGATTATTGCATGGTAGGCTTTTTTTTGTAACGTTTAAAAAAAATCTGACACAGCGGTTGCATTAAGAACCAGTGTATCTTTAATGATATGTAGAACATGTATCTTTAGTCAAAGTTTATGATGAGTATTTCTGTTATCTGGCGTAGCTTTCTATAATTCCTCCGGATATTTTGGAGGCATTTCTGAACATGGCGTCAATGTAAACCGAGATTTATGGATATAAAATGCATATTATCGAACAAAACATAAATGTATTATGTAACATGTCATATGAGTGTCATCTGATGAAGATTTTCAAAAGGTTAGTGATTCATTTAATCTCTAATCCTGCTTTTGTGACTATCCTTGGCTGGGAAAAATGGCTGTTTTTTTTTATTCGGTGGTGGTCTAACAAATATATGTTGTGTTTTCGCTGTAAAACATTTTAAAAATCGGACATGATGGGTAGATGAACAATATGTTTATCTTTCATTAGCTGTATTGGACTTGTTAATGTGTGAAAGTTAAATATTTCTAAATAATATTTTTGAATTCCCTGCGCCACCTTTTCAGCTGAATGGGGGGGGGGTTCCCCTAGAGGATCGCCTTGCCATAACAGGTTTTAACATACAAGAATTATAAGATTAATATATTGTATTAACTTTCTCATCACAATTATAATTACAGATCAGTATCTCAATGCATTATTAGTCTAAATTACTATAAACGTAGCAGTGTGTTGACCTCCACAATCAACCTGATACCCCAAATAACAATTTCAGACAAGTCTAAATCAATTACGGGCACAGTTGACCAACCAAATTTCAATGTCTCAGGAATAATCTGATTTTCCCAAACAGACTAATTTATCATCTGAGCCCCACAACTAATGCCGATTATGTCTTGTCTATTTGCCAACCAGTATGTATACCAGCAATATGAGAGAGGTTTTGGAAAGGATCTCCCTCCATGCTCACTCCACGTGGACTTCTGTTGCACTCCTTAGAGAAAAGGCAGTTGATAGCGTCAACTGGATGTTGTACACCGGTTGCTGGCTCGGACTCCAGTTAGAGGGGGTTTTGAGGTTCACACACTGTTTGGTCAAATTGTCCCTTCCATGCATCTAGATACCATCTGTAGTCACCTTTCCATAATTTTGAAAGAGGACAGATCAGAACAACAGTTTAGTTCATTTCTGGTTCAGGAAATTCAGACAAGAATTGGCTATGACAAATTATTACTTTTACCAATATTCTTAATACCAATTTCTAAAACAAATGTCAAAGAAAATAACATCACATTCTGTTGAAACAATTTTCCAAATGAGCTTATCACACTGTCAACCTCATCGCACAGGGTCAGGAAATTATCCAGATCATCCAGCAGACCCAATCTGGTGAGATTTATATCGAAACAAAACAGACAAACAACAATACCCTCCTTCATACATCATTCGATACATTCCTACATATCACTCAAGGTGTGTAAACTTCAAAAACCTAAAAGGACCCTGTAATTTCCCCCATTTTGACACAAATCAAATTAGAATTACTACCCTTAATAATTCCATAAAAAATTGTACCCATAACTTCATAGTAAAATAGACTAGAGGCTGGTCTATCCTTCTCGTGGTCAAAATCACACATAACTATTAATTATCAAATAAGTTATTTCTCTATTAGATTAATTATGTAAAACAATAACATATAACCGATATTACATATTCAAGGGTTACAGTATTTTAAAAATGTTATTTAACCTTTATTTAACTAGGCAAGTCAGTTAAGAACAAATTCTTATTTACAACGACGCCCTACCAAAAGGCCTCCTGCGGGTACAGAGGCTGGGATTAAAAATTAGGATTTTTTAAATATAGGACAAAACACACATTATGACAAGAGAGACCTAAGACAACAACATGGCCAGGCAGAAACGCATTACAACTCAGCATTGTAGCAACAGAACATGGTAGCAACACAACATGGTAGCAGCACAAATAATGGTACAAACATTATTTGGCAGCGATAACAGCACAAAGGGCAAGAAGGTAGAGACAACAAAACATCACGCAAAACAGCCACAACCGTCAGTACGTTTCTTCAGTACATTTCTTATCAAAATAATTCACGTGTTTAATTAAAATTCAAACTTCAGAAAATTCCATGTGTGTGCGCCCCTTTAAGGTACATTTTCTCTGAAAAACCCGATAAGACCAAATGAAAATAGACCACTCATAATAAATCAGACAGCGTTAAAACACTAATAAAAAATGACACCGTAAAGAACACTGTTTCAGAGAGTTCCCGTGGCATTCGTTAATTTCTTTCTTATATTCATCTTTTAGCTTGAAAAAGTGGTCAAATTTTTTAAATAAGGCCTGACGGCTATTTCTCAAATGTTTCCGACAACATACCCAGCAGAACATCGAAGAACTCGACCAAAACCACCACCCCTGTAGATGTGCAGGATGAGCTAACTAATGTTAGCGAAGCTAATACCATTGCAGATCCAGGCACAATGGACCTGGTGATTCAAAAGATGACTGATAACATTACTAAAGTGATCGATATCATAATTGGAACGGTGTTGATGAGGAAGAATTGCTACTGTGGAAACTTCAACTACATCAATGGACACTAAGATAAAAGCACTTGAGAAACAAATGCACAAAATGGGGGGCGCACATTGATGACTTTGATAACCAAGGGCGCAGTTGCAATATCCGTGTGGTGCGACTCCTGAAAAATATTGAAGGGACACGTTCAGTTAAATTCTGACAGCAAGAGCTGGCAAATCTGGACTGCACCCCACTCTTTCACCAAGGCACCTGCACGTTCCCAGACATTTCTGGGATTAATGGCCCTAGCCCTCACCCTCCGATCCAACAGGTCCCAGACGTGCTCAATGGGATTGAGATCCAGGCTCTTCGCTGGCCATGGCAGAACACTGACAATCCTGTCTTGCAGGAAATCATGCACAGAACGAGCAGTATGGCTGGTGGCATTGTCATGTCAGGATGAGCCTGCAGGAAGGGTACCACATGAGGGAGGAGGACGTCTTCCCTGTAATGCACAGCGTTGAGATTGCCTACAATGACAACAAGCTCAGTCCGATGATGCTGTGACACACCGCCCCAGACCATGACGAACCCTCCAACTCCAAATTGATCCCGCTCCAGAGTACAGGCCTCAGTGAAACGCTCATTCCTTCGACGATAAACGCGAATCCGACCATCACCCCTGGTGAGACAAAACCGTGACTCGTCAGTGAAGAGCACTTTTTGCCAGTCTTGTCTTGTCCAGTGACGGTGGGTTTGTGCCCATAGGCGGCTTTGTTGCCGGTGATGTCTGGTGAGGACCTGCCTTACAACAGGCTTAAAAGCCCTCAGTCCAGCCTCTCTTAGCCTATTGCGGACAGTCTGAGCACTGATGGAGGGATTGTGCGTTCCTGGTGTAACTTGGGTAGTTGTTGTTGCCATCCTGTACCTTTCCCGCAGGTGTGATGTTCGGATGTACTGATCCTGTGCAGGTGTTGTTACACGTGGTCTGCCACTGCGAGGACGATCAGCTGTCCGTCTTGTCTCCCCGTAGCGCTGTCTTAGGGGACTCACAGTACGGGCATTGTATTTTATTGCTCTGGCCACATCTGCAGTCCTCATGCCTCCTCGCAGCATGTCTAAGGCATGTTCACACAGATGAGCAGGGACCCTAAACATCTTTCTTTTGGTGTTTTTCAGAGTCAGTAGAAAGGCCTCTTTAGTGTTCTAAGTTTTCATAACTGTGACCTTAATTGCCTACCGTCTGTTAGCTGTTAGTGTCTTAACGACCGTTCCACAGGTGCATGTTCATTAATTGTTTATGGTTTATTGAACAAGCATGGGAAACAGTGTTTAAACCCTTTACAATGAAGATCTGTGAAGTTATTTGGATTTTTACGAATTGTCTTTGAAAGACAGGGTCCTGAAAAGGGGACGTTTTCTTTTTTGGCTGAGCTTATATCCACAGTAAAATGAGTCCTATACTTCGACATAACCTGAAAGGCCACTCAGCAAGGAAGAAGCCACTGCTCCAAAACCGACATAAAAGCCAGACTACGGTTTGCAACTGCACATGGGGACAAAGATCGTACTTGTTGGAGAAATGTCCTCTGGTCTGATGAAACAAAAACAGAACTGTTTGACCATCGTTATGTTTGGAGGAAAAAGGGGGAGTATTGCAAGCCGAAGAGCATCATCCCAACCGTGAAGCACGGGGGTGGCAGCATCATGTTGTGGGGGTGCTTTGCTGCAGGAGGGACTGGTGCACTTCACAAAATAGATGGCTTCATGAGGGTGGAAAATTATGTGGCTGTATTGAAGCAATATCTCAAGACATAAGTCAGGAAGTTAAAGCTTGGTCGCAAATGGGTCTTCCAAATGGACAATGATTCCAAGGATACTTCCAAAGTTGTGGCAAAATGGCTTAAGGACAACAAAGTCAAGGTATTGGAGTGGCCATCACAAAGCCTTGACCTCAATCCTATAGAAAATTTGTGGGCAGAACTGAAAAAGCGTGTGTGAGCAAGGAGGCCTACAAACCTGACTAAGTTACACCAGCTCTGTCAGGAGGAATGGGACAAAATTCACCCAACCTATTGTGGCAAGCTTGTGGAAGGCTACCCAAACGTTTGACCCAAGTTAAACAATTTAAAGGCAATGCTACCAAATACTAATTGACTGTATGTAAACTTCTGACCCACTGGGAATGCGATGAAAGAAATAAAAACGGAAATAAATCATTCGCTCTAATATTATTCTGATATTTCACATTCTTAAAATAAAGTTGTGATCCTAACTAACCTAAGACAGGGAATTTTTACTAGGATTACATGTCAGGAATTGTGAAAAACTGAGTTTAAATGTATTTGGCTGAGGTGTATGTAAACTTCCGACTTCAACTGTACATTGCAGTTTAAAACTGATCAGTTCTACAAAGTGTGGGAACCTTATTTCAATTACCTAGAACCTGATTTATCAGCTATTCTGCTGCAAGGATTTACTTAGAATGGTGGTTGTTTACCTTTCTCAGGATTACACTCATTATTTAATGTGGGAGCTCCCTTAACAGACATACTGTAGTGGACTTCCATCAGTCCTGGAATAATGATTTCTACTCAATCACATCAGATAATACAGTGTTCCATTAAGTGGAATAGACACCTTCTAAAGTAAAGAAACCCAAAGCCCCGTTCTGGTATTCTTATCAGTTTAACCTGTTGTATTAATTTAGTGAAAACATAAAACCTGTTTTTAACAAATCTAGGACCTACAAAAAGTTGGCCTCAATATTCAATCAGCTCAATGTTCAATACTAAAACATTCACTTTAAATACTTGACACTGTTCCACATCGTGGGAACAGATTATTGTTTTAAATGACATTACCTTCAGGCTCCAATTTACTGGTGTTACCTAAACTACAAAACCGAGCAACAATAATCAGAAATTGTCAAAGAAAGTTTTTCATACCTCGACTTCAAACGTCCCACTGCCCGCTCGCTTTCAACCGCAGCTAATCTATTTTACATTCTCAAGGCTCAATCGCTCTACTCAACAGTTAATCTTGTATTGAAACATTAGCTTTTCAAATTACTAAAATATTGCAACATATTACCATTCACATACTGTCAACACTCATTAAGTGTACATCCACCCTCCTTATCAATGTCTTTGTCACTGTCACACATCGTAAGGTTTAGTAAAGAAAATAATCCTAACATGATTTTTCTCTCCTTACCAAAAGGAAAGGTTTTTATTGTAGTCTACCCTAACAATACGACAATATGATATTTTTAATACCACCCTCTGCTGGATATCCCCTTTCTGCTTCACACTTATTAAACGTCTATTTTAAGGTTAACCTGTAATGTGCCAAATGTATAAAATACATCAGCCAATTCTTAAGGAAAAAACATTTTTGTGGGCACAATACTACAGCCTCTTACTACCCACAAATTTTATCCATTGCTGTTGTAGCCTAGTTTTATCATTATCATGGTCACAGCTTTATCGCAATTGCCTACCCTGTATTATTAGAATTCATTAGATTTAGGTAAATGTCTC
The DNA here is from genome assembly GCF_045791955.1 of Oncorhynchus clarkii lewisi. NCBI lineage: Eukaryota > Metazoa > Chordata > Actinopteri > Salmoniformes > Salmonidae > Oncorhynchus > Oncorhynchus clarkii. The sequence goes on along the minus strand of NC_092163.1, from coordinate 31,226,783 downwards.
TTCTGATTAGGCTACAAGTAATAAAACAAACACTTACGATTGTTTACAAGCATATATTCAGTTCAGGATTCAAATACGACTCCATTCTCAGTATATTATTCCAGCAGACCATTTAGGCCACAAAAACGTATTACCTCGAAATTGCCTCGCAATTTATGTTGAATAATTTAGCCTTTAAATTTGAACTAAGCATACTGTTAAAACATTCAGTTTACATCTTAAAACAAACACTGGCTGCTAAGAAAAACATGGAACCAGTTGAATCACAATCAGAAACTCAGATTTCAGTCAGGAACATAGACCCAATGCTATTGAAATTACAAATAAATCCCGCAAATAACCCAATTATAATGGTTTATAGTCTTAACATCTGGCACACAATAACACAACTACCAGGTGAATTAAAAAAATATATATAGTCAAAACAAACATAACTTCTGTTCACAGGGAGGCCACTTTAATTACTATGTTATCTCTTGCCTCGCTGGTTGTACTTTCCCATATGATGCCTTGTGATCATGTTCTACAAAATTGTTTACTAATGTGGCGATGTTCAGCATATGAGTTTCTTCGTCTTTTTACTCCAATAACAAATTCACTACATATTGTATCAACACAGAACACTCAAATCTACACCATTTAGCGATTACATTTAAATGCGGTGTGATGGAGTTTGACTATTTGTAAACATAATTCGTGCTCTCGCCCATATATACTGCCAATTTTAATATGTTACCTAATCCACTGTCCTTGATTCTCACAAGGACTATTCAACCCCAAAATCTGCCAAGGAGCAGGGTTAAGCACCCAAGTTAACTGGCTAAAGTTGGCTAGCTTGCTAGCTACTTCCAGACACAAAACACATCCTCACTCTCCATTCTACTCACCTAGCAGAGCTGATTAGGCTTTGTCAGTGTTATTAAAAGCGTTGGTGACTAACTGTGCTGCTGGTAATAATTTAAATTAAATTATTTTCCTTAACGTTTACTGACACCGGCCATATTCAACGGGCGTTGACCGCTCGTAAATTCATCAATATTCTGCGCTCTAGTACATTCAGACAAGTGCTCTGAAATCCAAACAAAATAGCCAGAGCGAATTTACAAAGCACCCTGTTTAACAATGTCCATTGAGAACGCACAACGACTATACCATTTAGCTAGATAAAAAAAAAGAAGCTAATTAGCAACTTTGCAACTACTTACACCCTAACCTTAACCCCAACTCCTACCCCACGGACAATAAAAAAAAGTTATTTTGTGTGCTTGTGCCAAATTTCGAATAAGTAATTTGTGTTTATTTCCCGATAATCTGTGGTTGTGTGACCACATTCACTCACCATGCTTAAAGAGTGACTGCCCCTAAAAAGCAACTAATTTCTTTGAAAACGGCCTGTGGCATCGATATGAGTCACACATTTATTCTATTGTCAAAATTGACTACAATGTGTAAATAGAATATTTTTGGTCATAAAGTCAGAGTTCGGAACCTGTGTGTCACAACGAGTAAATATTAAGGTTTGGATCACAATTATGTCAACAAATCATGCCCCCTTTTGCCAAGCTCCACGTGCAAATCGCCCCTCTTCCCACGTTGCTTCACTTCATTGAAACGGGCTCCATTGTTTCATCGCCTCTAATGCGTTCAAACGATCAAGGGCCCTATAAGGATTGACCGATTGGAGAACCATCGAATGAGTGAACATGTAATTCATCTAAAACATTCCTACGAGAGTTTGAAAACAACATTTAGTTTTATCTGTATTTAGCACAAGTTTTAAATCAGCAAGGGATTCCTGCATAGCAATAAAATCTGACTGTAGTTTTGACACAGCCTGATCAACAGTCGGGGCAACAGCATACATAATAGTAGAGATGAAACGGTATGAAAATGTCATATCACGATTATAGTGACCAAAATTATCAGGTTATCGGTATATTCACGCTTTTGTTCAAATGTGCTGAACATTTTCAAAAAGTACAGATACACACTTAAATATTAAATAATTTCAACAAGTTTTATATTGAAAACCGACAACAACAAATTAAATTAGCAGCACTATGCACTTTTTGTGTGCATAAACATGAAAATAATAACATTAAAGATGGCACCATGTGGCCATGAGAGGTAAAAGTTTCCCTACTGCAGTTTTAAATGAGTACAACCTTAAGTAAGAAAATCAAATCAAATTCGCAGCACTCACTTTGTAGTGAGGCACGGCAACCTTCATCAGCCTCAGAGAGCCAGGCCTCTCAACAATGTGAAATAACATCATGTCCTTTGCAATGTAATATGAAAAGGCTGCAGTGAGGTCGAGCATTTTTTGATGTGGGTGCATAAATACTGCCTTTTTAAATGCTTGATCGTGTCACAACTGTAGATGAGGAGGGACCATTAGCATCACTGGGTTTGCCTGCTGCACTCCCACTCTGTTAACAAGGGAATAGCAAATGTATTATTATTATTATTTTTGTTACATTATAAGTATTATTATTATCCACTCACACACAGTCTATCTTCTGTGTTGCATTTGAGTATATGCAATGACCCCATTAACAATTTACATAAATACAGGAGTCTTGTATAGTAGTCTATAGTGTTTCTCCTGTTGAAACACTTTAAACACCAAGTCGACATCTGGCAGATTTTAAATTAACAAAATATGTTGTTTGGGTGACTAAACTACATAACATGTTGTCGTGTGCAATGGGCGAATAGAGTCTGCAGACACACAACGCACACAGCAGTAGAACAAAGTGTAGTGTTTTTACAAGAGTAGGTAACGCTGAAAGCTTCCGTTTACATTATTGACAAGCTATTAGCAAGTTAGACAGACAAACCAATGACATTTTCCCCCATTCCGAAGTCCCCACATCAAGCATTGAGCTAGAAGTTAACTTAGTTCGCTGTAAAGTAGTGGGAGTTTTATTTGTAATTTTTTTATTTAACCTTTATTTAACTAGGCAAGTCCGTTAAGAACACATTCTTATTTACAATGACGGCCTAGGAACAGTTAACCTTTCTGGCGCAGGCGTTCTGCTAGGGACTCACCTCGACAACATCCGGTGCAATTGCAGTCCGCGAAATTCAAATGACAGAAATATAAATATTTAACATTCATGAAAATACAAGTGTCATACATCACAATAAAGCTTAACTTCTTGTTAATCCAGCCGCTGTGTCAGATTTCAAAAAGGCTTTACGGCGAAAGCACACCATGCGATTATCTGAGGACAGCGCCCGCATGCAAAAGCATAATTTTTTTTTAAACCAGGCAGGAATAGCGATATAATAAATGCCTTACCTTTGAAGATCTTCTTCTGTTGGAACCCCAACAAGGTCCCAGCTACATCACAAATGGTCCTTTTGTTCGATAAAGAGATAAACAACAAAGAACGCGCTCTCATCCACGCGCATGAAAACACTACAGTCAACCTGGGAGCCACTTAGAAAAATGACAAATTCTAGCTCATTTTTCCAAAAACAAGCCTGAAACTCTTTCTAAAGACTGACATCTAGTGGAAGCCATAGGAACTGCAATCTGGGAGGTTTTCAACTCATAATAAATATGACAGCCATTGGAAACAGTGGTAGGCTGTGGTTTGTCCTCGGGTTTTTGCCTGCCCATATCAGTTCAGCCATTTTCCAAAGAAAGAGAGGTGTCACAAAGTCAGAAATAGCATTATAAATATTCACTTACCCTTGATGATCTTCATCAGAATGCACTCCCAGGAATCCCCGTTCCACAATAAATGTTTGATTTGTTCGATAAAGTCCCTCATTTATGTCCAAATACCTACTTTTAGTTCGCACGTTTAGTTCACAAACTCACGAGGCGCGGGCAAGTCCAAGCGAAAGTTCAGACTAAAAGTCCCAAAAGTTATATTACAGTTCGTAGAAACATGTCAAACAATGTATAGAAGCAATATTTAGGATGTTTTTTTTATCATATATCTTCAATAATGTTTCAACCGGACAACCGGCGCGAGACTGAGCTCATGGCACTCTGCCAGACACCTGGTTGATACAGCTCTCATTCTCTCCCCCTTCACAGTAGAAGCCTCAAACAAGGTTCTAAAGACTGTTGACGTCTAGTGGAAGCCTTAGGAAGTGCAATAGGACCCCATAGACACTGTATATTCGATAGGCAATGACTTGAAAAACTACAAACCTCAGATTTCCAACTTCCTGGTTGGATTTGTTCTCAGGTGTTTGCCTGCCATATGAGTTATGTTATACTCACAGACATCATTCAAACAGTTTTAAAAACTTCAGTGTTTTCTATCCAAATCTACTAATTATATGCATATTCTAGCTTTTAGGCCTGAGAGCAGGCAGTTTACTCTGGGCACCTTATTATCCAAGCTACTCAATACTGCCCCCCAGTCCCAAAGAAGTTAACAGTTTTAGAAACTTCAGAGTGTTTTCTATCCAAATACACCAATTATATGTATATCCTAGCTTCTGGGCCTGAGTAACAGGCAGTTTACTTTGGGCACGATTTTCATCCAGATGTCAAAATACTGCCCCCTAACCCATAGAGGTTTTAACTGCTTTGTTCAGGGGCAGAACAACAGATCTTTACCTTGTCAGCTCGTGGATTCAATCTAGAAACCTTTCAGTTACAGGTCCAACGCTCTAACCACAAGGCTACCTGCTGCCCCAAGGTGTTGTCCCCTTTCGCAGTGTTTTTTGTTGATTTTTTTGCATGTTCTGCAGACAGGGTGACCATCTTCGATTAAGTGTCCCTCAGCCCTCTTGTAAAACCCAAAATACGACCACACTTCAGATTTGCGCTATCACTGCCTTCCGCCATGTTTTCACACAAACAACTTTGTGCTAACTTTGGTTGATGCTGGACAGTATTTACCGTGACTTTTTCAAACCGTGGTAATCAAAAACGGTTTTAATTAGAATTTGAAACGGTAATTACTAATCGACTGAAATTTTATTGTGAAACCGGTAACCGTTTCATCCCTACATAATAGTATCATCTGCATATAGATGAGGTTTACCATTTTTAACAGATTGACCAATGGTATATTGTAAATAGTAAAGAGAATACGTCCCAAAATCAACCCCTGTGGCACACCTTTATGTACTTCAAGAAATTCAGATTTAACACCATCAACCACAATGGACAGAGTTCTGTCACTAAGATAATCATGAAACCATGAACAGGTGTCAGAGTTCAGGCCTATCGAGGTCAACTTATTCAATAAAATAGCATGATCAACAGTATCAAAAGCTTTTGACAGGTCCACAAGCAAAGCGGCACATTTCATTTTAGTGTCTAAAGTCTTGACAAGATCATTCAAAACGAAAGTGGTTGCTGTAATAGTGCTGTGCCCAGGCCTAAAAACCCTGATTGGTTTACATTCAAAATACATTTCTCAGATAAAAAATAGCAAAGTTGTACATTCAAGAATCTTTGCTAGACAAGGAAGCCTTGAAATGGGGCGATAATTATTAAGATCACAACTATCCTTGCCCTTATGGAGTGGCAGCACAAGAGATGATTTCCATACTTTTGGAATATTTCCTAATAACGATGTCAAATAAAAAAAATGAGGGTTATTGAGACAACAATGCTGGGCACTGCACACTTAAGTAGACCGGGATCCAATTGGTCGACCCCTGTGGATCTTTGGTTGTCTATTGCTAGCAAAGCATCCAGGACTTTTTTTTCCTGCAAATAGCCTAAAAGTATTGCTTTGACTATCATTTATCTGATCATTCAGCAAGTTTCCTCTATCAGCATCCAGCCTAATATCATACGCTTAGAAGTTCTTAAAATGAGAGAGCCCGCTGAAATAAAATGGTGATTAAATGCATTAATGATGGTATATTTTTCCGTAATGAGACCAGTGTCTGAATTAATTTGTTTTGGCAGAGAGGAGGAAGTAGAACCCTTCAGGGATTTGATAGTTTTCCAGAATTTAGCCTGGTTCCCATTACAATCTGAAAGAGCAGTTGCATAATAATCAGATTTTGCCTTTCTAATTTGTCTTACACAATGATTCTTCAGTTTCTTAAAAGCTTGCCAGTCCGGGGCTAAGTCTGTGTTCCTGGCCTTGACCCAAGCATCATCTCTTTTATGAATTTCTAATAATTCCAGACTGTACCAGGCATTCGATCTATCTTTAACCGGTACATTTTTTTAAAGGGATCATGATTATCCACAATAGTATTGAAGACATCTGCAAAAAGGCTCAAAGCTAAGTCCGGTTCAGGTGATAGGCTGAAATGCAATCAAGGTCAATAAAACTAAAATAGCCTCTTCACTGAAGTTTTTAAAATTTTTATTTTAAGTTCCTCTTTATGATGACATAAGGCTTAGCTTTTTGTAATCTCACATCTCTAACACAAACAACTGGGAAATGGTCACTAATGTCTTGGGCGAAGTACCAGTAGTAGCATATTTCTCTGGTGTATTTTTTAAGATAAGATCAATTAGAGTTGACTTTGAAGGGTCTTTAGGGTTGGGCCATGCAGGCTTAGTCACCAGTTGGGTTAGGTTTAGACGGTGCTTAATTTGTAACTCGGGAGGTGCCGGGGAAAATAAAAAGTGAGCGCGAGAGTGGGGAGCTCTGAGGTACTGGAATGCATGAGAAAAAAAATCTCCTTTATAATCAAGCATTGAATGCATACCATCACATTTGCGTAGTGGCATAGAACAGTAGAGTAGAGGCACTTACAGAAGTTGCACACATGAGATTGTTTTTTTTTGTGGCCTAGTGTCGGGGAAATGTTGGGCCTTTTTATGAACGCATTTCATGCAATTCTACATGACTGCCGTGTTTAAAACAACTGGGCATTAGGAGCTGGGAAATCTCTGACTTCAGTGTGTTCAAGACAGCTTTTTTTTTTGACTGGGAAAAACTCGGAATTCGAAGTGGGGGAACTCTGGCCTCTTGCTAGAGTTCCGACCTGAAGATCACTGACGTCATAATTCAACAATTTTTCTGAGTTTCCAGTTGTCTTGAAAGCAGCATAATACTGCACAAATGATCGAAATGACAGGCTACTTTGACACTGACAAACTGAGAATCTGAGATCAATGACAACGAGCTTGTCTTGAATCCATCAATAGCCTAGGTGTGTGGAGACATATTGTATTCTACAATATGAGGGAATTATGTCCTAAAAATGCTTTCATTGAAACACCCAATGATGCACAGCTCACTTGCTGGTGAGGATGCCCTCATGCCAAAATGAGTTCAAAATGAGCTCATGCCAAAAGCCTCTCTGCTTCTCTCGCTCTCTCGTTTTACTTTGTAAAACAATATTTGGAAGTTGATCAAATATTTTGGTAGCCTACAGCTTTCCAGCCTGTGCTTTCCTGCAATGAAACTATTTGAAATATTATTTTATAACAAAATGCAATTTACCACTTGGCTGTCTATTGTTTCACCCGGTCACAGGCCCTCCCAGTAAACACCACTTCATAAGATGAAGTACATTGTTTATGAACTGCCTGATGCAGTTGTTCGAGAGATGTCCAGTTTGCAGCTGAACATGCAACATAGAGAAGACCAGCAAAGGGACCCCCAGCATCAGGCAAACATGCCCTCGCTGTGAGCATTCCTATAAATGGAACAGAGAGGACACTTGAATCAGGTTGGTGACATTTGACCAGATCAAAGGTCAAAACAGTTTTGAGTTTTGTCCCAGTTCACTGTCATAACCTAGGCTGGTGGAACCAGCCTGATCTCTGTGCTTACCATTCTATTTCACTTCACAAATCCTGATATCTGAAGGGAAATAGAAATGTGAATGCAGAAATCAGGTTGTTTCCACCGTGCTAATAATATCCACCATTGAGAATGTAATCAGTGCTCTGGGTGTGACCGATCAGTGCTCTGTGTGTGTGTGTGACCGACTAGTATCTTTGGGGCCAGGAGCTGGTCTACGCTGCCAATGCCCATCAATGGGAGGCTGACAAAGACCCTACCTACAGTCTCACCTTTTGCCTGCTCACCAATTGTCATTGATGGGGAGAACAGACTTAGGTAGGTTTAGTCTGACCTGTTGGGCATGGTTCTGGCAGATGGGTGTGTCTTGGGTGGTAGCAAGGACACACCCAAGAAACGCCCACATCAAACCACACCCCCAAGACAACTCACATTTGGCTTCTGTCATGGCCACCAGAATTTCTTGAGGAGCAAGCCAAAAAATAAGGCCAAATCAGCGGGTGCAGTTCCTCTTTAAAGTAACTACCTAGTAAAAATCGTACTTTTAAAAGTTCATATTTGATTCTACTCGTATCCAAATAACTTTGTTGAATCGTCCTATACTCATCTTTGTGGCCAAAGCATAAATTGTAGAAAGAAAAAAAAACTTTAAAAAAAAAAAAACCCACCTTAAACTTAAAAAATGCTTGCTATTTCCTCATAGAACATGATGTAATCTCCCTGAGGATGAGCTGGCCATTCAGTGGTCTACTTATATTTTTTATGACCGCTATGCACTCACACCAGTCTGTTGTTGGGGTACGCCCACACCATTCTAACACAGAAAAGCTGCTTTTTAACATATTTCACTCATATCGTAAGTAATTATAGGTCATATTTAATAGAAATCGGGAAACACTGGACAGTTACTTTAAGACTCCTCCCTGTTATTCATTGTAGATTTAATAAAGCATATTCAAATGATATAAGAATAATTTCAATGACTAATTAATCCTCCAAATTCAATAACATGATTGATTCCCATAACAGTCAGCGACGAACGGCATGGAAGTGGCCTAAACCTTGGACAGCATGGCAGTTAAGCAGTGGGAAGACACGGAAGAGAACAGCAAACCCCACTGTGTAATTTAGGATGAGCAACTAGCCCTTCACAGCGGCGACATCACGCAGGCTATCGAGAAAAGATCCAACAATCCCTGTGTATTATTCCTCTCCCTCCCTTTCTGGGAAAATAATGCCCTGACATAGTTGTGTTCACATGTGGTCCTGCAGAGAAAAGAGGATGGGAAAGCAGGGAAAGGCTATCCACAATAGAATCGTCTCACCTTTCTCTGCATGTGACCGTTCAGGGGACTGAACAACATTGTCATGGAAAAGAAAACGTTACCATGGAAATATTTGAACTTCTACAATACAAAGAACTGCCTAGCAATATCTCGAAGAAGGCGACAAAAGGAACTTGTTGAATGCAATTAACTCGCATAACCATGAGAATGAGCAGAGCGACACTTACCTGAGTTGTATAGAGTACAATTGATTTCTAGGCCTTAAGGGTTTGACCTTGAGACAGGAACACTTCATTGACACACAGGTTCACACACTGAAGCAAGTGTGGCCCTGGATGCTGAAGCAAGTCTTGCCCTGAACGTGTTCCCGCATATAAATACTTAGGCATTTGGAATGATATGGATTTGACAATAAGAAACTCAGATTTAAAGTTGTCTTTTTCTACAGAAACAGATGGCTCTCTCTAAGCAGTAGGAAGCAGATTATTCAGTTAACCTTTTTTATCCGTTTTTGATTATGGTGATACTATTTATTAAAGTGCAGCTGCTACCACTCTTAAACCTTTGGATGCCATCTACCATAGTGTCCTTCGTTTTGTTACATGTGACAGTCTTGATACTCATCACTGCCTCAAAAGGTTCACTTCACTAAAGGCCAGTAGATCTCTACATTACTTCATTTTTGTTTACAAGGCCCTACTTCATACACTTCCATCTAGTCTAACGTTGCTGTTGAAGTATGCACATCTGAGTTGGCTAACCCGCTCACAGGCTTGGTTAACTCTTGAGGTTCCTAGTTTTAATGCACCGTATTGCTGGAACAAAACTCAACATACATTTCATCATCTTGATTCATCATCTTCATCATCTTGATGTTCTGGTGGCATTCGGGCCATTTAAAGCATTGATTGGGGACTTATTTGTGGAGGAAAGTAACTGTCTATCTGGGTGATTTGTGATGTTTTATTTGTGTTTGCCACGACTGTTTATTTGTATTTTTATGCATATATACAGTACCAGTCAAAAGTTTGGACACACCCACTCATTCAAGGGTTTTTCTACATTATAAACTGACACATACGGAATCATGATCTGGTCTCCGTTGCATACAGGAGCAGTGTCATGATAATACATTACCCTGTTATTGGTTCAAGCGGAGAGAATTTAATTTCCCCCAAATCTGTGGGTGTTTAACTCTGACAGAGGCAGGCTGGGGAGAGGTAGAGAGAGAGAGGGCGTGCGTGTGTGCATCACAGGAGGCCGGTGGTACCTTAATTGGGGAGGACTGGCTCATAGTAATGGCTTGACTGGAATCAATGGAATGGTATCGAACACATCAAACACGGTTTCCATGTGTTTGATACCATTCTATTCACTCAATTCCAGCCATTATTATTAACTGAACCTCCCATTAGCAGCCTCCTGTGGCGTGCATGCATGCACGCACATCTGAATGTGTGAGAGCTTGTTCTTTTGCCACACATTCCACTGACAGCTCTATTATGAAGAGAAATGAGCAATATAATGGGAGTCTGTTCTCTAGTGAGAAGCCCCACGTCCCCTCCTAAATCAAATATGAAAAAGGAGAGCCGTAATCTTTGAGCCCCTCTATGTGATTACAACTGTATATTCAATGATGACTCAAAATACAGCCATGATTTAGCACCACTGTTAAAGAGTCAGAGATATTGAGGTGTGTTCAAATATGATTATTTACTAGGTAGAGTTTTCCCTTAGTTCAGTAGATGTACCTTTTTAAGTCATTCCATTATTGTTGGTCCCTTAATTAATTGTAGGCCTACTGTTCTGACAAACACAACTTTTCATTACCTGCTCATACATCTTTACACTTAAATAAGTGGTTATTTTACACATGCTGTTAGCATATAAGAATGTTAGCGACAGCTGCACCGGGCGCGAATGATATATCTAATGTGCATATTCAACCCATCATCCATTCCATTATGCATTATTGGTTACATGTGAAATGTAAATAGAGATATTTGCAAAACATTGATGTTTCTGTCATTGGACAGAAAGGCACACCTCCTCACCACCATGAGAAACATAATACATTGTATGGAAATGAATCATACAGCTAACATTCAAGCCAAAATATATAAATAATTCTACATTTAAGTCAAATCTAGAAAAATGTACAAATTTTTTCCCCAAATGCCATGCCCAAAAGCCACCGCATTTCAAGAATGACCAATTTAGTGTGTTGTGTACATTGTGTATTTACAGTAAATGCAAATTACATAAATGTCTCAAATTATGCAATTTCCATTTGACATCCTCAATTAAAATTTCTTGATGTGCTGGTTTCTGTAATGAAGAAGAAAATGTAGTAATACATGTTTTCCTCGAAACCCTAATAGAACAACTTGTGACAAAAAAAAATGTAGAACATTTTTCAAACCTGTCATTCTAATGTATAATTGATGTCAATATCAAACGTTCCTCTAATTCTAGAGGAAACTTCTCTGCTGACCCTACAGCTACGTAAAACATGATTTCTGTACTAAGTTTTCTTCCTCCTAGAAACAGTCTCTCTGTGCCTTGTGTTTCATTAGAAACTTTTCATTTCCACAATATTGCGATCAAAATACTATCCCATCCCCATCTTAATCAGAGTAGTCTTTTCCATTGGCACTATCTCTTCCAACAGCCACCTGTGTTGCCCGTACACTAGAAACGTACTGTTGATCCTTTCCTATGTCTGGCACTGCCATCCCTTCTATGGTCTGTATCAAAAAGCACTGAGCCTGTCTCAGAACTCTCACTCTTTATCTTCTCTCACCACTGCTGGTCAGACTCAAAAGCAGTGAGCCCCAAACCCATCTCCCCTGTGACTCTAAAGCAGTTTGATCTGAGAATTGGAGCTACCAGTAGTTACTCCATTCCCACCATTGCCTCCAATGTGACTCACCATTTGGGGGTTTGGAAAGTAACACATCAATTTGTAGAAACATTTATCAAAACGCAGAATTGTTGCTGATATGCACTGTTTTGGGTTGGGGGGATTCTAATCATTCTAACGGTCGACTAATGAACAAAATACAAAAAAAAGATTTTGAGTGAACTATCCCTTTAAGTGTTGAGTAAGCTTACAGAGCTCAAGCACTTCATCCCCTAAAGTCAACCAAAGTTAGTGACTTTGCATGCATCCTTCGCTGCAATCATATTGTAGGGGCTAACTGCTAAACTGCAAAATAGTTCCATCAAAAATAGATACCTCCATACAGGGCATTGTCTAATTATGTTCTGTATTATGTTTCATGTTTTGTGTGGACCCCAGGCTAATGGGGATCCTAATAAAATAGCAGAATACATGCAGCCCGGATTGTAAAATCTAGTGGACTTTTCAGAAGGGGGCACTTGTCTGTTACTTGTTTGTCCAAATTTATAAATCTCTGCTCCCAGAATCAAATCCAGTAGCTGACCCGAGTGCACATGTGCTTTTGTTCCGGGTACTGAGATTACTCTAAAGGTAAATGGCCTGTATTATGCCATAGTATGTTCACATGGGTTGATTCCAAACAGAGGAGAATGACTGCCCCCTCTCATTCAAGCCACGGAAGATCAAGGCCAACCGCGGTACTGCAGGCATTGTTAGCAGAAAACAGGATCCCTGTTATATTGAATGTGTTAGTAATTTATATTATTCTTCAATAACACAAACTCCAAAGCAAATAAGGGGGAGGACAATTGGTTTATTCAAAGAGGACAAATCATACCGGGAGGTAGATAGTCATTCTCCCCTGTCCTCAGTGATGCTCTCCAGTGATGCTCCCCAGTGATGCTCTCCTGTGGTTCTCTCCCTAGAACAAAGGGACAGCATGTAGTTTTATAAACCAGCCCTAGCCTGTGGTTGACCAAATAACAAGTATCCTATTTCAGAAGACATATTCCTCCCATGTCTCTGAACCATTGATCAATAATTCCCTATTACAGAAAAAACACTATTTCCCTTAATCGTTATTACTGTATTGACTTCTCGTCCTTTTGACCTCTCGTGCTCTGTCTCTTGTGTATTTATCTTTGACATATTCTTACAGTCCCCCCTAGATATTTAAAAAATTGTAAAATGTATTTTCAGAAAACAATAAAAAAACATTAAGAAATAGACAGTATAAAAAAACATTAGTAGTAAGCATAAAATCATTCACATTAAACACCTTGCATTTCTATGAAACGCAAAGAGCACATTGTACTTGCTGTTACAATAAGAAATAGATTTCAAAACAAAGTTATAAAAAATAAGTATTAACCGGTGTAATGATGATGTCCCTTACGATTCCTACCACATCCTGTCTTAGGAGGAAATTCACAAAAAATTTTTTTTATCTACAAGACAATAATATTCTATCGTCCAATTGGCAAGGTAATCATTCACCAAGTCCTTTAAAAGTGAGCAGCTCTTCCACACTGGTATCAGTCCCACATAGATAACTATTAGAAGTTATGTTCTGACAGTCTGCCGGTAGTGAGGAATTCTTCTTCCGTTCCACTGGTTGCACTTCACAGGTGGTCTTGTATCGTTTCAGGTACAGTCAAGGGCTATTGCTGCAGCCTCAGACGATAGATTCTCATAACCTGTAACGAAGGAAACAAAAAAGTGAAAATAACATGTCCTGGCTTCAAGAGAAATGTATATTTCAAATAGATTTCCCTGAGTAAGCATGTCCCTATTTTCAGGAAAATGTTGGACATTTCACCTAGATATCCCTAATATGATGACTGTGGTATACAACATAGAAGCATTTTTTTCACGCTGTTAGTGGTAGGTGCACTTGATTCATCAGCCCTAGAACCGGGAAGACAAAGTGTTCCCATTTTGAGCCATTTCATGTGTGTCACGCCCTGACCCGAGAGAGCCTTTTTATGTCTCTATTTTGGTTTGGTCAGGGTGTGATTTGGGTGGGCATTCTATGTTTTGTTTTCTAGGTTTTTGTGCTTCTATGTTTTGGCTGGGTATGGTTTTCAATCAGGGACAGCTGTCTATCATTGTCTCTGATTGGGAATCATACTGTAACGGCTTTCCTCCTAGGAAGGAGAGGCGGACCAAAATGCAGCGTGGTTATAGTTCATGTTTTTAATATAGGAAAACTCAACATGAACATAATACAAAAACAATAAACGTGGAAAACCGAAACAGCCCTATCTGGTGCAACAAACACAAAGACAGGAAACAACCACCCACAAAACCCAACACAAAACAGGCTACCTAAATATGGTTCCCAATCAGAGACAATGACTAACACATGCCTCTGATTGAGAACCATATCAGGCCCAACACAGAAACAGACAAACTAGACATCCAACACAGAATGCCCACTCAGATCACACTCTGACCAAACAAAACATAGAAACATACAAAGCAAACTATGGTCAGGGTGTGACACATACTTAGGCAGCCTTCTTTCCCTGTTGTATTTGTGGGTAGTTGACTTGTGTTAGTGGCACTTTGCCCTCGTATGCTTCACGGTTGTTCATTTTGTTTCTTGTTTTGTTGTCGTCATTCCAAAACAAAATAAAATGTATGCTCACAACGCTGGACACATTGGTCTACATTGACAATGTGTCTGAAGGTAGAACTTCGCCTACCCAGCAGGCCCAGCGAGCAAATTTGGTATTTTATTAGGATCCCTATTAGCTGTTGCAAAAGCAGCAGCTACTCTTCCTGGGGTTCACACAAAACATGAAACATGGCATAATACAGAGCATCAGAAGACAAGAACAGAACTACATACATTTTAAATCAACTGCAACCTCTGGCCAATCAGATAAGGTGTAACCTCCTGTGATGTTTTAAAACAATCTGAGTGGTAGATTCCAGTTCTCTGCTGCCAATGACTGGAACAAACTACAAAAATCTCTGGAACTGGAAACACTTATCTCCCTCACTAGCTTTAAGCACCAGCTGTCAGAGCAGCTCACAGATCACTGTACCTGTACATAGCCCATCTATAAATAGCCCAAACAACTACCTCTTCCCCTACTGTATTTATTTATTTTGCTCCTTTGCACCCCAGTATACTTTGCACACTCATCAACTGTCAAAACTACCATTCCAGTGTTTTAATTGCTATATTGTATTTACTTCGCCACCATGGCCTATTTATTGCCTTTACCTCCCTCATCTCACCTCATTTGCTCACATTGTATATAGACTTATTTTTCTACTGTATGTTTGTTTTACTCGGTGTAACTCTGTGTTGTTATATGTGTCGAACTGCTTTGCTTTATCTTGGCCAGGTCGCAGTTGTAAATGAGAACTTGTTCTCAACTTGCCTACCTGGTTAAATAATGGTGAAATAAAATAATAAAAAAGAAGATCCTGGCTTGCATTTTGACTCAGAAAATGATCTTGACCTCTCAGTTTTGGACTATTTCTTTCTGGAACCCATTTGCCAGGATCCGGTACCTTTCGTAGCATGAAACATTATTTTCAATGTTTGCAATGTAAAAATGATAACAAAAGCAATCAGAATTCATTCAAGTGGACTCCTCTGTAAATCTCATGGCTGACCGCTAAAAAACGTAATGTGAAAACAATGCCTGATATTCTAGGAATTGACTTGTGTTGGGCTGGCCCGAGTTTATGGTTTGCTCAACATTGTAGCCTGTATAGAACAACGCATGGCCATTGCTGTGGTGAGAAAGAGAGAAAAGGGCCTGTGTCTCTCTCAGAACTAGAATGAAATTCACTTTCTATGATATCTCCCTCTCTCTCTGCTCTGATAGACATGAGCATGCAAGTCATCTATCCAGCGTTGCACTTAATAATGTATTTCCGTATAGCCGCGGGAAGGGTGCTGGAGGAGCCGCAGCCCCCCTGATAAATTGAAATAATGTAAATTTGCCAAAATTATAGAATTACTGCTGTCAGCCAAAACAAGCCTTTCGCGATATTTCAAATACAATTGCAGGAAAACACAGATCATGCTAAAAAGAGAAGACTAATGTTTGTAGGCTACTTCAAAATTGAGCGAACAGCATTGTTTTACAAAGTAAAAAGAGAGAGAGAAGCTTCTGGCACATCGGCCATCGCTGGTGAGTCAGTGAATCTGAAAAGCTTTTTTAGGACTGTAATTTCTTCCTCATACTGTACAATATGTGTGTCTCCACACATATTGATGGATTCAAGACAGTCATATTTTTTTTACCCCCTTTTTCTCCCCAATTTTGTGGTATCCAATTGTTAGTCGTTACTCCAATGGCACGTTGTGCTACAACTCCCGTACAGGCTCAGGAGAGACAAAGGTCGAGAGCCATGCGTTCTCCGAAACACAACCCAACCAAGCCGGACTGCTTCTTAACACAGCACGCATCCAACCCGGAAGCCAGCCGCACCAATGTGTCAGAGGAAACACCGTACACCTGGCAACCTGGTTAGCGTGCACTGCGCCTGGCCCGCAGAAGGAGTCGCTAGTGCGCGATGAGACAAGAATATCCCTACCGGGCAAACCCTCCCTAACCCAGACGACGCAAGGCCAATTGTGCGTCGCCCCATGTACCTCCCAGTCGCGGCTGGCTGCGACAGAGCCTGGGCTCGAACCCAGAGTCTCTGGTGGCACACTTTTATAATAAAGCATTGCATGCGTTATAATCACTTTTGTGTACTAGCATAGAGCAATAGAGTAGAGAGAGGAGCTTGCAGAAGTTGCACACGTAGGGAACATTTTTAGTAGCCTAGGGTCCGGGAAAAAAATCTGCCTTTATAAACTAATTTCATGCAATTCTACATAATTTTAGTTGACAATCTTTTTAATACCTCACAAATCTCGAAATGACACTGATACTGACAAACTGAGAATCTGAGATCAATAAAAACGACATTGTGGGGCCTCCCGGGTCTTAGGCGATGCAGTGCCTAAGACCACTGAAGAACTTCTGCAAGCTCCTCTCTCTACTCTATTGCTCTATGCTAGTACACAAAAGCGATTATAACGCATGCAATGCTTTATTATAAAAGTGATTTTTCATGAGTTCAGGTACCTCAGAGCACCCCAGGTCACCCTCCTGTCAGGTTCACATTTTGTTCCGGAACCTCCCAGTTTATAAATTAAGCACTGATCTTGACACTGATTTAGTTGCTATTGCGAGGTCAGTACAGATGCATGAAAGCTGGGACCGAGAGACTGGAAAACAGCTTCTATCTCAAGGCCATCAAACTGTTAAATAACCATCACTAGCACCTTAGAGGCTGCTGCCCTATATACATAGACTTCAAATCACTGGCCACTTTAATAATTGGAACACTAGTCAATTTAATAATGTTTCCATATTTTGCACTACTCATCTCATATGTACACTACCATTCAAAAGTTTGTGGTCACTTAGAAATGTCCTTGTTTTTTTAAAGAAAAGCAAATTTTTTGTCCATTAAAATATCAAATGGATCAGAAAAACAGTGTAGACATGGTTAATGTTGAAAATTACTATTGTAGCTGGAAACGGATGATTTTTAATGGAATATCTACATAGGCGTACAGAGACCCATTATCAGCAAACATCATTCCTGTTTTCCAATGGCACGTTGTGTTAGCTAATCCAAGTTTATAATTTTAAAAGGCTAATTGATCATTAGAAAACATTTTTTGCAATTATGCTAGCACAGCTGAAAACTGTTGTCTGATTAAAGAAGAAATAAAACTGGACTTCATTAGGCTAGTTGAGGATCTGGAGCATCAGCATTTGTGGGTTGGATTACAGGCTTAAAATGGCTAGAAACAAAGGACTTTCTTCTGAAACTCATCCATCTATTCTTGTTCTGAGAAATGAAGGCTATTCCATGCGAGAAATTACCAAGAAACTGAAGATCTTGTACAAGGCTGTGTACTACTCCCTTCACAGAACAGCGCAAAATGGCTCTAACCAGAATAGAAAGAGGAGTGTGAGGCCCCGGTGCACAACTGAGCAAGAGGACAAGTACATTAGGGTGTCTAATTTGAGAAACAGACGCCTCACAAGTCCTCAACTGGTAGCTTCATTAAATAGTACCCGCAAAACACCTTTCTCAATGTCAACAGTGACAGTGACTCCAGGATGCTGGCCTTCTAGGCAGAGTTGCAAAGAAAAAGCCATATCTCAGACTGGCCAATAAAAATAATTTGTTTAAGATGGGCAGAAGAACACAGACACTGGACAGAGGAACTCTGCCTAGAAGGCCAGCATCCCGGAGTCACCTCTTCACTGTTGACGTTGAGACTGGTATTTTGAGGGTACTACTTAATGAATCTGCCAGTTGAGGACTTGTGAGGTGTCTGTTTATCAAACTAGAATAGAAAGAGGAGTGGGAGCCAGTTTGCGCTGTTCTGTGAAGGGAGTCAGCGTTTGATGGGGTTGAGGTCAGGGCTCTGTGCAAGCCAGTCAAGTTTTTCCACACCGATCTCAACAAACCATCTCTGTATGGACCTCGCTTTGTGCACAAGGGTTTTGTCATGCTGAAAAAGGAAAGAGCCTTTCCCAAACTGTTACCACAAAGTTGGAAGCACAGAATTGTCTAGTATGTCATTGTACGCTGGTTTGTTGGTTTGTATGTTAAAGCTTCGCAACAATGTGCTACTAATCCATGCGATCCGTAACGGGCGCGGTCCCAAACAAAAACAACCACGATCTAAATCGATCACACCGATGATTGAGTTAAATACTTTAGAAACTACAAACACTGAAAACAAACAACTTCTGCAGCACAGCACACACAATCAAACTGTCGCGCCACCCAAGAGCCCCTCCCCAAAGAGCTGAACGAGCTCTCTTTATTTCCTCCTTCCTTACTGCTAATGCGCTCTTAAAGTGGCAGCGCACGGTGAAGGCTCCGAGCAGATTTCGCCACAACGCGATACAAAGACAAGCATCTGGACATGAACACAGAACCAATACTGCCTGAAGAGTGCTGCTAGCGAGTGCTAGATAAAGGGGGAGTAATCAGGTTAGTGATGGATTCCAGGTGTGGCTCATGATTGGGCGCAGGTGTGCGTAATGAGGGTTGCCAGTTGTGCGTAATGATGGGTTGCCAGGACTGGTAGTTAGTAAACCGGCGGCGTCGAGCACCGGAGTAGATGTGACATGCACACATGGAGTGTGTCTGAAAGTGGGCGTGTCAACAGAAGTGGGTGTATGGAAAGGGAATCAGCTTATTGGGCAGATTTGTTGCCACACAAGACTGCTTGCGTGGCTGATCGGTGAGTTGATTGTTGACAATTGTAGCATTTTAGCTTAACCATAACCCTTTTCTTAACCTGTTAAAGTAATTTCAATGTTGGAAGATAATTATGAAATAATTCCACTCTGAAACCTTATAACTGTATGAAATTGATTAGAATCATACAATTATTATCTGATAGTTTTGTTTAGGTTTAGTCAGTAAAATTATATATCTGTACAATATATCTTTATAGTATCTTAAACACAGACTGTCTGAGCAAAATTCGGTGCCGACCTTGCTAGGGGCCTCTGAGAGATTTGGGAGAGTGCAGGGAGTACTTCTCAAGGTCCCCCTAAACTCGAGGGAGGACAGGGAGTGCTTCCCACGGTCTCCCTAATCTTTGTCGGCTGGGTAGTGATACAGTATGTGCGTAGGATACCTACTGTTTGTGTGTGTATGTATGTGCGCCGCTATAAAACTGATGTTTTTGTATTGTGGACTTCAGAACGTTCTCGTGAATAAACTGTACTAACCTTTTGCATAAGCTGAGTCTTTGACTAATTATTATTAAACCCATGGTCTTACAAACCTCGGGGATTGGTCAAAGCTATTGATTGATTGATATTATCATTGGGATTGAAAATTCTCGTGATATAACCTTAACCTCATTCTCCTAACCTGCCACGTTAACTACCCTAACCTGCTCTGCATTTTAGCTGTCCCTTTTCCTAACCTTTTTCCAATGCTTTTCTACGCCCTACTCCACATAAATAACGACAAGCACATCATTAGGGACCTTATTTATCAGGGGCCTCCTAAATGAATTATCTTTATCAGTTCTTCCTTTCATCCCCAGTTACATTTTATGCACAGGATAAAGATCCTGAGTCACAGTAAAGTTCAGATGAAGGGTAAAGTGTGCATAGAAAACCTAATCTGAGACACTATCTTGGATTCAATTAAATCTACCCCAAAATATATTCAAAAAGCATGATTTTTTTTTCTTAGAACTTCCCTTTGAGTCCACATAAAGCCAGGAGTGGGACAGTGACAAGGATGTTTTCCAGTGTTGTATACTTACATAGTCTCAGTGGTATTGGTGGTGAGGCACTTAGCCATTTTATATGTCTGCGCCTCTTTACCCTTGGTAAAACTTTCATCCAACCACTAGATTGGGGCGGCAAGTAGCCTAGTGGTTAGAGTGTTGGGCCAGTAACTGAAAGGTTGCTAGATCAAATCCTCAAGCTGTTGTTCGGCCACAGAACAAGGCCCACTGTTCCTAGGCTGTCATTGTAAGAATTTATTCTTCACTGACTTGCCTAGTTAAATAAAGTTAAAATAAAATGACACATACATGTTAGAGGTCATTTGAATACTTACTTTGATATCAGTGCAAATATGATATATGGCTAAGAAATCCCATGTGCTTGTAAGATGGGAGCATTGAAGATGTTTACTCTCAATGACAGCCAATCATAAAGGATACAGCGAACTTGCAAATGTATTACTAACTAGCTGTTTATTATGTTTTTCATGGGATACAGCAAACTGGCAAAATTGTAATGCATAGCACCATGCATTGCATATTTCTTACGAGCTGTTTATTATGTTTTTGCATTTTTGAACATCTATGAAAATGGTCCCCAGTGTGCCAAGTAGGGACATTCATTTTGTGAAAATGGGAGCAAGTAGTCACAGTGAAATTATTTTTAAAACTCTAACCATCTTGATCTGCATAATTATTTATGCAATATAAACAAATATGTCCTTAATGTTGTTCTATCTTAGTGTGATAGACTTTACTGTGCTATTATAGATTATCCAAGTTAATAGAGTTTGAAATTCAATCTCCCGTCTTACCCTCTGGCCTATGTTCCTTGGCCTTGGTTTGAATAACAAGATTACCCAATAACCCAATAACAAGATTGCCTCCGCGTTTAATTGAGCCCCTTACATATCTCTGTCTGGTTTATAAAACCACATTTATATTTGAATATTTTTTTTCAGGAGATAAATCTGGGGAGAATTAAATTTTCTTTCATAATACCCCCATGAGGGAGCAAGGGGAAGAAATTAGAAGAGGGAGAGAGACACAGTCTGACTATGCTATCATTAAGAAGCCACAGGGAGTGATAGAATTAAAAGGTAGCTTTCTAGAAATGTAACTAGAGACCCAGTTCATTATTAATGTCTCAATCAGCTGCATCTGTTAAAGGCTTTATTCTGCAGCTCATATTATCATGTCTGCCATACTGTCAGTGGCTGGACTGTGGACACAGTTTGTAATAATTTCACTGGCCAGGAAAGGAGGCAACCAAACACAGTGGAAGGAAGTAATCAGCATACATTTGCTTACAAAAGGCATCCATGCTCTGTGGGTGGGTATGATTTTCAGAGAGAAAACAAAACAATAAACAATGTATCTCTCAGCATAATTTTCTATAGTGAGGTAATAATGATTTTGCTATTCTTTGGAAAATTCTTAAATGGAAGAAGTTTGGAACCACCAAGACTCTTCTTAGGGCTGTCCGCCCGGCCAAACTGAGCAATCGGGGGAGAAGGGCCTTGGTCAGGGAGATGACCAAGAACCAGATGGCCACTCTGACAGCCCTCCAGAGTTCTTCTGTGGAGATGGGAGAAACTTCCAGAAGGACAACCATCTCTGCAGCACTCCACAAATCAGGCATTTATGGTAGAGTGGCCAGACGGAGGCCACTCCTCAGTAAAAGGCACATGAGAGCCCGTTTGGAGTCTAAGACAATGGAAAACAAGATTCTCTGGTCTGATAAAACCAAGATTGAACTCTTTGGCCTTAATGCCAAGTGTCACATCTGGAGGAAACCTGGTACCAGTGACTGGGAGACTAGTCAGCATCGAGGGAAAGATGAACATAGCAAAGTACAGAGAGATCATTAAGGAAAACATGCTCCAGAGCGCTCAGGACCTCAGACTGGGGTGAAGGTTCACCTTCCAACAGGACAACAACCCTAAGCACACAGCCAAGACAACACAGGAGTGGCTTCGGGACAAGTATCTGAAGGTCCTTGAGTGGCCCTGCCAGAGCCCGGACTTGGAACTCAATCTAACATTTCTGGAGAGACCTGAAAATACATAATACTTATGTAAATGTAATATTTCAGTTATTTATTTTAATACAGTTGCATAAATGTATAAAATGTGTTTTGTTCATTATGGGGTATTTTGTAACATAACAAAATGTGAAAAAAGTAAAGGGGTCTGAATACTTTCCGAATGCACTGTACACTGAACAAAAATATCAACGCAACATGCAACAATTTAAGAGTTTTACAGTACAGGTCAAAAGTTTGGACACATACTCATTCAAGGGTTTTTCTTTATTTTACTATTTTCTACATTGTAGAACAAAATAACAGCTTTGGAATCATGTAGTAACCAAAAGAGTTAAACAAATCAAAATATATTTTCTGTTCTATACTGTAGGTTTGACCATAAACTCTTTTTAAAGGATGGGCCCATATCACTTAAAGGCCCTAGGATCCATGTGTACAGGGATGGTCAGCCAGTCACTGGGACGACAACCCAAATTGGGATGGGGGGAGGTTTTAGTGGGTGGAATATTGGAGGACAATTAGAGGTTTACTTAGTCGCAGCTAGGTTACAGTATTCTTAATTAACAGGGATCAGGTAGGCCTGATCACCGACAACGACGAGGCATCCTATAGGGAGAAGGTCAGAGACCTGGCCTGGTGGTGCCAGAATAACAACCTATCCCTCAACGTAACCAAAACTAAGGAGATGATTGTGGACTACAGGAAAAGGAGGACCGACCACGCCCCCATTCTCATCGACGGGGCTGTAGTGGAGCAGGTTGAGAGCTTCAAGTTCCTTGGTGTCCACATCAACAACAAACTAGATTGGTCCAAACACACCAAGACAGTCGTGAAGTAGGGCACGCCAAAGCCTATTCCCCCCCAGGAAGCTAAAAATATTTGGCATGGGTCCTGAGATCCTCAAAAGGTTCTACAGCTGCAACATCGAGAGCATGGTTGCATCACTGCCTGGTACGGCAATTGCTCGGCCTCTGACCGCAAGGCACTACAGAGTGTAGTGTACCCAGTACATCACTGGGGCTAAGCTGCCTGCCATCCAGGACCTCTACACCAGGCGGTGTGAGCTGGTAATCAAATAGCTAGTCGGACTATTTGCATTGTGTTCCCCCCCACGCTTTTTACGGTGCTGCTACTCTTTAATGTGCTGCTACTCTGTATATACTGTATGCATAGTCACTTTAACTATACACTCATGTACATACTACCTCAATTGGGCCGACCAACCAGTGCTCCCGCACATTGGCTAACCGCGATATCTGCATTGTGTCCCACCACCCGCCAACCCCTCTTTTACGCTACTGCTACTCTCTTTAACCATTTTAAAGACTTTAAGACCACTTTAAACATATCTACATGTACATACTACCTCAATCAGCCAGACTAACCGGTGTCTGTATGTAGCCTCGCTACTCTATATAGCCTCGCTACTGTATATAGCATGTTTTTTTACTGTTGTCTTATTTCTTTACTTACCCATTGTTCACCTAATACCTTTTTTGCACTATTGGTTAGAGCCTGTAAGTAACCATTTCACTGTAAGGTGTTGTATTCGGTGCACATGACAAATAATCTTAAATTTGATTTGAAATATCATGGTACAGTTATACGGAAACTCAATTATCATGGTACTTCTTAATGGTACATTTACAAACATATATTATGGTAAATATAATCAAAACTTGTATCTCATTATGGTAAGTGGTGAAATAAGTGTAGCTAGTTATAATTGTAGTGTCTTAGCAGATAAGAAAAGACGATCAGTATTTACCTGGATAAAAGAGAAGGAATATAGTATCTATTGTTTACAGGACACTCATTCTACACCTTTAGATGATGTTCTGTGGGAAAAGGACTAGGGGGGGTGCAAAGTATATTTCTCCCATGAGCAAAGAAACTCAAAATGGGTGATGATGATATTAATTAACAATCATTTTGATCGGAATTTGCAAACTGTTCAAACAGATCCTCAAGGAAGGTGGATCCTTTTAAATATAATATATTAATCTATACGGTCCATATAATGAGGATCCACGCTTCTTTGAAAATATATATAATCATTTATCGAGCATTACAGGCAATACATAACTCAATTATTATGGTGGGAGATTATAACACAGTTTAAGTACTTCAATGGACCATAAAGGAAATCACTCCTCAAACTATCACCCTGATGTACTTAAGTTTATCACGAATAACATGGATATATTGGAACTAGTGTGTACATTATATGGAAGCTTAAATATCCCGACCTAGTGAGATATACATGGCGGACACTCAGTTCAAACTAGTCGTCTTGACTACTTTCTTATGTCATTTTCGCTGGCACCAAAACAAAAAAGTTTTGATAGGGGACAGAATACGGTCGGACCATCAAATAATTGGTATACACATTACTCTTACAGAATTTACACGAGGGCAAGGATATTGGAAATGTAATCAAAGTCTACTGGATGACAACATGTTTTTGACCAAGACAGAATCATTTCTAACTTACTTTTTCCTACATAGCATAGGTACAGCAGATCCCTTTATTGTATGGGACACTTTTAAATGTGCCTTTAGAGGCCATGCAATTCAATACTCATCTTTAAAACAAAAACAATTTAGCTCAAAAGACTTAAAAAAGGAAATAGAGGAACTAACAGTACAGATAGATAGCAATATAACTGTTACATAGAGGCACAGAATATGTTAGAGGGAAAAATGTATAAATGGAGGAACTTATTCAAGAAAGATCAAGTGTAAAATATTATAAAAATAAAGCGGACACCGAGGAACTTAAAGCTCTCAACTTGCTCCACTGCAGCGACGTCGATGAGAATGCTCAGTCCTCCTTTTCCTGTGGTCCACAATCATCTCCTTTGTCTTGATCACGATGAGGGAGAGGTTGTTGTCCTGGAACCACACGGCCAGGTCTCTGACCTCCTCCCTATAGGCTGTGTCATCGTTGTTGGTGACCAGGCCTTCCACTGTTGTGTTATTGGCAAACTTGATGGTGTTGGAGTCGTGCCTGGCCATGCAGTCATGAGTGAACAGGAAGTACAAGAGGGGACTGAGCACGCACCCCTGAGGGGCCCCCGTGTTGAGGATCAGCGTGGCAGATGTGTTGTTACCTACGTGGGCGGCCCGTCAGGAAGTCCAGGATCCAGTTGCAGAGGGAGGTGTTTAGTCCCAGGGTCCTCAGCTTAGTGATAAGCTTTGAGGGCACTATGGTGTTGAATGCTGAGCTGTAGTCAATGAATAGCATTCTCACATAGGTGTTCCTTTTGTCCAGGTGGGAAAGGGCAGTGTGGAGTGCAATATCGATTGCATCATCGGTGGATCTGCAAATTAGAGTGGGTCTAGGGTTTCTGGGATAAGGGTGTTGATGTGAGCCATGACAAGCCTTTTAAAGCCCTTCATGGCTACAGACGTGAGTGCTACGGGTCAGTAGTCATTTAGGCAGGTTACCTTAGTGTTCTTGGGCACAAGGACTATGGTGATCTGCTTGAAACATGTTGGTATTAGACTCAGCTAGGGACAGATTGAAAATGTCAGTGAAGACACTCGCCAGTTGGTCAGCGCATGCTCGGAGTGCACGTCCTGGTAATCCGTCTGGCCCTGCGGCCTTGTGAATGTTGACCTGTTTAAAGGTCTTACTCACATTGGCTACGGAGAGCGTGATCGCACAGCCCGGAATAGCTGATGCTCTTACGCAAGATTCAGTGTTACTTGCCTTGAAGCGAGCATAGAAGTAAATTAGCTCGTCTGGTAGGCTCGAGTCACTGGGCAGCTCGAGGCTGTGCTTCCCTTTGTAGTCTGTTATAGTTTGCAAGCCCTGCCACATTCGACAAGCGTCAGAGCCGATGTGGTACATTTCAATCTTAGTCCTGTAATGATGCTTTTCCTGTTTGATGGGTTGTCAGAGGGCATAGCGGGATTTCTTATAAGCTTCCGGGTTAGAGTCCCGGTCCTTGAAAGCGGCAGCTCTACCCTTTAGCTCAGTGCAAATGTTGCCTGTAATCCATGTCTTCTGGTTGGGGTATGTACGTACGGTCACCTTGGGGACGACATCATCAATGCACTTATTGATGAAGCCCGGAACATATTCCAGTCTGTGCTAGCAAAACAGTCCTGTAGCTTAGCATCTGCTTTATCTGACAACTTTTTATTGACCGGTGCTTCCTGCTTTAGTTTTTTGCTTGTAAGTAGGATCTAGAGTTTTTTCCCCTCTGGTTGCACATTTAACATGCTGGTAGAAATTAGGTCAAACATATTTGAGTTTCCCTGCATTAATGTCCCTGGCCACTAGGAGCGCCGCCTCTGGATGAACGTTTTCCTGTTTGCTTATGGCCATATACAGCTCATTGAGTGCGGTCTTAGTGCCAGCATCGGTTTGTGGTGGTGTATAGACAGCTATGAAAAATACAGACAAACTCTCTTGGTAAATAGTGTGGTTTACAGCTTATCATGAGATACTCTACCTCGGGCAAGCAAAATCTTGAGACTTCCTTAGATTTCGTGCACCAGCTGCTGTTTACAAATATACATAGACCGTCACCCCTTGTCTTACCAGAGGCTGCTGTTCTATCCTGACTAAAAGCTTAAAACCCAGCTGTATGTTATTCATGTCATCGTTCAGCCACGACTCAGTGAAACAAAAGATATTACAGTTTTTAATGTCCCGTTGATAGGATACGTGATCGCAGTTTGTCTATTTTATTATCAATTGATTGTACGTTGGCTAATAGAACATGTTTTAACCACTCCTTAGAAAATGATCGACTTTCAGATACTCAGCAAGAAGGTCTGATTTCACTATTACTGAAACAGGTTCCAGGTGGTCAATATAAAGATCCAAACTGGAGACCCCTTACACTTCAGTGTTGTGATGCCAAAATACTAGCAAAATGTATAGCACAGAATTAAACATGTATTGTCAGATATCATTCATCCTAATCAGACAAGTTTTTTTTACATGGACGGTAGTATAAGTCAAATACTGGAAACAATAGAACACTATGAATAATCTGGATAAACCAGGCCTTTTATTCATAGCTGACTTTGAAAAGGAGAATTTCTTATACAATGGGTTATGTACAGTGACCCCAGGTGTAAAATAGTAAATAATGACTACTTCTCAGAAAGTGTTAAATTGTCAAGTGGAGTAAAACAAGGTTGTCCATCGGCATATCTATTTATTAAAGTCATCGAAATTTTTGCAATTAAAATCAGAACCAACAATGATATCAAGGGGTTAGAAATCCAGGGATTAAAATCAAAGGTGTCATTGTACACTGACAATTCATGTTTTCTTTTACATCCGCAATTTGGATCCCTGCACAGTCTCAGAGAGGATCTATGTCATTTTTTAACCTCTCTGGATTAAAACCGGATTATGATAAATGCACCATATTACATATTAGATCGCTAAAAAATACAATTTTTACATCACCGTGTAATTTACCAATAAAACGGTCTGATGGAGAAGTGGACATACTCGGTATTCATATCCCGAAAGAAAGACATGATCTCATTACAATACATTTTAATAGAAGTTAGACAAATTAGATATGATTTTGCTACCATGGAAAGTACAACACCAGTCTATTTGTGGAAAGATCACTCTGATTAATTCTTTAGTCATATCCCAGTTTACCTATTTACTTATTGCTCTGCCTACACCTAACGACTTGTTTTTAAAATTATATGAGCAAATAAATATTCCTCTTTATTTCGGACAGCAAGCCAGACAAAATTAAACAAGCATATTTATATAATATATATGAATTTGGAGGGCAGAAATGATTAAATAGTAATTCATTGGACCTCTCACTAAAGGCTTTAGTCATATTATACTTAAATCCGAACTGGTTCTCTAGCAGATTAGAAAGAATGGTTCACCTCGTGTTCAAGAATGGCCTTTTCCCCTTCATTCAGATTATAACCTCTCACTTTTTGTTATTTGAAAATGAAATAATCTCCAAAATATCACTATTTTTTAAACAAACAATATAAAGCTGGTTGCAATTTCAGTTTAATCCACCAGAGAAGTCAGAACAAATATTATGGTTAAGCTCAAATATACAAATGTAATTTTTTACGGTATAATCTTTGTACATTATATTATTAATAGGACTGGTGAAGTTGTCACACATGCAGTCTAACAAAAATTGATGGAAATGTCTTCTCTATCCAAAATTACAACCAACTGATTGCAGCATTACCACATAAATGGAGGAGGCAAGTAGAAAGGGGAAAAGGTAAGGAACTTGTCTGTCGCCCTGCATTAAAGACCAAAATTAGCTAAATAAAATTGTGATTAATAAAAAAGTATAACATTTTCATTTAAGGACCAAAAAATGTACAGCTGCACCATACAGGTTCCAGAATAGTTGGGAGGAGATTTTCCATGTACCGATTCTACGGCACATGGTTTATGAATTGATACACAAAGCGACTTCGGATTCAAAACAAAGTTTTTCAATTGAAATAATTATACAAAATTCTTGCAGCCAATAGAATGTTATATATTTGAAGGATTCAACCATCCCAGCTCTGCAGAATATGCTGCGAAGAGACAGAATAATTACATCACTTGTTTTGGTACTGCCCATTTGTAGCTTGTTTTTGGTCGCAGGTCCAGGAATGGCTGAAGAATTGCAACATTTACCTGGAGCTAACTCTATAAATAGCACTGTTGGGTGATTTGACAAGTAATAGTAAATCTATCAATAATATAATAATACTTTTAGCAAAACAATGTACAATTTGTAGAATCTATGAGATTGGAAAGGTTCAGAACGCTTGTGAAACATCACAGAACACTTGAAGAATATATGGCAACTATCAATTAAACTATATGGTCTTCAGAGACAGATGGGAGGTTTTGAGGGTAGCTGAAAGCTGGGACTAAAAAAAGCAAAAAGATGATAATGTAAAATATTCCGCCCGCGAAATGTATGTAGTATGTACAGTATAAGCTGGAAGTGGATGCCTAAGTATTGTTGACCATTAGTTTACTCCAGTTAGGGGAAGGGTGGAAAGGCTAGGGGAAAATAATAAAGAAGGAAATATTTGACAAAAAAATATATACACTACATGACCAAAAGTATGTGGACACCTGCTGGTCGAACATCTTATTCCAAAATCATGGGCATTAATATGGAGTTGGTCCCCCCTTTGCTGCTATAACAGACTCCACTGTTCTGGGAAGGCTTTCCACTAGATGTTGGAACATTGCTGCAGGGACTTGTTTCCATTCAGCCACTTGGTTAGGTCGAGCACTGCTATTAGGCCATTAGGCCTGGCTTGCAGTCAGTGTTCCAATTAATTTCAAAGGTGTTTGATGGGGTTGATGTCTGTGCTCTTTGCAGGCCAATCAAGTTCTTCCACACTGATCTCAACAAACCATTTTTCTATGGACCTCGCTTTGTGCACGGGGGCATTGTCATGCTGAAACAGGAAAGGGCCTTCCCCAAATTATTGCCACAAAGTTGGAAGCACAGAATTGTCTACAATGTCATTGTATGGTGTAGGGTTAAGATTTCCCTTCACTTGAACTAAGGGGCCTAGCCCGAACCATGAAAAACAGCCCCAGACTATTATTCCTCCTCCACCAAACGTTACAGTTGGCACTATGTGTTCGAGCAGGTAGCGTTGTCCTGGAATCCGCCAAACCCAGATTTGTCCGTCGGACTGCCAGATGGTGAAGGGTGATTCATCATGCCAGAGAATGCTTTTCCACTGCTCCAGCTGAAGCTTGGCATTGCCATGGTGATCTTAGACTTGTGTGCAGCTGCTCAGCCATGGAAACCCATCTCACGAAGGTCCTGACAAACAGTTATTGTGCTGACATTGCTTCAAGAGTCAGTTTCAAACTTGGTAGTGAGTGTTGCAACACAGGACAGATTATTTTTTACATGCTACGTGTTTCAGTACTTGGTGGTTTCGTTCTGTGAGCTTGTGTGGCATACCACTTTGTGGCTGAGCCATTGTTGCTACTACACGTTTCCACTTCACAATAACAGCACTTACAGTTGTCTGGGGCAGCTCTAGCAGGGCAGAAATTTGACAAACTGAGCAGCTTACCGATCGCTGCAGCTGTACACAGCCCATCCAACTACCTACAGTGCCTTGCGAAAGTATTCGGCCCCCTTGAGCTGTGCGACTTTTTGCCACATTTTAGGCTTCAAACATAAAGATATAAAACTGTATTTTTTTGTGAAGAATCAACAACAAGTGGGACACAATCATGAAGTGGAACGACATTTATTGGATATTTCAAACTTTTTTAACAAATCAAAAACTGAAAAATTGGGCGTGCAAAATTATTCAGCCCCCTTAAGTTAATACTTTGTAGCGCCACCTTTTGCTGCGATTACAGCTGTAAGTCGCTTGGGGTATGTCTCTATCAGTTTTGCACATCGAGAGACTGAAATCTTTTTGTATCCAAATCCGGCTTTAAACTTCTTCACAACAGTATCTCGGACCTGCCTGGTGTGTTCCTTGTTCTTCATGATGCTCTCTGCGCTTTTAACGGACCTCTGAGACTATCACAGTGCAGGTGCATTTATACGGAGACTTGATTACACACAGGTGGATTGTATTTATCATCATTAGTCATTTAGGTCAACATTGGATCATTCAGAGATCCTCACTGAACTTCTGGAGAGAGTTTGCTGCACTGAAAGTAAAGGGGCTGAATAATTTTGCACGCCCAATTTTTCAGTTTTTGATTTGTTAAAAAAGTTTGAAATATCCAATAAATGTCGTTCCACTTCATGATTGTGTCCCACTTGTTGTTGATTCTTCACAAAAAAATACAGTTTTATATCTTTATGTTTGAAGCCTGAAATGTGGCAAAAGGTCGCAAAGTTCAAGGGGGCCGAATACTTTCTGTATCTATACATTTGAAAGCCTCCGGATCAAAATGACAGACAACATCATGTTCGTATACAAAATATACAGAGACATTTCACAACACATCAGTGTGTCCACATTTTGAAGTTAGGTTCATGACCGTAAATGAGGTAAAGTAATTTAATATCATGGAGAAAAAGAGAGGTTAACTAGTATTTTAGACAACTCAAAAGTGGAAATGGGTCAAATTGACCAGCAACATAATAGGAAGGATAATCAAGGCATCTAGCACATCACAAGTACAAAATTGTTGGAACGAAAACAAAGATTCACTACAAGTTGACTGATCTTCCATCGAGCCAACTGGAGGCTGGGTGAGGGAAGAGCAGTCAATTGACTGACCAGGTTCAATTAAACCATAATGTCTTCAAATAAAAAGCCTGCCGAGATAAAATGCTGATTAGAAGTATCACTTATCAATATTTTCTCAGCAATGATGACAGACTCTGATAGAAAGGAGAGGAATTTCCACGCTTCAGTGCATTTCTTGTTTTTCAAAATTTGGATGGATCAGCAGTCTGACATAAAACTTAAAAAGTAGCTTGACTTAGCTTTCTTAATTGAGGAAGTGCATATATTTATCAATTGCCTGAAAAGCTGCCAATAAACCTGCGAGTCAGGTTTTCTAGCCTTGGCCCAGGCCTGATTTCTCATCAGAACGAGATCTGAAATTTCTACAAAGAACCAAGGATTTGTTCTATTTTTAACTCTTCGGCGGGGCGTGTTTGTCAACCAAAGGTATGAAAATAGATTATAAAAATTCTAGAGCCAATTCAAGGTTAGGCTTGCAGCTGATAGAGGAAAGCTCAGAGCAATAAATATCATAACGGAACGCCTGTGGAGAATAAAACAAGATATCTTCCTAATTATACGAGGATCAATGTTTTTCTGTTATGTATCTCTAATACATGCAATAGGAGAGGGATCACTGAGGTCATTAGCTTGTACTTGTGGGGGCTATTTGTCAAAATTAGGTCAATCAGCAAGGAGTTTGATTGGTTTCCTTAAATTTATCCTTGTAGTTTTGTAGTTTGGTTGAGTCAGGTTAAAGTTGAGACAAATATTCTTCAAATGATCAGAGGCCGGGGTAAGCCAATCCAGGTTAAAATCTCCTAAAATAACTAATTCAGATGACAGAAAAAGGTTTTAAATAGTACCAACAGCATCCGCCAGTGCAGCAGCGGGAGCGATACATCGATGCTACAAACAAATGCATGTTTTGGCACAAGGCCACATCTATAAACAAACGCTCAAACTTTTGGGGAAAGTGACACTTTGAGAACATGATGACACAACGGTCAATTTCACATATATAGCCATCCCTCGCCCCCATTTTTCAGTCTAACACATCTGAAGATGTAATAACCAGCCATTTCAATGTCCTTCTTCATGATGGAACCATTGAGCCAGGTCTCTGTGAGAACCAGAATAGCAGGTCTCGAATCATGCTCCCAGACATCAAGAAGGTCCATATTCGACATCAAGCTTGGCACGTTTACGTGCAACAGTCCAAGCCCTCTACGTGATTTGAAAACAGTGGGGTTATCTATATAGGTATTTGAAATAATCGCACTGGATGAGCTGACTACAGTGGACTTCCCATTTGGGCTAACAGAGCTAACAGAATACAAATTTATGGGCACAAGATTGTCAATGACAACACCCCTGAGAATATGGATATCTTTAGCAGTAAGATTATAACTCTGTGAAATAATGGGAATGGGAAGAATTACCTGAGCAGGGGTTGATCTGTTTTTGAGTCAATGTTTTACAAGAGCCTCCTCCATGTTGGCCGAGAGAACTCATGCCCCTCTCCTATATGAATCCCTCTTGAAAAACATGGGCCTCTCCCAGAAGTTTTCAAAATTGTCAATGAACTCCAAATCAATTAAGGAACAGTAAGATTTAAGACAGTATTGCAGACTGTGGAGAAGACTAAACTGATTAATTCCGTGACCTACTGTTGTTAGAAGCCCGTAGATTAGAACCTGCTTGTCGGTCTCCTTTGAGCACTTTGAAGTGAGCTTTGAATTGCTCCGACATTATGGCTGATGCCTATTGTACCAACATGAATGACTACTGTGTGAGCATTCGGATGCTTCTCCATCACAGTAGGGACCTGGTGATTTATGTCACAAACACAGGCTCCAGGGAAGCAGTGGGTCCTTGCTGCCGTGACCATCACATCCCTAGTTATGGAGCTCCTTATAACAGCCAACACCACCGGAGGATGAGGAGAGGGTCGTTGTGAGCCTGTGGGACGTGTTCTGGGAGCTGCTCCAGTCAATGGCCGGCGCTGAGGTGGAGTGGGAAGGACGGTGAGAACCTCGAAGGACCTCGTCGGAGGGCCCTGGTGAAGTCAGAGAGTAAAAAATTGGCGAGCTTCAGGTCTGGATGAGAGGGCAGAGGCAGGATACATTGGCATATTCTTCATTTCCTACCTTTAACTCGATTCCACTTTGCCTCTGATAGTGTAGAACATCGTCGGTGGGATTTGTTAATACGGAAAGTGGTCCAAGGTAGTATCCTCAGTAGCTACTGCACAGTAGCCCAATCTTTTAGAGCACTCTGGATTATCCCCTCTGACGTTTATAATTGTTACATCAAAAACAGCATGCAGTCTTGAAGTCTCTTTAGCCAGATTGAGATGTTATTTTAGGACCGTTCTCCCCTTGTAGGTCAATGATCTTTTGAGGCAACAAGTTGCTTACATTTTTCACAAATGTATAAAATCAGTCAATTCTTCCTCTTTCACTATGCTGAACGTATCACAGGTCTCACATTTTATGGCTTTACTGTCCATCTATGGATCCGACTCCAAAACAGAGCTGTCTGACATTCTTATACTCTTATACTTATAAACAGCTGTCCTGGCTACAAGAGCCAACCTTGACGTGAGAGAAGCTTTGCCGGTGACAGCCAGGTAACCTAGCTAGCAGAGCTAGCCAAGGCTGCTAATGCTAGCTCCAGGAGACCATAAAATCCAGAAAAACACGGTGGGTTAAGAACAGCAGTAACACTGTGGTCCTGAAATTACACACTTAAAACAAACGTTTTAAAGTTATGACATGTTTAAGTGTCTTAGAAATATAAAAAGTATGGCGAAGTGTTTTTTTTTAAACTATAAAAACACTGAAGTGCTGTATTGCCACTGCACATGTTGTGCTTATGGAGGAGAATGGAGGAGAAAACAAAAAGTAGCTGTTATTGGCAGAGCGGTTTGGAATTCTTTCATATTGGTCTATTAACTAATTTACTACCTGGCAGGCCAAAACTCCATCCCACCAAAACAGTCGGAAACTTCAGGGGGTCTTTTCAAGCAGCTCCTACACTAAAAGTGTAATGAACACGAGGGGAGACAGAGGTGGTTTCAAGCGCAGGGTGCAGCAGGTGTTTATTGCAAAGGACCACAGGAGGAGTCAGGTAGCTGGGTCCAGGGCAGGCAGAAGGTTATACACAAGGGGACCAAAAGGGCAACAGTACAGGCAGGGAAAAGGCTAGGAGCATAGGCCGGGAGATCAGGCAATAGGTAGATAACAGGAAATACAATAGGCTAAAGTACAGGCAGAGAATAGGAAAAAACGATCACAGTGATGAGGTGCAAAGAACTGAGCTTTCGGAGTGATAGTGAGTGATAATGATATACAGGTGTGTCAACAGATGATTAGAATTCAGGTGATTGGGATCTGGAGAGTGAGCTGCGTTCAGGGGATCTAGGTGTTTGAGAGTGTGGGCTGGAAAGTGAGCTGTGTTCAGGAGATCTATGTGTTTGAGGGTGTGAGTTGGATGCAGATGTTACAAAAAGGGCATTATCATCATATTCACAATTTCACAGTATTATTCCAACCTCAGTGTGGAATTTGTTTTGTGACTGCACTGGGCCTTTAAACTTGGCACTCTCATTCAGCATATCAGGAAGGCTCAATGTACTAATTTAAGATTACATTTCATAGAATTTGTCCATATGAGC
Organism: Oncorhynchus clarkii lewisi; assembly: GCF_045791955.1. Lineage (NCBI taxonomy): Eukaryota > Metazoa > Chordata > Actinopteri > Salmoniformes > Salmonidae > Oncorhynchus > Oncorhynchus clarkii. Next base: position 31,191,684 of record NC_092163.1, on the reverse strand, counting down.
CAATGAATCAGTTGCATTTACTGCCACTGTCCTCCTGCTAAGTCCTAATGCAAGGACACGGTTGATGTGAGCTGTTCTGTCAGTGTGATGTAAATGTACGCTGATAACGAAACCTTTCAATATCTGCCCGCTGTCCTTGGGGATTCGACACAAGAGTGTTTGCTTTCAAATGAAAAGCATGGAAGGTGGGCGTCTCTAAGCCCCTATCCCACCTGATTCTTTCCCTCCTACCTATCATTTGCAGTGAGCACTTTCATAAATATTATATCCTGAAGTAATCCTCAAGGTACACCTACGGTTTTAATTATTAATTATTAAGACCCTCGAAATACAAGGCATTTATGGATTATACACATATTAACAAACAAAACATGGACACACACACACACACACACACACACACACACACACACACACACACACACACACACACACACACACACACACACACACACACACACACACACACATGCATATTGTGCAGCAATTATTTAACGTTTCTGTTTACATGGGGCTACTTATGTTCTTCAATTCAAGGCTTGTTTTTCCTCTGAGCATGGCCAGATTACTTGAACGGCCTCTCCAGAAGATAAGAAGGTTGTTTTTGATCACTTTTGCAAGCCCTCTTTTCCCCTCTTGCGGCGTAGCAATAACTGTTTATCTATGCTACCATCCTTCACATCCAAGACAAATTCATGCAGGTGTAGCCTGATACTACAGCCACCACAGAGCTGCAAAATCGATTGATACATGAACAAAAACTATTATTTGATCTCTCACAGTCTCTATAAAAAAATAGCAAAGGATCACTTACTTTCCTGGTATTTTTGTGGTGAGAACTCATAGTCATTGGTAGAACATCCTTCAAATAACTTGCAGAAGGAAAATAAAGTAAGCAGAACACCATATAAACATGACAACATGGTGTTCTTATGTGTTACATCCTAACTGTCAGACTGAACTGATTGAAGCTATCAGCCCTACATCAAGGCATATCATTTCAACTCTCCACAGGTTCTCTTAATAAGTCAATATATTATAATGCCTTTATCCCCCGCAGGTATTGTGTTTAGCACCACATTGTTTTCCACTTTTAACCGGCAATAAAAACAGCAGCGGACAAGGCCTGTTCTCCGACAGGAAGCGAAGCAGTTGTGGGACCTCCAACCACGTCAATTCAACAGCCATCTTCATATTAACAGCGACAGCAGGGGAAATACCGAACTCTCACAGCACAGTTTAATGTTTCAGACAGAAATGGGCGGTGCAGAAGGAACGAACACCTTTTTACAAAGGACCAGAGATCTCATCTGGGGGTGCTTGTTTATTTTTGTGCTCTTGATCGACGGACATGTTTGCGGTACATAAGTCGGTCCCTGTGGGGAGAACAGCACTACGCACGGAGTGTGTGTGTAGCCTTCGCTCGGGCTACGAAGGCGAAACGTGTGCACTGAGGTTTATTTTCTCTTGGTTACTACCTACATGAGAAGTACTATACTTCTCACTATACTACTATTCATTGACTGCAGCCCAGCGTTCAACACCATAGTGGCCTCAAAGCTCATCACAAAAGCTAAGGACCCTGGGACTAAACACCTCCCTCTGCAACTGGATCCTGGACTTCCTGACGGAACGTCCCCAGGTGGTAAGGGTAGCTAACAACACATGCTGATCCTCAACATGGGGTCCCTCAGGGGTGCGTGCTCAGTCCCCTCCTGTACTCCCTGTTCACCCATGACTGCATGGCCAAGCACGACTTCAACAACATCATTACATTTGCCGATGACACAACAGTGGTAGGCCTGATCACCAACAATGATGAGACAGCCTATAGGGAGGAGTTCAGAGACCTGACAGTGTGGTGCCAGGATAACAACCTCTACCTCTCTCCTTCAAAGTGATCAAGACAAAGGGGATGATCGTGGACTCCAGGAAAGGAGGGCCGAGCACGCCCCCATTCTCATCGACGGGGCTGCAGTGGAGCAGGTTGAAAGCTTAAAGTTGCTTGGTGTCCACATCACCAACGAACTATCATGATCCAAACACACCAAGACAGTCATGAAGAGGGCACGACAACGCCTATTCCTCCTCAGAAGACTGAAAAGTTTTGGCATGGGTCCCCAGATTCCCAAAAACCTCTACAGCTGCACCATTGAGAGCATCCTGACATCCTGACTGGTTGCATCACCGCCTGGTATGGCAACTGCTCAGCCTCTGACTACAAGGCACTACAGAGGGTAATGCGTACTGCCCAGTACATCACTGGGCCAAGCTTCCTGCCATCCAGGACATCTATACCAGGCGGTGTCAGAGGAAGGCCCTAAAAATTGCCAAAGAATCCAGCCACCCTAGTCATAGATTGTTCTCTCTGCTGCCGCATGGCAAGCGGTACCAGAGCAAGCCATAAGACTCCTGAACAGCTAATCAAATGGCTACCCTGACTATTTGCATTACCCCCCCCCCCCCCCCCCCCATTTTTACACTGCTGCTACTCTGTTTATTATCTATGCATAGTCAACTTTACCTCTATCTACAAGTACATATTATCTCAATTACCTCGACTAACCTGTGCCTCCGCACATTGACTCTGTACCGGTAACCCCTGTATATAGCCTCGTTACTGTTATTTTATTGTTGCTCTTAAATAATTTGTTATTTTTCTATTTTCTTATTTTTTACTTCAGTTTAATTTAGTAAATACTTTCTTAACACTTATTTTTCTTAACTGCATTGTTGGTTACGGGCATGTAAGTAAGCATTTCACTTTAAGGTTGTATTTGGCGCATGTGACAAATAACATTTTATTTTGATTTAATACATTATTCCCCCTCAGCTTCCTATACATTATTCCCCCTCAGCTTCCTATACATTATTCCCCCTCAGCTTCCTATACCATTTTTTATAATGACCTGTGAACTGGGGAAAGAGAAATAGATGCACCTGTTCATTTGGATGAGTCCGGTTGAACTGTCTGATGACAAATGAAGATGTGATCTGTTCAAACATGTTCAGTTAAGATTCTGACAGCCTATGTCAAGTATTTCAGAAACAAACATGACTGAAAATGGGGATTTCTAAGGCATAAAACACGTTATTACTCAACCGGCAATTATCAACGTCTTGTTTTTTTCTGCCAGGCTCTAAATTGTTATATTCACTGTAGAAAACAAACCTGGGATGCTGTCAAGATACACAATTTCAGCAGCATGGAAACCACAATTCAGTCGTTGTTCAGCCCGGGTAATGCTGTTGCCTTTCACGTGGGGTCATAGGACAAGCTGTTGTTGTATACACCTGTTTGTCTCTCGCCTATTCATCGCCTTGTTCTTCAGTGGTCCTCGAAATTGGCTTCCATCTAAATGCCAATTGAAAGGAGAGTTCACATCTCTGCTCTGAGTGACTTCCCCAGTGATTTATGCCTCCCCAGAGAAGCGTGATAAGGGGCTTATGTCCAGCTATCTGCGCCAGCCAGGCCCCTAAACAATCATTCAGGACGCCTAAGAACATAATGTATTCAATGCTCGGTGACTGATGTATAGACATATTATCTCCTGCTGCTGGCTTTAGATAGTGGCTGACAAACAGTCCTCCTGTGGGGGAAATGTGAAATATATCACCTGTGGTAAAGATAATTCCCTGTGGGATGAGATTTGATTATCCTCTTTGTGAGGTGTAATGCCCGCCAGATAACAGAATTAGAGGAAATGGTGGATAGGGACCTTTATGGACACTTTCGCACCGTCATCAGCCATGATGATCGGTGTTGTCACATCGCCGCGATTGCAGTCATAGTCTTGAGCGACGAGTTGTCTTTCAAACGTATGGTGCTAAACAAAAGCTGTGGCAGGGATATAGTGATGGATGTGTTGATAAATAAGTTGGCTGCCGTCACTCTAGGGTGCGTTCTGAAGGCGCCAACGGAAAACCTTCAGTAAACTAGGGTCATGTTTAGGAAGCAAAAAACAAGTGCAAGTTCATGTTAATTTATTTCATTGACATGGCAGAATGTAATAATATATAATATAATAGAATATATAATATAACAGAATATAATGAAAAAATGTTTTTAAATCAAAAACAAAGGCAACACTTTACTGTAGGAGTCCTTATGAATGCATTCATGAAGCCTTTATAACAGCTATATAACACATAACATTTGTCATATGCTGTAAGAAGTCGTTTTGGTCCTGCTTTAAATTATGTGCAGCTTATAGAGGCTTCATAAAGCCTTCAAAAACACCACATCAATGTGTTACACATCATCTATGTCATGCTCTATAAAGGTTCATAAATGTGGCATGCAGTAAGTCTGACATAACCACCAATGTCAAATGTGACATAACCCACTATTTCAAATATGACATCAACCTGTGCTTTATTAAGGGTGGCATAAGCACTGCTTAATAAAGGCATTATAAACCATATTAAATTGAGGCTTCACAAAGCATTTATAACCCTGTCATGCATCCAGGTAGAGCATTGCAATGCCAGGATATTGGGTTCGATTTTCGTGACCATCACATGAATGTAAGTTGCTTTGGATAAAAGTGTCTGCTAAATTTGAAATATTATATTTCACTAAAACATTTCTATGATGGCCGAACGTCTTTCTTTCTTGGGTGCATAGACAATATTGGACCTGATCTCAACTTCTCCCAAAATGCTATGCTGCAGGATGACACACATTCATGCAAAAAACATTGGTAGGGCCTTTCAGGTTTCGGATTTCCCCATTTCTTTATTTTTAAGTGTAGTTGCACTTTAAATCAGTGAGACTGCCCTGCACTGTTGTTTCGTTGGCGGGTTTTCTGTAATACAGTAAGCGCACGTGATGTGATTTGGACTCCAATGGAATGGGTGGAGTAACAGTCCAGCAACAATCCGTATAATTCAGATCCCTATGAAATGACACCATATATACTTTTTACAGACCCTCCTGAGTATTCCCTACAATACTTTTACTGCAGCACCCAGAATAGTTATTGCTCTAAGCCAATACAGTATCTATTCCATATACAGTGATTCGCAATTTAAAAAACAAACAAATGTAATGCAATTGTCACTTACATATGAACAAATATGAATAATTGTTAATGTTCAGACAAATAAAATGTCATATATCATGAATGGTTATTGACATTTTCTACTATTACATGAGACATTAAATATATATCTATATATTTACTGTAGGAGTCCTTATGAATGCATTCATGAAGCCTTTATAACAGCTATATAACACATAACATTTGTCATATGCTGTAAGAAGTAGTTTTGGTCCTGCTTTAAATTATATATTTATTTGATGACACGGAAGTACTTTTTTGTGTTGACGAGAGTCTGATCATGTGATGAGTTCGCGAATCAAAATTCCCACTTGTGCTGCCACTGGACAGCAAAAAAACAAGTAAGTTATGTATTGTAATTTAAATTAGTTTGTAGTGGTTACGTGTTCAGTTAGATTACATATTGTAGCTACCTCAATTGGTATTTAAAATAAGTTAGCTGACTTAACAGCAATCGCTAGCTAGCCGAAATTTAACTAACTAGCAGGCGTAGCTAAACGCCCCCCCCCTCATTTGTAAATGAAAGAGGAATATAATAATACGAATTAAATGGAGTTTACCATTTTCCCATTTAGAGTTTCTGGCACAGCACAGAAATGCCCTTATCCAGATGGTGGGACAAAGGCATTTCCTGACAGACTTGCTAACTTTATCAAAAAGAAAGGAGGACCATGTTCAATAGAAATAAAGTTTTACAAATCAGACGCGTTTCGGCTGCATGGTCTTTGTCAGGGAGTACTAAGAAATGATAATACAATGTCCTCTTTTGAACAGCTTTTTCCAAATCAGCCCTAATTAGAAGAGGGAGTGGTTACAAAATTAATTGGACAACAACTAGTAAGCAATAATATATTAAAGTGAAAGTTAAAGTGAAATACTGTAGATATGTTAACTAACTTTCTTTGTTGATACTTTTAAGGTTGGAACCAACATGCAGTACATCCAGCAGGAAGAGAGGCAAGAACCATTGGTCTGCCAGTTCAGGGACAAGCTAAACTATTCACAGCCTTTTGTAATTTTCAGTGTAATTGCATTGCTGGACTTTTTGAAACTATGTATTTGTATTGTTTTATAAATGTACAGATTAAAGGAAATGTGTGGATTAAACATGTCTTTTTTTTATGTTTATTTGTTTTATCTGTTAGTGATAATTCCCTAAGTGTTAATACATTTGTAATCACCTCATTAAGCCTTTATGTAATGTATGTGTTATGAATGACCAAAGGTCTCTGAATTTATAGTAGGTATTAGCATTCTGCTGATTTATGAAGGTTCTCTCATGGTCCACAGGTTATTGAAATGGTTTCTTTGGACCTGCAAAGCTTGTGTTTGTGTGTCAGAGCCAAGACATTTTGGAGGAGTCCAACCTGAGACTACCACACAAGGTATTCCTCTCCTGTTCCAATGCTGGAGACCAGGGCTTGATTACAACCTGTTGAATCGGTGCCAGTATTTTGTGGCTGATCTATCAGCGGGATAGTGGGTGAATGTGTCAAAGAACTGACTGGGCCCAGCACCGTGAGGTATGGCTAGTTTTTGTTTGTGTACTCAGGAACATGCAACTTGGTTCCAGAACAAAGACACTTTTAATTTCTTTAGGTTGGGGACTTCCATCAAGGTAAGTGTTTCTTGGTGTAACGTCGTCCCCAGGTTATTGCACGCACAGCACATATAAGCCTGGGATATCAACTATTCAAAGTTGGCCTTAGTGTGAGTGACCATAGAAGTCTATAGGAGTGAACTTCCTGAGTAAAGAATTTGTCATCGTCACTACTTAACACAGTCAAAAATACCTAATTATGGCTAAACCCTGCCCATTACCACAATTTAGCTTCTTAAAATGAGATTTTAAACCTAACCCTAACTAATTAGGGCTGGTCCCTCAGACCTTCAGTGCATTTGGGCGGAAGTGTCTGGGAAGGAGATTAGGTGTAATGTGATTAACATGACATCACTTTAGAGCATATGTCATCCTTCAGTACAACATGTCCTTTATAAAGCACATGTTTATGTCACATTTGACTTTGGTGATTATCTCCCACAGTGATGTCACACTTATTAACCCTTTATAAAGCATGATTTACGGTTATAGATGCTTTGCAATACATGTAGTGCCGATGAAGGCTTTGTGAAGCTTTTCAAAGCTACACGTCATTTAAAGCGGACCGTAGTTGGGGGGGGGGGGGGGGGGGGGGGGGTAGATTGGGAAGCTCTGTAGTCCTGCTGTGTGGCCAATGACACATGTGGCCATGTTATACCGATCGTACTGTACATTGCTGTGTGTAGATATGGTTGTCCTTGTTTGATAGAGCCATTGGACGTCTTTCAGAGATGCTTTATTGCTAAATATGCAAGACTATTTTAGCCACACCCGGTGTATATAATTGCGCGCAAACACTCACTTCATAAAAATGGGTTTCCATGGCCGAGCAGTCGCACTCAAGCCTAAGATCACCATGCGCAATGCCAAACTTCAACTGGAGTGGTGTAAAGCTAGCCACTATTGGACTCTGGAGCAGTGTAAACGCGTTCTCTGGAGTGATAAATCACGCTTCACCATCTGTCAGTCTTACATATGAATCTGAGTTTGGTGAATGCCAGGAGAACGCAACCTGACCGAATGCATAGTGCTAAATGTAAAGTTTGGTGGAGGAGGAATAATGGTCTGTGGCTGTTTTTCATGGTTCGGGCTTGGCCCCTTAGTTCCTGTGCTTCCAACTTTGTGGCACAAGTTTGGGGAAGGCCCCTTCCTGTTTCAGCATAACAATGCCCCCGTGCACAGAACCTTGACCTCCAAACCCATCAAACATCTTTGGGATGAATTGGAACGCCGACTGCGAGCCACGCCTAATCGTCCAATATCAGTGCTGACCTCACTAATGCCATTGTGGCTGAATGGAAGCAAATCCCCGCAGCAATGTTCCAACATCTAGTGGAAAGGCTTTCCAGAAGAGTGGAGGCTATTATAGCAGCAAAGGTGGGACCAACTCCATATTAATGCATTTTGGAATGAGATGTTCGACGAGTAGGCATCCACATACTTGTGGTCATGTAGTGTAGCTAGCTAAACATCTTTCGGTAGCCATATTTATGACTAAAAAGAGAAGAGGTTTTACAATAAAACCTTTTCTCTTTTTAGTAGTAGATATAGTTACTAAACAGCAAGTTACAATGTTACAACCAGCCACCCAAAGCTATGTTTACCAGCAGACATTAGTACATGACTGGAGTTGGCTATTTAGCCACACTTTACGTTTGTAACTTCAGCAATTGTACATAATTGTGCTAACTAGTTATGTAACATCATTGACGAGGGTTCATATTGGTTATGATTATGACTGGATGCATTTTAATCTCACAAAATTATAGGCATGACACAAAATAAGATTTCAAACAGATGTAAATAAGCAAGCTAGCTCCCTAAGTTTACTAACAGTAAGGAAAAACAAAATAATTTGCTATTGTAAATCTCAAACTGAAGCTGCTTTTATTATAAAAAATATTTTGCCTACGCATGCCTGTTAGACATGACTGTATCTAGATACTGTCTGCCTACCTACATACCTAGGTACATTTGTACAGTCTGGTCACTATACAGAAGTTCAAGTTTATGCCATATTTCTTTCTATTAGGCTAGATATTTTTCTAAATGTATGCATGTTCAACTAGCCTACCCTACTGTTGACGTTATATGCTGGCAAAGTTCAACTGTGAATGTAACATTCTTGCTTAATACCCAGTTCTCTTTCTTAGTTAACATTGAACTGTGTACACTCCCCTGTGTTTTAGATTTTGACAAATTAAAATGATTTGGACATCTGTTTGATGCTACAGAGCCCTGTACAGATTATATAAATATATTCAGTGAATCCATAAAGGTAGACCAATTTTGAAGATTGATAGAAAATATCCATATTTAATTTAGTAGTTCTACATGGTCTTATGCTGAGCCACACTGGCTGCAATTACACAAGCAGCCCAAGTCTGATTTTTTTTCCGTTTAACCAATCACTTCAGATCTTTTCACATCAGATCTTGTTCAGAACTGATCTGATTGGTCTAAAGACCAATGAATGAAAAAAGGATCCAAATTGGGCTGGCTGTCTAAATGCAGCAATAGCCCTTGATCCGGCTTTGGCAATGGTGTTTGGCGTGGTGAGCTGGGGAAGCTGAGACTCTTTGTGCTTGTGGCAAAGGTTATTTTCCTGTCTGCGGTGTACTGCCAGCTGGATAAGACTCTGCCGGAAGTGGTGTAGGGCTTCTTAACCACCAACTGTTTGGACCTCTTGCAGAAGATGTGCTGGTACTGCACGTCTCCTGGAAAGACATGGTTGTGGCGTTAGCATTTTATACTTTTTTGTAAGGGATGTAGGGCAATTCGCCTTTGTTGGTAAAGGTGTTAACCGAATGGGATCTAAGTGTTTAGAGACAGGCTAGTGTATTGTTTAAGGAAAATGAGGAACATTAGGAGCTGCCCTTGAGAGGAAGAACAATCAACAAAGTGAACGGGCTGCAGAAAGTGTGAAAAGTCTTAGGAGGGCAGTTCTTACAGAGTATTGTTGTGTTTGGGAGATTGAGGAGAAATGGCACCTCAATCGCTCTCATATACAACAATACATTTACTGTCTCTAAACACTACCATGCACAAAAATATCCTTCCTCATCTCAAAGACCTGTCTGTAAACCTCCTCCAGCCTATTGACTTTGACATATCATTCTTGTCAATAGTACCCCTTGGCAGAGGATTTCTGTAGACATGTTTTTTTATTTGTGTTTTGAGACTCTTCAGAGAGAAGAATGAGGTGGTTGTGTCATTACTGTTGTAGTCTTGATTTTATACCTTTCAGTGTCCCTTGCTGGTTTTTGTCCCACAATCTTGTTTGTGCTCCATAATTACAAGGTGTGTCCACTCCCTCATGCTTTTGTACCCAGAATTCTGCCGCTTTGGGGTATTTTTCAACAGGGCGCTGTGGAAGGACTCCAGATAACCAGTGTTTTACAAAGAGAAAAGGTGAAAAGGGGTAGTCTAAATTGATTACATGGTCTGGAAGGAACTCTGTGGTACTCAGGCTACCTCTAACCACCCCATAACACCCCATAACACAAACCCATACAAACACTACCCAATTCATGCTAATGCCATGCTTACTGTACATGTATCTAAGCCGTTAGCTTGTAAATATTTTTGACAACGTGCCTTCACTTTGTGCAGAGCTAGGGGTTGGAAGCACATGGTGGTGGAAACAGATTCTGTACCACCTACAACAAAATACACAATAAACAATTGAACCACCCCATTATTTGTATTGATCGCTATCTGACTGGATAGCTTGGTACACTTAAAACAGACATTTCAATATGGCTAGCTTGCTCTTAGCTAGCGAGCATCACTAAATTGGAAGCACGATTGCTAGCCAGCTGAAAACCAACTAACCAACCATAGACGATTTATGCACAGTCATCATTGCGACCAACACAGAGAGTGAGTTAGCTATATGGACAATTCTATTTTTAGTAATGGAATGTTTTCCAGACAAGTGTGGAATAGAAGGCTACCAGATTGGGCTATTCATATTTGCTTACGTTAGCTAACGTTAGTCTAAGATAGAATGAACAAACTAACATGTTTACTCTGCTTCTGATAGCTACCAGTCTAGTAGTGACTATCATGGCATAGGTGAAATTGATAGACAGTGTGTATCCAAAAGATAGCTATATACAGGCAGTGGCGACCCACATTTTTTTCAAGCAAAAAATATATACAGTTGAAGTTAGAAGTTTACAAACACCTTAGCCAAATACATTTAAACTCAGTTTTTCACAATTCCAGACATTTAATCCTAAAATTCCCTGTATTAGGATAGTTAGGATCACCACTTTATTTTAAGAATGTGAAATGTCAGAATAATAATAGAGAGAATGAATTTCAACTTTTATTTATTTCATCACATTCCCAGTGGGTCAGAAGTTAACATACACTCAATTAGTATTTTGTAGCATTGCCTTTAAAATGTGTAACTTGGGTCAAATGTTTTGGGTAGCCTTCCACAAGCTTCCCACAATACATTGGGTGAATTTTGGCCCATTCCTCCTGACAGAGCTGGTGTAACTGAGCCAGGTTAGGAGGCCTCACACTTTTTCAGTTCTGTCCACACATTTTCTATAGGATTGAGGTCAGGTCTTTGTTATGGCCACTCCAATACCTTGACTTTGTTGTCCTTCAGCCATTTTACCACAACTTTGGATGTATGTTTGGTGTCATTGTCCATTTGGAAGACCCATTTGCGAACAAGCTTTAACTTCCTGACTGATGTCTTGAGATGTTACCTCAATATATCCACATAATTTTCCATCCTCATGATGCCATCTATTTTGTGATGTGCACCAGTCCCACCTGCAGCAAAGCACACCCACAACATGATGCTGCCACCCCTGTGCTTCAGGGTTGGGATGGTGTTCTTCAGCTTGCAAGCCTCCCCTTTTTCCTCCAAATGTAACGATGGTCACTATGGCCAAACAGTTCTATTTTTGTTTCATCAGACCAGAGGACATTTCTCCAAAAATTATGATCTTTGTCCCCATGTGCAGTTTCAAACCATAGTTATCCAGGTGTTATAAATACATGCATTATAATTATGATAATTTCATTTTATAAATACAAGTTCAATCTTTACTTCAACGCACATATGGTGTGCCTTATGAAACGAGGAAGAAAGACAAGGTGGGGAGAGGTGTAGAAGACAGAAAGGGAAACAGGTAAGAACAGAGGCAGACAGCATATGATTAATGAATTATAGTGCTCCCTTAATATTATCTCAGTTCATCACAGTGTCTCTAGTGGTGTCTCCTAACCAGCCTTGGGCCCCCAGTCGGCCCGAAGGTTATCTTAAGAGCCGGTGAGGTGACGATGATGGGACTGAATACCTCTCTCACATCAAAACATACCTGCAGACGAGAGACTGATGGATAGAGAGCATTATTAAGCCTTGTTTAAAAAAGAAATCTAACACGGTCAGTCATCATAATCATCAGGTAGTGAAATGCAAAATTAACCTTTGATCATTAACTCTGGGACTACTACATCTGTCTGTCTGTATTTTAAACGATGTAAGACATATTTTCATGAATGTTCAATATTACGATTTTGTATTTTGAATTTGGCACGCTCTGATTTCACCGGATGTTGTCGTACTTCATCCCGGTAATGGGATTTCCGCTCTAAGTTAAGAGGCAGATGCGGTGGGACCCGAGTTTCGCCATCAGTTGGTAGACTGTCCCCTCTCTAGTCAGTTACACTGAAGAAAGGGTGAGAGCAGTGACCTTGAGAGAGAGTCTCTCTCCCGCTTAAAAATAATTTTTGATTGGTCATCCAACCTTGGAAACTCTGGCATTTTCTAGAGCTCCAACCAGTTCCCCATTGTCTTGAAAGCACCATGACCATCAGATGCAGGTAGCATCAGTCTATTAAAATAAAATATGCTCATCTGTGCCTCGCAAGTGCTACACTAATTGAGCTATTATGTTGTCAAAGCTCGATTTTTGAAATATGATATGGTCTGAGAAGAACAATATTGGTGGGCCAAGCATATAGCTGATATGCTGTGATAATGTATTAGGTCTACTGCACAAAACTCATTACTACAGAACTGTTTTTAAAAGTTATATGTTTAGTGGTAGATCTCTGCTTGCTTTTTGACTGCAAAAGTGACCCTGACTCAAAGGTTGGTGGCCAATGTTGTAAAGTCTCCTTTCACTGAAAGATGTGTCACCAATTAAGCCCCCGAGGATTGGAGTTAGATAGATAAATCAAACAACATGCTCCATCAATCCTAATTTGGAATACGATTTAACCATTTGCAACTATGACAGAATCACATTGTTGACCATCAGTCTTAGATTTCCAGGGTAAATACAGTACCAGTCAAACATTTGGACACCTACTCATTCCAGGGTTTTTCTTTAGAATAATAGCGACGACATCAAAACTATGAACAACAGGTTGAGATAATGCCAATAGTGTGCAAAGCTGTCATCAAGGCAAAGGGTGACTACTTTGAAGAATCTCCGTATGTGTGGTTCCCACCGTGAAGCGGTGGGGGTGCTTGCTGGTAACACTTTTTTTTGGTTACTACATGATTCCATATGTGTTATGTCATAGTTTTGATGTCTTCACTATTATTCTATAATGTAGAAAATTGTAAAAATAAAGACAAAACCCTTGAATGAGTAGGTGTCCAAACTTTTGACTGGTACTGTATATTCTAAATGCAGAAGACACATTTCAGTTGAAGGCATTGACTTTCGTTCAGTTGAGGATGTTTTTTTTTCATCATTGGATAAGGTGGTTATTAGGCAGAAAGAAGAATGAAAGTTTCCAGCCATTCAATATAATGTCATGTTAGTCTTAAACACTCAATACAGGTGTATATTTTGTGCTAAGTCTGTTTACATCTCCACCAGATAGCTCAAATAGGGAATACAATTGTAATATCTCTGTGCAGTAGGCTAATGTTGGGATAGTATGTAATCAATACTCAAAGTAAATTCTGGGTAGTTCATTTTCCTAAACAGCTTCGATGCCTAGAATTCTAGATGTCTACTATTTTATTAGATAAAACATTATTGTTATTGGCCAGCTAGGGGAAAGATAATGATGGAATAAACAACATGGTCAAAAATACTTAAACACAGACTACAGCAATCTGATTCTGCTCCAATATTCGACAATGGTGGGGCTGGAAACACAGGCTTGCCAGGTGTTGATGTCGATTTATTTATTTCATGCTTCAAGTAATGAAGCCCAGGTCAGATACATCAGACAAGACGAGATAAAAGTAGCTAGCTTTGGAAGGGGGCATTACAATCAAGAAGAGATGCGCAGTTGATACTGTTTCCATGGTAACTATTTCCAATTATGTGATAAAACTTTTAAAACAAAGTTGCCACTTGTAGCAAATGAGTGTCATGAAATAGATGTTCCAGAAACAGGGTACATTGACTTGTCAGATAAATATCAGCAAGCTAGGCTAGCTATTTGCAGCAAAATGGCTAGCTAGTTCTCTACTTGGCTAGCTAGTTAGCTGTTTGGCTAAACACAAACCGTTAGTGCATTGTTCTTTGCTTAGCTAAATGGATCCATCTCGTCGCAAGACATTGGCTAAACATTTAAGCTAGGCCTAGCTACATGCTGAATCTTCGAAACTCCAGCCGACGACATGAGATATTCTAAAAGTAGACCGTTCAGATCAAACAAACCATTGCATCATGCCTCATCTTCACGGAACCCAAACCAGCTGCGCGCGCGTGTGCCATCGTGCATAAATGTATTTTGTCCCCCCACACAAAATGCGATCACACCACGCAGGATAAAATATTAAAACAAACTCTGAACCAATTATATTAATTTGGGGACAGATCAAAAAGCATTAAACATTTATGGCAATGTAGCTAGCTAGCTTGCTGTTGTTAGCTAATTTGTCCTGGGATATAAACATTGAGTTTACCTGAAATGCACAAGGTCCTCTACTCCACCAATTAATCCACACATAAAACGGTCAACCGAATCGTTTCTAGTCATCTATCCTCCTTCTAGACTTTTTCTTCTCTTTTTATATTTTGTATATATTTTTTAAGTAATATGTTTATTATTTTCCAATAAAAAAATAATTAAAAAAGACAGTAATACAAACAATGACATTCATTGGCCAATTTAGAGGACAAAACTAAACTTAACTCACACATACACAAAATAAAACAAAATTCTATTAGGTGGTACATGTATAAGAAGACAGCATATAATCATTACAAGCAGTGTAGTTAAGCCAAAAATAAATATTGAGTGGAGTACAGCACAGAGTAGCAGCAGATCGTCAATCCAGTATTTTTTGTAAAACATTGGACATTCTATTGGAGGTATTGTATCGAATATTTTCCATATGTATTACATTCCCTAAATCCCGTAACCACATTTCAAAGGTAGGTACAGTCTCCAATTTCCAAAATTGCAATATTACCTTTTTGGCTAATAGAGTACAAAGAGAGACAGCTTTCCCTTCCTGGTTATTCCCATCAACTGTACCAAACAGAGTGATCAATGGGTCTGGGGCTAGAACTCTATCGAAGGCTTTAGATAAATAATCAAAAATGAGAGTAACTTAGGACATGTCCAGAATAAGTGGGTCAACGTCCCCTCATCCTGCTTGCACCTCTCACACAGTGGTGAGGTGTCTGGGAATATTTTATGCAGTTTTACTTTTGAGTAATGTAACCCGTGTATCACCTTAAACTGTACAAGGTTGTGTCTGGCATTCACTGAACTGTGGTTTATATTCCTGAGAGCTTCTACACAGTCCTCATCTGAGATTTCTGAACCAAACATCAAACACCACATCATCCAATGCAGGGTGGAAAGCATGATTCAGGCAAATTGGGCTGTCTATGTAAACTAGAGGTTGACCGATTAATCGGAATGGCCGATTAATTAGGGCCGATTTCAAGTTTTCATAATCGGAAATCGGGATATTTTTGGGCTCCGATTTGCCGATTTAAAAAATGTTTTTTACACCTTTATTTAACTAGGCAAGTCAGTTAGGAACACATTCTTATTTTCAATGGCGGCCTAGGAACGGTGGGTTAACTGCCTCATTCATGGGCAGAAAGACAGATTTTCACCTTGTCAGCTCGGGGATCCAATCTTGCAACCTTACAGTTAACTAGTCCAACGCAATAAAGACCTGCCTCTCTCTCATTGCACTCCACAAGGAGACTGCCTGTTAGGCAAATGCAGTAAGTTGCTAGCTAGCATTAAACTTATCTTATAAAAAACAATCAATCATAATCACTAGTTAACTACACATGGTTGATGATATTACTAGATATTATCTAGCATGTCCTGTGTTGCATATAATCTGACTGAGCATACAAGCATACAAGTATCTAAGTATCTGACTGAGCGGTGGTAGGCAGAAGCAGGTGCGTAAACATTCATTCAAACAGCACTTTCGTGCGTTTTGCCAGCAGCTCTTCGTTGTGCATCAAGCATTGCGCTGTTTATGACTTCAAACCTATCAACTCCCGAGATGAGGCTGGTGTAACCGAAGTGAAATGGCTGGCTAGTTAGCGTGCGCTAATAGCGTTTCAAACTTCACTCACTCTGAGCCTTGGGGTGGTTGTTCCCCTTGCTCTGCATGGGTAACGCTGCTTCGAGAGTGGCTGTTGTCATTGTGTTGCTGGTTCGAGCCCAGGGAGGAGCCTGGAGAGGAACGGAAGCTATACTGTTACACTGGCAATACTAAAGTGCCTATAAGAACATCCAATAGTCAAAGGTTAATGAAATACAAATGGTATAGAGAGAAATAGTCCTATAATAACTACAACCTAAAACTTCTTACCTGGGAATATTGAAGACTCATGTTAAAAGGAACCACCAGCTTTCATATGTTCTGAGCAAGGAAATGAAACGTTAGCTTTCTTACGTGGCACATATTTTACATGGCACACATTGCACTTTTACGTTCTTCTCCAACACTTTGTTTTTGCATTATTTAAACCAAATTGAACATGTTTCATTATCTACTTGAGGCTAAATTGATTTTATTGATGTATTATATTAAGTTAAAATAAGTGTTAATTCAGTATTGTTGTAATTGTCATCATTACAAATAAAAACATTTTTTTTTATCGGAATTGGCTTTTCTGGTCCTCCAATTATCGGTATCGGCGTTGAAAAATCATAATCGGTCGACCTCTAATGTAAACAGTGGGTATGTTGAGAACCTTTAGTGACTCCCCATCCCGCATGTGTGAGCATAATCATCGCCAGACACTAATTAGCATAACGCAACAGACATAAATATCCCTAGAAAATATTCCTATTCATGAAAATCACAAATTAAATATTTTGAGACACAGTTTAGCCTTTTGTTAATCACTCTGTCATCTCAGATTTTCAAAATATGCTTTACAGCCAAAGCTAGACAAGCATTTGTGTAAGTTTATCGATAGCCTAGCATAGCATTTTGTCCAGCTAGCAGCAGGTAACTTGGCCACGTAAATCAGAAAAGCAATCAAATTAAATCGTTTACCTTTGATGAGCTTCGGATGTTTTCACTCAGGAGACTCCCAGTTAGATAGCAAATGTTCCTTTTTTCCAAAAATATTATTTGTAGGCGAAATAGCTCCGTTTGTTCTACACGTTTGGCTGAGAAATCGCCCAGAAATTGCAGTCACAAAAACAGCGAAAAATATTCCAAATTAACTCCATAATATCGACAGAAACATGGCAAATGTTGTTTATAATCAATCCTCAAGGTGTTTTCAAATATCTATTCGATAATATATCCATCGGGACAATTCGTTTTTTAGTAGGACCGATTGGAGTAATGGCTACCTCAGTATTTTACGCAAGAATCACTCTGGCAGCATCAGGTGACCACTTGCGCAATGTAGCCGCTTACGGGTATTCTTCAACATAAATGCGTAAAACTACGTCACAATGCTGTAGACACCTTCGGGAAAGAGTAATCTGGTTGATAGCCCATTCACAGCTCAATAGGGACTCATTGGACTCATTGGAACGCAGCGCTTTCAAAACATGGGGCACTTCCGGATTGGATTTTTCTCAGGCTTTCGCCTGCAACATCAGTTCTGTTATACTCACAGACAATATTTTTACAGTTTTGGAAACTTTAGAGTGTTTTCTATCCTAAGCTGTCAATTATATGCATATTCTAGCATCTTGTCCTGACAAAATATCCCGTTTACTACGGGAACGTTTTTTTTCCAAAAATGAAAATACTGCCCCCGAGTCACCGAGTTTTAATGAGGGTTACAGGTTCGAGGGGAGGAAAGTTACCACTCTGGCGTTCGCTGATGACCTGGTGCTCATGAGCGACTCATGGGCAGGTATGCAGCATAATTAAGAAAATACCTAATCTGTTTCCAGATCCAAATGACTGGGTTAGTCATAAGTGGATTTTTTCACATATGATGGGCTATTAACAAGTGCAGGGAGTGAGGAACGTTGACAGGAGGCCTGCTCAATCAAAAGCCATGAAGGCATATCCTTCTGTCTCATCGCAGGTTAACTTTCCCTCCAGACAGACACAATGTTCAGATTAGCAGCCCAATAATACAGTTTAAAGTGAGGAAGGCCAAAGCCCCGCTCTATTTTGTACTTGCATAAATGCTTCTTTGAAATTCTGGCTGCCTTGTTATCCCATAAAAATGTTGTTACTAATTGAATCCAGTTTCATAAAATAGCTATGTGGTATGAAATTGGGTAGACATTGGAAGAGGTAAAGAAACCTGGGTAGGACAACCATTTTAATAGCGTTTATACGACCAACCAAGGAGATAGGCAGAGTTTTCCAAAAATCTATATTTTGTTTAAGCTGATATATTTTCCTGTCCCAATTCGCTTTCAATAGCTGATCAAGGTCTCTTGTCACTACAATGCCAAGGCTCGTGAACTTGTCCATCACTGTTCTAAACAGGGTAGATTGCAGAAATTGCATATCCCCAGGCCGTGATATTGGCATCAACTCACTTTTTTGACAGTTTATCTTGTAGCCAGAGAAGGAGCCAAATGTGTTTATCAAGTTAAGTAAGGGTGAAATATAAGTTTTAGGCATGGACAAAAACAAAAGAACATCGTCTGCATATAGGGACATTTTGTGCTGTGTGTCCTTTATTTTAACAGAAGCTATATCGGCACATGCCCGAATGTGAGTAGCAAGGGGTTCCCTGGCTATAGCGAAGAGAGCAGGCGAAATAGGGCACCCCTTTCGGCACCCCTTGAACAAGCGGAATGACTGCGACATTTCCTGATTGGTTACCACGGACGCCATTGGGTGTGCATAAATAATTCTTATCCAATTAATAAATTCCTTTCCAAACCCGAAGTGCTCCAGAACCGACATCATGTACTTCTACTCAATCTGATCAAACGCCTTCTCTGCATCAAGAGCTATTACCACTGCCTCAACCTTATGATACATTACGTTGAAAAGGTGTCTCAAATTGTAGTATATATGTCGGCCCGGGATAAAACCTGTCTGGTCAGGGTGTATGATGTCGGAAATATATGTTTTCAATCGGTTTCCAAGATCTTTGTCAACACCTTCTTTTCTATGGGGAGTAACGACACGGGGCGATAAAGACGAAATCTCCATGGAATCTCTATCTTTTTTTCAAGATCATTGCTATTGTAGCCCTCATACAGTGCTTGCGGGAGTTTGACATTTTCTTTGGATATAGACTGGCGCAGTACTTCTTATAGAATTCTATTACATATCCATCGGGCCCAGGGGCCTTGCTGTTTGGAAATCGTGCTATTGCTGTGTTAATTTCTTCTAAAGTTATCCCTGCATCGAGTGCAGCAGCTGCCCCCCTATCTAGTTTAGGAAGTTCACATTCAGTGAGAAAGCGTTCCATAGTTTGTGGATCAGTAGCATCGCATTTTGATTGGTATAGCTCTGAGTAAAACTGCGCAAAGCATTTATTAATATCCTGCGGATCTGTTATTTTACCCTTCTAGCTCTAGATGCCTGTACATGCCTTAGCTGTCTTGCTAATCATTTGTGGTTTGTCACCCAGTTCAAAATAGCTTTGTTACGTTCTAGCAAGTAAAGAGCCCACCCGTTTCGAAAGGATGGTATTGTATTCATATTTTAACTTTGTGATCTTTTCAAGGACTGTATATGCGGAATTCGTCCTAAAAATGTTCTCCTGTTCCCCTAACTCTCTTTCAATTTCTCTCAGCCTCGTATTGGCGCGTTTCTTCCTCTCTGATGTATAAGAAATAATGTAACCTCTAATCACAGCCTTTAGAGATTCCCAGCTTCTTCAAATACTGACAAAAAGCCTCATCTTTCAACAGGTATGCGTCGGTCGCCGACCTGTCGACATATTGTCGAGTTTCAGCACCATGGACAGAGGAGAGTGGTCCGTAATTAGAATAGGGTGATAGGTAACCAAACATTAGGATCTGAAATCGAGGATGAGTAAACAAAAGGAATGTTTTCCTTATCAGGATTGCTAGATTTTGCGAGAGGGGTTAGACTGGTATATCTGACCGATCCAGCCGACTCGTAGCTTGGCCTGAGAGGTGCGTTTAATATGAGTTTCTTGAAGAAGCACTATGTCAGCACCCAGTGATTTAAGATGAGAAAAAACCTTAGCTCGTTTCACCACATGCCCTAAGCCATTACAGTTCCAGCTGACTATCTTTATTCCACCTGGTCTACTCTGTGCTCTGTCACTATGTGGCATTTCTTATTTTAGAGCAAATTGTTGCTGTCATACAAAACCCAGAAGAGAAACGTCCCGCCGTGTGGGAGCTTGTCATGCCACCTGTATTAATAAATGTGAACATAAAACACAGACCCCATCCCCCCTCCCGTCCCTTTACTGAGTGACTTCCCCAAACGAAGCACTCCTTGGCTAACACACAAACCTTAGGGTGTCTAGACATACAGCTTGAACTGA
This sequence comes from Oncorhynchus clarkii lewisi, assembly GCF_045791955.1. Taxonomy (NCBI): domain Eukaryota; kingdom Metazoa; phylum Chordata; class Actinopteri; order Salmoniformes; family Salmonidae; genus Oncorhynchus; species Oncorhynchus clarkii. The sequence goes on along the minus strand of NC_092163.1, from coordinate 31,171,135 downwards.
CTCGTCGTCTATAGATGCTCTGCATATAAACAAATATTAAATAACACTTAACACTTAACTCTCACGTTAGGGGGTGAGTGGCGCTAAAACATGATATGCTAAACAATGCTATATTAGCCACAACATCTCACCTATCATATTCTGATCTTCTAATCGAAAAGACATTCCTGGCCTGTATTTGGCCATTTAGCCGGCTGACACAGCCGTTCTGTATCCTCAGCCAGGGAGCTTGCTTGTCAAGAACAGATCGGCCTCTTTTGGGTTGTCAAACGTACGTGTTGATCCTTCGACTGTCACCTTAAACCGGACTGGGAAGAGGAATTTGTTGCGTACCTCATCATACTCTTTCCATTGGTTCCTCACCTCCAAGGTAAGATCTGGGTAGAAAGACACCCAGGCTCTGTTGTAGTTAAGGGGGAACTTTTGACTAGCCAGCTTCAGGATGAGATCCCTGGTCTGGGGATAGTGTAGCCGTACAATGAATGGCCTTGGTGGCCCGCCCTTGGCCGGCTTCGTTGCCTGAGATCTGTGTGCACGGTCGATCAGGATGGCCATTTTGAAGTGTTCACTCCCCAGCAATGCCTGTATCAGCTCCGAGACAAATTCAGTGGGTTTCCCTTTCTCAGTGTCCTCCTGGATCCCACATATTCAAATGTTCTGGCGTCTTGAATGCGACTCGATCATTTCCATTCGGGCTTTCAGGGTTTTGTTGTCCTTTTTGAAAGTTGCGCACTGTTTCTCTATGTCCTATAGCCTGGCCTCGTGATCGACTGTCGTCTGCTCAACCTTATGCACCCTTCCATTAGTTGCCTTCACAGTTTCGGCCAAAGTCCCAATACTCTTTGAGATATCAGCCAACCTTATGTCCACCTTCTTGCTTAGTGAGTTTATGGCAGCCAGTATGTCACTTTGAGTAGGATCTGTGGGGAACTCTTGGAAGCTAGCCTCTTCAGCTAACTCCTCGTGGGTCGGCGCCGTTGAAATTGGTTCGTTGTCTATCTCATTAAAATTATCTTGTTTAGCGCCCCTTTTTTTTGGTGCCTTTTCCCTTTGTCATATTTGTTTGAAGTTATAGGTCGTGAGAAGTTAAGATAAATACTAATTTGTTTCAAAATAGAGCGGAGCAACTTTCATAAATTACATGCATTACCGCCACCAACCTATTTCGTCTTTCATTCACCCACGTGGGTATAAGCAATGAGGAGATGGCACGTGGGTACCTGCTTCTGTAAACCAATGAGGAGATGCGAGAGGCAGGACTTGCAGCGCGATCTGCGTCAGAAATAGAACTGACTTTTATTTTAGCCCTTGGCAACGCAGACGCTCGTTGGCACGCATGAGCAGTGTGGGTGCAAAAATTGAATAATATAGATTTCTACATTTATTTTGCAACGCTCGCGTCGTGTAGTCAGCCTGTTATGTATCTGAAATGGGCTTTATGACTATGGCTACTTCATACCAGTAGAGTAGTGTGAAGTAGATAGCCAATTTCAGCGTGGCTTTCAGACCACAGACATCAGAAATATAACTCAAGGTCAACTAACAATAGCTATATACATAATTTAGCTAGCTAGTTACGATAAACTAGTGAAGCGACATTTTATATTCAAATGAAACAAACCATGTTGCAGTCAGCTAATAGGCTACACTAGCTAATGTTACTTAACTAGCTAATAAGAAGCATAATGGATGTGTGGCTTGGAAACAACAATCAAAGCAATTAATCCCAAATATAACACTTTGTATACAGATTAAAACTTTACTGTACAAAAATATAAACGCAGCAATTTTACTGATTTACAGGAAATCAGTCAACTGAAATAAATTCAATAGGCCCTTATTGATTTCACCTGCAGGTGAAGAAGCCGGATGTGAAGGTCCTGGGCTGGCGTAGCTACACGTGGTCTGTGGTTGTGAGGTTGGTTGGATGTACTACCAAATTCTCTAAAGCGACGGAGGCAGCTTATGGTAGAGAAATTAACATTACATTTTCTGGCAACAGCTCTGGTGAACATTCCTGCAGTCACAATGCCAATTGCACGCTCCCTCAACTTGAGACATATTTGGTGTTGTGTGACAAAACTGCACATTTTAGTGGCCTTTTGTCCCCAGCACAAGGTGCACCTATGTAATGATCATGCTGTTTAATCAGCTTCTTGATTATGCCACACTTGTCAGGTGGATGGAATATCCTGCTCACTAACAGGGATGTGCACAACATTTGAGAGAAATAAGCTTTTTGTGCACATGGAACATTTCTGAGATATTTTATTTCAGCTCATGGAACATGGGACTAACACTTCACATGTTGCATTTATGTTTTTGTTCAATGTAAATAGCAAAACCGTCACTTTATCTAGCAAGATATATTATTTAGTTAGCAATGTCTTTCTTACCTTTTCAGCAGAAAAAAATGCCAACACTGGGTTGGTTTTGAATCCCATCAACAACCTTAGTATTCTTTCCACAGTGAGCCCAAATTCAAGGTTTACTCTCGTCTTGACACGGGCTCTATCGCTTTCCCTTTTTGCCTGTCTGCTCTACAAAGTTCTGTTTCTTTGGCTTAGATGGAGGAGTAGTTACAGCTGGGTCAGGTTGTTTGCCATGCCTGTAACCTAGCTATCTATGCTAGCCAGGTGTGGACATGGGCTAAGCTAGATGGCTATCATACCGCCATTAGAATATCCCTGAGCTGTGGCATCGCCTCCTCACTGACGTAAAACACGTCACTCATTCTGTGGCGCACAAAATTTGTCGTGAAATTCCGACCTGACAGGGAAAATAAAAAACAATTTAATACAGCGGTTCTCGAGCAGGCTAGATATTGTTACTGTTGCATCACATTGGATGACCACTAGCGACTTATTGGCGCTTTTAAACATAACAAAATACAAAGTTACATATTGAAGCTTTAAAGCAACATCAGGATTGAAATACCTGAGTATAAGACTGAGCAGCGAGCTACAGAATATCATGCAAATAATATGCCATTACTACAACAACAAAAAAAAAGAATAATCTTGATAAGTGGAGGCTGCTTCATCTTACTTTCTGGGGCAAAATAAATACTGTTAAAGTTGTTGTAGCTCCACAGTTCAATTGTGTGTCCATGATGTTGCCAGTGACCATCTCTCCCTCATTATTTAAGCAGTATGATCAAGGATTATCTCTGGGATGGGGGAACCCGAATAAATGTGATGTTCCATGCTCCAAGGGACAGAGGAGGACTAGCACTACCCAATGTAGAACTGTACAACATAATTTGAAAAAGCCAAATTGGGCAATTTTACGATTCCCATTTGGGATGTAGATTGACAGGTCTATCACGGGAATGTTTAAGCCTATTGAGGATTTATCACACAGACCCCAAAACAATCAGAGGCATCCAACAGAAGAGGGTAACCGAATCCTACAACATTCGCAAGAGGTGTGGGTTAAGATTCATTAGATGCTTGGAATTTCCCAGTATAAACAAAAATACTCTTCTATATTGCAAAATTCCTCAGTTGGCATAGGAAAACAATTTATCTGGGAGGTATGGCTTAGACAAGGCTTTCATGCAATAGGGCATTTATGAGGAAGGAGTGTTTTGTCTTATCTGGAGAATATAATTTCTCCTTCAGTTCTCATAAGGGAGACATCTGGAAATATTTTCAACTAAGGAGCTGCTTGGGGTCTCTTATGAGTATTAATAACCTCCAAAAAGATTAACATTTTGTTACCAGGAATATTACATTTAGCATCATTTAGCATTAGAAGAGTCTCATGTGCACAACATGGAAACTGAGGATTTAAGGTTGACATGGCATGGTCTTAATAGTGACATTGAGGAGGATGTATGGAAAAATATTGTTTTCAATGCAGTGTGGTGTACCAGGGAAGCAACGGTGACATTTACACAAAAACTTGTTCATAGGTATCACTGGACCCCGGTTAGATTACACAAAATAGCACAAAAAATTATTTTTGCTGGAAATGCAAGGGAAGTAGGTAACTTTTTGCATGCTATATGGGAAAGTCCCATAGTGCTCCCTTTTTGAAAGGAGGTCATTAAACAGCTTGAGTAATGGTGGGACAGCATATCCCAGTCTCCACAGTTGTGCTTTTAAGGGGATATCTTTTTTTCCACCAGGTGTCAGCAGAGTTTGGTCTTGCCTCCGTGGGTTTTCTTACTGCAGCTTGACACATACTACATAACTGGAACAGTGCAGATAGTCCGAAATCAACAGATTGGCTCAAGCTCATGGTAAAGACCGTATCTTACTAAACAATGGTAGAAAAATTACAGGAGAGGAGAGGAACATTTTGTCTATGAGAACATTTTTTTTTATTATATGAGGGATTGAACCAGTGGGTGAGAAGCTGGGATATAAATGAGTACAAATATAACACAAGGTTGAGGCTCCTTAATTGCTCATAGTAATGGCTGGAACGGAATAAACAGAATGGTATTGAACTCATCAAACACATGTTTTCCATGTGTTTGATACCATTCCATTCACTCTATTCCAGCCATTATGAGCGTTGTTCCTCTCAGTAGCCTCCTGGGATGTATATAATGGGTGTTTTTCTGTTTCATGTAACTTTTTATTGCTGTTTAATATTCCAACCAGTGATGTATAGTTGAAGGGTGCTGTCTTGTTGTTTGTGTTTTTGCTTATTAGTGTTATGGAAGTGAACACCCCCCTGAAATGTACAAAAATGAATGGGAAGTCATTGGCACTGGACAAACCATATACATGGTGTTCAATACCACTCAATTCGGCGTCGTTTCATTCATGCCATATGCCATATGGCAAATGCCAAGTGTAACACTTTAAAAATCCAACGGTGCGCTCCACCGTGGTTTTTCATATTGCAAATGTAACACAAGTCAACATCCAAAAGTAACATTTTCAAAAATGTATCACCCCCTTAAAAAAGTACTTTCTGGACCGTTTTTCGAAATTCTTTCGATTTTTTATTTTTATTTTTTATTTTTTATTTTTATACTTGTGCATAAGGCATATGTTTTGTCCATTTGCAATATGATTTCATAGGAAGTCAAAAGTCAAAAATAGCAACATTTTGGAAAAAACTTATCACACCCTTAAAAAAGTGCTTTCTGGACTGTTTTTCAAAATTCTTTCGATTTTTTTGTCAATTAATCATGTGTAAGAACTGTGTGAATATACTTTTGTCAAATTTTATAATCATTATTATTATTATTATTTTTTTTAACTTGTGCATAAGGCACATGTTTTGTCAATTTGCAATATGATTTCATAGGAAGTCAAAGTCAAAAGGCACTTTTTTTTTGCCAAATGCCATAAGAAATGTCAAAATGCAATATGAAAGATTTGAAAATGCCAAATCAGGATGTTATGTCCATTTGCTATGTACCATCACAAATTTGTCATGCTCAAAAATCCTGCAGAAATGCTAAATCGACTGGCCTGAAGAACACAGGATGGCCGGGCAGTGACAGTGGTTACTCCTCATCGCTGGTTGTGTTGATTTCATCATGTCCATTTGGTGATGTTTATCACTGTTGCAAATGCACTGTGCATTTGCAATATGGTTCAATGGGCATTTACCATCATGAATTTCGCATGCTCAAAAATCCTGCAGGAATGCGAAATTGACTGGCCCGATGAACTCGGGATGGCTGGGCAGTGATTCTGGTTCCTCTCCATCGCTCGTTGGGGTTGATTTCAGAATGTCACTTTGGTGATGGTACCTCACTGTTTAAACATATTGCAAATAGACAAAAGTCACCAGCAAGTCACCGTCCATCAGTCAATTAGATATCATTCTGACACCAAACTGACACCACACCCACTTTTTCCAACTCATTTAGAAGCCAACTATCACATACTTCAGAGCTGGCTCAAAATTCACAACGCCTTCTGTTCAAACCATAATAAAAACGTAAAACACGTAGTTACGTTCTAGCTGCGGGTCCAGTTCTGACATTATGTGTAGGCCTAGCTGAGGCAAAATAGCCCAAGTTTCGGCTCGATAGGTCATTTGGTGCTTAATTGACCTTAATTGGTGCTGAAAATCCACTTTTTTCCATGACTTGCTACAGGGTCCTTGAATGAGCTATCGGACAGAAACGTTGGGGTCCGTCTATATGGGCCGAGGCAGTCGCAATGCACCTAGTCGTGCGACTCTGGGACATTTCTAAATGTCGTATTTTTTTAAATTGAAGTTATTGCAAATGTACGAGGCTGTTTCTCGGTGCGAGAACCTTCTAGAGCCACATAACTCCACGCACTATCGGCCTGAGCTCTAGAACAGGTTTCTAAAGTTTCAGAACTCTAGGTCAGACGGTAATAGTTAGAACAAAGTTAACTATTGCAGAACCTGTTTGTCTCTACGCACCACACTGTGTCCCTCTGTCCTAGCTGTGTGTGTGTGTGATTTCTTCTTGGAAATTTTATGGGAGAAATGACTGATTTGCAGTTCATGGGGGTTGCCTAATCACACATATAAAGTTTTGAAAAGAGCTGACCTTTTTAACCCTTCGAAACAGCCACTATGACACCATTTAAGGCACTTCCGGTTGGCACAGGAAGTAAACTCATATCCTGATTGGGGTATGCCTTTACGGAATCCTGAGTTTTAAGTGTTTACGTTAAGAACTAACCGATTTACACAGGGTTGAATGCACTATTTATCACAAACTGCTGGTTGGGTATGGAAAAACACTTTTAGGGTGATTTTAACCACTTCCGGTTGCTCCAGGAAGCTTAGAATCAATCATAGTGGCTTGATGGATTGTCATCGAAGACAGGTTCATAAGACTTTCATAACCCACATAGGCTTCAGGTTGACTTTAGAGGAGCAGGCAATGTATTCCTATGGGGAGAGAAGTCATTGAAAACTGTTTGATGTAAACACCTTCGTTTAACTGTTAAGGGTTAATGCCACACGTTCAAGGTTAGGCTTGCGCAGATCGGGAGGACCTCAGGAATGTTCCTGAGGTCAAATTGTGCTTCTCATCCTAACGGTTCTCTCACTGTCACCCAAAAGCAAATTACATTTAGGGCCAGGCTTCATTTTGGGCCTACTTTTTTCACGGTTGAGCGGGGCATCTCGTTGAACTCGGCATGGCCTTGAGAATATGGAAACGCCATTGCAGGCTCTGTGTGTCTTTAAGCACCGCACTTTGTCACTCCATCCTTGCTGTGTGTGTGTGTGTGTGTGTGTGTGTGTGTGTGTGTGTGTGTGTGTGTGTGTTTGTGTGTGTGTGTGTGAGAGCTTTTCTTTGACATCTGTTGAGAGAAATGACTGACTTACAGTTCACGAGGGTTGCCTAATCACACATATGAAGTTTTGAAAAGATCTGACCTTATTAACCCTTCGAAACAGCAACTATGACACCATTTTAAAGCACTTCCGGTTTACACAGGAATCTGAAAGTGAACACATATCCTCCTTGGGGTAGGCAATTATAGAATTTTGAGTTTTAAGTCTTTACGTTAAGAACTGATTTATTTACGGAGGGTTTAGTGAGTGTGTGTTATTTCAGAAAATCACAGAAATCTCGCAGAGCTCCGAAGCACACTTTAAAAAGATTAGTATGAACACGCTGCAACTGGATCGGAAACTGTATTTAAAAAAAACACCTATTTTTGAACATCACCAATTTGACATTGTACGATTTCTATTAAATGACAATAGATAAATCGCTGGTTCTTTTTTTGACACTGTAGGTTCCTTTACTTTGACGTGAAGTGGAAAAATTATTGCTCTATTTTCATTTTGGACCTTTAATCCCAGAAAAATGGCCATAACTCAAAAACAGTTTAGGCCTAGACGCCATCTTGTTCGGGGCCAACTGCCCATTATGCCAAACCTATGCTCACCAAGTTTCAGCTTCAAAGTCTTTTCCGTTTAGGAGATAAGGCCACGTCGTGATTCGTGATGTTTTGTACATTTGCAATATGAGTCCATTCGCCCTCTTGTGGGATTTACCGGGACAGCGAAAAAATGACCAAAATTTGAATATTTTATAAAACGGAAACTGAATGTCCGAGAGAGTTCGTTTGATGACTTCCTGGAAGATCCGGCCCGATGCTGTCCGCGAATTTTACAAACGTTTTCGGACATCTAGTAAGGGACCATACATTTGCAATATGGACTTTCTCACTAACCATATGGCAAGCGTCAAAATGTTCCCTTAAGGTATGTAATGGTGTAATGTCATATTGAAAAATAAACTTTATTGACCCAAAAAAGGCCCAGTGCAGTCAAACGTGATTCTCTTGTGATTTATTGTAATGTACATATGTATAAATGTATAGTACCATTCAAAAGTTTGGGGTAACTTAGAAATGTCCTTGTTTTTGAAAGAAAAACACTTTTTTTGTCCATTACAATAACATCAAATTGATCATAAATACAGTGTAGACATTGTTAATGTTGTAAATGACTATTGTAGATGGAAACGGCAGATTTTTTTAATGGAATATCTACATAGGCGTAAAGTGGCCCATTATCAGCAACCATCACTCCTGTGTTCCAATGGCACATTGTTTTAACTAATCCAAGTTTATAATTTCTAAAGGCTAATTGATCATTAGAAAACACTTTTGCAATTATGCTAGCACAGCTGAAAACTGTTGTTAAGATTTTAAAGAAGCAATATAACTGGCCTTTAGTCTAGTTGAGTATCTGGAGCATCAGCATTTGTGGGTTTGATTACAAGCTCAAATTGGCCAGAAACAAAGACCTTTCTTCTGAAACTCGTCAGTCTATTCTTGTCCTGAGAAATTAAGGCTCTTACATGCGAGAAATTGCCAAGAAACTGAAGATCTCATACAACGCTGTGTACTACTCCCTTCACAGAACAGCGCAAATTGGCTCTAACCAGAATAGAAAGAGGAGTGGTGCATAACTGAGCAAGAGGACAAGTAAATTCGTGTCTAGTTTGAGAAACAGGGGCCTCACAAGTCCTCAACTGGCAGCTTCATTAAATAGTACCTGCAAAAACACCTTTCTCAATGTCGACAGTGAAGAGGCGACTCCGGGATGCTGGCCTTCTAGGCAGAGTTGCAAAGAAAAAGCCATATCTCAGACTGGCAAATAAAAATAAAAGATTAAGATGGGCAAAAGAACACAGACACTGGACAGAGGAACTCTGCATCTCCTGCATCTCGCCTCTTCACTGTTGACGTTGAGACTGGTGTTTTGTTGGTACTATTTCATTTATTAATAATTCAGTGTATTGAGCAGTCCTCTTATTTTCTCTGAGTTTGGAGATAACCAGTCCCAGTTAAATCGGCCATTAGGTGCATTAAATTACCCCCCCAATCACGCATCAGTTCAGTCAGAGAATCCAGGGATTCTACTTTTGCAGATGGAAGTTATAACGTCCTATTAAATCAAAGTTCACAGCTTTTGATAAATGCAGTTTCAATGCTAAAAACTCTAACTGTTTTGGTTTAGATAAAGACCTTAGTTCAGTAACCACATATCTGCCTTTAATATAGATGGCTATACCTTCCCCCTTACTTCGTCGGTCACATTGATAAACATTATAACCATCCAAGCCTATAGACTTATTTAGAACAGATTTCTTAAGCCAGGTCTCGGACAGAACTAAGACATCTTGGTCAGCAGTGTGAACCCAGACTTTTTTCATGTCCATTTTCGGCATCAGACTCCTCACATTACTATGCGTCAGTCGCAACCCTGATCTAGTTTTAAAATCATTTGGAGTCGGAAGTTCATCCATAGCCAGTGGGTCTGGGTTTGGGTGAATGTTTCCTCATACCAAAAGCAGAAGAATAATAAAACACCTGGATTTGTTTCTTCCTAAAATCTCTCTGCATTTAGATGATTTAAATAATCCAAACTACAGTAATCTGATACAACAAACAGTTTTTAGCCAGACCAAACCCTGTTGATGAGGTTTCTGAGCATGTCACAGTAGGAGTATATTGGTAACACAATCAGATCCCTCTGAAAGATAAAAGATGCAATATATAAGTCTAAGTAGGGTTTAGCGATATCTCTGGGGTAAGGAGATTTTTTTTTGATAACAGACTATGCAATGAGCCATAACCCATGTTGGCAGCAATTAAAACCATTTGTACAAAAATACCAATTTTAATCACAGACTCCAACAATTCACTAAAACAAAAAGAAACACATTAAAATATGGTGAGTCAGTCTCTTGAAACCTTAAACGCCCTAACAATTTTTAGCTGTAGCCTACAGGTCTAGTACAGTCAGACACCAAGTCAGAAAACAATCACCCGACCTCAACCCAATTGAGATGGTTTGGGATGAGTTGGACCGCAGAGTGAAGAAAAAGCAGCCAACAAGTGCTCAGCATATGTGGGAACTCCTTCAAAACTGTTGAATAAGCATTCCTCATGAAGCTCATAAAGTGTTAGATTTGTTTAACACTTTTTAAATGTATTATATTTTTGGTTACTACATGATTCCATATGTGTTATTTAATAGTGTTGATGTCTTTACTATTATTCTACAATGTAGAAAATAGTAAAAATAAAGAAAACCCTTGAATGAGTAGGTGTGTCCAAACTTTTGACTGGTACTGTATATACAGTGCCTTCAGAAAGTATTCAGACCCCTTGACTTTTTGTTACGTTACAGCCTTATTCTAAAATGTTTTAAATCAAAAATTATCCTCATCAATCTACACTCAATACCCCATAATGGCAAAAGCAAAAACAGGTTTTTTGAAATGTTTGCAAATGTGTAAAATAAAAAAACATTTACATAAGTATTCAGATCCTTTGCTATGATACCCGAAATAGAGCTCAGGTGCATCCTGTTTCCATTGATTATCCTTGATGTTTCTACAACTTGATTGGAGTCTACCTGTGGTAAATTTAATTGATTGGACATGATTTGGAAAGGCCCGCACCTGTCTATATAAGGTCCCACAGTTGATAGTGCATGTCAGAGCAAAAACCAACCCATGAGGTCGAAGGAATTGTCTGTAGAGCTCCGAAACAGGATTGGGGCGAGGCACATATCTGGGGAAGGGTACCAAATAATGTCTGCAGCATTGAAAGTTCCCAAGAACACAGTGGCCTCCATCATTCTTAAATGGAAGAAGTTTGGAACCACCAAGACTCTTTCTAGAAGGCAACTGCCCGGCCAAACTGAGCAATAGGGGGAGAAGGGCCTTGGTCAGGGAAGTTACCAAGAACCACTCTGACAGAGCTCCAGAGTTCCTCTGTGGAGATGGGAGAACCTTCCAGACGGAGACCATCTCTGCAGCACTCCACCAATCAGGCCTTTATGGTAGAGTGGCCAGATGGAAGACACACCTCAGTAAAAGGCACATGACAGCCAGCTTGGAGTTTGCCAAAAGGCACTTAAAGGACTGTCAAACCATGAAAAACAAGATTCTCTGTTCTGATGAAACCAAGATTTAACTCTTTGGCATGAATGCCAAGCGTCACAAAAGGAGGAAATCATGCTGGTGGTGGCAGCATCATGCTGTGGGGATGTTCTTCAGAGGCAGGGACTGTGAGACTTGTCATGATTTAGGGAAAGATGAACGGGGCAAAGTACAGAGAGGTCCTTGATGAAAACCTGCTCTAGAGCACTCCGGACCTCAGCCTGGGGTGAAGGTTAACCTTCCAACTTGACAATGACCATATGCACATAGCCAAGACAAGGCAGGAGTAGCTTTGGGACACGTCTCTGAATGTCCTTGAGTGGCCCAGCCAGAGCCCGGACTTGAACCTGATCGAACATCTCTGGAGAGACCTGAAAATACCTGTGCAGCTACGCTCCCCATCCAACCTGACAGAGCTTGAGAGAATCTGCAGAGAAGAATGGGAAAAACTCCCCAAATACAGGTTTGCCAAGCTTGTCACGTTATACCCAAGAAGACTTGACACTGTAATCGCTGCCAAAGGTGCTTCAGCAAAGTACTGAGTAAAGGGTCTGAATACTTCTGTAAATATTATATTTCAGTTTTTATTTTTAATGCAAAGATTTGCAAAGATTTCAAAACAGTTTTTTGTATTGTGTGTAGATGGCAGGGAAGTGGGGGGGACGACTCTTTAATCAATTTTAGAATAAGGCTGTAATGTAACAACATTTGAAAAAGGCAAGGGGTCTAAATATTTTCAGAATGTATTGTATTTCCACACGGTTGGAGGTTGGAATAATACTGTGGAATTCTGAAAATAATGATAATGCCCTTTTAGTGTGAGAGCTGTTTGAAAAGGCCGCCTGAGATTTCAGCCTGTTTTGGTGGGATGGAGTTTTTGCCTGTCTGGTGTCATCACGTTAATAGACCAATAAGAAAGAGTTCCAAACCCCTCTGCCAGTAACAGCTAGCTGTAGGTTTTCCCCTCTTCACTCAGACCACTCCCCAAATTCTTGCTTGGTCTTGCTAAGAAACTATTTTAGATAATTTTTTACCATTTTGATTGAAAATGATCAAAGTAAGGCACTTAATTGTTACAGAGAAATTATTTGAACTGCTGCAATGGTCCTTTAAAAATGAGGCAAGCTGTTCACCCAGAAATATGAAAGAAATTACCCAGAAAATGCAGTGGTATGTTGAACTTCTTTCTCATCAGGGTGATCAACAATTGCTGAAAAGGTGTCAGGGAGGTAGCTTTGAGGGACACAGATGAATTAGAAAATTGCCATAAACTTTACATAGGATGGCAGGCTTTTCAGCTCCTGGATCCTCTCGGCTCAGTGGATTATTACACTTCCCTGTGAACAGATTCAGGAGTTGGCATCTGCGAATATAACCTGCTTCTTGTTATTCTCATACTAGTAATTAGTTCAGAGTAAGTTTTTAGTAGTTACAAGACTAATGTAGCTAGCTAGTAATAGTGATATATAAATATTTTTTTATGTAAAACTTACGATAGAGAGATTAGTAGGTTATTTCATTAAAATACAAATATCTACAAAATTAACACTTACTGTATGTATTATGGCCCTTATTTTGGCTGTAGCCAGTGTGAAGTTTTAGTTGTATTTCCTTCAGGCTTCATTACCTCAGAGCTGTTTGTCATGTAAATATGGCTAATTAGCTAGCTTATGTTAGCTAGGTAATCAGAAAGCAATTGTGGCTAACTGATGACAATATCAATCCTGAACAAGTTAGAATTACAACAGACAGCATAGCTAGGTAGCAAACTGTGACACTTACAAGACACGAAATGTACACTGCACAGCTGAGTGCTTTATGGGTGTCCATTCATCCCTCCATAAGAGAGCTAGCGAACGTTGCCAACAGTCTAAAGCGGTGAGGATGCGATGGAAGTTAACCCCTTCCATTCCAGTGTGATTGTCACACCCGACAGCATAAAATATTACAGGCATGTTGGCTAATTCAGCGATTCAGATACACGTTTTGAGGAAGCTAGTGACGATTCTGATGCGTCGCAATTGATTTCAATTGAGCGATGCTAACGTGTTCAGTATACCACCCAACGGCAAACACTGTTTACAGGGTGCAATCCATGAATATGTAATGGTATTGTGAGAAATATAACCTATTTTTTTATAAACCTCTTTATGAAGTTGGTTTTGAGGCATGAACTGTGAACTGTTTCATATCTGCAAAGTAGTTCAAATGTCAGTTCCACTAAGCAAAGTTACATTCATTTGAGGTGTTATAAAATAGTTAGGAATGTGCTTATACACTGAATTGCGCTGAAATGGATAGCTGCCGTTTTACGGGCATCTGACCTATTTTGTGTCATGCTTGCGCTGATCGCAACTTTTTCGTACATTTGTTTCCGCCATCGATTCCTATGACCGAAAAGAGCTTCCGGACATCACAACAGCGATCATAAACCTCGATATGGACAAAGATTTTTCTAAAACGAGTCGGCGGTGCCGAACATACTGCTCTCCCCGGACCAGGGATTTAATTCCCGAGACTCGGAAGAGAAAGAGATGCCGCAAGAGAGACCAACATGCGGACACCCTGAGGAAACTATGTTGGCGAGTAAATAAACCGCCTCTACCCTCCATTACATTGGCAGATGTACAATCGCTATACGAGCTCCATTCGAGACTATTCTATCAACGGGACCTAAAGTAATATCTGACTTGATGGCAGAATGGAGCCGGATGGGATGGCTGCAGTTGAGTGCTCCTAACCAGTTGTGCTACTTTGTACTTTGTACATAATGATGCTACCGTCTCTTATGACCGAAAAGAGCTTCTGGATATCAGAACAGCGATTACTCACCTCGACTGGACAAATATTTTTTCTTTAATGAGTCTGATGCAAAGGATATAATGTTGCTTCCGGACAAGGCCCTAATCCCTGTCAATTGCATGAAGAAAATGAGAAACGGGACATAGATCAGGGTACATTGTGAGAACTCGTCGGTGAGTGGGTAACCTGCCTGTACCATCTGTTCTATTGGCCAACGTGCAATCACTGGAGATTAAACTGGATGAGCTCCGTTCGAGACTATCTTACCAACGGGACATTAACTGTAATATCTTATGTTTCACCTAGTCGTGGCTGAAAGACAACACAGATAATATACAGTTGGCTAGGTTTTCTGTGCATCGGCAAGACAGAACAGCTACGTCCGGTAAGACGAGGGGTGGGGATGTGTGTCTTTGTCAATAACAGCTCGTTCAAATATTTCTAATATAAGGTAGTCTCAAGGTATTGCTCGCCTGAGGTAGAGTACCTCATGATAAGCTGTAGACGACACTATTTACCAAGAGTTTATCCATTATTCGTAGCTGTCTATTTACCACCACAAACCAACGCTGGCACTAAGACCACACTGAATGAGATTTAAACAGGCTAGGGTCTATTTTTCTCCACTTCCTGTCTGACTGACGTTCCCAAAGTAAACTGCCTGTTATTCAGGCCCCGAAGCCAGGTTACGCATATAATTGGTACCATTGGATAGAAAACACTTTTTAGTTTGTAGAAATTTTAAAATATTATATGAGACTATAACACAATTGATAGGGTAGGAGAAAGTTTTTTTGTTGAGAGCCCATGCTCTTTCAATTCCAGCTCCCAGATTGCAATTCCTATGGCTTCCACTAGATGTCAACAGTTTTTGTTCAAGGTTTCAGGCTTGTTTCTTCCCAAACGAGGACGAATTTTGAGTTTTGGTACAGGGAGTCCGAGTTGGAAATCAGCCTGTGCGCGCCCAACGAAGAGGGCGCGCACTTGCTAATTTTACTTTTGTATTGAACATACTTATTTCCGTATGAAATATTATAGTTATAGTCATTACATTTTAGGGTACATGGGGATTAAATATAAACGTAGTTTGACTTGTTTTAACAAAGTTTAGAGGTAGCTTTTTGTATTCCTTTCTCTGCATGTTGAATGAGTGGATTACTCAAATCGATGGTGCCAACTAAACTGACTTTTTGGGATATAAAGACGGATTTTATCTAACAAAACATCCATGCATGTTGTAGCTGGGACCCTTGGGATTGCAAATCAGAGGAAGATTTCCAAAAAGTAAGTGAATATTTAATCGCTATTTGTCATTATATGGTGTTTGAAAAATATTTTGATGTGGGGCGCCATCCTCAAACAATCGCATGGCATGCTTTTGCTGTAAATCTTATTGTAAATCGGACAGTGCAGTTAGATGAACAATACTTAAAGTGTTTAACCAATAAGGCACTTGTATGTACCTAGATGTTTGATATCCATAATTGTTATGATTATTTATTTGAATTGCGTGCCCTTCAATTTCACCGGAAGTTGTCGACAGGTGTCCCTCTGGCGGGACGCCTAGCCCTCAGAAGTTTTAAGGCAATAAGCAAACGAGAAAATTCTCATCCAGAAGTGACGCTCCTATTGGCCGGGGATTTTAATGCAGGCAAACTTACTGTATGTGGTTAGCTAATATGTGAAATACCCATCCAGGTGTTGCAAGAAGTGATGGGTGTTAGAAATGTTTGAGCAGAAGGACATGACCGACATTTTATAGCAATCTGTTGCCCGAATGTAATGTACCAAATAAGTGCCCTTTGTGAGGCATCGGAAAACGTCCCAGGTCTTTGTGGTTGAATCTGTGTTTGAAATTCACTACTTGACTGAGGGACTTTACAGATAAATGTATGTGTGGGGTAGTCAGTAAAAAATAATGTTAATCACTATTATTGCACACAATAGTCCATGCAATTCCATGAACACAGTCCATGCAATTTTGTGGCTTGTTAAACAGATGTTTACTCCTAAACGTATTAGGCTTCCCATACTAGGCTCCCATAACAAAGTGGTTGAATACTTATTGACTCAAGACATTTTTACACTTATACTTTGTGGTATTGCGCGCGCGCGTGTGTGTGTGTGTGTGTATACCAGTGAACAAAACATTTGTTTTGTCCCGCATTTTAATCTATTTTAAATTCAGACTAACACAACAAAATGTGGAAGAAGTCAAAGGGTGTGAATATTTTCTGAAGGCATTGTATGTGATGAGTCAAAACAAGTTAGAGCAAAAAGGGTCAATGTAGATAGTCCGGGTAGCTATTTGATTAACTACTGTATTTAGCAGTCTTATGGCTTGGGGGAAAACTGTTCAGGGTCCTGTTGGTTCCAGACTTGGTGCATTGGTACCACTTGATGTGCGGTAGTAGAGAACAGTCTATGGCTTGGGTGGCTGGAGTCTTTGACAATTTTTAGGGCCTCCCTCTGACACCAGCTGGTATAGAAGTCCTGAATGGCAGGGAGCTCGGCCCCAGGGAGGTACTGGGCCGTACACACTACCCTCTGTAGCACCTTGCAGTCAGATGCCAAGCAGTTGCCATACCAAGCGGTGATGCAGCCAGTCAAGATGCTCTCAATAGTGCAGCTTTAAAACATTTTGAGGACCTGCGAAGGGGGAAGAGGTGTTGTCATGCCCTCTTCACAATTGTGTTGGTGTGTGTGGACCTTTATTTATCCTCAGTAATGTGGACACATAGGAACTTGAAGCTCTCGACCCGTTCCACTACAGCCCTGTTGATATGAATGGGTACGTGCTCAGCCCACTGTCTCCTGTAGGCCATGATCACCTTTGATTTGCGTCATCTGTGGATCTGTTGGCGGTATGCAAATTGGAGTGGATCTAGGTTATCCGGGATAATGCTGTTGATTTGAGGCATTTTCAAAGCATTTCATGGCTATCAACGTGAGTGCTGCAGGGCGGTAATCATTTAGGCAGGTTACCTTCACTTCCTTGGGCACAGGGACTATGGGGGTCTACTTGAAAAATGTAGGTATTACAGACTCGGTCAGAGACAAGTTGAAAATGTCAGTGAAGACACTTGCCAGTTGGTCCGTGCATGCTTTGAATACATGTCCTGGTGATCTGTCTGGCCCCGCGGCTTTGTGAATGTTGACCTGTTTAAAGGTCTTGCTCACATCGGCTACCGAGAGCGTTATCACAGTCGTCCGGAACAGCTGGTGGATTCATGCATGCTTCAGTGTTGCATGCATCTTAGCGAGCATAAAAGGCATTTAGCTAGTCTGGTAGCCTCGTGACACTGGGCAATTCGCGGCTGGGTTTCCCTTAGAAGTCCGTCTTACATTTTTTAAGCTCTGCCAAATCTGTTGAGCATCAGGGCTTGTGTAGTAGGATTCAATCTAAATCCTGTATTGACGCTTTGCCTGTTTGATGGTTCGTCTGAGGGCGTAGCGGAATTTCCTATAAGCATCTGGAATAGTGTCCCGCTCCTTGAAAGCAGCAGCTCTAGCCTTTAGCTCGATGCGGATGTTGCCTGTAATCCTGGTTGGGATATGTACAGTTGAAGTTGGAAGTTTACATACACCTTAGCCAAATACATTTAAACTCTGTTTTTCACAATTTCTGACATTTAATCCTGGTAAAAAAAAATCCCTGTGTGTAAATAATGATTATTTGATTTCCTCCCTTTGCAATGATTGTTCATCAAATGTTTTATATAATCGAGCAAGTAACAACCTAACAGATACTGTAAATCAATACATTTCTGAAAGTAATCAATGAAGGTGTAAATAAAATATAAATTATAGGACATCTCATGTCTGTATGAGTTGCATTACCCAGGGATCAAATCAAGCCCTGTACCTTATAACACAGAGTTGTCACATAGCTTTGGATATGGTCATTACTGATTTTAAGCCGTTAGCAACAACTTGTCACAATTTATGAATTAACCCCAATTTCATGTCTCTTATTGAAGTAAATCAGAATGACTCATCTGAATGACTCTCTGGCTGATTAGCACTGTGTGGGTAAAACTCCTTGAGACATGTACAGTATCTGATACACAGTCAAGCTCAATCAAGACAGCTCCCCTTCCAAACATGTGTCCCAAACAGATTTTTTTTTACAGTGTGTGTATATAGATGGGGTGAGATACATGACGAGTGGCATACAGACATGAACGGTTCTGACAGGATTCGGAAGCACCACAACTAGAACGGACTCGGTCCACAAAGGCCAATTGATTGCTTCTGCTCTGTCCACTAGAGGGGGATCTTTAGTGATGCTTAGGTAAAGGATAGATTACGCAAATCATTTAATAAGATTGGGAAATGGAATCAATGAGGAGAGGGTAATACAAATATGCTTAGTGTTCAAAATAGAGCATAGCAGACATTTAATGAAAAAAATGTACGATACTGTAAATCATTTTCCTGATGCTCACACACGTCACACATCCAATGAGGAATTTAACAAATCCTAATATTATTCTTAATATGTTGAATGACTCCACAAAGCATTTAGTTCTGAACAGATCATTAATTCATTTTATTCTAAACTCAGCAAAAAAATAAATGTCCTCTCACTGTCAACTGCATTTATTTTCAGCAAACTTAACATGTGTAAATATTTGTATGAAAACAACAAGATTCGACAACTGAGACATAAACTGAACAAGTTCCACAGACATGTGACTAACAGAAATTGAATAATGTGTGCCTGAACAAGGGGGGTGGGATCAAAATCTAAAGTTACAGTCAGCATCTGGTGTGGCCACCAGCTGCATTAAGTGCTGCAGTGCATCTCCTCCTCATGGACTGCACCAGATTTGCCAGTTCTTGCTGTGAGATGTTACCCCACTTGTACACCAAGGCACCTGCAAGTTCCCGGACATTTCTGGGGGGAATGGCCCTAGCCCTCACCCTCTGATCCAACAGGTCCCAGACGTGCTCAATGGGATTGAGATCCGGGCTCTTCGCTGGCCATGGCAGAACACTGACAATCATGTCATGCAGGAAATCACGCACAGAACGAGCAGTATGGCTGGTAGCATTGTCATGCTGGAGGGTCATGTCAGGATGAGCCTGCAGGAGGGTAGCACATGAGGGAGGAGGATGTCTTCCCTGTAACGCACAGGGTTGAGATTGCCTGCAATGACAACAAGCTCAGTCCGATTATGCTGTGACACACCGCCCCAGACCATGACGGACCCTCCACCTCCAAATCGATCCCGCTCCAGAGTACAGGCCTCAGTGTAACACTCAATCCTTCGAAGATAAACGCAGATCCGACCATCACCCCTGGTGAGACAAAACTGCGACTCGTCAGTGAAGAGCACTTTTTCCAGTCCTGTCTGGTCCAGTTTGTGCCCATAGGTGACGTTGTTGCCGGTGATGTCTGGTGAGGAACTGCCTTACAACAGGACTACAAGCCCTCAGTCCAGCCTCTCTCAGCCTATTGCAGACAGCCTGAGCACCAATGGAGGGATTGTGCATGCCTGGTGTAACTTGGGCAGTTGTTGTTGCCATCCTGTCCCGCAGGTGTGATGTTCGGATGTACCGTTCCTGTGCAGGTGTTGTTACACGTGGTCTGCCACTGCGAGGACGATCAGCTGTCCATCCTGTCTCCCTGTAGCACTGTCTTAGGCGTCTCACAGTACGGACATTGCAATTTATTGCCCTGGCCACATCTGCAGTCTTCATGCCTCCTTGCAGTGTGCCTAAGACACATTCACGCAGATGAGCAGGGACCCTGGGCATCTTTCTTTTGGTGTTTTTAAGAGTCAGTAGAACAGCCTCTTTAGTGTCCTAAGTTTTCACAACAGTGACCTTAATTACCTACCGTCTGTAAGCTGTTAATGTCTTAATGAACATGCACCTGTGGAACGGTCGTTAATTGTTTATGGTTCATCAAACAAGCATGGGAAACAGTGTTTAAACCCTTTACAATGAAGATCTGTAAAGTTATTTGGAGGTTTATGAATTATCTTTGAAAGACAGGGTCCTGAAAAAGGGATGTTTGTGCTGTACCACTGTATTTTCATGTACGATTTTACAATGCTACTTAATTGAAAAGGACGTTTAAATCATAAGAGAACCTTAAATGTAATCCAAAACAGTGGTATTACTCAAATCAGTGGCATTAGTCTCTCTCCTCTGTCTCTCTCTGAGCGGTTTGGCTCAGACTTGGTGGCCAAGTTTCTGTCTCTGTCAGGAGTCTCTGTTATCCAGGAGAGATGAACCCCAAACACTAGACTGACACAACCTATCCATCTGCACAGCAAGGTTAAACCTCACCACCAGGACAATGGAGACAGATGAGTTAGCTGGCTGGGTCCGTCCGGAAGGATATGTAATCAACATGATCCCCTAGAACAGATCCGTTTTTAGGGCATATACTGGTGTCCTTTAAGGTGTGACTGACATTCAAGGTCGGCTGTCTGCAGCAGAAACAGGTTTTCTATTATGGTCTTTTTTATTGAGGTTTGGGGACTACAATGCTTTGCAGTGCTGTTAACAATGCTTGTCTTACCTATTCTTCTTGCATTTCTAAATAGAGAGTTTCTGTATCTTCAAATCACTTCTCGGTCACATTCACAGAATCCATTTTAGGAAATCTTCAGTTAAAATCTTTGGTTTTCAGTTTTCAATGTTCGTAGCGTTGCATCTGAGGATGTCCTAAAATGGATTCTCTATTCACTGTTTGTTTCGCTTGATCCCACACTACATTTGAGGGAAAAAAATGGAATTATGTCTGTGTGTATGGTCTCATAATGGACCTCTGAATGGCTGGTATGATGATGATAACTTTCTCTACAGGCCTAATGGCTACAGTGGAGTGGGCCACTCTAATAGACTTTCAATGGGATTGAAACCAATAACACTGGAGATGGAAGATTAGATTTTTCTTCTGCTGCTGAGACGGCTATCAAAGCGGTGTATGTTTCCATTTTCCACAACTATTCTTAACCCGCCATTTAGAGAAGTGTGTTGTCATTAGCCCGAGGATAAATGGGGAATAAGGTCTGTTTGATAAATGTCCTCTCTGGTACGAGCCTCTGTAGCATTACTACAGAGAGCGGCCTGCTCCCAGTTCGGGCCAAACCAACCACATTTACTCTTCCTGCTTCTTTGGGCTTTCAGCTATTACACGAGACCATTTGTCATGAGTCCAAAGTCATACAGAGCAATGTATTACACGGAAAAGACAATGCACTTAGGAATGTTTCAGATGTACCTGGCCAGTGTAGTGTAGAGTATTTCATCCTTTTATGGTGTTTCAAAAGTGTACTCACACAGACAAATCACCAAGTATTGGACTGCATCTGTACTTAATCAATGTTCTTTGCGCATGGAAACATTGAACTGGTGGTTCTCATACTATTTAAGCTCAAAATACAAGACTTCGAGTTAATGAGGTCATATTCTGTCTTAAATCGAGGACGGTGCTTCATCAGGCATGGCTAAGGTATAAAGTGTTTTCATTATTCATGGGGAGCCAGCTGTCGTCGACAGCTGTGAATGACAAGTGTCAAGAGAGAGGGAGGGCACACGCCCATTGTCATTGCACGGGCAGAGACCAGGTCCTTCATGAAGCAGGCATTACTGACTCAAAGCAATGTCATATGACAAACAGTCTGGACAAAAATGAGGCAGCAGCACATGGTACTGTGACAACTTTAGCTAACAGTGTTATTGTAAACAGTCTCTGTATTGCAGTACGGGACATCAGCCTGACCTCAAAGACTAATTGTAAAATAGTAAACGTAAATTTGTGATACTCAAATATGTTACTTTGGTAAGACACAAGGTTACTTAAGGCCAAAACAAAAGGAGCGAGGATGGATGGGTGGCCGTAAAAAGTAAACGTCTAGCAACCCAAAGGTTGCGCGTTTGTATCACATCACGGATAATTTTAGCATTTTAGCTAATTAGCAACTTGTTACCACGTTTTAACTACTTTGCAACTACGTAGGGTTTTAGGGGTACGGGGAAGGGTTAACTAAAATGCTAAGGCTGAAAAATTATTGTTGGAAAAAGGTGTTCCTAATGTTTAGTACACTATAAATTATATTTTCAATGAAGTTGCCAGCTAGTGAGGAACATAGCTCTTCACTAAGTATGCTGAATGATGATCAGTGATGAGTTAATAATCAACCGTAGATTCTGACAGTAAAGGTCTGTTTTAGTGCCTAACTTAATATTCTCATATTAAATATTTAATCTCATCATATAAAGATTAGAAGTGCTTCACTCCACTCTCGTGAAATTGGGCTGACCCCTAGCATCATCTCTGCATTTTGATAAATCTTGAGCAGAATTGTCTCATCTATTTTTAATGAGCACCTGATACAGCTTTTAAAATATTTGCTTAGGCTCAAACCCTAAATGTGTTTTGCGAATGCTCATCGTTCTATCAACAAGCACTAGGCCTAACATTTTCAGATATTTTGGAGCCAACAACAAAAACAACAACAACCAAAAATCCTGTTACAGCCAAGAACGGACGCATTAAAGGCTGTGGCACACTCCTGAATCCCATCTTGACTTCCTTTACCCCCTTAAGCAGAAGGTTAATCCCTTCTCTGGCTGGATAAATCGGTTACAGTGTGGCACTATGTGATTACACAATTAATACGTTTATCTTTATTAATAGAAGACCACAGCTTTTTAGTAAATGATGCCAACAAGGTCAATAGGTGACCCAGGACTGTCACGCCCTGGTCTAAGTATTTTGTGTTTTCTTTATTATTTTGGTCAGGCCAGGGTGTGACATGGGTTTATTATATGGTGTGTTTTGTCTTGTTGTTTTTTGAAGGAATTGGGATTGTGGTATAGTGGGGTTATCTGGAAAAGTCTATGGTTGCCAGAAGTGGTTCGCAATCAGAGGCAGGTGTTTTTCGTTGTCTCTGATTGGGAACCATATTTAGGCAGCCATATTCTTTGAGTGTTTCGTGAGTGATTGTTCCTGTCTCTGTGTTTGTTTGCACCAGATAGGCTGTTTAGGTTTTTTCACATGTATTGTTTTTGTATACTGTTCGTGTTTTCATCTTTATTAAAGATGTATACAAATAACCACGCTGCATTTTGGTCCTCCTCTCCTTCACCGGAAGAAAACCATAACAAGGACAAATGAGCTCACATCTGCTTTTATGAATGTTGGATGACTTTGTTGGTCAATTTTATTTTATTTAACTAGGTAAGTCAGTTAAGAACAAATGATTATTTAGAACGACAGCCAAACCCTAACGACGCTGTGCCAATTGTGCGCCGCCCTATGGGACTCCCAATCACGGCTGGTTGGGATACAGCCTGGAATCGAACGAGGGTCTGTAGTGACACCTCTAGCACTGAGATGCTGTGCCACTGAAGCCCCCGCGGCAATGACACATCAGTTCAGCCCAAATTACACGTCTAATCCCTGTGGTGGCAATTGAGCTGCTGGAGAGGAATGCGAGGTGTTCAGAAGGCAACACAGATGGGAAGTTGAGACATTAACATATGAAAGTAGTCCCGTGGCACCCAGTGGCTTTTCATAAATGGGCATGAGGAAACTGCAGTTAAGTCCCAGTTACTCATATTAGAATTTGCTGAATTTTTCCCCTAAATCTCAATTCTGCCCCCATCCCCCATTTATACTTGTGCAGATCTGAAAGGTTTGGATAGGTATAAGCAAAATGGATCCTCCAGTTTCAATTGTTTGTCTTTAACTATCCTTCTCAGAGGTAGGAGCTGGGGGTTGATTTGACATTCAGGGTTAGAATGGTGGGCTAGGGCGTCAATCACAGCTACTATTGAAGCTTAATGATTAAAAGAGTAGTTCACTAGTTACCAACTTCATGTTAGATGGTTCCTCACCCTGAAAGTAGTCTATGGGCCAAGATAACTGTACCCTGGATTACAGTTTATCTTCAAACAGCCACTACAAATGTGAGCTAATCTTAGCCACCACAAGCTTAGAGTGAATGGAAGTGATTGGGGCATGTAAAAAATAAATAAATACTGAAATCCAACTTCATATTTTTTTTGATGTTGCTTTAAAGGCGAATTGGCCAAACAAATCACATTGTGTGTGTGTGTTGTGGGGGGTCTACTAAACTAACATAGGGCATTGTTTTAAGATAGTCATACCATGGATCATTTAGACTCATGATTTGTAATATTTGTTGAATTTGTCCTTTACTACTATGGCTCATATACATTAATAAATGGCAAAGACAATTATCCAAAAATAAATCATAAGGAATAAGGTTTTGGAGTGTCTGTCCTATAAAAAAAAATCCCCTTTATTTAACCAGATAGGCCAGTTGAGAACAATTTCTCATTTACAACTGCGACCTGGCCAAGATAAAGCAGTGCGACTCAAACACAGAGTTACACATGGGATAAACAAAACGTACAGTCAAACACAATAGAGAAATCTATATAGTGTGTGCTAATGTAGTAATATTAGGGAGCTAAGGCAATAAATAGGCCATAGTGATGAAATAATTACTATTTAGCAGTTAAACACTGGAGTGATAGATGTGCAGAAGATGAATGTGCAAGTAGAGAAACTGGGGGTGTACAGGAGCAAAAAAATAAATAACAATATGGGGATGAGGTAGTTGGGAGGGATATTTACAGATGGGCTGTGTACAGGTGCAATGATTGATAAGCTGCTTTGACAGCTGATGCTTAAAGTTAGTGAGGGAGATATGACGCCAGATTCAGTTATTTTTGCAATTCATTGCAGTCATTGGCAGCAGAGAACTGGAAGGAAAGGCGAACAAAAGAGGAATTGGCTTTGGGGATGACCAGTGAAATATACCTGCTGCAGCACGTGCTAAGGGTGGGTGCTGCTATAGTGACCAGTGAGCTGAGATAAGGCGGGGCTTTACCTAGCAAAGACTTCTGGATGACCTGGAGCCAGTGGGTTTGGCAACGAATATGAAGCGAGGGCCAGCCAACGAGAGCATACAGGTCGCAGTGGTGGGTAGTATATGGGGCTTTGATGACAAGACGGATGGCACTGTGACAGACTGCATCCAGTTTGCTGTGTAGAGTGTTGGAGGCTATTTTGTTAATGACATTGCCGAAGTCAAGGATCGGTAGGATAGTCAGTTTACGAGGGTATGTTTGGCAGCATGAGTGAAGGATGCTTTGTTGCGAAATAGGTAGCCGATTCTTAATTTTGGATTGGAGATGCTTAATGTGAGTCTGGAAGGAGAGTTTACAGTCTAACCAGACACCTAGGTATTTGTAGTTGTCCACATATTCTAAGTCAAAACCATCCAGAGTAGTGATGCTAGACGGGCAGACGGGTGCGGGCAGCGATCGGTTAAAGAGCATGCATTTAGTTTTACTTGCATTTTAGAGTAGTTGGAGGCCACGGAAGGAGTGTTGTATGGCAGGTTTGTTAACAGTGTCCTAAGAAGGACCAGATGTATACAGAATGGTGTCGTCTGCGTAGAGGTGGATCAGAGAATCACCAGCAGCAAGAGCAACGTCATTGATGTATACAGATAAGAGAGTCGGCCCGAGAATTGAACCCTGTGGCATTCCCATAGAGACTGTCAGAGGTCTGAACAACAGGCCCTCCGATTTGACACACTGAACTCTGAGAAGATGGCGGTATGATATTGTTTAGGACCTTGAGCGTGGATGAGGTGCATCCATGACCATCTCGGAAACCAGATTGCATAGTGGAGAAGGTACCCTGAGATTCAAAATGGTCGATGATCTGTTTGTTAACTTGGCTTTCAAAGACTTTAGAAAGGCAGGGTAGGATAGATATAGGTCTGCAACAGTTTGGGTCTAGAGTGTCTCCCCCTTTGAAGAGGGGGATGACCGCGGCAGCTTTCCAATGTTTGGGGATCTCAGACGATACGAATGAGAGGTTGAACAGGCTAGTTATAGGGGTTGCAACAATTGCGGCTGATATTTTCAGAAAGACAGGGTCCAGATTGTCTAGCCCAGTTGATTTGTAGGGGTCCAGATATTGCAGCTCTTTCAGAACATCAGCTATCTGGATTTGTGTGGAGGAGACTTGGGCAAGTTGCTATGGGGGGTGCAGAGCTGTTGACCGGGGTAGGGGTAGCCAGGTGGAATGCATGGCCAGCCGTAGAAAAAATCGTATTGAAATTCTCGATTATCATGGTTTTATCGGTGGTGGCAGTGTTTCCTAGCCTCAGTGCAGGGGGCAGCTGGGAGGAGGTGCTCTTATTCTCCATGGACTTGTGTCCCAGAACTTTTTGGAGTTTGTGCTACAGGATGCAAATTTCTGTTTGAAAAAGCCTTAGCTTTCCTAACTGCCTGTGTATATTGGTTCCTAACTTCCCTGAAAAGTTGCATATCACGGGGGCTATTCGATGCTAATGCAATATGCCACAGGATGTTTTTGTACTGGTAATGTGCAGTCAAGTCTGGAGTGATCCTAGGGCTATATCTGTTCTTAGTTCTCAATTTTTTTGAACAGGGCATGCTTATTTAAGATGGTGAGGAAAGCACTTTTAAAGAATAACCAGGCATCCTCTACTGATGGAATCGTAGATACGGGACAGAGCATCGGCCTTGATTGTCTAGGAACTTGGGCGATAGGTCAGCTATAGGTCAGCGTGTACTCGTTCCTATGGTCGGTGAGGATGATGAATGGCTCCTTGGCGCCCTCCAGCCAGTGTCTCCACTTCTCTAATGCCAACTTCACCGCCAGGAGCTCCCGATCGTCGAGTTCATAATTCCTCTGCGGAGGACAGTTTCTTGGAGAAAAAAGTACAAGGATTCAATTACAGTGGGTTACCCTGTCTGTGACCAAATTGCCCCCCACGCTCATCTTAGATGCGTCTACCTCAACCACGAAATGCAGCGTGGGATCTGGGTGTTTTAGCAAGGAGGCAGAGGTGAAACGCCCCTTGAGTAGACGAAAGGCCTCGTCGGCTGCTGGAGACCACCAACCTATGAGGCCCACCCTTGAGGTGAGAGGGGCGGCGACGGCGCTGAAGTTCCTGATGAAGCGGCGGTGGAACTTGGCAAATCCCAAAAACCGATGTAACCCCTTGATGATGGTTGGGACTGGCCATGATCTTACCGCATCTACCTTCTTGTCCTCTATCCTCTCTCCCTGCAGGCTGATTTGGTAACCCAAGAAGGATACAGCCCTCTTGTGGAATTGTCATTTCTCCGCCTTGACGAACAGGTGATTGACCAAGAGGCGTTCCAGGACTGCTCGAATGTGGGTTATGTGATCTTCCAGGTTGGTCAAGAAGATCAGGATGTCATCAATGTATATAATCACCTGACATCCGAGCATGTCCCTGAACACCTCGTTGACAAATGCCTGGAACACTGACAGAGCATTGGCTGAGCCAAAGGGCATAACCAAATACTCGTAGTGACCAGACATTATGCTGAACTCAGTCTTCCACTCATCCCCCTCTCGGATGCGGATGAAATTGTAGGCACTCCGCAGGTCCTGTTTGGTGAAGAACTGGGCCCCGCGAAGCTGCACAATGTCTAACGGCAACAACGAGAGTGTGTCAATACTTCTTGGTGATGTCATTGAGTCCTCGGTAATCGATAGATGGGAATAATCCTCCCACCACGAAGAAACCAGCCAATGTCGGAGACGTGGATGTGTGGATGAAACTCTGTTGGAGCGCCTCTTGAATGTCATCCTCCATGGCCTGGGTCTCAGCCACAGACAGAGTGTAGATGGTTCTGCACGGAGGTGTAGCACTGGAAAACAGGTAGATGGCACAGTCCCGATGAGGAGGGAGACAAGTAGCACGGGTCTTGGAAAGTACCTCCCTTAGGTCCTGGTATTCCTGCGGGATGGTGGGCTAAAGGGCAACCACAGAACTCTCAACTGACATGGAACTACAGGGGACAAGGAAGCAGGTCTTCCGGCATTCAGGTGACCGGTCTGATTCTCATCCTCGACCATGAGATGGTAGGGTCATGGTGTTGGAGCCAAGGGAGGCCGAAGATGATTTTGTGAACTGGTGCACTGGTGATGATAAAGGGGATATTCTCCTGGTGATTGAGCTCCACTGTGAAGGTGAGTGGTTGAGTGATGTGTGTGATGGTCCCAGATCCTAATGATCGACAGTCAAGACCTTGAACCAGAAAAGGAGAGGAGAGCGGGTACATGTTAGTGGAGGAGGCAAGGGTCTGATCCATCCGTGACATCAGAAGTCAGGGGCAGTCAGCCAGAGTGATGGACACCAAAAAGAGTCTAGCAGGAAGAGCTGAATCTGGAATACTCACTTCTGGTCCAGGGGATAGAACATCAAGTGATCGTCCCTCTGCTCTAGTGGATCCCGGATTCTGAAGTACCGGACACCACTGGAGCCTGTGCCCTCCTTGCCCACAGTACAGACATAGCCCTAGCTCTGTCCGTCTGCGTTGTTCTGCTGCAGAAAGGCGTGTTGACCCCCTAGCTCCCTGGGATCAGGCTCTGATTCTGAGTACTCAGCAAAAGGAGGGAGAGAAGTGATGAGAATTCTGACGCTCCCGGAGAAGGTTATCCAGGTGGATGGCCACCGCAATGAGTGCGTCCAGTGTGAGGTTGTCGTCCCGACAGGCTAGTTCCATCTGAACTTCCTCACACGGACCGCTTCTAAATAGTGTGCGAAACACCGGCTCATTCGACCCACTGGAAGCTGCTACTGTGAGCGCATACTCAGCAGTCGTCCGAATCCCCTGCTGTAGCTGAAGCAGACACTCACCTCCCCCTCTGCCCTCCGCGGGATGATCGAAAATGATATTTAAACAGAGCCATGAACTCCTCATAAGAATCTACCTCCTCCTCTCCTCTCTCCCAGACATTCTAATGCCTGCCCGGTCAGCAGAGAAATAACCGTGGCAACCTTTGACCTCTCTGTGGTGTGGGCTCCCAACTGCTGTGAAAAATAGAGGGAGCACTGAAAGAGGAAGCCACGGCATTTAGAGGGTGTACATGGCATCACTGACTTGAGTTGGTTGCTGAATGGGTCATTGTGCTGGCTCACTGGGTAGACTGGCTCTAGAGTATCCTCCGCTGCTGGACTGCAACATCTCCTGGGAGTGTTCGAGACTCTGCAGACTGTAGAGAACCTCTTCAATGGCCATCCACAGTTGAGCCAACTGTTCATGGTGTTGACGTAGAAGGTACCCTTGTTTGTCAACCGTCTGGGAGATGTCCGATTTTCCGGCTGCTTTCCTAGTTAGTTTGAGTTGGTATTCTGTGATAATAGAGCTGTGAGTCGGGAAGCAGGTGCAACGTTTAATAAAACAACAAAACCAAGAATGAGACAATTCCATGAGGTTACACGCCGGAACGCAAGAATAACACCAACTGATTTCATGAACATAAGAGAGTGACATATAAAGGGGAGGAAATGAAAGTAAGTCCAGATGTAAATCATAATGATCAACAGGTGCATGTAATTATACGTGCCAGGTGTGCGTAATGATGAATTGTACGCCAGAGGGGAGGAACAGGAGAAGCAGGAGAAGATGTGACACCCACAGCCCATGCAAAAAAACGGATATCTCTTTCTTAAACCAATGGAGTTTGATGGATCCTTTTTATTTTTTTAATACTCTTAAAGATTAAGACCACTCAGTGTCTGGCAGTCAAATCCAATTTTGAATCAAATCAAATGTAATTTGTCACATGCTTCGCAAACAAGTGTAGACTAACAGTGAAATTCTTACAGGCCCATCCCAACAATGCAGAGGGAAAAATATAGAAAACTATAACACAATGAGTAACGATAACTTGGCTATATACAAAGGGTACCAGTACCGAGTCAATGTGCAGGCGTACGAGGTAGATATGTACATAAAGGTAAGGGTAAAGTGACTACGCAACAGGATAGATAATAAACAGTAGCAGCAGCATATGAGTCAAAAGTGTTAAAAAATGGTCAATGAAGACAGTCCGAGTAGCTATTTGGTTAACTATTTAGTAGTTGTATGGCTTGGAGGTAGAAGCTGTGCAGGGCCCTTTTGGTTCCAGACCTGGTACATCGGTAGTGCTTGATATGTGGTAGCAGAGCGAACAGTTTGGTTCCAGACATGGTGCACATGTAACACTTGCCATGTAGGAGCAGTGATAACAGTCTGTGACTTGGGTGGCTGGAATCTTTGAACATTTTAGGGCTTTCCTCTGACACCACCTGATATAGAGGTTGTGGATGACAGGGAGCTTGGCCATAAATCAAAATCAAATTGAATGTATTTATATAGCCCTTCGTACATCAGCTGATATCGCAAAGTGCTGTACAGAAACCCAGCTTAAAACCCCAAACAGCAAGCAATGCAGGTTTTGAAGCACGTTGGCTAGGAAAAACTCCCTAGAAAGGACAAAACCTAGGAAGATACCTAGAGAGGAACCAGGTATGTGGGGTGGCCAGTCCACTTCTGGCTGTGCCGGGTGGAGATTATAACAGAACATGGCCAATATGTTCAAATGTTCATAAATGACCAGCATGGTCAAATAATAGGTCTAGGACAGGTAGCATGTCCGGTGAACAGGTCAGGATTCCATAGCCGCAGGCAGAACAGTTGAAACTGGAGCAGCAGCACGGCCAGGTGGACTGGGGACAGCAAGGAGTCATCATGCCAGGTAGTCCTGAGGCATGGTCCTAGGGCAAGGGTCTTCCGAGAAAGAGAAAGAAAGAGATAATGAGAGAATTAGAGAGAGCATACTTCAATTCACACAGGACACATAAACTACTGCAGCATAAATACTGGAGGCTGAGACAGGAGGGGTCAGGAGACACTGTGGCCCCATCCGATGATACCCCCGGATAGGGCCAAACAGGAAGGATATAACCCCACCCACTTTGCCAAAGCACAGCCCCCACACCACTAGAGGGATATCTTCAACCACCAACTTACCATCCTGAGACAAGGCAGAGTATAGCCCACAAAAATCTTCGCCATGGCACAACCCAAGGGCGCCAACCCAGACAGGAAGATCACATCAGTGACTCAACCCACTCGAGTGACGCACCCCTCCTAGGGACAGCATGAAAGAGCACCAGTAAGCCAGTGACTCAGCCCCAGTAATAGGGTTAGAGGCAGAGAATCCCAGTGGAAAGAGGGGAACCGGCCAGGCAGAGAAAGCAAGGGCGGTTCGTTGCTCCAGAGCCTTTCCGTTCACCTTCACACTCCTGGGCCAGACTACACTCAATCACATGACCCACTGAAGAGATGAGTCTTCAGTAAAGACTTAAAGGTTGAGACCGAGTTTGCGTCTCTCACATGGGTAGGCAGACCATTCCATAAAAATTGAGCTCTATAGGAGCTCCAGCTGTTTGCTTAGAAATTCTAGGGACAATTAGGAAGCCTGCGTCTTGTGACCGTAGCGTACGTGTAGGTATGTACGGCAGGACCAAATCAGAGAGATCGGTAGGAGCAAGCCTATGTAATGCTTTGTAGGTTAGCAGTAAAACCTTGAAATCAGCCCTTGCCTTGACAGGAAGCCAGTGTAGGGAGGCTAGCACTGGAGTAATATGATCAAAAAAAAAATTCTGCATCATTTT
Source organism: Oncorhynchus clarkii lewisi (assembly GCF_045791955.1). Taxonomy (NCBI): domain Eukaryota; kingdom Metazoa; phylum Chordata; class Actinopteri; order Salmoniformes; family Salmonidae; genus Oncorhynchus; species Oncorhynchus clarkii. The sequence continues at coordinate 31,139,452 of NC_092163.1, read as the reverse complement.
TTGGACAGAAAGTTTCTGATTTTTGCAATATTACGTAGATAGAAAAAAAGCTATCCTTGAAACAGTCTTGATATGTTCGTCAAAAGAGAAATCAGGGTCCAGAGTAACGCCGAGGTTCTTCACAGTTTTATTTGAGACGACTGTACAACCATTAAGATTAATTGTCAGATTCAACAGAATATCTCTTTGTTTCTTGGGACCTAGAACAAGCATCTCTGTTTTGTCCGAGTTTGCAGCCACCCACTTCCTTATGTCTGAAACACAGGCTTCTAGCGAGGGCAATTTTGGGGCTTCACCATGTTTCATTGAAATGTACAGCTGTCTGTCATCCGCATAGCAGTGAAAGTTAACATTATGTTTTCGAATGACATCCCCAAGAGGTAAAATATATAGTGAAAACAATAGTGGTCCTAAAACGGAACCTTGAGGAACATTGAAATTTACAGTTGATTTGTCAGAGGACAAACCATTCACAGAGACAAACTGATATCTTTCCAACAGATAAGATCTAAACCAGGCCAGAACTTGTCCGTGTAGACCAATTTGAGTTTCCAATCTCTCCAAAAGAATGTGGTGATCGATGGTATCAAAAGCAGCACTTACAAAGTATCCTCCCTCTGTAGTGCCTTGCGGTCAGATGCCAAGCACTTGCCATACCAAGCGGTGATGCAGCCATTTAAGATGCTCTCAAAGGTGCAGCTGTAGAACCTTTTGAGGATCTGAGGGCCCATGCCAAATCTTTTCAGCCTCCTGAAGGGCGAAGAGGCGTTGTCATGCTGCCTTCACAACTGTGTTGGTGTGTGTGGACCTTGTTAATTTCTTAGTGATATGGACACAGAGGTAACTGAAGCTCTCGACCCGCTCCACTAGAACCCCGTGCTCAGGCCTTAATTACCTGTAGTCCACGAGCAGCTCATTTTGTCTTACTGACGTTGAGGGAGAGGTTAATGTCCTTGCACCACAATGCCAGGTCACAGACCTTCTCTCTATAGGTGGTCTCATTGTCGTCAATGATCAAGCCTACCACTTTGTGTCATCAGCACACTTAACGATGGTGTTGGTGTCCTGCGCAACCACCCAGTCGTGGGAGAACAAGGAGTACAGGAGGGGACTAAGCACGCACCTCTGAGGGTACCTGTGTTGAGGGTCAACGTGACAGATGTTTTGTTGCCTAGCCTCACCAGCTGGGGACGGTCCGTCATAAAGTTGAGCGTCAGAGTAGGATTTGATCTTAGTCCTGTATTGACGGTTTGCCTATTTGATGGCTCGCAGGAGGTCATAGCGGGATTTATTATAAGCGTCCGGAATAGTGTCCCGCTCCTTGAAAGCGGCAGCTCTAGCCTTTAGCTCAGTGCAGATGTTGCCTGAAATCCATGGCATCTGATTGGGATATGTGTCACGAACCGGCTCAAAGCCCGTAACAAAGGGAGACAACGTGGAGATAAGGAGTAACAAAATATATATTTATTAACTAAAGCAACTAAGGAAAATATACAATGGTGTGTGTAATCAGTAATCAGTAGTGTAAGTGAGTGTTTTGCATGCATGAATGTGATAATGCAGGGTGTTGAAAGGTGCCAAAGCAAACAAACAAACGGCCACCAAGAACCACAACACAATCTACAAATGTCTGCATGGAGAGAGTCTCCTCCATGAATGGGGAAGGGGTGTATTTATCCTGGGAAACACCTGGGCCCAGGTGTTTCCCATGTAGCTGACGACCCTCTCAACTCCGCCCACCGGCATCCTAATAAGGAAACAAGAACAAAGACAAAATACGGCAGACAGAGTGGGAGGGTCGTCACATTCCCCCCCATAAAACCGGGGACCAAAAAGGACCCCGGAACAACATACCAGCCCCTGCAGTCCCAAATTGACACAGCCTCCTGCGTCCCAAATTGGTGAGGGGTTATGTGTTCACACTTACAATTTGCCCCAGCCAACCTCCTCCCCAAACCTCAGCAACCTTCGCACAGGAAGCAATATTTAAGAGGAACGAAGAAAACAAGACCAGGAGGGAGCAGACAGGACAGAGAGAACATGACAATAGGAAGCAATGGTCAGTCCCGTAAACATTTAGGAGCAGGGTGCACGAGAGAGCGCATCAGCAATCACGTTTTCAGATCCCCTGATGTGCCGCACATCGAGATGGAATGATTGTAAAAATAAACACCATCGCATTATCCTCTGGTTTGGACACATCATGGACCTCAAAAAAGTGAGGGGGTTATGGTCGGTGTAGACCACAATAGGTACTACCCCCGACCCGACATACACTTCGAAGTGTTGTAGCGCCCAAATGAGTGCTAGTGCTTCCTTTTCAATAACCGAATAGTTTAACTGATAATCGTTAAACTTTTTGGAAAAGAAACTAACAGGCCTCTCAACCCCAGACACATCTGCTTGCAGCAAAACTGCACCTGACCCCACATGACTAGCATCCACCTGCAAGGTAAATGACAAATCCATGCGAGGAGCAGCCAGCACCGGAGTTGAGGTAAGCAACCTCTTTGCATCTTCAAAAGCGTGTTGACAACGAGTAGACCAAACGTAAACAGCCTTAGCTTTCAGCATATCGGTCAAGGGAGCGACCACAGTAGAGAAGTTACTACAAAAACTACGGTAATAACCAATCATGCCCAAGAAACGCATCAGTTCCTTTTTAGTAGTTGGTGATGGAAAAGCATCAATAGCCACCACTTTAGCCCGAACAGGACGCACTTCACCCTGCCCAACCACTTTTCCAAGGTATGTAACGGTTGCCTGAGCAAACTCACATTTAGACAGATTGATTGTGAGGCGAGCCGCAGCCAGACGTTCGAACAAGGCTTGAATACGGGACAGATGTTCTTCCCAAGTATCTGCATACATCGTCCAAATAAACAGCGCACCCGGTCAGACCGGCGACAACCCTGTTCATAAGTCGCTGAAAAGTCGCAGGTGCATTACGCAGACCGAAACTCATAACCGAATATGAGTACAGACCAAAAGGTGTAATAAAGGCAGAGATTTCACGTGCCCTAGTCGTCAGTGGCACCTGCCAATAGCCTTTTAACAGGTCAAATTTGCTCACAAACTTAGCTGCACCGACTTGATCAACACAGTCCTCCATCCTAGGAAGAGGAAATTAATCTGGCTTTGTGACATTGTACAAAATCGGTTTGTTCCATCCGGTTTACTGACCAAGATACAGGGAGAAGCCCAACTGGAGAAAGAAGGCTCTGCTATCTTACTCTCCAGCATGTACTTGACCTCAGCATCCAGACAACGTAGTTTCTCTGAAGAAACTCTATAGAACCGCTGACGAATGGGGTCAGCATCTCCAATGTCAATATCATGTTCCATTAAGTTTGTACGTGTAGATGTATCAGAAAACAAACCTGGAAATCTCTGAATCAGACCAATCATCTCTTTCCGCCCATCAACAGGTAGGTGAGTGAGAAGACTGTCTAAGATATCCAGTGTTTCTGAATTTTTCAATCTACCCTGCAATATACAATCGTCAGGACCAGGAACATCTTCCTCCTCATGCACAGATCTAGCACGCCAAGAACCCAAGGAAACAACGGTATCAGCCAAAAGAACAGGTTTAGCGTCCTCTGCAGAATCCCACTGTTCAGTCTCAGAGGAACGTGCATAATAGGGTTTTAACAGATTTACATGGCACAGCTGGTGTGCTTTCCTTCGTTCTGGAGTGGCCACTAGATAATTTTGCTCAGTGTACTGGCGCAACACTGTATATGGACCTTGAAACTTGGCTTGAAAAGGAGAACCAACAATTGGCAGCAGAGCAAGAACCTGGTCACCCGGACTAAATTGACGAGGCTCAGCTCGGCGATCAAATATGCCCTTCATCCTCTCCTGTGAAAATGATAACTTATCTTTAGCCATTTCACCAGCGGCATACAGCCGTCTCCGGAAATCACACACATACGATAACAGGGACTGAGGAGGTTCGGGAGACTTCCAGTCATCCTGGAGAACAGATAAAAGTCCACGCACCCTATGTCCAAACACAAGGTCATTTGGACTGAAACCCGTGCTCTCCTGTGAAACCTCCCTAGCGGCTAACAGTAACCAAGGCAACCCCTCCTCCCAATCCTTATCCATCTCAGTACAATAAGCTCTCAACAAAGACTTTAGAGTTTGATGGAAACGTTCCAGTGCTCCTTGACTTTGCGCGTGATAGGCGCTAGACAAATTGTGTTTAATATGGAGCTGTTGAAGAACCTGACTAAACAGATTAGAGGTGAAATTAGATCCTTGATCACTCTGAATGACCTTAGGGATTCCAAACAATGAGAGAAACTGAGTCAAAGCTTTTAACACCGATTTAGTTGTGATAGATCGGAGAGGATAGGCAGCAGGAAACCTAGTGGTCTGACACATCACAGTGAACAGGTAACTGCTACCCTTTTTAGAACGAGGTAGGGGACCCACACAGTCAATAATCAGATACTCAAAAGGTTGGCTGAGTACAGGAATAGGAAACAATGGTACCGGTTTAATAGCTTGATTAGGCTTACCAGTTAATTGACAGGTGTGACAAGTTTTTATAAAATCAGAAACATCCCTCTTTAATCTAGGCCAAAAGAAATGTCTTAAAATGCGATTGTAGGTTTTCCTCACCCCCATATGTCCAGCAACGTCGCTGTGGGAAGTTTCCAACACCAACTCACGAAGCTTAACTGGTACAACAACCTGACTAATTGCCTCCCCCAGAAAACAACTATCATGAGACACCCACTTTCTCATCAGGACATCCTCTTGGAGAAAATAGCCATGGGCGACATCTCCCAACTGTTCTACAGGCACAATTTGGTCACGCAACTCTTCTAACGTGGGGTCATCCTGTTGCGCATTAATTAGATCTGAGCGGGTTACAGATAACGGAATAACAGGGAAAACAGTGGCATACTTCTTTGTATTATTATCATTAGTCGGCGCAGTGACCAATTCGCCACGGCTCATAGAACGTGTCACTGCACACGCAGAGAACACCTCTGGGAAACTCTGTACACTCTCATCAGGAATCCCAACAAATGACGGCTTAGTGGAAACCACTAGAGATGGAAACACGGCAGGCCATACACGCTCACCAGCCAAGTTATTCCCAAGGATAACGTCGATACCCTCAATAGGCAACGAAGGCCGCACCCCCACAACAACTTCACCTTTCACCAGTCCACAATCCAACATCAGTTTATGCAATGGAACTGAAAGAGTGTTCAAACCTATTCCCCTAATTAGAACACTATTCCCCGAATCAGTCTTAGCAGAAAAGGGTAACACAGATTCCAACACAAATGATTCAGAGGCACCTGTGTCTCTCAGGATCTTCACTGGCACTAGGTCTTTACTTCCTAACATAGACACAAAACCTTCCGTAATGAAAGGTAAATAGTCTGGATCAATATGGACTTTCACATTCTCCTGGGCCTGAGGAAATGAGTCATGAGTGAACTGATGTGGAACAGGTGCAGCTAACGCGGTAGGCTTGGATTTAGCGTAAGCACCCTTTGACCTGAGAAGTGGACATTCGTTTTTCCAATGACCTGAACCTTGACAGTAGTGACACTCCTGCCCAAAGTCAGCTTTACCATGGGAGTCAGGCTCAACCCTAGTTGAATAGAACTCTGCCCGTGAACCAAAGTATCTCGGTGAGCGAAGCCCAAATCTATCCGAACGCCCCCACTCTTTCCGAATACGAGGCTCTGCAAAGACACTTTTGTGAGTCAACACATACTCGTCCGCCAAAACCGCAGCTTCAGCGACATTCTTTACTTTCTGTTCGTTAATATACGTGGCAATACGATCAGGAATTGTGTCCTTAAATTGTTCTAACATAATCAGATCACACAGCCCTTGGAAAGTCACAACTGCAGAGGCGGAACACCAGCGATTAAACTTAAAGATAATTGTCGCGCAAATTCAACATGAGATTGCTTATCATCCCTTTTTAATGTTCTAAATCGTTGGCGGTAAGCCTCAGGGACCAATTCATAAATCTGTAACACAGCTGTTTTAACTTTATCATAATTGGCACTGTCGTGTACATTAAGAGCTGAATATGCTTCCTGCGCTTTACCAATCAGCACACACTGCAACATTAAAGTGCGGTCAGAATCAGGCCAACTCCTAGCGTCAGCAACACGCTCAAACAACGAAAAGAATGTCTCGGGATCCCTTTCATTAAACTGAGGCAATAACCGTAAGTTCCCAACAATATCAAATGTCTCTGGGGCACGACCAAAAGAGGAACTACCCCTAGGTAAATCTGGATCACCTTCCCAAAACAAACTCTCCCCTGAGATCTTTCCTTCCCTAACCAACTCTATACGTTCTTGTTGCAACTTGATTTTAGCACGCTCCATATCTTGTTTAAATGCCAATTCCTTTTCATACTTTACACGATCATGCTCTAGCTTCTCACGATCATGCTCTAGCTTCTCACGATCACTTTGCCGATCATGCTCTCTCTTTTCACGATCATGCTCCAGCTGTAACAAAAGCAGTTCTTTCTGCTGTTCAAAAAGAAGGCTACTTGGACTAACCGATGGAATGGCCATTGTAACGTTATGGGGAGACGACAAACTCTCAGCAGAGGCTGGCCCAGTGGTAACTTCAAGAATACCACTCTCCATCAGATTGGCCTTCAATATCAACCTAATAGAATTCTTTAGACGTTTATCACTAATCTCAACGTTGTAGTGTTCAGCGACCTTCAACAGCTGTTCTTTAGTACCTAAATCTAACAATTTCTCCGATGGAAAGCGAATGAATTCATCTATATAAGATGCCATAGTTAAAAAAAAAAAAAATCTCGCTCTTCCCCTCTGCTGAGCACACCAGACCACAACCCGAGAATTGACAATCACCCTGAGCACCACAGAAGAGAGATGAGATATGGAGCTTCCCCAAAACCTACAATAACTCAACCCTAGTCTTCGTGCAGATTTGCAATGGGAATTTACGCACTGTAGCCTACTGGCAAGGAAAAACTCCCCAGCATGCTGGTAAATTCCACCAAGCCACGGATGTGCCCCCGAGACAACTGCTCAGTCCACAGACACCACACAAAAATAACAAACATTAACCATGCCCAACATATTCCCCCCAAAAAATGAAACATGTCGCTAAGCCTATCAGGGGAAAAAAGCTATAGCTCCAGGTAGCAAGTTCCACTACCCTACCCAAATCTCCCACTGAGGTACACAGCCGATTACTCACCTCAGGCTGATGTCCCAACAGAAAGTAGAACGAACGTTTCCAGGCTAGGCAGGGCCTGGAATCTAACCATTATATTCTCTCCAACGCAGCACACAACCCAAACAACAAAGGCAACCAATACTGGGCCTATTAAACTCAAACACAATATACAAACAAACACGTACTTCCACGGTCTCCCAAACCAATAGTTCAAATATCCCGGACGAGCCCCCACTTGTCACGAACCAGCTCAAAGCCCGTAACAAAGGGAGACAACGTGGAGATAAGGAGTAACAAAATATATATTTATTAACTAAAGCAACTAAGGAAAATATACAATGGTGTGTGTAATCAGTAATCAGTAGTGTAAGTGAGTGTTTTGCATGCATGAATGTGATAATGCAGGGTGTTGAAAGGTGCCAAAGCAAACAAACAAACAAAAGGCCACCAAGAACCACAACACAATCTACAAATGTCTGCATGGAGAGAGTCTCCTCCATGAATGGGGAAGGGGTGTATTTATCCTGGGAAACACCTGGGCCCAGGTGTTTCCCATGTAGCTGACGACCCTCTCAACTCCGCCCACCGGCATCCTAATAAGGAAACAAGAACAAAGACAAAATACGGCAGACAGAGTGGGAGGGTCGTCACATATGTACGTATGGTCACTGTGGGGATGACGTGTTTGATGCACTTATTAATGAAGCCAGTGATTGGGCCTCCCGGGTGGTGCAGTGGTTAAGGGAGCTGTACTGCAGTGCCAGCTGTGCCACCAGAGACTCAGGTTTCGCGCCCAGGCTCTGTCGTAACCGGCTGCGACCGGGAGGTCCGTGGGGCGAAGCACAATTGGCCTAGCGTCGTCCGGGTTAAGGATGGTTTGGCCGGTAGGAATATCCTTTTTTGATAACCAAGGTCGCCAGGTGCACGGTGTTTCCTCCGACACATTGGTGCGGCTGGCTTCCGGGTTGGATGCGCGCTGTGTTAATAACCGTTTGTGACTAGGGGGCAGTATTTTCATTTTTGGAAAAATAACGTTCCCGTACTAAACAGGATATTTTGTCAGGACAAGATGCTAGAATATGCATATATTTGACAGCTTAGGATAGAAAACACTCTAAAGTTTACAAAACTGTAAAAATATTGTTTGTGAGTATAACAGAACTGATATTGCAGGTGAAAGCCTGAGAAAAATCCAATCCGGAAGTGCCTCATGTTTTGAAAGCGCTGTGTTCCAATGCGTCCCTATTGAGCAGTGAATGGGCTATCAACCAGATTACTTTTTCTCCATATTCCCCAAGGTGTCTACAGCATTGTGACGTAGTTTTACGCATTTATGTTGAAGGATACCCGTAAGCGGCTACATTGCGCAACTGGTCACCTGATGGCTCCCAGAGTGATTATCTCGTAAAATACAGAGGTAGCCATTATTCCAATCGTTCCTACTGAAAAACCAATTGTCCCGGTGGATATATTATCGAATAGATATTTGAAAAACACCTTGAGGATTGATTATAAACAACGTTTGCCATGTTTCTGTCGATATTGTGGAGCTAATTTGGAATATTTTTCGGCGTTTTCATGACTGCAATTTCCGGGCGATTTCTCAGCCAAACGTGAAGAACAAACAGAGCTATTTCGCCTACAAAAATATTTTTTTGGGAAAAAAGGAACATTTGCTATCTAACTGGGAGTCTTGTGAGTGAAAACATCTGAAGCTCATCAAAGGTAAACTATTTAATTTGATTGCTTTTCCGATTTCCGTGACCTGCTGCTAGCTGGACAAAATGCTATGCTAGGCTATCGATAAACTTACACAAATGCTTGTCTAGCTTTGGCTGTAAAGCATATTTTGAAAATCTGAGATGACAGGGTGAAAAGGCTAAGCTGTGTCTCAATATATTTCACTTGTGATTTTCATGAATACGAATATTTTCTAGGAAAATTTCTGTCCGTTGCGTTATGCTAATTAGTGTCAGTCGATGATTACGCTCCCTCATGCGGGATGGGGAGTCATTAAAGGTTTTAAGATGCAGTGCTGCTTGGTTGGGTTGTGTATCGGAGGACGCATTACTTTCAACTTTCGTCTCTCCAGAGCCCGTACGGGAGTTGTAGCGATGAGACAAGATAGTAGCTACTAACAATTGGATACCACGAAATTGGGGAGAAAAAGGGGTAAAAAAAAAAAAATGAAGCTTGTCCCAGGGATCAGGGCCTGGTCCGGGGTAAGCATAACATCCAGAGCTGCCGACTCGTAAAGCAGAAATCTTCACCCAAAACGAGGTTTGTGATTGCTGTTCTGATATCCAGAAGCTGTTGGTCATCGGAAATTAGGTTGGAAACATTATGTACAGAAAAAGTTCATATCAGCGGGGGAAAAAACGTAGAAAGTAGCAGAATTGGTCAGGAGCCCATAAGACGGCAGCTGTAGACTTTAAGCGCCATCATTTCCCCCCTTATTGTCATCATAGTTCACCTTATTCAAGCATTTTCCCAAAATAGCAGTAGTCTCTTATTTTTTACATTTGCATGGTGTTCTGAGTACGGTCTGGAATGTCTACATTCCATGTGGAGGACAGAGAGCACTGACCTCTGCTTCCCCTGACCCCCCTGCCAGTCTCCAGATGACCACATCCTCAGCCTGTCTGACTTTTAGAGAGTTTCACGGCGTCACTTCATTAATAATGCATGGCCAGAAAAGCCAAGTCACCCACGCAAATCGTGTGTCCAAGATGGCGTAGCAGTAGGACGTATTGTCGTGTAGTGTCCCTTGTATATATCGTTTGTTTTCGTTTTTTTCTTCACATATCTTTAAAACTTTTTGCTGAACCTCAACTTCTTCTAAATACTCTCCTGCAACCCGCCTCACCCAACGTAGCTATTTTTCCTAAAGTATTTATATTTACTTCGGACCTGGAACCCCTCAACTGAAGCTAGCCAACGAACTACCAGCTTCAGCATTGCTAGCGGTCTTCAGCTAACCGGTCATCAGCTAACCTTTAGCTCGGAAAGCTCTCGCCAGTTCGAACAACGCGACTCTAACCAGAGCATAACGGACCTATTTATTATTTTATTTTATTTTTCATCCCCGGATTCCCATCGCAAACGGAACATTTTGAGCTCCTGGGCTACAATATCCAGACCCACGACCGGTCCATCGATGTCACTGCATGAAGAGGAATAAACAGATACCCCCATCGCGACGTCCCCAAAGGCTAACTCTCTAGCCCTTGCTATCTCCTTGCTTGCAAATTCGGCCTGCTAACTGCTAGCTTGTTTAGCCCGGTCCGCTAACTGCTACCGTGTTTAGCACCGTCTACTAACTGTTAGCTTGTTAGCACAGGCCTGCTAACCGTCTGAATCGCCGCGTCCCAAACACTCACTGAACCCATATTTACTTTCTATCCCTTTTCGATTTTTAATTTGTTTATACCTTCCGGTAACCTGCCTCACCCAATGTGATACGGAACCGCTATTATCTTTACATTTTTAGAACACACTCAAGAACCTCCAGAAGCTAACCAGCTAACTGGCTACAAGCTATTTGGTCATTGTTAGTTTTCTAACCTGGATAACACTCGCCAGTCCAGCTTCCCTGCCCCATCCACCGCTGCCCCTTGGACACTGATCACTTGACTACATAGCTGATGCATGCTGGACTGTCCATTAATCACGGTAATCCATTCTGCTTGTTTATGTTTTATCTGTCGGCCCCAGCCGCACTTAGGCTCTGTGTGTAGTTAATCCGACCCTCTCTGCCTAATCAATCGCCATTCTACCTGCTGTTGTTGTGCTAGCTGATTAGCTGTTGTCTCACCTACTGTTTTAGCTAGCTCTCCCAATTCAACACCTGTGATTACTGTATGCCTCGCTGTATGTCTCTCTCATATGTCAATATGCCTTGTATACTGTTGTGCAGGTTAGTTATCATTGTTTTAGTTTACAATGGAGCCCCTAGTTCCACTCTTTATACCCCTGTTACCTCCTTTGTCCCACCCCCCACACATGCGGTGACCTCACCCATTACAACCAGCATGTCCAGAGATACAACCTCTCTCATCATCACCCAGTGCCTGGGCTTACCTCCGCTGTACCCGCACCCCACCATACCCCTGTTTGCGCATTATGCCCTGAATATATTCTACCATGCCCAGAAACCTGCTCCTCTTATTCTCTGTCCCCAACGCCCTAGGCGACCAGTTTTGATAGCCTTCAGCCGCACCCTCATACTACTCCTTCTCTGTTCCGCGGGTGATGTGGAGGTAAACCCAGGCCCTGCATGTCCCCAGGCACCCTCATTTGTTGACTTCTGTGATCGAAAAAGCCTTGGTTTCATGCATGTCAACATCAGAAGCCTCCTCCCTAAGTTTGTCTTACTCACTGCTCTAGCACACTCTGCTAACCCTGATGTCCTTGCCGTGTCTGAATCCTGGCTCAGGAAGGCCACCAAAAATTCTGAGATTTCCATACCCAACTATAACATCTTCCGTCAAGATAGAACTGCCAAAGGAGGAGGAGTTGCAGTCTACTGCAGAGAGAGCCTGCAAAGTAATGTCATACTTTCCAGGTCCATACCCAAACAGTTCGAACTACTAATTTTGAAAATTACTCTCTCCAGAAATAAGTCTCTCACTGTTGCCGCCTGCTACCGACCCCCCTCAGCTCCCAGCTGTGCCCTGGACACCATTTGTGAATTGATCGCCCCCCATCTAGCTTCAGAGTTTGTTCTGTTAGGTGACCTAAACTGGGATATGCTTAACACCCCGGCAGTCCTACAATCTAAGCTAGATGCCCTCAATCTCACTCAAATCATCAAGGAACCCACCAGGTACAACCCTAACTTTGTAAACAAGGGCACCCTCATTGACGTCATCCTGACCAACTGGCCCTCCAAATACACCTCCGCTGTCTTCAACCAGGATCTCAGCGATCACTGCCTCATTGCCTGTATCCGCTACGGAGCTGCAGTCAAACGACCACCCCTCATCACTGTCAAACGCTCCCTAAAACACTTCTGTGAGCAGGCCTTTCTAATCGACCTGGCCCGGGTATCCTGGAAGGACATTGACCTCATCCCGTCAGTTGAGGATGCCTGGTCTTTCTTTAAAAGTAACTTCCTCACCATTTTAGATAAGCATGCTCCGTTCAAAAAATGCAGAACTAAGAACAGATATAGCCCCTGGTTCACTCCAGACCTGACTGCCCTCGACCAGCACAAAAACATCCTGTGGCGGACTGCACTAACATCGAACAGTCCCCGCGATATGCAACTGTTCAGGGAAGTCAGGAACCAATACACACAGTCAGTCAGGAAAGCTAAAGCCAACTTCTTCAGGCAGAAGTTTGCATCCTGTAGCTCCAACTCCAAAAAGTTCTGGGACACTGTGAAGTCCATGGAGAACAAGAGCACCTCCTCCCAGCTGCCCACTGCACTGAGGCTAGGTAACACGGTCACCACCGATAAATCCATGATTATCGAAAACTTCAACAAGCATTTCTCAACGGCTGGCCATGCCTTCCGCCTGGCTACTCCAACCTCGTCCAACAGCTCCCCCCCCCCCCGCAGCTACTCGCCCAAGCCTCTCCAGGTTCTCCTTTACCCAAATCCAGATAGCAGATGTTCTGAAAGAGCTGCAAAACCTGGACCCGTACAAATCAGCTGGGCTTGACAATCTGGACCCTCTATTCCTGAAACTATCCGCCGCCATTGTCGCAACCCCTATTACCAGCCTGTTCAACCTCTCTTTCATATCGTCTGAGATCCCCAAGGATTGGAAAGCTGCCGCAGTCATCCCCCTCTTCAAAGGGGGCGACACCCTGGACCCAAACTGTTACAGACCAATATCCATCCTGCCCTGCCTATCTAAGGTCTTCGAAAGCCAAGTCAACAAACAGATCACTGACCATCTTGAATCCCACCGTACCTTCTCCGCTGTGCAATCTGGTTTCCGAGCTGGTCACGGGTGTACCTCAGCCACGCTCAAGGTGCTAAACGATATCATAACCGCCATCGATAAAAGACAGTACTGTGCAGCCGTCTTCATAGACCTTGCCAAGGCTTTCGACTCTGTCAATCACCGTATTCTTATTGGCAGACTCAGTAGCCTCGGTTTTTCGGATGACTGCCTTGCCTGGTTCACCAATTACTTTGCAGACAGAGTTCAGTGTGTCAAATCGGAGGGCATGCTGTCCGGTCCTCTGGCAGTCTCTATGGGGGTGCCACAGGGTTCAATTCTCGGGCCGACTCTTTTCTCTGTATATATCAATGATGTTTCTCATGCTGCGGGCGATTCCCTGATCCACCTCTACGCAGACGACACCATTCTATATACTTCCGGCCCGTCCTTGGACACTGTGCTATCTAACCTCCAAACGAGCTTCAATGCCATACAGCACTCCTTCCGTGGCCTCCAACTGCTCTTAAACGCTAGTAAAACCAAATGCATGCTTTTCAACCGTTCGCTGCCTGCACCCGCACGCCTGACCAGCATCACCACCCTGGATGGTTCCGACCTTGAATATGTGGACATCTATAAGTACCTAGGTGTCTGGCTAGACTCTAAACTCTCCTTCCAGACCCATATCAAACATCTCCAATCGAAAATCAAATCAAGAGTCGGCTTTCTATTCCGCAACAAAGCCTCCTTCACTCACGCCGCCAAACTTACCCTAGTAAAACTGACTATCCTACCGATCCTCGACTTCGGCGATGTCATCTACAAAATTGCTTCCAACACTCTACTCAGCAAACTGGATGCAGTTTATCACAGTGCCATCCGTTTTGTCACTAAAGCACCTTATACCACCCACCACTGCGACTTGTATGCTCTAATCGGCTGGCCCTCGCTACATATTCGTCGCCAGACCCACTGGCTCCAGCTCATCTACAAGTCCATGCTAGGTAAAGCTCCGCCTTATCTCAGTTCACTGGTTACGATGGCAACACCCATCCGTAGCACGCGCTCCAGCAGGTGTATCTCACTGATCATCCCTAAAGCCAACACCTCATTTGGCCGCCTTTCGTTCCAGTTCTCTGCTGCCTGTGATTGGAACGAATTGCAAAAATCACTGAAGTTGGAGACTTTTATCTCCCTCACCAACTTCAAACATCTGCTATCTGAGCAGCTAACCGATCGCTGCAGCTGTACATAGTCTATTGGTAAATAGCCCACCCATTTTCACCTACCTCATCCCCATACTGTTTTTATTTATTTATTTTTCTGCTCTTTTGCACACCAATATCTCTACCTTTACATAACCATCTGATCATTTATCACTCCAGTGTTAATCTGCATAATTGTAATTATTTGCCTACCTTCTCATGCCTTTTGCACACAATGTATATATAGACTCCCCTTTTTTCTACTGTGTTATTGACTTGTTAATTGTTTACTCCATGTGTAACTCTGTGTTGTCTGTTCACACTGCTATGCCTTATCTTGGCCAGGTCGCAGTTGCAAATGAGAACTTGTTCTCAACTAGCCTACCTGGTTAAATAAAGGTGAAATAAAAAATAAAAAAAATTAAAAAAAAGTGTATACTGTATTTCTCCTTCTGCCAACTTTCCTTCATGTTTTTAGTTTTATGAATTTGCACACATTAAAAACAAATTACAACATGAAAATAGAACACAGTGAATGTGCAGGTCAAGTCAATCCACCGAATAATGGCTTAATAGTTGTATCTATGGTTGTCAAAATAGCAGGCTAATTTTTCCTCTTACTCTACTGTATATTACATAGCTATTGTTTATTTCATTTAATGTAATCAGCCTCAATATAAAACCCAAGGTGATGTCAGGATATGAGACAATGTTATTGTGTTTGCGAATTAAAAGGCCTGTCTTTTTGTTATTTGGAATGTCTTCAAATGATTTTAATTACATTCGGGTAATTAACTCTCCTTGCACAAATCTTGAAACAGTGTGCACATCACTTGAAAATTATGCTTTCATTAAAATAATAGGCTGTGTTCACAGTATAACGCCATTTTATATTGCAAACATTTAATCGAAGCAATTATTGGATAAACTAATAAGAGGCTGTTCCAGTAAGAGTGATTCCGACATCTCCACACACTTTACAGACCTATTGCCTTTAGTGAGCTATTTCACAGGGTTTCATTCTGTTATTAAAGTACAGACTGAAGACTAACATGAGAGCTATACTGAACAAGTCCGCACCTTTTGGGGGGGTGTACTGTCACGTCCTGACCTTAGTTCCTTTTTTATGTCTCTGTTTTAGTATTGGTCAGGGCGTGAGTTGGAGTGGGCATTCAATGTTTTTGTTCTAGGTTTTGTATTTCTGCTTTTGGCCTGGTATGGTTCTCAATCAGAGGCAGCTGTCAATCGTTGTCTCTGATTGAGAACCATACTTAGGTAGCCTGTGTTCCCACTATGATTTGTGAGTAGTTGTTTTCTGTTTTGTGTCTGCACTAGACAGAACTGTTTTCAGTGCAAATTAATTACAAAAACATCAGATTTCTGGATTTTTTCGATTCCGTCTCTCACAGTTGAAGTGTACCTATGATAAAAATGACAGACCTCTACATGCTTTGTAAGTAGGAAAACCTGCAAAATCGGCAGTGTATCAAATACTTGTTCTCCCCACTGTATATATACATGCACAACGACACACGCACAAGCTCTGGACCCCTACATTCCTCGTCCTAAAATGTAATTATTACTTAATTCCATTTTACTTTTAGATGCATGTGTATTGTTAGATATTACTGCACAGTTGGAGTTAGGAACACAAGCATTTTGCTACACCCGCAGTAACATCTGCTAAATATGTGTATGCGGCCAATAAAATTGGATTTGATTTGAATATAATGTGTTCGTTCACGAGTTACCAACATTACTATTTCAGCTTACTACACCATTTCCAAATGCTTATAAATGCCTTTGTTTGCATTGGAATTGGAAACAGATTGCACAGCATTTTGGAAAATCATGTAGTCATATTTTTTCAGCCAATGAAAATAACATGGGATCATATTTTGCCTGGAAGATGCATGTTTTATGTATCTCAACAAAACATGTGGACCTTTTTTCTTTGTTCTATTCTTATGAGATTTGGTGCATACTAACCATAGCCATTGTGTGTATCTTCTCTTTTACAAAAAAGTAATTATAGGTACCAAAGGAATCTCTATAATCCATTCCATCACAGTGACTGCAGTTGCAGTGAGCCAGTCATTAAACTTATCATTGCCATGTTATTAAACGTTCATTTAACAAGTTCCTGAAGAAGGTCTTGAATGCAGGGATGTTGTTATGTACTATAATGTTTCCAAAGTGTTCTTCAGTTGGAAGCTGTTAGTTATTCATCGTTGAGAAAATAGAAATTTGGCAGTACAGGAGGCTTTAATCTGGCAAATGAAAACCAGTGTGCAGCAATTTAGACTTGTACATTTGCTTTGGAGACAGAGGAGCAATGAAAATCAAGCACACTGTTATCAGTTAGTTTAACGTTCTTACTCAACACTTCAGGGTTAGAAGTAAAGTGTTGGCTGTGTATTTTCCTCTACACACAATGCTGAAAATAATGGATGATGATGGGTTGAATAAAAAATTATGGGGGGGGGGGGGCTCGTGGAAGGGGAAGGTATGGATTGGCTTTTGAAAACAGCTTTGTGAGATTATCTCTTCCCTGTGCTGGGAGTAAAGCTTGACAAAGGAGGAGAGACTGATTTCAAAGCTGGGGCGATTTAGCTTGCTTGCAGTTCTGTCTCCTGCCTGTTTGTTCACCGATCCTGTCTGTCTGTGTGAGCTCTCTATCCCCCCCCCCCTCTTCCTCCACCTCTCTCTGTCATTCACTTTCTTTCGTTTATTCTCTGTTCTACAGACATGCATGGAGTGAGGCGATATGCTTATGCCATCAAATTTGGAGAAGATTCAAATTCAGGGCAAATTCTGAGCATGAAGACTTTGCAGATGACAACCACCCCAAAAAGAGAGATTGAAACACCTTGAGGTGCATGCAGGCTTACGGTTAGCGTGCCCCTGTCAGAGCTCAAGCAGAAAAAGAGCCTCACTGAGAGACTCACCTGTGATGTAGTTGCTCAAGCTTCCTATACGTCTGGACGTGTGATGGAGGGAACAGAAACCTAGCCCTTTGATTCTACCACTTAATATTTGATGACCTGCACCTCTGTGTTTTGACGAATGCCTAATTATGAATTTTAATTCTCATGCACTTTGTTCTATGGCAAGATTTTCACAAAAATGCATGAATTACAGAAACCACGAGAGAGAGACTGTTAATGGATTTGGAAATTGTGTTTCTGAGATGGAATTCATTTAGCTTTAGATGAGGGAGATGGCACATACTGTAAACACCATTTGATCAGACCGTGAATGAGGAGAAGGGATTCACACTTTGATCAGATTTGCCCCACTTTGAGAAATGGTTAAGAAAGGGAGAGCAATAGCTTTTGCAAATACCACAACACGCTACTTTTTATAAAACTACAACTACAGAATGAGTTCTTGCCTCTTTGTAATTGGATTGTACAGCAATGAGTGATTACTGAGTCTTAAATATATGTATGAGCGATGCATTGTGCAGACCGCACCACCCACTGGAGAGACTTGCAGTTCGAGGATGGTGCAGTTGCCGTAACAGGTTGTCATACAGCCCGACAGGATGATCTCAATTGTGCATCTGTAAAAGTTTGTGAGGGTTTTAGGTGACAAGCCAAATTTCTTTAGCCTCCTGAGGTTAAAGAGGCGCTGTTGCGCCTTTTTCCCCACATGGTCTGTGTGGGTGGACCATTTCCGTGATGTGTAAGCCGAGGAACTTAAAACTTAAGGTTACAGATGGTATCTGGTATCTAAAGCTAGGCATACATTGGATGGTGACAAATATCTTAACGTCGTGGGAGCACTTGCATTATGCAAATTGTCTGCATAATGTTGTCATCCTGAAGTCTGAGACCGGTGTGCTCAAATTACACGGGTTTGCTCACAACGACCTGTTTAGACCCCTCCTACTTTGTGTATGTAGACGAGCAACGGAGGACATGTTTCATCAAGGTACGAACAAAAATGGCTGGAATGAAAAATAATCTGTACCTAAAATGTGGATCAGGAGAGTGTAAAACCCATAATCTCACGTCTTTCACCCACTCCCATTATGCAACCTACGACGTCTTGGTCAGAGCCTATGACGTTATGATTTACCTGCGATCCAGGAAATTTGTTGTGGATCCCATATCATGGCAAAATCACAGTTTAAAATTGTGTAATGTATGGCCAGCTTTCTGCACTTGATAGGTACTTCCAAGCCTTGATTCCAGGTTTTCTCAAAGGAGTATAGTTAAAGAAAGTAATTAGGCAAAGAAAGTAATTATTTGTCTAAAATTCACCTGGAAGTTGAACTGTTATGCAAGTGTTTAAAAGGATACACAGTTCAAACAACTTCCAACATTTAAAAACAACGAATTAGATTAAAGAAGAACTATGCGGAAATCGCTTTGCCTAATTGTTGTGACAAAACAAGCAAGTGTAGTGTAACGAATCATTGTACCATCTAAACCGCTGTGAAATATATTTTCCATAACCAAAAATATAGTGTTTTCAGCTGTTTGAAGTTGATGAAAAAATGTAACTTAAAAACGGGACGCACAGAAATAGCTCAAATAGAACAGATATACTGCTTCTTAGACTGGCTTTCAATGAGCATTGCAGATCTATAACTCACATTTCAATGTGAATTATGTCATGTTGCCCCAAAATAATTTTCCATAACTTTTGAGTACTTGTTTACTTTTTACTCCAGCAGGGGGAGACAGTGTGATATACTAACACACTTTGCTCACCTGTTTCCAGAGCTTCATATCTTCTGTAAAATAATGCCAACAACTCCCAAACTGATAACATTTAGGTTGGAATGATAAAAAAAAATCCCTTTCCTATTTTCTCAGTGGACTCATTTAGTGCAAGTATAATACAGTTTTCAACTTTCATGCATCTCACCTGATCAAAATGAAATGATCAACCATATTAAAATGCATGGACTGCTGACCAAGAGAGTGAGTCAGGTGAGTATTGATATTTAATATCTGTAAGAACCGCTCTGCCAGGCCCGTCTGTCAGATTAGGCTACTGCTGTTCCTGGCTCTCTTCTCTCCCCTCACTACACAGCCACACTGAGCCTCTGCTCAAACGAGAGACAAGCATTAGCCCCGGCAATCTGACAAATCCTAATTAAAGTCCCGAAACCGCAGCACCGAACCCAACTGTGCTGTTTTCCTTCAACTTCGAGAGGGATTTACGACAAGCCTGATCCCAGAGACCGCTGTCAACCCTCTCCTGGGCTCCAAGTAATAATTTGGAGAGTCGAGAAGTAAATAAAGAAAGAAAACACAAACAGCCTCTCTCTCTCTCCCTCCAGTCAGTCTGCCTCTGGAGAGCGAAAAGGCCTCCTGCTCACCTCTCTCAGTGAGGGGGTGAAAATGTGCTGGGAAAAGGGAGCACTAAATGTCTCAATCCGGCCCTTTCAGAAACAGAAGGGGAGATTACCGAATCCTTAATGGTCTTTGGGGCTTAGTTCACATTATTTGTATCAACATAAAATAAGCACCGGGAAACGACGTTAACCCTGTGTTGTCTGCTGGGCTCAGCTCAGGCTTAAAGATAACAAGGACTTAGCCAAAGCCTACCTCCCTTAGTGCCAGCTTGTATTCCAGTTGACCCTAAGAAACTAGACTTCACAATGCATTACTCAAGGTCACATTCGGTTTTTGTTTTATCTTTAATTTGAAATGGTTCTAATTTCTAATTTCGATGACTTATCCATAAAGGCTCTGAGTCGATCTAAAATGACACACCCACACCAAATGTTGTAGTTCAAAGGTAGAGAGTGGACCCACACAATGATGTCACTGGACATAGATCTGATAGGAGGAATATGCTACCTTAAATTCAATATTTACCTTTTGGTAACTTTTATAACTTGTACCTGCAGACCAGATTACTGTACTTTAATGGATACATATAAGCACTAGATTGTCTTGATTATTGTAACAATGTAGACCCAACTTTACTCAAGTTACCTGCACTTTCGCATGACTTTACTGACTTTAACCATTTGTGCAGACATGCCTGTGCTGTAGAAACAGTATAAAGCTGGGAGCTGTGGGACACTGGAGTCAGCAGACTGCCACCCAAACGTCTGACTGACAGACTGGACTCAATGTCCTCATTAGGTGGCTGACAGTGGCCATGTTGTGTTGTGTTGTCTCCTTTGGCAGGAGTTTTGTAATCTGGTCCTGAGGTTTTGACTCATATGACATCCTGTCATTTTCAAGCAGAGGGGACCTTGAAAAAACAGGCCAGCCTGACATGTTGAACCAGTCCAGCATATTTCGACTGTTCTGCGAGTCAAACTGAAATGGAGAGAGTTTTAACCACAGGAGTTGAATAGAATAATGCATTATGTTCTGTGCTTCTCCTGGCCATACTACAACTACAGCAAGTGGAAACTACACTGAACACAAATAGAAAGGCAACATGTAAAGTGCTGGTTTAATGTTTCCTGAGCTGAAATAAAAGATCCCCGAAATGTTCCATGCGCACTAAAAGCTTATTTATCAGACATTGTGTGCACAAATCTGTTCACATCCCTGTTGGTGAGGATTTTATCATTTTTTCAAGATAATCCATCCACCTGACAGGTGTGGCATATCAAGAAGCTGATTAAACAACAGGATCATTACACAGGTGCACCTTGTGCTGGGGACAATAAAAGGCCACTCAATGTGCAGTTTTGTCACACAATACAATGCCACAGATGTATCAAGTTGAGGGAGAGTGCAATTGGCATGCTGACTGCAGGAATGTCCACCAGAGCTGTTGCCAACGTCATTTTAGAGAATTTGGCAGTACCTCCAACCGGCCTCACAACCGCAGACCATGTGTAACCACGCCAGACCAGGACCTTCACATCTGGCTTTAATAACCTGTAATAAAACCCTTGTGGGGAAAAACTCATTCTGATTGGCTTGGCCTGGCTCCCCAGTGGCCTCTGAAGTGGGTGGGTCTATGCTCTCCCAGGCCCAACCATGGCTGCACCCCTGCCCAGTCGTGAAATCCATAGATTAGGGCCTAATGAATTTATTTCAATTGACTGATTTCCTTATATGAACTGTAACTCAGCAAAATCTTTGAAATTGTTCCATGTTGCGTTCATATTTTTGTTCAGTATACATAGGACATTTTTTGGTCTATAGTGTTGATACAGTTCAGTGAGTTCTAAATTCAAATTGATTTCAAGTGATTCATCAATCAGCTGACATTTGATTTATTGTTAAGTTCAGCAAGTCTGTTGGCTAGCTTTGATTCAGATATAAGGTGTAACATAACACCATTTTTGGCACCTTATAGACCCATTGCCTTACTCCATCTCGACGTGAAGACACACAGTGCCTTGAGAAAGTATTCACACACCTCAACTTTTTCCACATATTGTTATGTTACAGCCTGAATTTAAAATTGATTACATTTTTATTTTTGTTCACTGGTCTGAAAACAGTACCCCATAATGTCAGTGGAATTAGTTTTTTAAAATATTGTTTACAGATTAATAAAAAAATGAAAAGCTTAAATGTTTTAAGTCAATAAGTGTTCAACCCCTTTTTTATGGCTAGTCTAAATAAGTTCAGGAGCAAACATTTGCTTTAGAAGTCACATAATAAGTTGCATGGTCTCCCTCTCTGCGCAATAATAGTGTTCAACATTTTAACGACAACCTCATCTATGTACCCAACATATACAATTATCTGTAAGGTCCCTCAGTCGAGCAGTAAATTTCAAACACAGATTCAACCACAAAGACCAGGGAGATTTTCCATTGCCTCGCAAAGAAGGGTAGCTATTGGTAGATGGGTAAAAAAAACAGACATTCATTTGGGCACGGTAAAGTTATTCATTATACTTTGGATGGTGTATCAAACATATAAGCGTCCTTCCGTACTCAGTTGCCGGAGAAGAATGAAACCACTCGGGATTTCACCATGTCAATGGTGACTTTAAAACAGTTACAGGGTTTAATGGCTGTGATGGGAGAACTGGGGATGGATTAACAACATTGTAGTTACTTCACAATACTAACCTAATTGACAAAGGGAAAAATAAATATTCAATAACATGCATCCTGTTTGCAACAAGGCACTAAAATAATATTGCACAAAATGTGGCAAAGAAATGTACTTCTTGTCCTGAATACAAAGTGTTTGTGGGGCAAATCCAATACAAAACATTTCTGAGTACAACTCTCCATATAGTGGTGGCTGCATCATGTTATGGGTATGTGTGCAATCATTAAGGACTGGGGAATTTTTCAGGATAAAATAGAAATGGAATGGAGCTAAGCACAGGCAAAATCCTAAATAAAAACCTGGTTCAGTCTGCTTTCCACCAGACACTGGGAGATGAATTGCGGAGCATTGTTCGCTGCTAGCATGCAACCATTTAGGTATGGCTTGCAAAACTGCCTTTTCAGATTCTGTGGCAGCAACAAACTTCCAAAATGCACCGCACCAAGTGCACAGAAATGTTTAGGGGAGTACTGGCTCCTTATTTTCTCTAAAGGGTAACATCAGATGTGGGGGATCTCCTTTTGGATGGGTCCACTGATGTCAGTGTCTCGAAATACCTGGGTGTGGTGATTTCCTATTTCAGTGCTAAAAAAATAATCCCTGTGTCCACATTTCTCGGGCTGGTTGAATTGGAGGGGGGGGGGGGGGTGATGCCAGATCAATAGCAAAGGCGGTAGTTGAGTTTCTTGAGAAATTTAACCTTAAAAACGAGAATCTTCAGTATATTGGCACTGATAATGCGTCCGTGATGACTGGGGTGCACAACGAATTTGGTACTCATTCGCTGTGTGCCATTCTTTACAATTGGCTGTCAGTGCAGCATCCAAAGAAACCATCCCTAGGAGTGTTGAGTACTTAATCAGGGAAACCTACAACTGGTTTTCGATTTCCCCAAAACGGCGCGAGGCGTACAAAGCAGTGTATGCCAACATTAATTGTGGCAAGAAACCCCTGCAAATCACCAAAGTGTGTGCCACACATTGGCTATGGATTGAGCCTGCGGTAACTCGTATATTGAGCCAGTGGGAAGAACTGAAACTCCATTTTGAGGTGACCAAGGCCAGTGAGCATTGCTACATGGCGTATGTGCTCCACTCCATGGACAAGACCAACTATGTCTACCTGACATTTTTTAAATCAACCCTGTCCGACGTACAAGTTGCAGTGAAGTCATTTGAGGGAGAGCAAACAGATCCTGTCAAGCTTTTGGACAATCTGGTACAACCCTTAACAATTTGCAGCAGAGTAATCAACCCTATGGCAAAAAACTGATGTCCTGAAGGATGCCATTGGACAATTCAGTCCATCACCATACCTTGGGTACCTTTTTCGAGAGCACGGTGTACCAATTCAGTCTTGCGCCAGAGGACGAAAAGGTCATTCGGAGACAGTGCATCAACTACATTGTTGCTTTAAGCAAGGAGCTGCAAGCAAGTCTCCCAGACAACCTAGAAGCCTTGTGAAACATGGCCTTGTTCAGTGTTAAGGAAACGCAAAAGCACAATAAAGGCACCACTGAAATGATTAAAGTAGCTGAGCTACTGGGGTACCAGCCCCAAACAATTGATAAAATTGTTTCCCAATGTAGAAACATCCATCTGTTTAGGTGGGACTCAACTGAAAATACATTAGAGTTTTGGAGTGAAGTGAATAACTACACGGACTCTTCCGGGTCCAATCCATTTGAAGAACTGTGCAAAGCTACACTCGCTGCCCTCCCCTTGCCACACTCAAATGCGGAGGTTGAACGGCTGTTCAGCCAAATGAGTGTGGTCAAGTCAAAGTTAGAGAAATAGAATGTCACTGCACATTCTCAACTCCATACTCTGGGTGCGGTATGGACTGAAGCTGACTGGTGATACCTGTTACCAGCATAAACTACCAGGTGAAGTTCTGCAGCAGTTCGGCACCACAGCAGCATACAGCTTTAAGGCCACTCCATCCTCTTCTGCTGGCTCCAGCTCCGTGACAATGCAGTTGGACAGTGAAGATGAAGAAGATTTCCTTGCCAATCTATGATTCATCATATTTACAGTACGTATGCAAGGAGTGGACTTTCTGGAACTGGCGGAGACCCACAGCTGATGGTGGCAGTGTGCACTGCAGTGTGAGCGAGAACAGTGGCAATATCTGGAGGAAACCATTGAGCAGCTAGCCAGCCAAGCAGCACAACAACCTGGAGCGAGAGGCCTAAGCGCACACCTCATTAAAGTTAAGTTGCTTGTTCAATAAGATAGCATACATACCTTGTTATTAGCTTGTACCTATAATTGTTGATCAGTTAGGTAGCATGTTAACTACCAATACACTGCTTAAAACTACAATTGTTCAAAACGTGTAGGTTTACTAGTTAAAGAAAATAAATAAAATGTAATTGTTCAATAATGTGTAATGTGTAATTGTTCAATAAAATAAAAATATCTGATCATATAAAATGTGTTGTGTTTATATTACATTTACAAATAAAAAATATGTGATAATAAACAAACAAATCTAAACTAACAAATGTCAAATCATATTTTTGCAGAGATGGCCAGTCAATTTGAGTAACGTCATCATCACACAATGACATCACAACGTAATTTAGCAACTTTTAGCAACAAATCGACCTGCCTCTAGCAACTTCCCCTGAAAATGAGTTGGCAACACTGGGTATGAAAACTTTCTGAAGGCTTTATCTAATCCTGGTCTGTTTCCCTTGACTGAGACTGTGCCATCCTTCTCTTGTCAGTGAACGAGCTGTGTTATATTGTAATCTTGATTCCAGTCGAGGAGTCTTCACCCAAGAGGACATGTTGGGTTCCTGCCTGTGGAGAAGATGGATGTTCAACAGCGAGACCGTGATTGAATCATTCCTCAGCTCAAGGTTGTGCTCTCCATGTGCTCATGGGACGGGTGAATAATTACATCCATTTGATCCTCCTCTCCCAGGTGAACAAACAACAAGTGTTTTAGACTGATGACGCCCTACAGCTCTTTCTAATAATCCCATGACTGATCGGAGTGAGATTCAGGCTTTATACGAGGTTAAACTTGAATGCATATTCATGAGCTGTCATAAGGAAAAGCTAGTCGTTAGACGGCAAAGATTATGACAGTAACCGACTAACCTCAACTGGGTGATGGGTGATATGTTATTAAGCGTTTTTATAGAAACGGCATTGAACAGAATCTAATGTTACAAAGATCAAGCGTTGTAAATGCGTCAAATTTGTACAATCAGTGGGTTAAGTGACTTTAAGTGCACCTGTCTATTTCTAACACGAGAAATGTTCCAGTGTGTGAACAAACAACTTTGTAAAAAAATGAAAACAACTTGCGCTTGAGTCTTGTACACTAATTGTTAAACGTGCCGTTGTTTGTCATTGTCTAATTAACAAAGATAGGTGATGCAAAAAGTGTGTTCAATAAAGAAAAAACAAAGTAACTCTAGTAAGGTCATCGGAATACCATAGAGAATGGCTGGTAATTCTGTTTATCCCATTTATGACGTACCAGAGAGGGCCAAGAAAGATCTAGCCTGTGGCACTCATTTGCAAGTTTGATGCAGCTAAACAAACAGATGCCTTCAAACCACTTCTGTAGACTTGGCCGAATGCCAGGGAGAAGCATATCTCATTAAACCCATATGATAAACCGCTCTACGTATAACAGATGTTCATGTTTCCTTTCCACTTCAACTGCCGGTCACTTGATCATATGTTCATAGGATGCTTCATTAACTTTCGGATGCTTCATTAACTTTGGCTACAGCTCTGGTAAACGGTGTCTTTAGTTTCACATCTTACTTGTATATTCTCCTGCATGGACATAGGTGTTCATGTCCTACGGTGTCCATATTAGGACAGCCTAAATCTTAGCAGGACTTTAAGATTGAGGCTCTCCTAATATGGACACTAATCCCCCTTTTAAAATAAGCATTTGAGGTATGACTTGGCTTTGAAGTATCTCCTTTGACCTTGTTTGTTATTTAATGTTGTGTCTTAGCATTATGGTGGTCAAAGGACAACATTTGGTAGCACTCAGAGGTGAAATGTGTACTGAAATATCCTACTCAAGTAGAGGTACTGTTCCTATAATGACATTTTACTCAAGTAAAAGTAAAACTACTGGTGTAAAAAATTCAAGTGAAAAGTACTCAGAGTAAAAGTAATTTAGTTACTATTAAAATAAAAACATTGACCTTGATAATTTGCTAATATCCCTAAGGTTACTTGAGATTTGATACACATGATCTTTTCCATGCAATAAATAGAAAAAGGCAGAGGAAATATAGTATGTACAGTATGAACTGCAACAAGGCACATCTGTATGCAACAAAAAAACTAAGGACTTGTCAAAAACATACTATTAACATTTGAAAATAGCAACAAATGTATTTTGTAAAAGCAATACAAAATAAAGTGCATAAACAATAAATCACCCATTCACACTCTGTTCCTCACTCACAAACTCCCTCACTCACCCACACAATGCCAAATGGGTCGTGCCAGGGCAAACTGGACATGCCTAAAACTCAATGTCAAAGTAGCTATAGAGGCAACAACAGAAACTCATGGAAATGCTAAATGAATGAGCAAGCCCCTGAAATAGAAAAGGGGAATGTGCCTTGAATTAGATTGATCAACTATATAGAGGCTACATGTACAGAGTACATTACGTTATGTAGTGTTCCTTCAGCAAAATTAAGAGTTCTGTTCTAATGCCTTCACTTCTCTCTGAATGTGCTGTGCTGTTACAGCAGGAGCTGATTTTCAAAGTGAATCGAGTCTATCCAGGCTCGTTTGCAGGGAAGAGCGGTCCAGCACACCTAAAGAGACGTTTACAAGCGGCAGATGCAGGCAGTCCTGTGCCCAGTTTGGGAGACAGCTTCTTAAGGTATGGAAAGGAATGAAGCAAGTCTATCTTGTCTGACACAGAGACAAAGTACCTATCCAGCTCCCCTGTACCTTGTGACCTTTTGGGAATCAGTGATGAGAAGAATCATCTTTACCAGATGAATGCTGCCTCTGTTGCTCTCTCTCATCGTGTCAAGATGATGCTTCAGGTAGACCAAACCAGTATAATGGCAAATGCACAACATACACATATGGAATATTTCTACTAATTCTGACATTACAGTAGTCTAAATAAAGACTTTCCATACTTGTTATTCTCAGACACTGAGAATGAAGTGAGTTTGACAATGTTGAGATGAGTCCATGTCTAAGTGTAGGCCTACATATTGTGTAGACTCTTTACAGTTGAAGTCAGAGGTTTACATACACCTTAGCCAAATACATTTAAACTCAGTTTCACAATTCCTGATATTTAATCCGAGTAAATATTGCCTGTTTTAGGACAGTTCGGATCACCACTTTATTTTAAGAATGTGAAATGTCAGAATAATAGTAGAGAGAATGATTTATTTCAACTTTAATTTCTTTCAACACATTCCCAGTGGGTCAGAAGTTTACATACACTCAATTCATATTTGGTAGCATTGCCTTTAAATGGTTTAACTTGGGTCAAACGTTTCAGGTAGGCTTCCACAAGCTTCCCACAAGAAGTTGGATGAATTTTGGTCCATTCCTCCTGACAGAGCTGGTGTAACTCAGTCAGGTTTGTAGGCCTCCTTAATCGCACACGATTTTTCAGTTCTGCCCACAAATGTTCTATAGGATTGACGTCAGGGCATACCTTGACTTTGTTGTCCTTAAGCCATTTTGCCACAACATTGTCAATTTGGAAGACCCATTTGCGAACAAGCTTTAACCTGACTGATGTTTTGAGATGTTGCTTCAATATATCCACATAATTGTCCTCCCTCATGATGCCATCTAATTTCTGAAGTGCACCAGTCCCTCCTGCAGCAAAGCACCCCCACAACATGATGCTGCCACCCCTGTGCTCCACGGTTGGGATGGTGATCTTTGGCTGGCAAGCCTCCC
This sequence comes from Oncorhynchus clarkii lewisi, assembly GCF_045791955.1. Classification (NCBI taxonomy): domain Eukaryota; kingdom Metazoa; phylum Chordata; class Actinopteri; order Salmoniformes; family Salmonidae; genus Oncorhynchus; species Oncorhynchus clarkii. The sequence continues at coordinate 31,111,214 of NC_092163.1, read as the reverse complement.
CCTTTTTCCTCCAAACATAACGATGGTCATTATGGCCAAACAGTTCTATTTTTGTTTCATTAGACCAGAGGACATTTCTCCAAAAAGTACGATCTTTGTCCCCATGTGCAGTTGCAAACCGTAGTCTATCTTTTTTTTATGTTTTGGAGCAGTGGCTTCCTCCTTGCCGAGCGGCTTTTCAGGTTATGTTGATATAAGACTTGTTTTACTGTGGATATAGATACTTTTGTACCTGTTTCCTCCAGCATCTTCACAATGTCCTTTACTGTTTTTCTGGGATTGATTTGCACTTTTCGCATCAAAATACATAAATCTCTAGGAGACAGAACACGTCTCCTTCCTGAGCAGTTTTACGGCTGCGTGGTCCCATGGTGTTAACACGTGCGTACTATTGTTTGTACAGATGAACGTGGTATCTTCAGTCGTTTGGAAATTGCTCAAATTCTGAACCAGAATTTATTTTCTGAGGCTTTGGCTGATTTCTTTTGATTTTCGCATTTAAGTTTTTATTTATTTCACCTTTATTTAACAAGGCAAGTCAGTTAAGAACAAATTCTTATTTTCAATAACAGCCTAGGAACAGTGGGTTAACTGCCTTGTTCAGGAGCAGAATGTCACGTTCTGACCTTTATTTCCTTTGTTTTTGTATTTAGTTAGTATGGTCAGGGCGTGAGTTGGGTGGGCAGTCTGTTTGATTTTCTATGATTTGGGGATTTCTATGTTTCGGCCTAGTATGGTTCTCAATCAGAGGCAGGTGTCATTAGTTGTCTCTGATTGAGAATCATACTTAGGTAGCCTGGGTTGCACTGTTTGTTTGTGGGTGATTGTCTATGTTAGTGGCTTGTGTCAGCACAGGTCTCATTTTGTAGCTTCACGGTCGTATTTGGTTTATTGTTTTTTGTTGATCTTTTGTATAGTGTTCAGTGTTTTCTGTATTAAAATTAACAATGAACACATACCACGCCGCATTTTGGTCCTCCGATCCATCTCGCCTCTCCTCTTCAGATGAAGAGGAGGACGACCATGACAGAATCACCCACCAACCAAGGACCAAGCGGCGTGGTAAAAAACAGTGACGACAGCAGCAGCAGCAGCAGCAACAGCGGCCGGTATCACAGGACTCCTGGACATGGGAGGAGATACTGAACGGAGAGGGACCCTGGGCACAGGCTGGGGAATATTGCCGCCCGAAAGCAGAGCTGGAGGCAGCGAAAGCTGAGCGGCGGCGATATGAGGAGGCAGCACGGCAGTGCGACAGGTACGAGAGACAGCCCCCCCAAAAAATTGGGGGGGGCACACGAGGGGTGGAGCTAAGCCAGGTAGCAGACCTGCGCTCACTCCTCGTGCTTATTATAAGCAGCGCGTTACTGGTCAGGCACCGTGTTATGCGCTATAGGACAGCCCCCCGAGAGTGTCATGCGAGCGCGGGCATCGAGCCAGGGCGTATGGTGCCTGCTCAGCAGGTCTGGTCGCCGGTACGCAGTTTTGGTCCAGGGTATCCTGCGCCGGCTCTGCGTGCTGTGTCTCCAGGGCGCTGGGAGGGTGCAGTGCGTCCTCTGCCTGCGCTCCGCTCGTGCCGGGCGAATGTGGGAATGGAGCCTAAGGGAGAGGGGCGTGTAGTAAGCACTAGATCTCCCGTGCTTACCCACAGCCCGGTTCAACCTGTGCCTGCACTCTGGAGGGTCCGGGCTAGAGTGGTTGTCCAGCCTGGGGAAGTGGTGCCAAGGTTGCGCACCAGAGCTCCAGTGCTCCCCCACAGCCCGGTCCTTCAGGTGCCTCCTAACACCAAGCCTCCTGAAGGTCTCCCCAGCCTGGTGGTTCCTGTGGCAGCCCCACGCACCAGGCTGTCTCCTCCCTGCAGGTGGTCCTGTCTGTCCGGCGCTGCTGCCGCAGTCTCCCGCCTGTCAGGCGCCGCTGCCGGAGTCTCCCGCCTGTCCGGTGCCGCTGCCGGAGCCTCCCGCCTGTCCGGCGCCGCTACCGGAGCCCTTCTGCCCAGAGCTGCCCCTCTGCCCAGAGCTGCCCCTCTGTCCCGAGCAGCTGCCTCTCTGTCCCGAGCAGCTGCCCCTCTGTCCCGAGCAGCTGCCCCTCTGTCCCGAGCAGCTGCCCCTCTGTCCCGAGCAGCTGTCCCTCTGTCCCGAGCAGCTGCCCCTCTGTCCCGAGCAGCTGCCCCACCTCTGTCCCGAGCTGTCCCTCTGTCCCGAGCAGCCCCTCTGTCCAGTGGGGTCATTGAGAGGGGTGGCCATGGTGAAAAAGCCACGGAGGCGGACAATAAGGCGGACTAAGACAATGGTGAAGTGGGGTCCGCGTCCCGCGCCAGAGCCGCCACCGCGGACAGACGCCCACCCAGACCCTCCCCTATAGGTCAAGGTTTTGCGGCCGGAGTCCGCACCTTTGGGGGGGGGGGGGGGGGTACTGTCACGTTCTGACCTTTATTTCCTTTGTTTTTGTATTTAGTTAGTATGGTCAGGGCGTGAGTTGGGTGGGCAGTCTGTTTGATTTTCTATGATTTGGGGATTTCTATGTTTCGGCCTAGTATGGTTCTCAATCAGAGGCAGGTGTCATTAGTTGTCTCTGATTGAGAATCATACTTAGGTAGCCTGGGTTGCACTGTTTGTTTGTGGGTGATTGTCTATGTTAGTGGCTTGTGTCAGCACAGGTCTCATTTTGTAGCTTCACGGTCGTATTTGGTTTATTGTTTTTTGTTGATCTTTTGTATAGTGTTCAGTGTTTTCTGTATTAAAATTAACAATGAACACATACCACGCCGCATTTTGGTCCTCCGATCCATCTCGCCTCTCCTCTTCAGATGAAGAGGAGGACGACCATGACAGAATCACCCACCAACCAAGGACCAAGCGGCGTGGTAAAAAACAGTGACGACAGCAGCAGCAGCAGCAGCAACAGCGGCCGGTATCACAGGACTCCTGGACATGGGAGGAGATACTGAACGGAGAGGGACCCTGGGCACAGGCTGGGGAATATTGCCGCCCGAAAGCAGAGCTGGAGGCAGCGAAAGCTGAGCGGCGGCGATATGAGGAGGCAGCACGGCAGTGCGACAGGTACGAGAGACAGCCCCCCCCAAAAATTGGGGGGGGCACACGAGGGGTGGAGCTAAGCCAGGTAGCAGACCTGCGCTCACTCCTCGTGCTTATTATAAGCAGCGCGTTACTGGTCAGGCACCGTGTTATGCGCTATAGGACAGCCCCCCGAGAGTGTCATGCGAGCGCGGGCATCGAGCCAGGGCGTATGGTGCCTGCTCAGCAGGTCTGGTCGCCGGTACGCAGTTTTGGTCCAGGGTATCCTGCGCCGGCTCTGCGTGCTGTGTCTCCAGGGCGCTGGGAGGGTGCAGTGCGTCCTCTGCCTGCGCTCCGCTCGTGCCGGGCGAATGTGGGAATGGAGCCTAAGGGAGAGGGGCGTGTAGTAAGCACTAGATCTCCCGTGCTTACCCACAGCCCGGTTCAACCTGTGCCTGCACTCTGGAGGGTCCGGGCTAGAGTGGTTGTCCAGCCTGGGGAAGTGGTGCCAAGGTTGCGCACCAGAGCTCCAGTGCTCCCCCACAGCCCGGTCCTTCAGGTGCCTCCTAACACCAAGCCTCCTGAAGGTCTCCCCAGCCTGGTGGTTCCTGTGGCAGCCCCACGCACCAGGCTGTCTCCTCCCTGCAGGTGGTCCTGTCTGTCCGGCGCTGCTGCCGCAGTCTCCCGCCTGTCAGGCGCCGCTGCCGGAGTCTCCCGCCTGTCCGGTGCCGCTGCCGGAGCCTCCCGCCTGTCCGGCGCCGCTACCGGAGCCCTTCTGCCCAGAGCTGCCCCTCTGCCCAGAGCTGCCCCTCTGTCCCGAGCAGCTGCCTCTCTGTCCCGAGCAGCTGCCCCTCTGTCCCGAGCAGCTGCCCCTCTGTCCCGAGCAGCTGCCCCTCTGTCCCGAGCAGCTGTCCCTCTGTCCCGAGCAGCTGCCCCTCTGTCCCGAGCAGCTGCCCCACCTCTGTCCCGAGCTGTCCCTCTGTCCCGAGCAGCCCCTCTGTCCAGTGGGGTCATTGAGAGGGGTGGCCATGGTGAAAAAGCCACGGAGGCGGACAATAAGGCGGACTAAGACAATGGTGAAGTGGGGTCCGCGTCCCGCGCCAGAGCCGCCACCGCGGACAGACGCCCACCCAGACCCTCCCCTATAGGTCAAGGTTTTGCGGCCGGAGTCCGCACCTTTGGGGGGGGGGGGGGGGGTACTGTCACGTTCTGACCTTTATTTCCTTTGTTTTTGTATTTAGTTAGTATGGTCAGGGCGTGAGTTGGGTGGGCAGTCTGTTTGATTTTCTATGATTTGGGGATTTCTATGTTTCGGCCTAGTATGGTTCTCAATCAGAGGCAGGTGTCATTAGTTGTCTCTGATTGAGAATCATACTTAGGTAGCCTGGGTTGCACTGTTTGTTTGTGGGTGATTGTCTATGTTAGTGGCTTGTGTCAGCACAGGTCTCATTTTGTAGCTTCACGGTCGTATTTGGTTTATTGTTTTTTGTTACTCTTTTGTATAGTGTTTTCTGTATTAAAATTAACGATGAACACATACCATGCCGCATTTTGGTCCTCCGATCCATCTCGCCTCTCCTCTTCAGATGAAGAGGAGGACGACCGTGACACAGAACAGATTTTTACCTTTTCAGCTCAGGATTCAATCTTGCAACCTTTCGGTTACTAGTTCAACGCTTTAACCACTAGGCTACCTGCCGCCCCGGCAGCCAAGCAAAGAGGCACTGAGTTTGAAGGTTGGGCTTGAAATACATCTACAGGTACACCTCCAATTGACTCAAATGATGTCAATTAGCCTAACAGAAGCTTCTAAAGCCATGACATAATTTTCTGGAATTGTCCAAGCTGTTTAAAAGCACAGTCAACTTAGTGTATGTATACTTCTGACCCACTGGAATTGTGATACAGTGTATTATAACTGAAATAATGTCAACAATTGTTGGAAAAATTACTTGTGTCATACACAAAGTAGATGTCCTAACCGACTTGTCGGGCCAGGCAGAGGTCACTAATCCAGATCATAAAGTACAGAAAGGCAGGCAGACTCAGGGTCGGGGCAGGCAGAAAGGTCAAAACCGGGAAAACTAGAAAACAGGAACTTGAAAAGGTCTTGAGCAAGGGGAAAAACGCTGGTAGGCCTGACGGAAAAAAAATAACTGGCAACAGACAGAGAACATCGGTATAAATAGACTGGAGATAATGGGGAAGATGGCGACACCTGGAGGGGGTGGAAACAAGCACAAAGACCGGTGGAACAGATCAGGGTGTGACAGTTATCCTAATTTACACAAAGTACATAACTAGCTAAAAATCATAGGTATCTCTAAATATGTCATGTCAAATCAAGCTAACATTAGATAGCTAGCTAGTTCACTTGCTGTCGGGAGAGGCTATACGGACATGTCTGGTGCCCAAAATTGATGACGTATGTCACACAGCGAGAGTTGAGTGGGGACGAATAGATTCGGTTCAGTCAGTCGTCCTAATGAGCCCTCCCCAGCTTGCTAGTTTATGCTTGTGGCTAGAAACTTCAGCAAGAATTTGCAACTTGTCCGCCAAAGTTCAAATTGAGACATGGGAGTTTTTAATCGGACAACAAAACGAACAAATGTGCTTTAGCTGCCAAACGTTCCTGGTACTTTCAATGGGACCGGGTTCTATGGTCAGATGAGAACAACATTTTGCTTTTTGGAAACATACACAAGAGGTGGGTTTTACGTAGACAAAGATATCCCTGCAGAAAAGTACCTCATCCCCACTGTTGAGCATGGTGGTTTATCTTTGATGTTGTAGGCCTGTTTTTCTTCCAAAGGCCCTTGACAACTTGTTAGGATACATACTTATCATGGACTCCAAGTACCAGCAGATATTCAATCAAAACCTGACTGCCACTACTTGGAAGCTTTAACTGGGCCTTGGTTGGATCTTCCAGCAGGACAATGAACCAAAGCACACCCCAACATCAACACAAAAATGGTTCACTGACCACAGAATCAAGGTTTTGCCATGGCCATCCCAGTCCCCTGGCCTAAACCCCATAGAAAACCTGTGGGATGAGCTGAAGAGGCGAGTCCACAACCGTGGATCTCGGAGTCTGAAGGATCTGGAGAGATTCTGTATGGAGGAATGGTCTCAGATCCCTTGCCATGTGTTCTCCAAACTCATTACCCATTCTAGGAGAAGACTCAGAGCTGTTATCTTGGCAAAGGGAGATGTCACGACTTCTACCGAAGGTGGTTCCTCTTCCTGTTCGGGCGGCGCTCGTCGTAACCAGCCTACTAGCTGCTACCGATCCCTTTTTTCTGTTGGTTGTGTCTTGATTGTTTTCACCTGTTGCTTATTTTGGTCGGGCTTATTCCTAATGTCAGTGGTGAAGTTGATTTTCTCCAGCGTAATTTGTTGTATGTTTATTTTCCTGGTTTTCGGAGACATACCTGTTTTATGGTCATTGTTTGTTGGCTGGACCAAGTGGAATAACGCATTCATTTGGAAGTATTGCTCTCTGTGGCTGACTCTACACCCACCACTACTAGAATTCCGTGACAGGAGGTTGCACAAAGTATTGATTGAAGGGGTGCCAATAATTGTGACTCACATATATTTGAGAAAAATATTGTTTTATGTTAAGAATAAAACATTTTCTTTCAATTATTTTTGTGAACATTTTTAATGAAAAACCAAGAAAGTTTTTTTACAGCCTGTTTTGCACATATTTACCAAGGGTGCCAATATTAGTGGAGGGCATTGTAATCAAGTACGATTCAAATGGTCTACGTTAGCTACTGCCAACGACGTGATGCAGCTGCCCAGTGAAGCAACTGCTGCCCAGTGGGAAGCAACAGTGGGAAACACGGTTACATTGGTCATTAAATGCATTTAGAAATAATGACATTAAAACACAATCGCCATTGTCTTTGTCAGATCCAGATTGGGTTGACATAAATAGGAAATTACTATGAAATAATAAAATATTTCAGTTGTGTATAGTACTTTTTTTTTCTCCATTCCTTAAAGTCATCATGTCATCTCTGCTCAGGCAGTAGCAGCCAGCCAGCCAGACCATCTAATCTTATATCTGTGCTCCCCATACTGTACTGTCTTTAGTCATCAAATATAGCTAGGTTAGACTGCATAAGTACAGTATGCTGCAGAGATGTCTGGCGAAATAATTGTAACAGTTCTTCAAAGAAGATAAGGCATACTTTCCCAAACTGTCTCTATTCCTGTCATCGTTGTGTTGCGTACATTCCTCTCTAATGCGATCTATGCAGTCTGTGTGTGTATAATCTACCATATATCCATCCAGGTAGACTTTTTTATTATTACTCTCACCCTAATCTGTCCATATTAAGGCCAATGCATTTATCTGGGTTTATTTTGGACCTAATCTTGTCCTCTGCCTTTCCGCCTTTGTGATAACAACTCCCATTGTTAGGGTGGAGACATGAGCATCTCATCATTATATACAGATATCGGTCCGAGCTGTAAACAACAGGCACAATGGATTATGGGCATTGTATTTAATTACCACGTTTCTACGCTTAACTACAGTATGAGTCATAAAACCTAGCGATCAAACATGGAAATGGTTCCAATTGTTTTTTTTCTAACCAATTCATTTTAGAAACACTTGAATTAAGGTCTGTTTCGTGTAGGTGTACCCGGGCGTGACATTTTGACAACCGTATAAATATCTCTAGAACAAGGTGAATTTGATCAATATTTTCGCCTGTATTAACTCCCCCAAAATGAAATGCTAATTATCTCCTAATGTGGCTAACATATAGAACTACAAATGCCTGTCTCAAGTTTAATGTCACTCACCAGGGCCATGATGATCTGGATGAGATTGCCGAATCGAGACAAAGAGTCTCTGGATTAACTATCTAATGTTAGGTACATTTAGTAATTAATACATTGACAAAAAAAATGTATTGACAGTTCTGTGAACTGTCTTGGGAAAGTTTTACATTTATACAGTACCTGTTATCTACACTACCCCTTTTGGTTACAGATAGAACCCTTTTGAGTTCCACATGACCTTTGCTTGTGTTTCTTGGCCCAAGCAAGTCTCTTCTTATTATTGGTGTCCTTTAGTGGTGGTTTCTTTGCAGAAATTCAACCATGAAGGCCTGATTCACGCAGTCTCCTCTGAACAGTTGATGTTGAGATGTGTTACTTGAACAATCTGAGGTGAAGTTAACACTAATGAACTTATCCTCTGCAGGAGAGGAACTCCGGGTCTTCCTTTCCTGTGGCGGTCCTCACGAGAGTCAATTTCATCATAGTGCTTGTTGGTTTTTTGCGACTGCACTTGAAGAAACTTTCAAAGTTCTTGATATTTTCCATATTGACTGACCTTCATGTCTTAAAGTAATGATGGGCTGTCATTTCTCTTTGCTTATTTCAGCTGTCTTGGTCTTTTACCAAATAGGGCTATCTTTTGTAAACCACCCCTACCTTGTCACAACACCACTGATTGGCTCAAACACATTAAGAAGGAAAGAAATTCCACAAAGGAACTTTTAACAAGGCACATCTGTTAATTGAAATGCATTCCGGGTGACTACCTCATGAAGCTGGTTGAGAGAATGCCAAGCGTGTGCAAAGCAGTCATCAAGGCAAAGGGTGGCTACTTTGAAGAATCTCAAATATATAATGTATTTTGAGTTGTTTAAAGCTTTTTTGGTTACTACATGATTTCATATGTGTTATTTCATAGTTTTGATATCTTCACTATTATTCTACAATGTAGAAAAAAGTTCAAATAATGAAAAACCCTTGAATGAGTAGGTGTGTCAACTTTTGACTGGCACTGTACATTTAAAAACGCCACACACAGCCTACATATCATTATATGCACAGAAAATGTCACTAGTTTCAGGAAACTAGGCGTTTGTCGCGGATCACTACTTCACAGTAGACATTTGAATGTTGTTTTTTTAATCAAAATGCGTTTTAGGGAAGAAATGTTTTCTGGAACGTGAATATTCGTGTGCCTTAAAAACACATTTGTATGCCATCTATAAATACAAATAAATGTGTTAAATTACGAGCCTAGTTGGTTTAGCCAAGGAAAAAGACAGTAACATTCCTGCTAGCCATGATTGTTTGAGATAATGGATGGGCTGGACATGCCGAGAGATGAGTTCAGGATGGTCTGCCATGTAGCACGCTGCTGTCTATAATATGAGCTGCTTAGTATTTGTAGGTAATCCTTTCTAAAGCGTAATTTTTGAAAAATATCACAAAGAACTGCACAAGTGTTTCTAAGGCTCTCCACTTTCTGGAGGACCGAGTTTTGAAATCAGTGGAATGCCCGGTAGAAGCAGAGCATGACAGCTAAGGATATGGAGAACATTCAGGCTTTTGCAAATGCGGAGGGAGTCGAAAAGAGAACACATAAGGCTGTTGTAAAAAACACCTGCCTGGATTAATCAAATCAAATCAAATGTATTTATATAGCCCTTCGTACATCAGCTGATATCTCAAAGTGCTGTACAGAAACCCAGCCTAAAACCCCAAACAGCAAGCAATGCAGGTGTAGAAGCACGATTACATCTTCAAAGAAAGGGCAACCATGGCATCTGTGACAGAGATGGAGAAGCGTTCATCCATTTATAAGGGTAAGAGTCTAGCTATATTTTCAGATTTTATACGTTTCTAATTTTCTCAAAGTAATTTTCATTGCAAGTTAACACACTGTTAGCTAGCTAGCTAACCTTAGCTGGCTCGCTAGCTAACATTACGTGTACGATCTGTGTAGTAATGTTATTCGTACAGTGTATTTGGAAAGTATTAAGACCCCTTGACTTTTTACAAATGTTGTTACGTTACAGCCTTATTATAAATGTATTAAATAATATTCATTATGATATCAACACAGGTACTGAATATTTCCCACTCACAATTTCTCCCATGCAGAAAGCAGCTGATTTCACATGTTATAATTAGGTCTGCTAAACAGAAGATCACGAACACACACACTGTACAAAAGGACTCGGCTGCATGACGAGTACATACCATATCTGGCATATTGGTGTCTGTCTGACGGTGTTTCACTTAAATCTCAGACAATCAGCAAGGACTTACACACCAGTGGCATCCCCACTCATCTAATTCACCCTTTCAAGATGGTTAAAATTGATGGGAAGATGGATGGAGCCAAATACAGGACCATTCTGGAAGAAAACCTGATGGAGTCTGCAAAAGACCTGAGACTGGGACGGAGATTTGTCTTCCAACAAGACAATGATCCAAAACATAAAGCAAAATCTACAATGGAATGGTTCAAAAATAAACATATCCAGGTGTTAGAATGGCCAAGTCAAAGTCCAGACCTGAATCCAATCGAGAATCTGTGGAAAGAACTGAAAACTGCTGTTCACAAATGCTCTCCATCCCACCTCACTGAGCTCGAGCTGTTTTGCAAGGAGGAATGGGAAAAAATTTCAGTCTCTCGATGTGCAAAACTGATAGAGACATACCCCAAGCGACTTACAGCTGTAATCGCAGCAAAAGGTGGCGCTACAAAGTAAAAACTTAAGGGGGCTGAATAATTTTGCACGCCCAATTTTTCAGTTTTTGATTTGTTAAAAAAGTTTGAAATATCCAATAAATGTCGTTCCACTTCATGATTGTGTCCCACTTGTTGTTGATTCTTCACAAAAAAATACAGTTTTATATCTTTATGTTTGAAGCCTGAAATGTGGCAAAAGGTCGCAAAGTTCAAGGGGGCCGAATACTTTCGCAAGGCACTGTACCAGCACCAAATCCTTCTTCATGTTTCTTTGATATCAGCATCGGTGTTCAAATGTTGTGATATCTCCCTCCAGGTGTAGTCTTCTGCATGCTTGTCCAAATATAACCACATCGGAGGGCTGTATAGGTGCTAGTATTGTCTCATGTGATGTAGACACAGGGGCGGGACTTCTGTTGGAAAAGTCACTCAATACTGCCCCTCAGTCTTCACAAGGAACGATACATAGGGTCTCCATTTCCGGTTAGAAAAAAACTGTGTCAAATGCCGTAACATTTTTGGTGACGAACAATGACATTGCAAAACTGTGCTAAGCTCCGTAGTGTCCAAATCAGCCATAAGTCTACTGCACATGAAATATTACTTCTTGGAGTACGGTCAAAATGGAGATTGTTTTGATCTCAAAGCACATTTATGTTCATGGTGTTACTGACAGAAAGAGAACCTCCTCCAAGCTGTTTAGTGTTCAAGGCAATTCAACTATATTACAATCTGTACTACAATCACAGAAAGAAACACTGTGATGCTGATCAAGCTCATTTGCTTATGTCACAGGTGGGCTCTGAACCCCAGTCGCCCCACTCTGGAAACCAATGTCTTTAACATTAGACTAAGGGGAAACTCCGTCTTGAGCCGAGGATGACACTGATTTTGAAGTTGCAAGCCGGGCTACCTTATCACAAGAGAGTAGGGCAGAGGTTGGATCAGTAACCCCATGCTGAAAACAATGTGTCAATGTGCCCTTGAGCAAGGCACTTAACCCTCATTACTTCTGTAAGTTGCTCTGGATAAGAGTGTCTACTAAAATGTAAATGAGAGAGTGAGTCCGAGTCACCTCTGCTGCATGTGCAATACTTTTATTGTTGACTGGTACACTGAAGTTTTCCTAAAAAAGTTCAACTTACTTTTCACTTCACAAATGCTTTTAATTGAATCCACAAACATTACATGCGTAGTTAAGGTCAAACATGTATTTCTTTATATATTACGTTGCAGTTGTCAAATTAAACACATTAAGGTGGAAGAGCTGTTATTAAACATGGGAATGTTGGGAGCTCCCAGGAAATACAATGTGTCACTTGGGGTATTCTGAATAATTGTATCAAATTATGGACTGCAAAGAGTGTTAACAACAGAAGAATGTCAAACAGGAGAAATAGACTGCTGAGAGAGGAGATAACAAACAGGAAAGACAAATATGCAAGTAATAATATAAACATTTGACAGAAGAAAGAGAAAAAACTTCAAGGCCATGAGGTTTATCATTATGCTCACATTTCCTACAGTACTTGAAAGCAAAAGGAGAACTCACTTCGGGTTTCTGAAGAACTGTTAGCAAGAGACGCTAAAGTGCATCTGAGTGCAAAGTAATTGGTGAGTGGTCGGAAACTCTATTGACAGTGCGGACAGACATATCCAGGCCTCAGACAGTGGGAACAGTCACACTTTAATCTCTGTGACCGATGCGGGGCCTTTAATGCAGGCTTTCAAAAAGAGCTTCCAGACCAAAACAAAAATAAAGATATCCTTTTGTTAAGGATCAGGACTCCCATTAACCTTTGAAGACTGTGGTACCTCAAACACAGCATGCTCACATCAATGTTTCTTGATAAGCTTTCACAGGCGACAATGTTTTCTGCAAACATTATGAATATGTCAAGTAATTTTTTAAATTTGCATGACTGCTCTCATCTTGCCACAGAGGGATACTGTCCACTTTGCACACCCTCCACTTTCTTAATAGTCTGCTAAATTAGCACTCAGAGTACCCCCTGTCTTGTTGGTATGGTCAAGTTATGGGGCACTTCACCCCTGTTATACACTACCGTTCGAAAGTTTGGGGTCACTTAGAAATGTCCTTGTTTTTGAAAGGCTATTTTTTTTGTCCAGTAAAATAACATCAAATTGATCCGAAATACAGTGTAGACTATGTTAATGTTGTAAATGTGTCACGCCCTGGCCATAGAGAGGTTTTTATTCTCTATTTTGGTTAGGCCAGGGTGTGACTAGGGTGGGCATTCTAGTTTCTTTATTTCTATGTTTTCTATTTCTTTGTTTTTAGCTGAGTGTGGTTCCCAATCAGAGGCAGCTGTCTATCATTGTCTCTGATTGGGAATCATACGTAGGCAGCCTTTTTCCCACCTGTGTTTTGTATGTAGTTATTTTCTGTTTAGCGGTTTTGTTGCCTGACAGAACTGTGCGCTTTCGTTTTTTCTACTTTGTTATTTTGTTGAGGTGTTCTGTTTATTAAAAATCATGAACGCCTTCCACGCTACACCTTGGTCTCCTTCTTCAACCCATGAGAGCCGTAACAAAAGGACTATTGTAGCTTGAAAGGCAGATTTTTTATGGAATGTCTACATAGGTGTACAGAGGCCCATTATCAGTAACCATCACTCCTGTGTTCCAATGGCACATCAGAATTTGTGGGTTCGATTACATGCTCAAAATGGCCAGAAACAAAGAACTTTCTTCTGAATCTCGTCAGTCTTATTCTTGTTCTGAGAAATGAAGGCTATTCCATGCGAGAAATTGCCAAGAAACTGAAGATCTTGTACAGCGCTGTGTACTACTCCCTTCCCGGAACAGCGCAAACTGGCTTTAACCAGAATTGAAAGAGGAGTGGGAGGCCCCAGTGCACAACTGAGCAAGTACATTAGTGTCTAGTTTGAGAAACAGACGCCTCACAAGTCCTCAACTGGCAGTTTCATGAAATTGTACCCACAAAACACCAGTCTCAACATCAACAGTGAAGAAGCGACTCCGGGATGCTGGCCTTCTAGGCAGAGTTGCAAAGAAAAAGCCATATCTCAGACAGGCCAATAAAAAGAACACAGACACTGGACAGAGGAACTCTGCCTACAAGGCCAGCATCCCGCAGTCGCCGCTTCACTCTTGATGTTGAGTAATAAAACTTTTTTTTTTAAAGATAGGGGTCAAAATTATTGGCAGCTTGTTTTCATAATTCCAGCACCCTCCCCTTCGAGGATAATGGCACTGAGCCTTTTTCTAAAATATTTTATGAAATTGTAGAACACATTGTGAGGGACCTTAGACCATTCCTCCATATAGAATCTTTCCAGATCCCTGATATCCTTCGCCCTGCACTTATGGACTGCCATCTTCAATTCAAACCATAGGTTTTCAATGGGGTTCACATCCGGAAATGTAGATGGCCATTGCAAAAGGTTGATTTTGTGCTCAATTAACTATTTCTTTGTGGGTTTTGATGTGTGCTTAGGGTTATTGTCTTGCTGAAGATCCACTTGCGGCCAAGTTTCAGCCTCCTGGAAAAGGCCACCAGGTTTTTGACAAAAATGTCCTCGTACTTGGCAGAGATGACAATGCCATTGACCCTAAGAAGGCCCCAGGACCAGTGGAAAATAAAACAGCCCCATAACCTCAAAGATCCAACACTATATTTTACAGAGGTTATTTTCTGCACATGCATCATTGTCCACGAATCAGAACTGGTGAGTGTGGCCAAAGTGCTATATTTTTTGTGTGATCTGACCATAGCACCGGTTCCAATCTAAGTGCCAATGCCATTTAGAAAACTCCAGGCATTTACATTTGTAGGTTTCTCTCAATAAAGGCTTGTTTCTGGCAACCCTTCCAAAGCCTATTGGCATGGAGGTGGTATCTAATTGTAGATTGAGTCTTGTTGACCCACAGATGCAACCAAGTTTTCAAATTCTCCAACTTTGGCCCTTGGATTTTTCTTTGCCTCCCGAAACATCTTCCTCACCTTGCGTGGGGACAAGATACACTTGCATCCAATACCAGGCAAGTTTACCACTGTTTCAGTGGTTTAAACATCTTAATTGTTGCCCTAATAGTGGTACACACATTTTATTTGCCTGATTTATGAAGGTCAACAACCATTTGTCTCTTTTTTCATTTGTGAATTCTTTTCCCGTGGTGATGGATGACAAAGATATTTTTCATACTTATTCCATACATTTTAAACCCCAGTGAAACCGGAACCCATGGAAGGTCCCAATACAGTTCCTTTAGCTGTGATGAATTTACAAAAAGTGGAATGTTAAATGCAGATTACATTTTTTTTGTCAATAATTTTGTAATAATATTATAAATAATATTACTTAAATATTACATAAAACAAAATCTCTTTCACTGAGCAATTGTATTAGTATAAAGAAATACAATATTTTTGAGCATACAATATAGCTCAGTATTTGTATTTATTTTATACAGTAGTTTTAGCTCATATTTATCAAGTGTGCCAATACTTGGTCACTGTATATGTCAACTGAGAAAGTTGCAGTTGGAGTGTAAGAAAGAGGATCCATGTGAACTGAGATTAAACCCATACACGATTTATGAAATCAGATTATGCATAGGGCTGTGTCGGGGATGTCTTACCACCACACCAACACGAGTTATAACCGCAGTCATATTCCATATTCCACCGTTTAGTCATGGTAACTAGGCTTTTCCATGCTCTGATGCTGCTGATAGCAAGTTTGGTAGGCTACTAATGACTAACTGCCTGGTACTCAGCACGCTATTGTCCCTCTAATCACTCTGACATGAAATCAAAAATCTAATCAAACACTCATGAAAGCCCATGAGTTTATGTTGTGCAACATTTCTATAGGCTATGGAATTGCGTGAGAAAAGTTGATGGCCTCTATTAAAAAGATAAGGATCCCATCAGCTTTCTATAGGCTAGGCCGACTATATTTATTGCTCAACGTTCCTAATATTAAGCATATTGCTTCTCTTTACAACAGGAGAATTGGGTCCTTTGTTCGTACCCACCAGAGCAATTGAACTAATCCCAGACGCCGCCAGCAGAGAAGAAATATTCAGAGTCGTCTTCTAGTCCGACTCAGGACACGGGCACACCATCCACCGCTCCGAGTATATTACTCGCTAATGTTCATTCTCTGGACAATAAAGTAGATGAGCTCAGGGCGAGGATCTCATTCCAGAGAGACACCAGGGACTGTAACATACTCTGTTTCACGGAATCATGGCTCTCTCCAGATATTCTCTCCCATCCATACAGCCAGCTGGGTTCTCAGTACATCATGCAAACAGGAATAAAGAACTCTCCGGGAAGAACAAAGGCGGTGGTGTATGTTTCATGATTAACTACTCATGGTGTGATTGTGTAGTACAGAAACTCAAGTCCTTTTGTTCACCCGACCTAGAATACCTCACAATCAAATCCAGCCCCAACGACGGCCCTCAAGGAACTACATTGAACTTTGTGCAAACTGGAAACCACACATTCTGAGATCACATTTCATGTAGCTGGGGATTTTAACAACACACTACCGAAGTTCTATCAACACATTGACTGTAGTACTCGCGCTGGAAAAACACTCAACCGTTGCTATTCCCCCTTCTGGGATGCCTACAAGGTCCTACACGCCCTTCCTTTGGCAAATCAGATCACGATCTACATTTTTTCTCCTCCCTTCCTAGACAGAAACTCAAACAGGAAGTACCCGTGATAAGGTGCATTCAACACTGGTCTGACCAATCGGAATCTATGCTTCAAGATTGTTTTGATTATGTGGACTGGGATATGTTCCGCGTAGCCTCTGAGAATAACACTGGCATATACACGGACACGGAGTTCATCAGGAAGTGTATAGGGGATGTTTTTCCTGTTGTGACTATTAAAACTAATTAAAACAAACCAAAAACCATGGATAGATGACAGCATTTGTGCAAAACTGAAACAACGAACCACCGCATTTAATCATGGCAAGGTGACTGGGAATATGGTCGAATACAAACAGTGTAGGTATTCCCTCCGTAAGGCAATCAAACAGGCAAAACATCAGTACAGACATAAAGTGGAGTTGCAATTCAAGGGCTCAGACACGAGACATATGTGGCATGGTCTAAAGACAATCACGGATTACAAACGGAGAACCAGCCATGTCACGGACACCGACGTCTTGCTCCCGGACCAGCTGAACTCCTTCTTCCCCCTGCTTTGAGGATAACACAGAGCCACCAACACGGCCCGCTCCCAATGACTGTAGGCTCTCGTTCTCCATAGCCAACGTGAGTAATACATTTAAGCGTGTTAACCCTCGCAAGGCTGCCGGCCCAGATGGTGTCCCTAGCCGTGTCCTCAGAGCATGCACAGTCCAGCTGGCTGGAGTGTTTATGGACATATTCAATCTCTCCCTATCCCAGTCTGCTGTCCCCAAGCAAGCTTCAAGATGTCCACCATAGTTCCTGTACCCAAGAAAGAAAAGGTTACTGAACTAAATGACTAACGTCCCATAGCACTCACTTCTGTCATCATGAAGTGCTTTGAGAGGCTAGTTAAGGATCATATCACCCTTACATGACACCCTAGACCCACTTCAATTTGCATACCGCCCCAATAGATCCACAGATGATGCAATTTCCATCGCTATGCACACTGCTCTATCCCATTCAGACAAGAGGAATACTTATGTAAGAATGCTGTTCATTGACTATAGCTTAGCCTTCAACACCATAGTACCCTCCAAGCTCATTAACTCTGGGCCCTGAGTCGGAACCCTGCCCTGTGTAACTGGGTCCTGGACTTCCTGATGGGCTGCCCACAGGTGGTGAAGGTAGGAAACAACACCTCCACTTCACTGATCCTCAACGCAGGGGCTCCACATGGGTGAGTGCTCAGCCCCCTCCTGTACTCCCATGACTGTGTGGCCACACATGCCTCTAACTCAATCATCAAGTTTGCAGATGACACAACAGTAGTATGCCTAATTACCAACAATGACGAGACAGCCTTCAAGGAGGAGGTGAGGGCCCTGGTGGAGTGGTCCCAGGAAAATAACTTCTCCCTCAATGTTGACAAAAGGAAGGAGCTGATCGTGGCCTTCAGGAAACAGCAGAGGGAGCACGCCTCTATCCACATCGAAGGGACCGCGGTCAAGAAGGTGGAAAGCTTCAAGAACATCTCTGCCGGCCAAACACTCCCCTAACCCGGACGACGCTGGGCCGATTGTGCCCCGCCCCATGGGTCTCCCAGTTGCGAGCAGCTGTGACTGGACTCAAACCTGAAACTCTAGTGGCACAGCTAGTACTGCAATGCCTTAGACCCCTGCGCCACTCGTGAGGCCCTTATATACTGTATTCTATTCTACTGTATTTTACTCAATTCCACTCCGACATTGCTAGTCCAAATATTTGTATATTTCTTAATTCCATTCTTTTACTTTTAGATTTGTGTGTATTGTTGTGAATTGTTAGATGCTAATGGATTGTTGGAGCTAGGAACACAAGCATTTTGCTACACCTGCAATAACATCTGCTAAATATGTGTATGAGACCAATAACATTTTATTTGAGCTTACATCATTTTTTTCCCCTTGCCCATTTTGAGACAGGTGCATGATAATGGTCCATTCTAAATCGAAACAAATTTCACACATATGACTTGTTTCAGGAAACTAGGCATATGTCACGCTTCACTACTACACTGGAGAGCCATTTAAACGTTTTATTTTTTATTTTATCAAAATGCGTTTTTTTTTGTCAGAAATGCCTTCTTGAAGGTGAACTTTCATGTGCCTTAATAATATGTGTATGCCACATGTAAATACGAATACAATTCTTAAATTACGAGCCTAGTTGGTTTAGCCACAGAAAAAGCGTGCAACCTTCCTGCTAGCCATGATTGGCTGAGATAATGAGTGGGCTGGACATGCCGAGAAATGTGTTCGGATTGGTCTGCCATGTAGCGTGCTTCTGTCTATAACATGAGCTGGTCAGTACAGTGGCAAGAAAAAGTATGTGAACCCTTTGGAATTACCTGGATTTCTGCATAAATCTTACACAACATTTGATCTGATCTTCGTCTGTCACAAACATAGACATATACAGTGTGCTTAAACTAATAACAGACAATGTTGTATTTTTCTTGTCTATATTGAATACATCATTTAAAAATTCACAGTTTAGGTTGGAAAAAGTATGTGAACCCCTAGGCTAATGACTTCTCCAAAAGCTTATTGGAGTCAGGAGTCAGCGAACCTGGAGTCCAATCAATGAGACGAGATTGGAGATTTTGGTTAGAGCTGCCATGCCCCACAAAACATTTGAGTTTGCTATTCACAAGAAGCATTGCCTGATGTGAACCATGCCTGGAACAAAAGAGATCTCAGAAGACCTAAGATTAAGAATTGTTGCCTTGCATAAAGCTGGAAAGGGTTACAAAAGTATATCTTAAAAGTCAGTCCATGGTAAGACAAATTGTCTATAAATGGAGAAATTTCAGCACTGTTGCTACTCTCCCTAGGAGTGGCCGTCCTGCAAAGATGACTGCAAGAGCACAGCGCAGAATGCTCAATGAAGTTAAGAAGAATCCTAGAGTGCCAGCTAAAGATTTACAGAAATCTCTGTTGACAAGTCTACAATAGGTAAAACACTAAACAAGAATGGTGTTCATGGGAGGACACCATGGGAGGACACCATAGAAGAAGCCACTGCTGTCCAAAAAAAACATTGCTGAAGTGAAAAAGAACACCTGGATGTTCCACACCGATACTGGCAACATATTCTGTGGACAGATGAAACTAAAGTTGTGTTGTTTTCTGTGTGGAAAACATCAAAACCTTATCCCAACTGTAAACTATGGTGGAGGGAGAATCATGGTTTGGGGCTGATTTGCTGCCTCAGGGCCTGGACAGCTTGCTATCATCGAATTCCCAAGTTTATCAAGACATTTTGCAGGAAAATGTAAGGCTATCTGTCCACCAGTAGAAGCTCAATAGAAGTTAGGTGATGCAACAGGACAACAACCCAAAAGACAGAAGTAAATCAACAACAGAATGGCTTGAACATAAGAAAATACGCCTTGGAGTGGCCCAGTCAGTCCTGACCTCAACCCGATTGAGATGCTGTGGCATGACCTCGAGAGCGATTCACACCAGACATCCCAAGAATATTGTGAAACTGAAACAGTTTTGTAAAGAGGAATGGTCCAACAACAGACCATTGTGCAGGTCTGATGTGCAACTACAGAAAACATTTGGTTGAGATTCTTGCTGCCAAAGGAGAGTCAACCTGTTATTAAATCCAAGGGTTCACATACTTTTTCCAACTTGCACTGTGACTGTTTACTATAAGGACATGAACAATGTATAATTGTTTGTGTGTTATTAGTTTAAGCAGCCTGTGTTTGTCTATTGTTGTGACTTAGATGAAGATCAGAAAATGTTATGACCAATTTATGCAAAAATACATGTAATTCTAAAGGGTTCACATACTTTTTCTTCCCACTGTTTGTGTAGGTAATCCTTTCTAACACGGCTAAACAAAAGACTCTATGCAAGTAACCATTTCAATAGAATTTTCATGATATCACTGCGACATCTTTCGATAGACGTAACTGGTAAATTTGCTCTCGCTATCTACTCCGATTTTCAAAGCACTCACGTCTGAGTGTACCAGAGAGCAGAATAACTGACAAATGTACAAACGTCAACACCCGTTGAAAATGGCCGGTGTCAGTAAACGTTGGCAAAAATGTTGAATTAAAGTTTTGCCAGCAGCACAGTTGCGGTTACCAATGCACTGGATAAGATAAAAACTCCCTAAAGAGCTCTGCTAGGGCGAGTAAAATGGTCAGAGTGAGCAGTTCTCTCATTTGTGTCTGGAAGTACACTACCGGTCAAAAGTTTTAGAACACCTACTCATTCAAGGGTTTTTCTTTATTTTTTAAAAACGTTTTTCTACATTGTAGAATAATAGTGAAGACATCAAACTATGAAATAACACATATGGAATCATGTAGTAACCAAAAAAGTGTTAAACAAATCAAAATATATTTCATATTTGACGTTCAAATAGCCACCCTTTGCCTTGATGTCAGCTCTGCATAAATAACTAAATGAATGATAGAGGGGGACCTGTTTCATTGATAACCGCGCAACACAGATTAGCCGAATGTGCACACACTCTCAAATCACTTGGAGAAAATATCCTGTTTTATTCAACTATGTTCAATTGTATTGTTCATAATATAAAATAATATAAAATATGGCCACGGAATTCTAAGCAAATCTTGTCTGCTAAATTAACTAGTGTAGTCTACTAGTGTAGATCAGGGCCTAAAATAAGGACAACTGAGGGTGCTATTCTGTTCTTCTGAAATAGACAACATTTTATTCATATCATATATGAAAATGTATGCATTCACTACTGTAAGTTGCTCTGGATAAGAGCGTGTGCTAAAAATTTAACTAAAATAAAATAAAATTAGACCTGTCAAATAAATTGATTTATTGTTATGGTGTCGGCTATATTAAATGGATTTATTAGACTTTTAAAATGTAGATGTTCCAAAGGTCTGCATCTGTGGCTTGTAGGCTATGGAAACAAGGAGATGCTAAATGTGTTTATGTGACCCGTTTCAATACACTAGGGCGTATGTCGAACGTCACTACTTCACAGGAGAGGCATTTCAAGACAACAATCAAGACATTGGACACAATAAATGTGATACATGTGATTCTCATAAACAGTTTACATTCTCAATGTTTCGTTTCATAATAAGACCTGGCTTTAGATTTGGTGACTATCCTCACAAGTACTAAAAGTATTTATAGAGCCAAGTGTGTCATCCACCATAATAGTTGCAAAACATAAATTTTATTGACAACTATAGTTGTTTATGTGACAGAATTTCAAAAGTATTCTACAAATCCATCCAACCTCAGCCACCTCAACAGTGGTGTTTATAAGTAAAAACCGAATGTGTCACTGTGGCTTCGCTGCTCTCATTTGGATCATTACTCTCTGTCTTCATCACCTTCATTTGTCTTTGCGTCTGTCTGTGCCAGCCGAAACCATTGTCTCTGGTGGCAGTTTGTGTTAGCGAGGGCTCTCCTCATTAGTAACCTTAGTAGCGGATAGGAGAGTCCTGGCTTTATGGGATCTAATTACCTTTCCTCTTCCCCTCAGTCTCCACGCTGACAGCTTTGAGCTCCCCTTTAGCCCTTTAACACAATCAGGTCTTCCAGTCTTGGATGACTTCCCCTGGATAAGGAGTCAGCCAATCTGTCTAAATTAATCTACCGGTTCAAGGTTGCAAGAGGTCCCCTGATGATGGAACTAGGAAGTATTATTTGGTGCTAGGTGCCTTGTGTTTTTCTAAATAAAATAATAAATTGTATGCTGAACAGTTGAGGAAAAACAAAGAGACGATATCCCCATGATAATTGTCCAATAAAGCAAGTCGGAGGAGACATTCAGCAAATCAGAGCGGTGAGTTATTTATTATATGACAAACAAATGACTGAGGAAAAGGCCAAAAAGCTCAAAAGTCACTACTCCCTCTTCAAGATAATTAGCTTTGAATTGAACAGGACAAATTCACCCACATACTGTATTATATAATATTACAAGTACAGTTAGTATCATACGTAGGGAAAGGGGCTGTCTAGTCAGCTGCAAAAGTGAATGCATTCAACCAAAATGTGTCTTTCACATTTAACCCAATCCCTCTGAATCAGAGAGGAGCTGGGGGCTGCTTTAGTCGACATCCACGTCATCAGTGCCCAAGGAGCAGTTGTTGTTGGGGGTTAACTATCTTGCTCAAGGGTATATTTTTCCACCTTGCCGGCTCAGCGATTTGAACCAGTGACCTTTTGGTTAATGGCCCAACGCTCTTTAACTGCTAGGCTACCTCACCCCCTTGAATTTTTTTCTTCACATTTTGTTGATTTTTTTGTCATTGATCTACACAAAATACTCCATAATGTCAAAGTGAAAAGAAGATTCCACAAGTGTTTACTAATTTCATAACTACTGCTCCTAAAGTAGTTCAGGAGTAACATTTTGCATAACAAATCAAGTTACATGGACTCACTCTGTGTGAAATAATATGAGTCAACATGATTTTTGAATTACTACCCCTTCCTCTGTCCCCCGTACATTCAACATCTGTTAGGTCCCTCATTCAAATATTGCATTTCAAGCACAGACTCAAATGCAATGACCTCGTTTATTTTGCAAGCCTCATAAAGAAGGGCAGTGATTGGTAGATCGGTAATAATAACAAATCAGACATTGAATATCTATTTAAGCATGGCCAAGTTAACAATATGCTGTGGGTGATGTATCAAACCACCCAGACACATCAAAGATATAGTTGTCCTTTGGAATTGAGATGCAGGACAGGAAAGAAACTGCTCAGTGTATGTCGGCATGAGGCCTTGTTGAGGATGGATCAACCACATTGTAGTGACTCCACAATAATGACCTAACTGAAAAGACATGCATCAGGCACTAAAGTAATACTGCAAAAAAACATAGCAAAATTACAATTAAATCCTTTTTGATCCAACTTCGTGACACAATAAAATGTGAAGAAATCCAAGGCGGTTGAATACATACCACTCTATATTGTTTTGCTTAACTATTTCAACCAAGCTGATTCAAACAAGCTGTCGGTCTGGCCTGGCACAGGACATAAAGATCTTTTTGGTCTCCACATTACCTATAATGTGTGCAATACTGTGTGTTTACACACATGCTCTCTTTTCCTTTCAAATCAAAACTGGTAATTGCTGAGTAATTCCTAACATATTCTTAAACATATTCGTGTGGATTTGCTTTATTGATCAATGAGTTAGAATTGTTATCAACTAATTAAAGTAAAAGCTCATTTAATCTCGGCAACTTAACCAAAATCTTGCAAAAAATACCAGTTTCTCAATTAGGTTTTGCGGGGAGAGGTATGAGATATGAAACTAGGGCTACTGGTGGTACCGGAGTGTATCCTCTTTAGTAGCTCCACACGCTTTTCTCTGCAAGTCTAATGGGCCAAGTGTCCCCTCCCCTTCCAATATTCAAAATATGCCAGGTAAAATTTGTGTAATGACAGAAAGGCTGATTTTGTCGCATTATTCCAACAAAAATACCAGAAAGTGAGAATGCACACATCATACCAACTGAGGAAAACACCCTACACACTATGATTTCATAATGAGGAAAACTGTAATTTACCAGATTTTATCTAGGTGGTTATACTTTAATTTTCTAGATTTGTTATTTATTTAAATGTATTTGGATACATATTCCCATTCTAAATCAACTAATATGGCATCTTAATGACTTTAAATAATTTGTACCATTATGATAACATTGTGTCACCAGCATGAGTAGTAACGCCAATGACAGTAAGTAACAGCAATGATACATGTTTGGTAAATGAGGATTTTCTGAAATGGAGGCCACAGATGCTCAAATCTAAGGTCATTAACCCTTTAAAAACTATTTGCTAAAGTGATATGATTAATAATTTAGCTGGCAATGTAATTTTCCTTTAAATTGAATAACACCCAAGTGACACTTAGGATTTAAACACCAAATGATCAATGGAATCCTCAAATGTATGTCATGATTAGCTAATCATTTTCTTTAAGGGTCCAATGCAGCCTTTTAAAAAATAATTTCTGGGTAACAATTAAATACCTTACTTTAATTGTTTTCAATTAGCAAACAGCCATTTCTCAAGCAAGACTTTTGCTAGGACTGTCTGAGTGTGGAGAAGAAAACGGAAAACTAGCTGTTATTGGCAGAGAGGTTTTGAACTCGCTTTCTTATTGGTCACCAGGCAGGCCAAAACTCCATCCCACCAAAACAGGCTCAAATTTCAGCCGGTCTTTTCAAGCACCTCTTACACTAAAAGAGCCTTATTATCATGTTCACAATTTCACAGTATTATTCCAAACTCATAGTGTGGAAATACACTGAGTGTACCAAACATTAAGCATTAAGAACACCCTCCTAATATAGAGATTTTAGATTTGTGTGTATTGTCTCTATTGTTGTGAAATTGTTAGATGTTACTGCACTGTTGGAGCTAGAAACAAGCATTTTGCTACTCCCGCAATAACATCTGCTAAACCAATAAAATGTGATTTGATTTGAGTTGCACCCCCCTCCCTCTTTAGCTCTCAGAGCATCCTCAATTCGTCAGGGCATGGAGTCTACAAGGTGTTGAAAGCGTTCCACAGGGATGTTGACACTAATGCTTCCCACAGTTGTATCAAGTTGTCTGGATGTCCTTTGAGTGGTGGACCATTCTCAATACACACGGGAAACTGTTCAACATGAAAAACCCAGCAGCATTGAAGTTCTTGACAAACTGGTGTGCCTGAAACCTGCTACCATACCTCGTTCAAAGGCACTTAAATATTTTGTCTTGCCCATTCACCCTTAAAAATAGCTTAATCCTTCTTTAACCTGTTGCATTCGCTTCATCTAAACTAATTGAAGTGGATTTAACAAGTGAAATCAATAAGAGATCATAACTTTCACCTGGTCAATCTACAGTATGTCATGAAAAGAGCAGGTGTTTTTAATGTTTTGTACAATCAGTGAACATATAAAACATAGGAAAAATCTAGTTTTGGACCGCACTGGGTCTTTAATATAGATCCATCCCCCAATAACAGTTTGGCAATGGAGGGAATGCTCAAGGTCCTTGCACATCTTTGCAATGAGTATTTTTCAAGGCGATAACATCAATGACATAAAACTTAGGAACACACATTATACTAGTCAAATACAGGTATTTTAGCCTTGTATGTTTTTATTGATCTATATCAGTGGTTCCCAAACTTTTTATAGTCCCGTACCCCTTAAAACATTTAACCTCCAGCTGCGTACCCCCTCTAGCACCAGGGTCAGCGCACTCTCAAATGTTGTCACACACACTATACGATAAATTTATTAAACATAAGAATGAGTGAGTTTTTGTCATAACCCAGCTAGTGAGAAGTGACAAAGAGCTCTTTTAGGACCAGGGCACAAAAAATTATTTAATAATAATCAATAATTTTGCTCTTTATTTAGCCATCTTACATATAAAACTTTATTTGTTCATCGAAAATTGTGAATAACTCACCAAAGGTTAATGAGTGCTTGAAAGGATCCACATAACTCTGCAATGTTGGGTTGTATTGGAGAGAGTCTCAATCTTAAATAATTTTCTACACACAGTCTGTGCCTGTATTTAGTTTTCATGCTTGTGAGGGCAGAGAATCCAATCTCACATAGGTACGTGGTTGCAAAAGGCATCACTGTCTTCACAGCGAGATTTGCCAAGGGTAGGATACTCTGAGCGCAGCCCAATCCAGAAATCTGTCAGTGGCTTCTGATTTAAATTAAATTTTCAGAGAACTGCTTGTTGCAATTTCAATGAGGCTCTCTTGTTCAGATATCGGTAAGTGGACTGGAGGCAGGGCATGAAAGGGATAACGAATCCAGTTGTTTGTGTCGTCCGTTTCAGGAAAGTACCTGCGTAGTTGCGAACCCAACTCACTCAGGTGCTTCGACTATATCACATTTGACATTGTCCGTAAGCTTGAGTTCATTTGCACACAAAAAATCATACAAAGATGGAAAGACCTGTGTGTTGTCCTTGTTAATGCAGACAGAGAAGAGCTCCAACTTCTTAATCATAGCCTCAATTTTGTACCACACATTGAATATAGTTGCGGAGAGTCTCTGTAATCAAGATTCAGATCATTCAGACGAGAAACTCGTCATCATGCAAGTGGTCAGACAAGTGAAAATTATGGTCAGTAAAGGAAACTAAGCTCATCTCTCAATTAAAAAAAACGTGTCAATGCTTTGCTACTTGATAACCAGCACAACGTATTTTGTAAAAGCGTTACATGGATGGTGTCCATATCATTGCATAAGTGCAGAAAATACACAAGGTGAAGGCATTGTCTGTATCGTTTTTTGGGGCCTTTTCCCCCAGCATTGTCCCAGCCATTGCCGCGGAGCAGGAAGAATTAAGTCCTCCACAATAGCATGGAGCTTGCCTGTCCTAGCCACTCGGTAGCTCACCATATAAGATGCTTCTAGCCCCTTCTTATTAATGGTATCTGTTGCTTTTATACATGTCTTACTACTCAAAAGTCATCTTAATTCTTGCTCAAAAAACTCCTGTGGCTTAGTTTTCAAATTGGCATGTTTTGTTTCTAAATGTCTGCTCAAGAGTGAAGGTTTCATCAAGTTGTGAGATAGTATTTTTGCACATACAACACACTGTGACTGAGGAAAGGCACTACTCCCAATATAAGTGAACCTAAATCAATGTAGTTCTCATCATAACTGCGCCTCTTCGATGGTCCAACGTCCCTGTCTGTTGTTCGGTGCTTTCCCGGGTAAGGGGGCAGTAGCTCTTCGGCTGCATCAGATTCACAACTGTCAGTGTCCATGCTAGCTGGGCTAACAACAAATGTAGAATTACTGATACTGGCATTGGATGTGCTTGTGGAGGCAGAACAACTTGTGTCGTCAACAGGTGCAGGTGTAGTACTGCTGGTAGTAGCAGTACTACCAGTAGAGCTGGTATGTGTCTCTATGGACACGGGCCTTACTTTTTTTTAACCTTTTATCAATTTTCGAGCAAACTGAATGAGCAGTAGCTACTTTTGGCTACATTAGGACCGTTAGAGGAATTCCCACAAGAGAGTAACAGTTAATGTGATAGGATGTTAATTATTTGACTAGGCTACCTGTATTTTACATTGTGTTATTTCGCTGAACACTAGATGGTTCAATTTTATTTTTGGCAGTGAAACGAGGCTACTCAGGCGAGAAGAAATGTGAATCACAGTTTTATTTGGCGTACCCCCGATGGAATTGAGCATACCCGTACCCCAGTCTGGGAATACCTGACTTATACAACACAGTGGAGGCTGCTGGGGGGAGGATGGCTCATGATAATGACTGGAACGGCGCAAATGGAATGGCATCAAAGACATGGAAACCATGTGTTTGATGTATTTGATATCATTCAGTGGCAGTCAGTGCTGTTTAAGATGTGGGAGGACAATAATGGCCTTATTTCTATTACAGCATATTGGATGATTGTCGTTCATATTTCACTCACTCAGTTCAATGTAACAGTGATAGGTTTACTACCACTTTCCCTACACCCATCATGAGATTGCTACAACATAGGTGCACACAGATCGAGAGGAAAATACCGCCTTGCACACTCTTGCCTGCATCTAGCTGATATAGGGGGTAATCATTAAACCTACAGTTGAAAATGAGTTTCCACTGGACAAATTGTTCCGTTTCCTTTCGTTTAAGAAATGTTTTTCAACAGAATCGGAGGAATGAATACACCCCTGATCACGTGTAAACACAGTTCACTTTCATAGCAGCTACGCTGTATTCCTTCTCGCATCTATGCGCTCTCTGCCTCTCACCTGTGGACTTCAATCCACAACAAATCAGCTGTCTGTGACCAGTCAAAAAAAACTTTCCAAGCCAAACCATATCATAACCGCTACACAGCCCACATAGTTGTCACCATATTAGCTAAAGTAACGTCATAGTCAACAAAGCTAATAAAACAAACATGTTAGTAAACTACTACAATCATGCAGTAATGTTAGTGTACAGTCAGTAAACAGTTTAGCACTTACACTGGCAGGCCCGGTGGCAATAAATGTGTAAGACCAAAAGCGTACCTTTCCAGTGTTGTGTTGGATAGTCATAGCCAGCTAGTTTAGCATCCCTCTGTTTTAGCTAGGTGTTTGAGTAGGCTGAACTAGCTAGCTGCATTTGCTAGCTAAGTAAGTGAAACTGAAAGTGAAAAAAGTTACACTCGCTTCTCCTTCATTTCAGAAGAAATTAATTTGTTAAAAACTATTCAACTATTGTTTTTCTCTTTGAGTCAACTACTCAGCATATTTTATGCACTGCAGTTCTAGCTAGCTGTAGCTTATGCTTTCATTACTAGCTTCACTCTGACCTTTTGATTGGATGGTCCACACATCAGTTCATGCTGCAAGAGCTCTGATAGATTGGAGGATGTCCTCGGGAGGTTGTCATAATTACTGTGTAAGTCTATGGACGTGGGTGAGAACCATGAGCCTTTTAGATTTTGTATTGAAGTCAATCTATCCAGAGGAGGATGGAAGCTAGCTGTCCTCCAGTTACACCATGGTGCTACCCTACAGAGTGCTGTTGAGGCTACGGATCTATCATAGTAATTGGTGGTGAATGTTCTCTGTCTTAACAATAGTCATACTGGTAGTCTTCTGTAGCTCAGCTGGTAAAGCATTGCACTTGCAACACCAGGAGTGGGTGTGGGTGGTGGGTTCAATTCCTGAGACCACCCATATGTAAAGAAAAGTATGCATGCACAACTAAGTTGCTTTGGATAAAAGTTTCTGCTAAATGGCACATATTATTTATACCCTAATAGTATATCATCCATTTAGGCAAATATCCTTTGTTTTAATGAAAACAAATATGGATTGTACTGACCATTTCAACACTCTAGACATGGGTCTTTTAGGAAATGTAGGAACACCGAAGGAGGATGCATCAGTCTACTGTTTGGCAGTCAGTCCAGATAAAAAAAAATACACAAGGGGATAAGATGAGACTTCTCCTTTGACTTTTTCTTTGGAAAGCCTACATTCCCTGTCAAAATGCACTACCCCATAATTCTCGTCTTTCACAACAATTACTGGTACAGAAAAAGTATGTGTTACCAGAAGCGATTGGGGGTTTTTCAGAGTACAAATGATGATGATGATGATAATGATGATGATGTGGGGGACCTTTGTACTCCTCAGAAGTCATAAGCCATGCAGAACCCAAAGCATTTCTCATGGAATTTTGAAGCCTTTCCTGAAACTTTTTGTGTGGCCTATTTTGCGCATGATCTTTAACACTGTGCAGGGAAATCTACTTCTGAAGAGAAGCTATTTCACAGAGGATGTGATGAAAAGCTGCCATGACATAAAAGTGTGTCTTTTTTTAGATTGGCCACGTCTCAGATATTATTTTCTATTTACTTATTTTTATGAAATTTAATTCAAATATCAGACAATGTAGGACATAATATACAATACACAATTACACACTTTTATTTTAAGCATCAGTAGGGGTACTAACTGACAATAACATGACAAGTATCAACAAACATCAAACCTGTAAAATAAAGTAATTTTTCTAATACATACCAAAACCCAAATCCACTGCTGGAGGCTTTATTCCCAAGGGTGCATGGCATTCTCTAACCAATTCCATAGGGACACACCACACCCTAGCCATGGCAGTAAGCTGTCACGTATTCTGTTCCAATCACCTCTTCCCATCTCCACAAATGAGAACAAACATACTATATTAATGGCAAGACTTGGTCCCTACATTGCATTCAGATAAACACAAAAACGAGCTGCCAAGACCTCATACATCAACGATCTAAATTTGGTAATGTATGATATACCCATAGTACAAGCTATGCCATACCAGCCCTGATAATTGTGAAAAGAGGACACATACTTATTATACATTTGAGATACATTACTATTCAACACATTGAAATCAGCTCTTCATGAAACAACTTCATTGGAGAAGACTTTGGAGTTTTTCACCAAGTTCATGTGATATATTGCTGCAATTATAGCTTCCACTGTCCAAATGATAGAAAATGAAAACAATTAATCTCGGTACAGCAGTGGCTGAAGCGGCTTGATTAGTGATACTGGGGGAAATAACAAAAAATGCACCTCATCATTATTAAGATGGATAAGTATATCTGTTGCCATCAGGAAAGCATGTGTAGGCTATACTAAAGTTGCTGTATGTACAGTGCCTTGCGAAAGTATTCGGCCCCCTTGAACTTTGCGACCTTTTGCCACATTTCAGGGTTCAAACATAAAGATATAAAACTGTATTTTTTTGTGAAGAATCAACAACAAGTGGGACACAATCATGAAGTGGAACGACACTTATTGGATATTTCAAACTTTTTTAACAAATCAAAAACTGAAAAATTGGGCGTGCAAAATTATTCAGCCCCCTTAAGTTAATACTTTGTAGCGCCACCTTTTGCTGCGATTACAGCTGTAAGTCGCTTGGGGTATGTCTCTATCAGTTTTGCACATCGAGAGACTGACATTTTTTCCCATTCCTCCTTGCAAAACAGCTCGAGCTCAGTGAGGTTGGATGGAGAGCATTTGTGAACAGCAGTTTTCAGTTCTTTCCACAGATTCTCGATTGGATTCAGGTCTGGACTTTGACTTGGCCATTCTAACACCTGGATATGTTTATTTTTGAACCATTCCATTGTAGATTTTGCTTTATGTTTTGGATCATTGTCTTGTTGGAAGACAAATCTCCGTCCCAGTCTCAGGTCTTTTGCAGACTCCATCAGGTTTTCTTTCAGAATGGTCCTGTATTTGGCTCCATCCATCTTCCCATCAATTTTAACCATCTTCCCTGTCCCTGCTGAAGAAAAGCAGGCCCAAACCATGATGCTGCCACCACCATGTTTGACAGTGGGGATGGTGTGTTCAGCTGTGTTGCTTTTACGCCAAACATAACGTTTTGCATTGTTGCCAAAAAGTTCAATTTTGTTTTCATCTGACCAGAGCACCTTCTTCCACATGTTTGGTGTGTCTCCCAGGTGGCTTGTGGCAAACTTTAAACGACACTTTTTATGGAGATCTTTAAGAAATGGCTTTCTTCTTGCCACTCTTTCATAAAGGCCAGATTTGTGCAATATACGACTGATTGTTGTCCTATGGACAGAGTCTCCCACCTCAGCTGTAGATCTCTGCAGTTCATCCAGAGTGATCATGGGCCTCTTGGCTGCATCTCTGATCAGTCTTCTCCTTGTATGAGCTGAAAGTTTAGAGGGACGGCCAGGTCTTGGTAGATTTGCAGTGGTCTGATACTCCTTCCATTTCAATATTATCGCTTGCACAGTGCTCCTTGGGATGTTTAAAGCTTGGGAAATCTTTTTGTATCCAAATCCGGCTTTAAACTTCTTCACAAAAGTATCTCGGACCTGCCTGGTGTGTTCCTTGTTCTTCATGATGCTCTCTGCGCTTTTAACGGACCTCTGAGACTATCACAGTGCAGGTGCATTTATACGGAGACTTGATTACACACAGGTGGATTGTATTTATCATAATTAGTCATTTAGGTCAACATTGGATCATTCAGAGATCCTCACTGAACTTCTGGAGAGAGTTTGCTGCACTGAAAGTAAAGGGGCTGAATAATTTTGCACGCCCAATTTTTCAGTTTTTGATTTGTTAAAAAAGTTTGAAATATCCAATAAATGTCGTTCCACTTCATGATTATGTCCCACTTGTTGTTGATTCTTCACAAAAAAATACAGTTTTATATCTTTATGTTTGAAGCCTGAAATGTGGCAAAAGGTCGCAAAGTTCAAGGGGGCCGAATACTTTCGCAAGGCACTGTATATATGTAACTTTAGTTGTGATACAAACGTTGGGCTTTATGCTTAGATTTTAATACATTTAAGGCTGCATGATGCAACTCTAATAATGATTATAAAAAAAAATGCATGAAAAGCATGAGCTCTGATTTGTTTCTTGTGCAGGCTGTACACAATTCATCAGTCATATACAATTATATAATAATAATTCCTTTCTACTGGCTGCTGTGTTTCAAAGCACCTCTCACTCACATGGCTCTGTCAGATGTCTCAATTTGTAACGGCTGTTGGTGGAAGAAGGTGAGGACCAAGGTGCAGCGTGGTACATGTTCATCTTTTTTATTTGAACTGAACACTAAATAACAAAACAAAGAGAATGAACGAAACCGAAACAGTTCTGTTCTGTTTCTGGTGCAGACACAAAAACAGAAAACTACCCACAAAACACAGGTGGGAAAAGGCTACCTAAGTATGGTTCTCAATCAGAAACAACGATAGACAGCTGCATCTGATTGCCAAACACACAGAAATAGAAAAAATAGAACACAAAACATAGAATTCCTGCCCCAACTCATGCCCTGACCAAACCAAAATAGAGACATAAAAAGGATCGATGGTCAGGTCGTGACAGTACCCCCCCCCCCCCCCCCCCCCCAAAGGTGCGGACTTCGGCCGCAAAACCTGAACCTATAGGGGAGGGTCTGGGTGGGCATTACTCCGCGGTGGCGGCTCTGGTGAGGGACGTGAACCCCGCTCCACCTCTGGCTCAGCCCACTTAGGTGACTCCTCTAGAGCGGGGACCCTCACCACCGACCCCGGACTGAAGGCCTTCGTAGAGAGCCCCGTGCTGGAGGGCGCCACTGGACTGAAGGGCTGCACTACAGGCTCAGGACTGAAGGGCGAGTCTGGAGTGAGGGGCGCCTCTGGACTGAAGGGCTGCATCAAAGGCTCTGGAGTGGAGGGCGGCTCCGGACAGGAGGGCGGCTCCGGACAGGAGGGCGGCTCCGGACAGGAGGGCGGCTCCGGACAGGAGGGCGGCTCCGGCAGCTCCGGACAGGAGGGCGACTCCGGCAGCTCTGGACAGGAGGGCGACTCCGGCAGCTCCGGACAGGAGGGCAACTGGGGACTGGCTGGGGAGACACACAGGAGACCTGGTTCTGGGAACAGGCACAGGACTCACCAGGCTGGGGAGACACACAGGAGACCTGGTCCGTGGAGGAGGCACAGGATAGACCGGGCTGTGGGGGAGCACTGGAGATCTGGTGCGTAGCCTTGGCACCACTCTTCCAGGCTGAATGCCCAGTCTAGCCCAGTACGTGCGGGGAGCTGGAACAGGCCGCACTGTGTTCTCCTGGCAAACTGGGGAAACCGTGCTTAGAGCCAGCGCAGGATATCATGGCCAGAGGAGACGCACTGGAGGTCTGGAGAGCAGGGCTGGCACCAGCCCTCACCCTAGCCTGGCAGATGCGGGGAGCTGGAATGTAGCGCACCGGGCTCAGAACGCGTACTGGAGATCTGTAGCGCCAAGCTGGCACAAGACGTGCAGGGCTGGGGAGGTGCACAGGAGGCCTGGTGCGTGGGGCTGGCACAGACCTCAGGACAAGTATGGAGAGCTGACTCAGGTGACATCAAATCCAGGACACAGGCGGATGTCGTGCCTCATGCACCAACACAGCAATTCCTTCATTACTCACTCCTCCAAATCTCCCCATCAACTCCTTCATTGTCTCTGCCTTGCTTCCGTCGCTCACCTCCAATTTCGCCCTGACTGACTCTGGTTCCATCCTTGGCTCCTTACGGTAAGCATGGGAAGTTGGCGCAGGTCTGACTCCTGACTCTGCCACACTCCCTGTGTTCCTCCCCCCCAAAATGTTTTGGGGCTGCCTCTCGGGCTTCCTTGCCAGCCATGTTCAATCGTATCGCTGGTTCCCTTTTCCTGCTGCCTCCGCTCTCCTGGCTGCCTCCACCTGTTCCCATGGGAGGCGATCCCTTCCAGCCAGGATCTCCTCCCATGTGTAGGATCCCTTGCCGTTCAAGATGTCCTCCCATGTCCATTCCTCCTTTTCACCACGCTGCTTGGTCCGTTGGTGGTGGGTAGTTCTGTAACGGCTGTTGGTGGAAGAAGGTGAGGACCAAGGTGCAGCGTGGTACATGTTCATCTTTTTTATTTGAACTGAACACTGAATAACAAGACAACAAAGAGAATGAACGAAACCCGAAACAGTTCTGTCTGGTGCAGACACAAGAAACAGAAAACAACTACACACAAAACACAGGTGGGAAAAGGCTACCTAAGTATGCTTCTCAATCAGAGACAACGATAGACAGCTGCCTCTGATTGAGAACCACACCCGGCCAAACACACAGAAATAAAAAACATAGAACACAAAACATAGAGTGCCCACCCCAACTTACGCCCTGACCAAACCAAAATAGAGACATAAAAAGGATCTCTAAGGTCAGGGCGTGACACAATTCTTAATAGCCAATGCCTGTCAGGTGATCGAGTCCTTCTCACAGCTAAAAAGTAGGCTACAAGTGAAGACAGACACATCAAATTCCGAGATGCATACTGAATATGTTTAGAAGAACTGTCCACATTTAGGCAAATCTTAATCAGCCAATAAGATGAGTAGCGAACAGAACAAGCACTAGCCTATGTCAATCTACTATCCCCCATAGTACAAAGGTTGACCTATTCTATTGGTAAACTTCTTCTGTGCAATAAATAAATATTCCAGTGTTCCAGTTGTGGGATGCATTAGATCCCAAATTAATACATCAACAAAATATGCAACAGATCACAACGTTTAGCTTAAAATGTTAATAAACTATTAGGCTATTTCTTCACATTACAAGCGCAGCAATGTGCACACGGCAGTAGGTTATAAGCACGAATGTTCCAAAATGCAATCAATTAGCAGGGAAATGAGATTATGCATGTACTGTAATGCTCTATTATAAAAGTGCCGCCTATGTATGTCAGTTAGGCTCTACACCGGTTTTAAAGCTAATTATTAATGTGCTTAATTTTAAGAAGTTATCTGGCCACTTTAGTTGTGATGTATCACCTTATCAAAACATTTTGGGCTATGGGCTAGGCTATATGAGGTGTGCAACTATGATTTGTCCCCCCAAAAAAGGCATGCACTGTTTCTTGACAGACTGCACATGCTGGGCATCACTCACAAGTGATAATACATCATTCACAAGTGATAGGCTAATATTGTCACCCCATCAGACTATTCTTATTTCAATGTTGTCTTTTCATATACTAAATAATATATGTGTGAAATTAGTTTTGATTTAAAATGGACCATTATTATGCACCTGTCTCGGAACAGGGGCATGGGAAAAATAAAGTAAACTATGCACCTAAATAGCAAATGGAAGAGATTTTCGCGTGGTTCATTTTCATGCCAGCCAGGTAGGCTATACTCCTGTTGTAAGAGAACCAATGTGCTTAATATTAGGAAAGTTAATAAATAAATATAATAGGCCTAGCCTATAGAAAGCTGATGGGATCCTCTTTTTAATAGAGGCCATCAAAACTCTCTCACGCAATTGCATGTGGCATTACACATGCAATTGACTATCTAAGGAGATGGTTCCAGACATTCACAAACAACATGTTTGGCCCAATAGGTACAATCCCTGATGGGTCGGAACCATCGTTCTACCCACCTCCTTGTTATACTACAGGGCAGAAACCAGAGAGACATCTTCCTTACAGACCATGAGTGTTGATACCAATCCATCACATGACATACAGTATATGCGTTCTTATGTTATGCTTCTCACAGTATTTTAGTTTTACACAAAACATAACATTACAGGGAACAGTGCACAGCTAGTCCAAATCAAACCTTACATGATGCCTCTTGGGGCCTCTTGTATGTTTGATCATCTGGCATGTCTGAACCCAGCTCTGCTATTCATTGTTCTTCTATCGGGAATTTTTATCTGGAGAAGGATCATATTTCTTACAAAGGATGCTCAAAAGTCAAAAGTAACCCACTGAGGCTGTGCCAGTGACTTGGCTTCAACTAGGAGGCAGACCAAAATATGAAATTGCACTGCAGAGAGTGAACAAGGTTTAGACTTTTTAGCCTTTCCTGTACTAGTTATAGCCTAATACTAACAATATGGTGAGCATCGAACCCTAGTGTTTCATATAGTTACAGACGACCAGTTGTAAACATAGCCTAACCAGCTAGCTAGGCTGGTAACCACAAACAAAAACTATTTACACCCTGTCAACAGCCAGTCAACAAGAGATTATATGCAGCTACAAAAATACACAACATACATAGTAGACCGATTTCATGTTTTGAAATGTGTTTTAGTTAACTACATGGACAGTATCATGTTCCCTAATATCCATTTATTATTTATCCATCCATGATAGTTAGCAATTTACCTGCGTTAGCTTTCAAAGCATGCTATGACACAGATGGACTGTTGGTTAGCCTAGCTAACAAACACACTTAAAAAAAAGTATATATTTTTTTTCTCCCCAATTTCGTGGTATCCAATTGTTTAGTACCTACTATCTTGTCTCATCGCTACAACTTCAGAACGGGCTCGGGAGAGACAAAGGTTGAAAGTCATGCGTCCTCCGATACACAACCCAACCAAGCCGCACTGCTTCTTAACACAAAATAGGATTGTCACTGAATCAAACATCAACATTGTTTTTAATGCTAAAGAGTAGTCAAGTTTCAAGTTTTATTAGTCGTATGTATGGGAAATGCACGACTGTTCAAAAGTTCGGGGTCACTTAGAAATGAAACAATCTTGAAGCGTGGGTTCCGATTGGTCAACAGTGTGTTTATGTTATATACTGTACATTTGTTTTATTTATTTGTTTTATTACATTATCATTGTAATTGCGCACACATTGCTTTCAGACATCCACCTACCCCAATGCTCTGTTGCTGATGACTGGGATGAAAGCAGGAGCAGATTTCAGGAGCATGACAAGTCACCCTCTATTTGACATGACTGATATAAGGGCATGTACGTGATAGGCCTAACTGACTTATATGATTCTGATGGTTACAATGCTTATTGATAGTGTCATATACCGTAATTTCTTAGTCCAAGTTAGGTGACACAGGATGGTCATAATACTTCTTGACAGTGTTATAAAGTGTATTATTCTTAGTCCAAGTAAGGTGACACAGGATGGTCATAATGTTTCATGGCAGTGTCAGCTGGGACTGCCCAGGGCAAGGTCCTGATTGACATGTGTACTATGGTGATTTGAGTTGGTTGGGACCTCTCCAGAGCACTGACAAATAAACAATGATTCCTTTAAGACTGACTTGTGTCCCTGCGCAAGAATATCCATGACAAAAGTACGACTGGAGTTTATATATTTTGGAGAATCTCTTATATTATATGGGTTAAATGCGTTAAAATAATGTATGTACCCTAGGTGTAAAATAGTAAATAATGGCTACTTCTCAGAAAGTTTTAAACTGTCAAGAGGAGTAAAACAAGGTTGTCCACTATCGGCATATCTATTTATTATGGCCATAGAAATGTTAGCTATTAAAATCTGATCCAACAATAATATCAAGGGATTAGAAATACAGGGCTTAAAAACAAAGGTGACATTGTATGCTGATGATTCATGTTTTATTTTAAATCCACAACTTGGGTCCCTTCACAGCCTCATAGAGGATCTAGCAAATGTTTATGCCCTCTCTGGATTACAACCAAATTATTACAAGTGTACTACATTACATATTGGATCACAAAGAAATGGTATGATGGGGATGTTTATATACTCGGTATACAGTGGTTTGTCCTTTAAAAGTTGCAACGTACTGCAGCACAGCTTGTGTGGTGCCGCAGAATTCTATGGCACGTTATTTAAGTGCCAACCACTGGTACCATTAATGTTAGTGCTAGTTTGACCACCAGAGGGCATCTTTGAGAAGCATTTGATAGCCTTCAATAGTGGCTGTACTAGAGAATTAAATACTTTTTTTGCAAGACCATAGTATATGGGACTGATTTTAAGAAATGTTGCTAAATTAATTTGATTAATATTATGGTGTTTCTATTTCAAGAAAAACATGGTGCTGTATAACATGGCAGTCGGGAGTAGGCTACTGTGCTTGGCTATTTAGCTAAATAATTCCAGTGTCGAGCGGGCACGCGGGTGACCGGGGTTGAATTCCCCAATGGGGAGGAAGGAGTAGGCTGTCCTTGTAAATAAGAATGTGTTGTTAAAACCTCTACTGACTCCCCATCCCGCATGCAGGAGTGTAATCATCGCCTGAAACGAATTAACATAACGCAACGGACATAAATATCCCTAGAAAATATTCCTATTCATGAAAATCACAAATGAAATATATTGAGACACAGCTTAGCCTTTTGTTAATCACCCTGTCATCTCAGATTTTCAAAATATTCTTTACAACCAAAGCTTGACAAGCATTTGTGTAGCCTAGCATTATGCCTTGCTAGCAGCAGGCAACCTTGTCACGAAAATCAGAAAAGCAATCAAATTAAATAGTTTACCTTTGATGAACTTCGGATGTTTTCACTCACGAGACTCCCAGGTAGATAGCCAAAGTTCATTTTTTCCCAAAATATTATTTTTGTAGGCGAAATAGCTGCATTTGTTCTTCACGTTTGGCTGAGAAATCGCCCGGAAATTGCAGTCACGAAAACGGCAAAAAATATTCAAAATTAGCTCCATAATATCGACAGAAACATGGCAAACGTTGTTTATAATCAATCCACAAGGTGTTTTTCAAATATCTATTCGATAATATATCCGTCGGGACAATTAGTTTTTCAGTAGGACCGATTGAAGTAATGGCTACCTCTGTATTTTACGCGAGAGTCACCCTGGGAGCCATCAGGTGACCACTTATGTAATGTAGCCGCCTACAGCTATTCTTCAACATAAATGCGTAGAAAGTGTAGAAAGTGTAAGCTGGTTTATAGCACATTCACAGCTCAATAGGGACTCATTGGAACGCAGCACTTTCAAAATATGGAGCACTTCCGGATTGGATTTTTCTCAGGCTTTCGCCTGCAACATCAGTTCTGTTATACTCACAGACAATATCTTTACAGTTTTGGAAACGTTAGAGTGTTTTCTATCCAAACCAAATTATATGCATATTCTAGCATCTTGTCCTGAAAAAAATCCTGTTTAAAACGGGAACGTTTTTTTTTCCAAAAAATGAAAATACTGCCCCTAGAGTCGCAACTGATTCCATAGTTGTGATGTATTCACTATTCTACAATGTAGAAAATAGTAAAAATAAAGTAAAACCCTGGAATGAGTAGGCGTGTCCAAACTTTTTGCTTAATTCATTTGATTAATATTATGGTGTTTCTACTCCGAGAAAAATGAAAAATCCTTTCTGTTAGGATGGAAAATATGGCGCTGTACAACGTGACGGTAGGGAGTAGGCTACAGTGCTGGGCTATTTAGCTAAATAATGCCAGTTTCGTGCGCTGCGGCCAGTCGTGTATAGCAGTAACAGACATTTTGGTGACCTTATTTGACCTTTTCTGCTGTTTCTGAGACACAGGCAATCCCTCCTTGGGGCACTACTTGATTGAGTAAATAAAACACTAAACAATCACAATACAGTAACTATTGGTCACTCTATTATTATTATTATATGTATTCATTATAGAATTGTGTCAGTTATTAATGATGAACCTTTCAACTCCACTCTTCCTCCCCATCTCTCTTATTTTTCAGCTTCAGGTGACAAAACCTGCACAGTCCAAGGGTTGCAGTCTGCAGACTTCCTTCTGGTCACACATTGCATTAGGAGAAATATCCAATAAACCAAAGACATTACTTTAACTGTGAATGTACTTTATTACAGATATTTTCCTAAAATAAAGTGGAGCATACATACATTAAACAAGTTATTGCAATTTATTTACATTGGGTGTAGTGTGTGTGTCTGTGTGAGAGGGAGGCATGTTTTTCAACTCAGAAAAAATTACACAGAATTTCCTAAAACTGTACACATAGTCTTTTATAATATTATCAATCCCACTTTGATTTGATAGATATTTAGAGTAATTATGCAGACATTGATCATGGATATATAGGAGTAGATATCTCCAATCCTAAAATAAAATGGAGCAAACATTAAATAAGTAAGCAATTACAACTTATTTACATTGTGGATAAACTGTGTGCGTGAGTGTGTGTGTGTGCGCGTGTTCTTTTATTTTTCCTTGTCAGCCACCCAACTCTGCTTTGTCAGTCTTGAAAGGCCCAGTGTATGCACTTCTGGGTGAGGTTGTCAGGCAGTGGTGGAGTGCATGGCAGATCTGAAAGAGAGATGCACAAAGTAAAAGTAAGTATACAGCTCAACAACATGTCTGTGTGTACATCTGTTGGTGTGGGTGAGCATATGCAATATAATTCTGAATTACCTGTATCCATCTGGGAATCCTCAAAAGTTTCTCCCTTCACGGCCAGTGGAGTAGAAACTGGTGCAGCCGGTAAATTAAATACTACAGCAGTGGACTGCTGTGACTGCAGCTGAACTGCTGGGCATGGCAGATCTAAAAGACAGAGGCACAATTTTCTTAACTGACAATAATCATACAACTAAATAGACAATGACTGTAAAGGCCTAGATTCAATCAGCACAAGCATTAACCGGCGATAGCCGACACCCGCATAGCTGATGTTTTTGGTGGTGTCTGAGGTGTAACTGTGTTGGATCTGTCAAATCGGTAAGCAGCAGTTCTGGATCATTGTCACAAAACTACACCCGTCCTACTCGCGTAACAAGTTCAGAACGAGAAAGTGTAGGTTATAGAAATAATGACGCTCTAATTCAAAATCCTTAAACTAAATAATGAGGACTTCTATCAGCCTAATCGAGGTGTAGATTACATCTCAAATTCCAGTGTTCTAACTTGTAAACAGGGCTGCCTGAGATTTCTGTTAAAACGACTCAGTTTCTACCAATGGCAATGTCCGCTTTAGGTAGAATGCCAGGAGCCACTTGTGAATTTGACAGCTCTAACACAGTTCCACCTCAGACACCGCCAAAACAACCGCTATGTGGATGTTGGCTAAAGCAGATGTGATTGAATAGAGCCCCAAGTGAGGGAGAGTGTGCATGTGTGTGTACTTGCATGTGATAATTACCTGTGTCACCTGTCGTGGCCGGTGTATCAGATGCAGACGACTGCAGCTGTGAAGACTGTGGTTGAGCTAATAGGGGTGTCAGATCTAAAAGAAAGAGGAACAATGTTCTTAAGTTAAAATAATTATACAACAAAACAGAGTGAATGATTGAGTGAGTGTGTATACGTGTGTTTGATAAATACCTGGACCACATCACACCGCTTCAGGTCTACAAGCCTATGGAAGTTCCAACGTGCCAATCCAGGCCTGGAACAGCTTGGTGGAAAGACAGCCTGTCCACCTGTCACCCACCGAGCAGGTTGGCAGATCTGAAAAATAGGCACAATTTTAATGACAAAGCCTTGACTACACACTAACCTAAACAGAACAAACTATGGGAGGCGCACAGTCGTACATAGAGCCATGACTACATGGAACTCTATTCCAGATCAAGTAACTTGTGCAAGCAGTAAAATTAAATTTCAAAAACAGATAAAAATACACCTTATGGAACAGCGGGGACTGTGAAGAGACACATGCATCTGGCCTTTATGGAAGAGTGGCAAGAAGAAAGCCATTTCTTAAAGATATCCATAAAAAGTGTTGTTTAAAGTTTGCCACAAGCCACCTGGGAGACACACCAAACATGTGGAAGAAGGTGCTCTGGTCAGATGAAACCAAAATTGAACTTTTTGGCAACAAT
The DNA here is from genome assembly GCF_045791955.1 of Oncorhynchus clarkii lewisi. Taxonomy (NCBI): domain Eukaryota; kingdom Metazoa; phylum Chordata; class Actinopteri; order Salmoniformes; family Salmonidae; genus Oncorhynchus; species Oncorhynchus clarkii. The sequence goes on along the minus strand of NC_092163.1, from coordinate 31,069,376 downwards.
GCAAAACGTTATGTTTGGCGTAAAAGCAACACAGCTGAACACACCATCCCCACTGTCAAACATGGTGGTGGCAGCATCATGGTTTGGGGCTGCTTTTCTTCAGCAGGGACAGGGAAGATGGTTACAATTGATGGGAAGATGGATGGAGCCAAATACAGGACCATTCTGGAAGAAAACCTGATGTAGTCTGCAAAAGACCTGAGACTGGGACGGAGATTTGTCTTCCAACAAGACAATGATCCAAAACATAAAGCAAAATCTACAATGGAATGGTTCAAAAATAAACATATCCAGGTGTTAGAATGGCTAAGTCAAAGTCCAGACCTGAATCCAATCGAGAATCTGTGGAAAGAACTGAAAACTGCTGTTCACAAATGCTCTCCATCCAACCTCACTGAGCTCGAGCTGTTTTGCAAGGAGGAATGGGAAAAAAATTCTGTCTCTCGATGTGCAAAACTGATAGAGACATACCCCAAGCGACTTACAGCTGTAATCACAGCAAAAGTTGGCGCTACAAAGTATTAACTTAAGGGGGCTGAATCATTTTGCACGCCCAATTCTTCAGTTTTTGATTTGTTAAAAAAGTTTGAAATATCCAATAAATGTTGTTCCACTTCATGATTGTGTCCCACTTGTTGTTGATTCTTCACAAAAAAATACAGTTTTATATCTTTGTGTTTGAAGCCTGAAATGTGGCAAAAGGTCGCAAAGTTCAAGGGGGCCGAATACTTTCGCAAGGCACTGTAGAAATGGCATCCAATAGTTCATCTGACTCTGGGGAAGTAGATTGCCAAAATCCCATAAGTATCGCTTTAAACATTAGCTCAGGTGTCCTTTACCTTAAAAACTAAATTGTGGATCTTGAAAGGGAATTTTATGCTATTTTAACACTTTTTTTCAGTGGATATAGCCGTTTTTGGCATGTCCTGGGGTGTTATTCATCAACTTTTACGAGAAATATAAGCCATGAAATATTTAATCTTACTTAATTATTTTATACTCCTAGAAGTCTATGGGTATCTAATAGCATGCTAGCAGATACCCATAGACTTCCTGTCATTACACTAACCCTACTTAGCATTGTCTCACAAAACTACCTCTAGCTTCCTTCATGGACAGAGAGACAAAAAAAATGGTAACCATGACTTCATATGACTCTGAGGAAGTAGGTAAAAGACCTCATGCCAAAATCCCAAAGTATCCCTTTAAATTCTCTCTCATCAATAATGCAATTTTTTAAGAATTATTGTATTTATTATTATTTTATTTACGATTTTCTGTGTGTCCCTGATATCACTTTCCAACCTGTTACCTAAACCTCTAGTGACTCCCCATCCCGCATGAGGGAGCGTAATCATCGACTGACACTAATTAGCATAACGCAACGGACATAAATATTCCTAGAAAATATTCCTATTCATGAAAATCACAAGTGAAATATACTGAGACACAGCTTAGCCTTTTGTTAATCACCCTGTCATCTCAGATTTTCAAAATATGCTTTACAGCCAAAGCTAGACAAGCATTTGTGTAAGTTTATCGATAGCCTAGCATAGCATTTTGTCCAGCTAGCAGCAGGTAACTTGGTCACGGAAATCAGAAAAGCAATCAAATTAAATCGTTTACCTTTGATGAGCTTTGGATGTTTTCATTCACGAGACTCCCAGTTAGATAGCCAATGTTCCTTTTTTCCAAAAATATTATTTTTGTAGGCGAAATAGCTACATTTGTTCTTCACGTTTGGCTAAGAAATCGCCCGGAAATTGCAGTCACGAAAACACCGAAAAATATTCCAAATTAACTCCATAATATCGAAAGAAACATGGCAAATGTTGTTTATAATCAATTCAAATATCTATTCGATAATATATCCGTCGGGGCAATTAGTTTTTCAGTAGGACCGATTGGAATAATGGCTACCTCTGTATTTTACGCGAGAATCACTCTGGCAGCATCAGGTGACCACTTGCGCATTGTAGCCGCTTACGGGTATTATTCAACATAAATGCGTAAAACTACGTCACAATGCTGTAGACACCTTGGGGAATACAGAGAAAAAGTAATCTGGTTGATAGCCCATTCACTGCTCAATAGGGACGCATTGGAACGCAGCGCTTTCAAAACATGAGGCACTTCCGGATTGGATTTTTCTCAGGCTTTCGCCTTCAACATCAGTTCTGTTATACTCACAGACAATATTTTTACAGTTTTGGAAACTTTAGAGTGTTTTCTATACTAAGCTGTCAATTATATGCATATTCTAGCATCTTGTCCTGACAAAATATCGCGTTTACTACGGGAACGTTATTTTTCCAAAAATGAAAATACTGCCCCCTTTTCACAAAAGGTTATTAACAACCCCTTCCTCCAATGACACCACTTTCAGGAAGTGTAATTTATTTGGTGTGAAAACAATGTTGCAAAGCTAAATAAATGTAAATACTCTGTTTCATTTTGTTAGTATGTCCCACTCATACATTTCCACCCTGTTAGGCTAAATTATAGGGAACATTTACCAAATTTTAAATGTTAAAATCTGTTTGATAGAGAAGTTAAAATCCTGTTTAAGTCTACACCAGTGGAGGCTCCTCAGAGGAGGAAGGAGAGGACCATCCTCCTCAGTAAATTTCATAAGAACAAAAATAGTGAAACATAAAAAAGTAATCCTTTTAAGATAAAAGTATATTCAATATATTCATATGTCACTAATCAATTGATTAAAATACCTTTTTGCAAGAAAGGTCTACAGTACCCTCAGCAACACTCTGTAGGGTAGTGCCATGGTGTAGCCGGAAGACAGATAGCTTCTGTCCTCCTCTGGGTACATTGACTTCAATACACAACCTAGGAGGCTCATGGTTCTCACCCCCTTACATAGACTTACACAGTAACTATGACAACTTCCAGAGGACATCCTCCAACCTATTAGAGATCTAGCAGCATTAACTGACATGTTGTCCACCCAATCAAAGGATCAGAGAATTAATCTAGTACTAAACACATAATATACAGCTAGCTAGCACTACAGTGCATAAAATGTGGTGAGTAGTTGACTCAAAGAGAGAAAGACAATAGTTGAACAGTTTTGAACAAATTAAGGAGAAGCGAGAGAGAGCCATATCTGTCACGACTCCGACCGAAGGTGGCTCCCCTCCCCGTTCGGGTGGCGCTCGGCGGTCGTCGTCGCCGGCCTACTAGCTGCCACTGATTATTTCCTCCCCCTCCCTTATGTGTTCATTGAGTGCACCTGTTTTGAATTATGTATAATTAGTGAGGCTTTATTTAGTCAGCCGGCCCGCCTGGTTCCTTGTGCGGGATTAATTATTGTGACCTTCTGTGTTGTGTAATCTTGTGCGCACGTCTGTGAGTTACGTGCTTTCCCATTTCGTGGGTCTTTTCTGGACAGTTTAAGTCCCCCTGTTTGGGGGCGTTTGTTTTGTATTACGCCCTGTGTTTTCGTGGGGTTGGCTTATGTTCGCCGTTGTGGTGCATTAAAATAGCACTCCCCTGAACTCTCTGCTTCCTGCGCCTGACTTCTCACCCACTACACTCAGAACGTTACAATATCTCTATACTGTATATTTTTTAAATGTAATTTTCACTTACTTAGATTGTGATTGCAGCTAGCTACTCAAACATCTGGTTCAAACAGAGAGGGAAGCTATGTTAGCTAGATCGCTATGGCTATCCAACACTGGAACTTCCAAGTTAATGTCAACTTTTATTTTTATAAATGTATTGCCATGTATGGAAACACATGTGGACCTGAATTGTGATAACTGCAGTGGCCAAAAGAAGAACACGTTTGTACTCTGGTTTTGTCCTTGGTGGACCATGCACAATCTCACCACAGTCTGGATACAGGACGCAAGCCATTGGCCACACCAAGTTTGCCCCCGACTGGTGCTTCGGCCTCATCAAGCAGCGCTTCAGAAAGACCAGAGTGAACACTGTCTGAGATTGGTGGTGTTGTGAAGGACAGCACTGTGACAGGGGTCAACATCCCTCAGCTGGTTGGACTGGAGGATGGTACAGTGCTGGTGGAAAGCTAAGACTGGCAACAACATGCTGTCATAGATCAAGCAGTAATTTTCATTGCATTGCATGAGGTTAGTCTTCTTATCTAAACTTGTGAGGTGAATTGATGTTGTGCAGGGTTGTAATGTATTTTGATTTTTTGTTGTTGTTATTCCCTGTTTTACAGCTACGATGCTCTGGGGCCTGGCATTGTTGTCGCCAAGCGGTGTTCGGACTGTCGGGACCAGGTTTCAGCTGCTGTGCAATGCTGACATCCTCCCATAGATGGTCTGCCTGTACAAGCACCACCTGGACTGGACACCGCTAGACAAACTTAACTTTTTGAGAAGATATGGGAGTTTTGCGACGAAGAGGCTATGGACATCACATGCCCTGCACCAAAGTCAAGGAAACAGGCTCTCCGAATATAGATTCCCTTGTTCATGCGTGGTTCGGACGGACCAGTCATCAGCGCCATTTGCAGTGCCTCTATTCAAATAACTCTCTCCTAACACACACACCATACGTTGCTGCTACTATTTTGTATCCTGTTGCTCAGCCAATATACCCCTGATTGTATGCATATAACTTCCTAGTCTATCACTGATATCGTTATTGATATTGTTCTTCTACATGCTGTATATTATTCTGACGGTAGCTGAATCCAGGCTGACTACTGCACTCTACCACACATTTATTCAATTCTGTACACACTGAAATTACTTTTGTCTACTGGAACAATTTTTTAAAATCTTATTTTAATTGATCTTATTTTCTTTTCTTTCTGACTGGCAGCTGTGGTGTCATCGGTAGGGAGAAGGGTAGGAGGGTTGTGAGAAAAATGGCACGTGAACAGCAGGAGCACGGCTGCTGCTTGACAAAGTGGCCTATCTCGGGCACCCGGTGAATGAAGCAGATGGGCAAATAAGCTGTCGCATGGCGCTCAACCACTATCGAGGGACACCAGCCTCATTGCTAACTGGGGACTTGTTTGTGTGACCAACATGGACTCTTTCTTTTTTTCCATTGGCATGTGCCATTAACAGTGCCTATACAGCACTAGAAAAAGCAATCTCTTGCTGTTACACCCTGATCTGTTTCACCTGTCTTTGTGCTTGTCTCCACCCCCTCCAGGTGTCAACCATCTTCCTCATTATCCCCAGTGTATTTATACCTGTATTCTCTGTTTGTCTGTTGCCAGTTCGTCTTGTCAGGTCTTACCAGCGTGTATTCCCGGGTCCCTGCTTTCTCATGCTCTGTTTTCTAGTTTCTCCGGTTCTGACCAGAATGGCCTGACCTGAGCCCGATCCTGCCTACCGTTCTGTACCTGCCTGACGCTGACCCGTTTACAAACCTCTGACTGTCCTGACCCCGAGCCTACCTTCTATTCTGTACCTTTTTGACTCTGCCCTGGATTACGGACTTCTGCCTGCCTTTGACCGGTCTTTTGCCTGCCCCCTGTTTGGGTCAACACAAATCTGTGACTATAGCTGACTGCATCTGGGTCTTATCCTGAGCTCTAATACTTGCAGTATGTTATGTTCCTCTTTGATGGTAGCAGTTCTTACTGTCAACATACTAAAGAAACAAAAGTAAAACAAAATTAAACACAGATCAGAGTAAAACAAGACCAACTACTGAGTAAAGTGAAGGAAAAAATGAAATAATCAACAATAAATAGCTGAAGAAAAGATGTGAACCTTAATTACTTTCCATGTCAAATACTTATTTTCCCACCACAAACATGACACCTGAACATACTTAACTTTGCAAAAGGATAAGGTCTTTAACAAACTGCCATTCTACATTTTCGTTTGATAAAATACATTTATTTTTTTAATACTCTTTCAGCGTGGGTCTATCTACTCATCTGAAATTTAACAGGTTGTTAAAGTTGTTGAAGGCACGAGCACAAGCCTGTCAAATATTATTCATAATTTATGAGGCGGAAGAAAAAAAGGGAATACATGATGGGATGGTCTGGCAAAACAGAGAACCTTTTTTTCATTTTTAGCGTTTGATTACGTCTGATTTCACAACCCCTCTGTAAAATGTCAGAGCACTGCCCACTAATTGAGACATAGGCCAAGGTTCTATAAGGCTCCGCCTTTGACAAACAGTGGATCACTCTCTGGACCTAGCAGCGTGGCTTTGAAATCCAGAAGCAGCTTTTTCATATGTAAATCCCCCCTCGCTTGCCAACTCCTGCTGAACACTGGGTTTTGAACATCTTTGACTCAATATCATTTCAACCTCGGCACATTTGCTAAAGGGGAAGATTTCCGATTTGTCCCGCTGATTGTTCACATCTGTCTAGCTAATGTGTGAAACGTACATTTTATTCTAGGATAAAAGGACTTTTTAATTTATCCCTATTCTACATTAGTCATAGAGAATGAGTATCTGTGTTCAACACATTTTGTGTGCCTTTCCAGTTGGGAGAGGAATAGATCTTAACCTGCAGGCTGCATGTGATCATTGAGGGGCCACATACTGTAGCTGTGAGGGCCAGGATCATTTGACTTGCATTAGACCACTACTGTGAATGCATAGAAATGGACTCTCCAGAAACGCATATCAATTTACCTCCGGTTGCAGGAGCAAAACCCCAGTATGAGATGTGACACCAATTTGAGGGTATTTTCCCCTTTCCCAAGACAGAAAGGTCTGACAGTCTTTTAATGTTAATTGAGATAAAGTATTTTATTCAACAGGAGTCAAATGTTATTCTATTGTAGATCTGGTGATATGTTCTCTTTAGATATTGTCACGTTCTGACCATCGTTCGTGTGTGTTTTCCTTGTTTTAGTGTTGGTCAGGACGTGAGCTGGGTGGGAATTCTATGTTGTGTGTCTGGTTTGTCTATTTCTATGTTTGGCCTGATATGGTTCTCAATCAGAGGCAGGTGTTAGTCATTGTCTCTGATTGGGAACCATGTTTAGGTAGCCTGGGTTTCACTGTGTGTTGGTGGGTGATTGTTCCTGTCTCTGTGTTTGCACCAGATAAGACTGTTTAGGTTTTCATATTTTCATTGTTTTGTAGTTTATTCATGTATAGTTTTCCTTCATTAAAAAAACATGAATAACAACCACGCTGCATTTTGGTACGCTTCTACTTCACCTAAAGAAAACCGTTACAGATATTCTATAGTCGCTGTTATGTTCCCCAGTTTCTATGTTGTGGGTTTGTGTACAGTCGTGGCCCAAAAATTTGAGACTGACACAAATATACATTTTCACAAAGTTTGCTGCTTCAGTGTCTTTAGATATTTTTGTCAGATGTTACTATGGAATACTGATGCTCCATCATGTTGGAAAAGGCATTGTTCGTCACCAAACTGGGAGAAGTTGCTCTAGAAGGATGTGTTGGTACCATTTTTTTTATTCATGGCTGTGTTCTTAGGCAAAATTGTGAGTGTGCCCACTCCCTTGGCTGAGAAGCAACCCCACACATGAATGGTCTCAGGATGCTTTACTGTTGGCATGACACAGGACTGATGGTAGAGCTCACCTTGTATTTTCCGGACAAGCTTTTTTCCGGATGCCCCAAACAATCGGAAAGGAGATTCATCAGAGAAAATGACTTTACCCCCATCCTCAGCAGTTCAATCCCTGTACCCTTTGCAGAATATCAGTCTGTCCCTGATGTTTTTCCTGGAGAGAAGAGGCTTCTTTTCTGCCCTTCTTGACACCAGGCCATCCTCCAAAAGTCTTCGCCTCACTGTGCGTGCAGATGCACTCACACCTGCCTGCTGCCATTCCTGAGCAAGCGCTGTACTGGTGCTACCCCGACCCCGCAGCTGAATCAAATTTAGGATACAGTCCTGGCGCTTGCTGGACTTTCTTGGGCACCCTGAAGACTTCTTCACAACAATTGAACCGCTCTCCTTGAAGTTCTTGATGATCCAATAAATGGTTGATTTAAGTGCAATCTTACTGGCAGCAATATCCTTGCCGTGTTTCTTTCCAGGTAACCATGATTGACAGAGGAAGAACAATGATTCCAAGCACCACCTTCCTTTTTAAGTTTCCAGTCTGTTATTCAAACTCAATCAGCCTGACAGAGTGATCTCCAGCCTTGTCCTCGTCAACACTCACACCTGTGTTAATGAGAGAATCGTTGACATGATGTCAGCTGGTCCCTTTGTGGCAGGGCTGAAATGCAGTGGAAATGTTTTTTTGGGGATTCAGTTCATTTGCATGGCATCTGATCAATCTTCATAACATTCTGGAGTATAACTGCTAACCCTAACCCCAACCACTTGCCTACATACCTCAACCTAACCTGTTGCACCTGTATGTAAATATGGATACATTTTGCAAATTCAGAGAATATGAATGTTTCTCAGGCTGTTGAGTTCAGCCTATGAGCATTTACTGTCCGATCAAGTTGAGCTTGACTGGGAAAGCATTTTCAGCATGGTTACATACACAACTGTCTCTGGTTTTTACTGCCACTGAGGCTAGTATAGGAACAAAGGCAACACAAGTTCCAAACGAACTCAGCTTTCCAGAGACTTATTTTTTAGAATTCCACTCTGCCTCCCTAAAATCAATGTGACCAAGTTAAATCAGAGAGTGACAAACTACCCCTTCTCTGGGCTCCTAAATCATGTTTCCTTGATCCAAAGTACATCTCTGACCTTCCTTCCATCCTTCTAGTCACTCGCAAAAGACTTCCAGCTGGATTACTGTATTAGGCCTTTGTAAATGTCTGTTTTGACACAAGGGAGTGCTTACTGGCTGTGTCGCTCACTGTGACATAGCCTCCCCGTCTTTGGCTTCTGTGGGAAGCCATGTTGGAAGCGGCTAATTGTTCTAGTGGCAAGTTGTGAATCGGCCCGTGTGATGTGGGAAGACTGATGGAGGGTTGCGTTGATAGATGGTGTTGAAGGGAGAGAGTGCAGATGGTATCTGTAGATTGTTAGGATGTACTTCTAGTCAGGGAGATTTGGAGGGTTTGACCATTGGGAGAGGACTAACCTTCCCTGTTTTACAAATCCCAAGGGTCATGTACTTACATGGAGTTTCGACTGCACTGCCACAGATCATATTGCACAGATGAAGAAAGGATTCATTAGTTGGCTAATAAGAACAATCCCCCAGTCTCTTGCAGAAAATTACCCATCAACATTAATTGCACATTGTACTGCAGGAACAATACATAAATAGATATAAACAGGTGGTGTTTAAATCTTTTCATCAATCCTGTTTTGCTATTTCTCTCATTCATGTCTCAACTTTCAATATTCCTTTCAAAAGGGGGGGAAATGTTACTGTTGAGAATAAATGTGTTTACTTATCTGTCAGCATGCAGCACGTACAATTATTCCAAGATCCATAACACAATCCCACTGACAGATTAATGGTGGAAGTAGAAAGGATTTGATAGTGCGACAATTAATTAAAAGCGAATAAGGGTATTAATCATCTTCAGACCCTGTCGTTAACAATACAAAGCCAATCTACAAGGGAATGTGTGTGTCTGTGTGTACGTGTGAGAGTGAGCATTTTCTAACGAGGTTGTATTTCAGTTGTTTGTTGTTCCTCATCCCCACTACTGTTTATTGGAATGATTGCCCCAAATGGCATTATTACATTTGTGGTGGTCTACAAAAGTGCTCCTTCCCCATACCTTAGAACACTCCCTTAGAAGAATGGAGGATAGGAGAAGATGGAGAAAACTAATATTGTAGATGTGGAATGGCTTAGGACAACTGCATATTACTGCTTGGATGTGGAATACCCAGAACCCAAACCTTGAATTGTATAATTGCAAAAAATGTTAACACATTAAGAATATATACTACATGAAAAATGACACAAACTGAACATGTCTTTGAACATGAAAAATGTTTCACTCTGCACTCGTACATTCCGCAATTTGGGTTGAGTTAGCCATTCAATAATTCACAGTGTAAGCTCTGCTGTAGAATGGGTTGTGGAGGTGTGTTCTAGTGGAGATTGGGGAAAGCTAGATAGCCTAAGTGCGATGGATGCTCCACAACCAAGCAACAATTTTGCAGACAAAGCAGAGGTGAATTGTGATACACTGTGTTTTAGAGAATGAGCTAAATGTCTGCTACGACGCTAATGACTAAAATCTGAGCATTCTATGTGAGACTTCAAAGAGCCTTGTTTGAAATGCTTAAGGTAGTGTATTGGTAGCCCAAGGGGGGTCCCAAGTGCACTTTCAGTGTTTGTAGTGGGACGTGTACATCTTTAGGGCCAATGATCCATGTTAGTGTAAGTCAACTACAAGTCTGTGTGCATAGTGGACTTTGTAGACTTAATAAATATACCATAATGAGTGGGAGTTACACATGGATTGCTGGTATATGATCATCTACTAACAACATATTTTGACCAGACAAATTAAAGATTGTACAAGCCTGTGTCTGTGCCTCGACCTGGGTTGGGCAAAACTAAACATGGCGGTGTTCGCCTTAGCAATTTCACTAGGATAAAGGCCTCCTCCATTCCTGTCATTATTGAAAGAGATCGCGATACCTCACATCTCAAAATAGGGCTACTTAATGTTAGATCCCTTACTTCAAAGGCAATTATAGTCAATGAACTAATCACGGATCATAATCTTGATGTGATTGGCCTGACTGAAACATGGCTTTAGCCTGATTCATTTATTGTGTTAAATGAGGCTTCACTTCCTGGTTACACTAGTGACCATATCCCCCGTGCATCCCGCAAAGATGGAGGTGTTGCTAACATTTACAAAGCATATTTCAATTTACAAAAAAAATGACGTTTGTCTTTTGAGCTTCTAGTCATGAAATCTATGCAGCCTACTCAATCACTTTTTATAGCTACTGTTTACAGGCCTCCTGGGCCATATACAGCGCTCCTCATTGAGTTCCCTGAATTCCTATTGGACCTTGTAGTCATAGCAGATAATATTATCATTTTTGGTGACTTTAATATTCACATGGAAAAGTCCACAGACCCACTCCAAAAGGCTTTCGGAGCCATCATCGACTCATGTTGATGATGTTTCTGGACCTACTCACTGTCACAATAATACTCTGGACCTAGTTTTGTCCCATGGAATAAATATTGTGGATCTTAATGTTTTTCCTCATAATCCTGGACTATCGGACCACCATTTTATTACGTTTGCAATTGAAACAAATAATCTGCTCAGACCCCAACTAAGGAGCATCAAAAGTTGTGCTATAAATTCACAGACAACACAAAGATTCCTTGCTGCCCTTCCAGACTCCCTCTGCCTAGCCAAGGACGTCAGAGGACAAAAATCAGTTAACCACCTAACTGAGGAACTCAATTTAACCTTGCACAATACTCTAGATGCACCCCTAAAAACTAAAAACATTTCTCATAAGAAACTAGCTCCCTGGTATACAGAAAGGCCAAGGCCGTTGAAAACCTAGGCTGGCTATCGAAGTTATTTTGCCATTTCATACCCTAGATTTTTGCTGAAAACGCCACTGGCTATACCAGCAATAATTTGATCAACAACAACCAGTTAGATTGTTTCTTACCTTTTCAGAAGAGTTGTAGCCTCCTTCATGCTCTGTGGAACGGTAAGATTTTACTCAAATGCCAGTTGGATTAGTTGACCTTTCCTTTGGTGTAGTGTGCTTCTTCTTTGCTGACTGAGTACCATTGTCAAGATGAAACATTTGTTCTTGCATGTGTAACGGATGTGAAACGATGCGCGCTAAATAGCGTTTCAATCGGTGACGTCACTTGCTCTGAGACCTTGCAGTAGTAGTTCCCCTTACTCTGCAAGGGCCGCGGCTTTTGTGGAGCGATGGGTAACATTGGTGCCGTGACCCGGATCAACAGCATCAATGTAACAGTATAACTTTAGACCGTCCCCTCGCCCATACCCGGGCGCGAACCAGGGACCCTCTACACACATCAACACCAGTCACCCTCGAAGCATCGTTACCCATCGCTCCACAAAAGCCGCAGCCCTTGAAGAGCAAGGGGAACTACTACTTCAAGGTCTCAGAGCAAGTGACGTCACCGATTGAAACGCTATTTAGCACGCACCGCTAACTAAGCTAGCCGTTTCACATCCGTTACACTCACCCCCCTTTTGACCTCCTCCTTTTCCGCAGCAACCAGTGATCCGTTACACATGTAGCTATGGACGCCCCATTCATGAGCACTATGATTTCATTGACGTGTATGTGACATTGTGGGGTATGGTGCTAAACACCATCATAGACAGAAAAAGTCCACTGCCCCCCTCCCCTCTTGAATCTGATGTCCAATGTCACCCTCAGTGGTTGCTGGTTTGAAGCAAGGAACTCAGTGTTCACAATCTGGTGACAAATACATGCGATTTCATGCCAGCTGCCCAACAATGTTCCCATAGCACTTCAAACGAGTTGTTCTTTACACAGCGCAGTGCATTTCAAATGATCTTTGCTTGATGCGTGCCTAACAAATTATTTGATACTATCAATAGCATGCTTCCAGTTAGAATACCTAGCTTGGGTGAAGGCATTGTCTGCATTAGCATTGAACCCAACACAGAACCTTTGACATGGGAAACAAAATGCTACATCTGCAGTAGACTAGAGGTCGACCGATTAATCGGAATGGCCGATTTAATTAGGGGCGATGTCAAGTTTTCATAACAATCAGAAATTGGTATTTTTGGACACCGATTTATATATATATTTTTTTACACATTTATTTAATCTTTATTTAAAACCTCTTACTTCTACCCCCTCCTTTTTCGAACATTCTGTTAAAAATCGCGCAACTTTTCAGCGTCCTGCTACTCATGCCAGGAATATAGTATATGCATATGATTAGTATGTGTGGATAGAAAACACTCTGAAGTTTCTAAAACTGGTTAAATCACGGCTGTGACTATAACAGATCGTGTGTTTCATTGAAAAACGCAAGAAAAACTGCTCTCTGAAAGCTAAAAATAATTTCCATAAGTCACTTTCATGGGTTGTTAAAAGAGGAAAAAATTTAATATCGACCTGCATGCAATTCATACAAATTCCACACGATGTCGCCATTGTCGTCATTTTCAATTGAATTTTTTGTTGGAAAATCCAACTATCTGGCTTCCGTTTCTTCCAGTCTCCACCAGGACGCTGTAAATGTGGACATTGGCAGCCATTGATTTGCAGATGAGGAGCTATTGAATATACATCGCCCTGTAATCATTTTGATAGATTATAAACGTTTACTAATACCTAAAGTTGGATTACAAAAGGATTTCGAAGTGTTTTGTGAAAGTTTATCGTCAACTTTTTTAATTTTAAAAAATGACGCAGCGTTTAAAAACAATGTTTTTTTCTGAATGACACAGCTTCCATAGAAAGCTATTTTGGGTATATATGGACCGATTTAAACGAAAAAAAGACCCAATAGTGATGTTTATGGGGCATATAGGAGTGCCAAGAAAGAAGCTCGTCAAAGGTAATGAATGTTTTATATTTTATTTCTGCGTTTTGTGCTGCGTCGGATAAGCAGAGTCTTTGTTTACGTCGCATTCAGGCATTTTGAGGTGGTGCATGCTATCAGATAATACCTTCTCATGCTTTCGCCGAAAAGCATTTTAAAAATCTGACTTGTTGGCTAGGTTCACAACGAGTGTAGCTTTAATTCAATACCCTGCTTGTGAATTTTGATCAAGGTTTGAGTTTTAACGAGTACATTTAGCATTTAGCGTAGCGCATTTGCATTTCCAGGTGCCTACTTGAGACATATGCGTCTCAAGTAGAATCAAGAAGTTAACTAGGCAAGTCAGTTAAGAACACATTCTTACTTTCAATGACGACCTAGGAACGGTGGGTTAACTGCCTTGTTCAGGGGCAGAACGACAGATTTTTACCTTGTCAGCTTGGGGATTCAATCTTGCAACCTTACAGTTAACTAGTCAAACACTCTAACCACCTGATTACATTTCACTCCACGAGGAGCCTGCCTGTAACGTGAATGCAGGAAGTCAAGGTAAGTTGCTAGCTAGCCTTAAACGTATCTTTATAAAAAAACAATCAATCAATCAATTATAATCACTAGTTAACTACACATGGTTAATGATATTACTAGTTTATCTAACGTGTCCTGCGTTGCATATAATCGATGCGGTGCGTATTCGTGAAAAAGGACTGCCGTTGCTCCACTGTGTACCTAGCCATAAACATCAATGCCTTTCTTAAAATCAATACACAGAAGTATATATTTTTAAACCTGCATATTTAGCTAAAAGAAATCCAGGTTAGCAGGCAATATTAACCAGGTGAAATTGTGTCACTTCTCTTGCGTTCATTGCACGCAGAGTCAGGGTATATGCAACAGTTTGGTCTGCCTAATTTTCCAAAATGTTACATAATTATGACATAACATTTAAGGTTGTGCAATGTAACAGGAATATTTAAACTTATGGATACCACCCCTTAGATAAAATACGGAACGTATTTCACTGAAAAAATAAACGTCTTGTTTTCGTGATGATAGTTTCCGGATTCGACCATATTAATGATCTAAGGCTCGAATTTCTGTGTGTTATTATGTTATAACTAAGTCTATGATTTGATAGAGCAGTCTGACTGAGTGGTGGTAGGCACCAGAAGGCTCGTAAGCATTCATTCAAACAGCACTTTCGTGCGTTTCGCCAGCAGCTCTTTGCAATGCTTCAAGCATTGTGCTGTTTATGACTTCAAGCCTATCAACTCACGAGATTAGGCTGGTGTAAACGATGTGAAATGGCTTGCTAGTTAGTGGGGTGCGCGCTAATAGTGTTTCAAACGTCACTCGCTCTGAGACTTGGAGTGGTTGTTCCCCTTGCTCTGCATGGGTAACGCTGCTTCGTGGGTGGCTGTTGTCGATGTGCTCCTGGTTTGAGCCCAGGTAGGAGCGAGGAGAGGGATGGAAGCTATACTGTTACACTGGCAATACTAAAGTGCCTATAAGAACATCCAATAGTCAAAGGTTAATGAAATAGAAATGGTATAGAGAGAAATGGTCCTATAATTCCTATAATAACCACAACCTAAAACTTCTTACCTGGGACTATTGAAGACTTATGTTAAAAGGAACCACCAGCTTTCATATGTTCTCATGTTCTGAGCAAGGAACTTAAACGTTAGCTTTCTGACATGGCACATATTGCACTTTTACTTTCTTCTCCAAACACTTTGTTTTTGCATTACTTAAACCAAATTGAACATGTTTCATTATTTATTTGAGGCTAAATTGATTTTATTGATGTATTATATTAAGTTAAAATAAGTGTTCATTCAGTATTGTTGTAATTGTCATTATTACAAATATATTTTCAAAAATCGTCCGATTAACCGGTTTCTGCTTTTTTTGGTCCTCCAATAATCGGTATCATAATCAGTCAACCTCTAATCTGCAGTAACCGAGTATTCCAGCCACTCTCTTCCTACTGTATGCACTAGTTGCTATTAAATTAACGTTTTTGGATAGAAAACCTGTGGCCATGGTAGGATTCTAGGCTAAACTGGGCTGGCTCCTCTGTTCCAAGATCATCAGGAACAGTCAGAGGTGGAGGTGGAGGGGCCTGTGGAGCCATTATCCTGGCGGCGGGTCTGGAAGGAGGGAAGGCTCTACACACGGAGAAAGCTGGAGCTCGGCAGCATCATCACTGCTGGGTTTGGCGGCGGCCTCATGGTTTGAAGCTACTGCCGCTCATCAGTTTCCTTTGGCCCCGTTTGGGTATTCTGGCGAGTCCAATTTCTGATATCCATCGTGGCAGTGGCATATTAGCTGGTTCGAGCTAGCTAAATAGGCTAAAGTTAGTAACACTTTTTACAACTAGCTAAGAAGCTGACATAACTCTGTGGTGGTGGGGCATGAGGCAGAGTTGAGTGAAGCAGCTTCAAAGGTAAACTTGACCCCGCCTCCCTTGTGAATCATAATCAAATATTACAGGCGTAGGCGTATCACATTATTCACTTACCACAGATGAGATGAGTGTTTTTCACGCTTTTTTATAGAAACTCAAATGAGTCATACCTATCCACCCCAGTGGATTTCCATAGCCCCCTACACACATTGTGACACGCTCTGTCCGTTGTGCTGACACAACGCAGCAGACATACAGATTTTGCGTCAACCTGTCACTCAAACATTTTTGCTAAGCCCCATTTTTGCCCACTCGAGGAGCCGGGCCCAAGGACAAGACAGGAATACTTTTTAATTCCCATGTCAACCTCTACTTCATACCACACACCCAGACACACTGAATATCAGTGTGATCAGCATGACTAATACCGATGACGTAGGTTTTGGACTATACTCAGTGGATATCAATCTTCTTAAACCACGTACACTGCGTATTCATGCTTGTACGCTGATATTCGAATGAATCACTAACTGCACCGACCTCAACCGCAAGGCTCTCCAGAGGGTGGTGCGGTCTGCACAACGCATCACCGGGGGCAAACTACCTGACCTCCATGTCACCTACAGCACCCGATGTCACAGGAAGGCCAAAAAGATCATCAAGGACAACAACCACCCGAGCCACTGCCTGTTCACACTGCTACCATCCAGAAGGCGAGGTCAGTACAGGTACATCAACGCTGGGACCGAGAGACTGAAAAACAGCTTCTATCTCAAGGCCATCGGACTGCTAAACAGCAATCACTAACTCAGAGAGGCTGCTGCCTATATTGAGACCCAATCACTGGCCACTTTAATAAATGGATCATTAGTCACTTTAAATAATGCCACTTTAATAATGTTTACATATCTTACATTACTCATATCACATGTGTATACTGTATTTTGTACCATCTATTGCACCTTGCCTATGCTTGGACATCGCTCATCCATATACTAATATGTACATATTCTAATTCATCCCTTTAGATTTGTGTGTATTAGGTAGTTGTTTGGGAATTGTTAGATTACTTGTTAGATATGTTGGAACTAGAAGCACAAGCATTTCGCTACACTCACATCAACATCTGCTAACCATGTGTATGTGACCAATAAAATTTGATTTGATTTAAAATAAATATTTCCAGAGATGAAACGGTTTGGCTTACATATTTAGAGGATTCTTCCAAACGTTCTTGTGATCACGATTTCATGTCTCAGCAACTTTTTGGCATATTTCCCACCACTTTATGTCATCTGATCAGTGTTGCTGTTGTTATTAACGTGGATATGTATGAGCATATTTTCTACTGCACTGCTCTCAGTGGTCTGCTTTTATCACAATCCTATACTCTCATCCAAAGAGCAAAAGGGTTCAAGTGACGATCTTCAGTTGGTTAGGCTTACTGTTCGATGTTCGTGCTGAACATCCTTCTTCCAGTGAACTGAAACTTGCTATGTTTAATAGAAAATATTCACTGGCATCATTACCTGGAATATTGATTTGATGAGGAGAGGTAATAGTGATTGACTGCAACTAAGGTTAAATCCAAGCCAACCTACACCGCATAGCCAAAAGTATGTGGACACCTGCTCATCGAAGATTTCATTCATACATCATGGGCACTAATATGGAGTTGGTCCTCCCTTTGCTGCTATAACAGCCTCCACTCTTCTGGGAAGGCTTTCCACTAGATGTTGGATCATTGCTGCAGGGACTTGCTTCCATTCAGCCACAAGAGCATTGGTGAGGTCGGGCACTGATGTTGGGCCTGGTTCGCAGTCTGCGTTCCAATTCATCCCAAAGGTGTTCGGTTGGGTTGACGTCAGGGCTCTGTGCAGGCCAGTCAAGTTCTTCCACACCGATCTCAACAAACCATTTCTGTATGGACCGCGCTTTGTTCACGGGGGCATTGTCATGCTGAAACAGGAAAGGGGCTTCCCCAAACTGTTGCCACAATGTTGGAAGTACAGAATCCTCTAGAATGTCATTGTATGCTGTAGCGTTAAGATTTCCCTTCATTGGAACTAAGAGGCCTAGCCAAAACCATTGAAAACAGCCCCGGACCCTTATTCCTCCTCCACCAAATTTTACAGTTGGCACTATGCATTGGGGCAGGTAGCGTTCTCCTGGCATCCGCGAAACCCAGATTCGTCCGCCGGACAGCCAGATGGTGACATGTGATTCATCACTCCAGAGAAAGCTTTTGTCCAATGATGGTGAGCTTTACACCACTCCAGCCGACGCTTGGCATTGCGCATGGTGATCTTAGGTTTGTGTGCGGCTGCTTGGCCATGGAAATCAATTTCATTAAGTTCCTGACAAACAGTTCTTGTGCTGACATTACTTCCAGAGGCAGTTTGGAACTCGGTAGTGAGAGTTGCAACTGAGGATAGACAATTTTTACACTCTTCAGCACTCTGCGGTCCCGTTCTGTGAGCTTGTGTGGCCTACCACTTTGCGGCGGAGCCTTTGTTGCTCCTAGACGTTTCCACTTCACAATTACAGAACTTACAGTTGCCCAGGGAAGATCAAGCAGGGCTGAAATTTGACGAACTGACTTGTTGGAAAAGTGGTATCCTATGACGGTGCCACGATGAAAGTCACTGAGCTCTTCAGAAAGGCTGTTTATACTGCCAATGTTTGTCTATGGAGATTGCATGGCGGTGTGCTGAATTTCATAAACCTGACCGCATTGGAAATAGCCAAATCCACTAAATTAAAATATATATATAGTGCATTCGGAAGGTATTCAGACCCCTTGATTTTACTTTTTTTTGTTACGTTACAGCCTTATTCTAAAATTGATTAAATTGTTTTTTTTCCCCCTCACCAATCTACACACAATACCCCATAATGACAATGCAAAGACAGTTTTTTATTTATTTTGCAAATGTATTACAAATAAAAAACTGAAATATCACATTTACATAAGTATTCAGACTTTTTACACAGGACTTTGTTGTAGCACCTTTGGCAGCAATTACAGCCTCGAGTCTTCTTGGGTATGATCCTACAAGCTTGGCACACCTGTATTTGGGGAGTTTCTCCCATTCTTCTCTGGAGATCCTCTCAAGCTCTGTCAGTTTGGATGGGGAGCATTGCTGTACAGCTATTTTTCAGATCTCTCCAGAGATGATCAATCGGGTTCAAGTCCGGGCTCTGGCTGGGCTACTCAAGGACATTCAGAGACTAGTCCCAAAGCTACTCCTGTGATGTCTTGGCTGTGTGCTAAGGATCGTTGTCTTGTTGGAAGGTGACACCTCGCCCGAGTCTGAGGTCCAGAGTGCTCTGGAGCAGGTTTTCATCAAGGATCTATCTGTACTTTGATCCGTCATCTTTCCCTCGATCTTGAATAGTCTCCCAGTCCCTGCCGCTGAAAAACATCCTCACAGCATGTTGCTGCCACCACCATGCCTCACTGTAGGGATGGTGCCAGGTTTCCTCCAGACGTGACGGTTGGCATTCAGGCCAAAGTATTCAATATTGGTTCCATCAGACCAGAGTATCTTGTTTCTCATGGTCTGAGAGTCTGACATGTAGAGAGACCTGTGGGACCTTATATAGACAGGTGTCTGCCTTTCCAAATAATGTCCAATCAATTGAATTTACCACAGGTGGACTCCAATCAAGTTGAGGAAACATCTCAAGGATGGTCAATGGAAACAGGATGCACCTGAGCTCAACTTTGAGTCTTATAGCAATGGGTCTGAATTCTTATGTACAGTGCCTTGCGAAAGTATTCGGCCCCCTTGAACTTTGAGACCTTTTGCCACATTTCAGGCTTCAAACATAAAGATATAAAACTGTATTTTTTTGTGAAGAATCAACAACAAGTGGGACACAATCATGAAGTGTAACGACATTTATTGGATATTTCAAACTTTTTTAGCAAATCAAAAACTGAAAAATTGGGCGTGCAAAATTATTCAGCCCCTTTACTTTCAGTGCAGCAAACTCTCTCTAGAAGTTCAGTGAGGATCTCTGAATGATCCAATGTTGACCTAAATGACTAATGATGATAAATACAATCCACCTGTGTGTAATCAAGTCTCTGTATAAATGCACCTGCACTGTGATAGTCTCAGAGGTCCGTTAAAAGCGCAGAGAGCATCATGAAGAACAAGGGACACACCAGGCAGGTCCGAGATACTGTTGTGAAGAAGTTTAAAGCCGGATTTGGATACAAAAAGATTTCCCAAGCTTTAAACATCCCAAGGAGCACTGTGCAAGCGATAATATTGAAATGGAAGGAGTATCAGACCACTGCAAATCTACCAAGACCTGGCCGTCCCTCTAAACTTTCAGCTCATACAAGGAGAAGACTGATCAGAGATGCAGCCAAGAGGCCCATGATCACTCTGGATGAACTGCAGAGATCTACAGCTGAGGTGGGAGACTCTGTCCATAGGACAACAATCAGTCGTATATTGCACAAATCTGGCCTTTATGAAAGAGTGCCAAGAAGAAAGCCATTTCTTAAAGATATCCATAAAAAGTGTCAGTTAAAGTTTGCCACAAGCCACCTGGGAGACACACCAAACATGTGGAAGAAGGTGCTCTGGTCAGATGAAACCAAAATTGAACTTTTTGGCAACAATGCAAAAAGCGTAAAGGCGTAAAAGCAACACAGCTGAACACACCATCCCCACTGTCAAACATGGTGGTGGCAGCATCATGGTTTGGGCCTGCTTTTCTTCAGCAGGGACAGGGAAGATGGATGGGAAGATGGATGGAGCCAAATACAGGACCATTCTGGAAGAAAACCTGATGGAGTCTGCAAAAGACCTGAGACTGGGATCGAGATTTGTCTTCCAACAAGACAATGATCCAAAACATAAAGCAAAATCTACAATGGAATGGTTCAAAAATAAACATATCCAGGTGTTAGAATGGCCAAGTCAAAGTCCAGACCTGAATCCAATCGAGAATCTGTGGAAAGAACTGAAAACTGCTGTTCACAAATGCTCTCCATCCAACCTCACTGAGCTCGAGCTGTTTTGCAAGGAGGAATGGGAAAAAATGTCAGTCTCTCGATGTGCAAAACTGATAGAGACATACCCCAAGCGACTTACAGCTGTAATCGCAGCAAAAGGTGGCGCTACAAAGTATTAACTTAAGGGGGCTGAATAATTTTGCACTCCCAATTTTTCAGTTTTTGATTTGTTAAAAAAGTTTGAAATATCCAATAAATGTCGTTCCACTTCATGATTGTGTCCCACTTGTTGTTTATTCTTCACAAAAAAATACAGTTTTATATATTATTTATGTTTGAAGCCTGAAATGTGGCAAAAGGTCGCAAAGTTCAAGGGGGGCGAATACTTTCGCAAGGCACTGTAAATAAGGTATTTCTGTTTTTATTTATTTTTAATACATAATACATGTTAATACACTTTGTCATTATGGGGTGTATGGATTGCTGAGGAAAATGTTTTATTTAATCCATTTTAGAATAAGGCGGTAAAGTAACAAAATGTGGAAAAAGTCAAGGGGTCTGAATACTTTCCAGAAGCACTATAGTGTCAAAAACTGCTTGGACATCTACCATCAACGTTTTTATGCTCTTCGAAACTTGAATGACTGTCTATCATATTCTGCATTTAGCATGTATCTAGAACATGTACATGAATGACTAGAGGTTGTGTTACTACAAAACCTTAGTTAAACCATTTAGACACATTATCCCATTGAGCAATCAGCATTTACCATTGACTTTATGGCAAGGTTTTGTGAGAACTCGACAGGTATTCTATGGCATATTAAGCTCTCTGTGAACAATGAACCCATAAAGGAGTTTCTAAAATGGCAGCCCAGTGTTGCGGGTGGAGTGCCTGCAAGTCAGTCTGTTGGAAAATGAGCTCATCTCGCCGTAATTCCCCCATAATTATAGACACGTTATTGAACTAGCAACATTAATGATCAGCCATGAGTAATATTTGCGCATTTCAACTATCTGACTGATAGAAATTAGTCCATTGTGATGGAAAAGCCATTAATATCATTGACTTTCTCCCTGTCAAATGGACTCAGATGAAGAGGCCTAGGAGGAGTGAGTCTCGTTAAGGAACACCAAGTCATTATCAGAGCTACCTAAGGAGTGGTGATAGGTATGTTACACTAACCCATCTATTTAGCATTAAATTGATGTATAGGGCTCACTTCAGTGCGAGCAATTAATGCATTTTGTCTACAGGGCTACGGCCGTTCACACATACAGATACATTTCCAGACTGTTTTCACTCTCCTTTTGCGTTTTTGGTCTTCTCTCTGCATGGATATTTTATTTTATTGTTGTAAAAGTCAAACATGTGACTGAAATAAAGCATTTTCAGGTTCACTGATTCAAAGACCCAAGAGGCGATTCAGTATTGTGCTGTTTCTGATGACTCATTCCCGTTCATAGTCTTCACATTTATTTTGTGGATTGTTGTTTCCAACTAGAGTCATTATCCAGACAACAACAATGAGTTCTTGCATGTATGCAGTTAATGCCACTGTGCCCCAAGGGTAATTTTGACATTTTACATGTAATATCCTCTATAGAGGTCTTTGTTTGACACTTATTTTAGGGGGAAAAGAGGCTCATCCTCAAACTGATTTATGTATTTAAGATAAACAAGTGCACAAAGTAGATTGTTCTAAAGAGAGAAGCCAAATCTGTCGTGTTATTTACAGTTCTACGAAGCATTATGCCTTCTAATCTGCTCTTGCTTAGCATCCGGTTATTGTCATACGATAGTCTAAAGAGGGATTTTTTTGTGTCTTTTCATAAAGGGCTTATGTTAAGCAGTTAAAAAGACGTATAATCTTTAAAATGTGTCCGGCGAGTACATTAGGGGCCCTCTCACACATGGGGATGTGTCATTGGCGTGTTGGCAGCTGGACCGACTGACCCAGAAACAGTGCTATTGTGTTAAGCCATCTTTAACCTACTCCCCAGGGGGTTATAGAGGAGGAGACAGGCCTATGCATGTTTAGGGTTCTTTCAAGGTTTTCCACACACAATGGAGTGCTTTCAGACAATACATCTGCCTAAAGTGCCTGAAAAGTCTGATTATTGAACTTCAGATTGTTAAGGAGGGTAATGCAGCTTTAACTCTGTGGTAGAATTAAGGCATGTCGCTAAATACATGGCAAAATCTCTCAGACTAGACTAGTATGTGTTATTGTCTTGTTAATTTATGTCACAATTATGCATGTTTCAATCTTCAGATGATTGTTCAAGATTAACATGCATGGTACTGTTTGGTGAGGTGACAACATGCAAGAATCGTCCACGTCCTTGTAATTCATGCGTAGAAAATGAAATATGAAAAATGTCACACAGAATTCGGATGTAGAACATCAGTACACTGAATGAATAACTAGTGAATGGCATCCTTGCTGCTCCAAGGATTGTTTTCAATACAACAACAACATGCAAGACCAAATAACTCCTTGCTCCTTCTCCCACTCACCTCAGAGTATCTCGACACCATCTAGTAGTTGTTGTCAAGGCCCTGTTCATAAGTCGAGCAGTGTCAGTAATCGAGGAAGAGGAATTTACGTGTGGGAGAGGTGTCAGGTGGAAGATTACTTCACACACTGGAGATGTGCTGTGAGTAATAGTCAAACAGTAGTCAAGTTGTCTCCTTTGAAGAATGACGCCGGAGGGGATGGCTGCCGTTTTATGTGCTCTTAACCAACTGTGCTATGTTGTTTGTTTTTTCTCGTTGTTTGTAACTTGTTTTTTTTACACTAGCCTTCAAATGTTTGGAGTCACTTAGAAATGTCCTTGTTTTTGAAAGAAAATCAAATTTTTTGTCCATTAAAATAACATCAATTTAATCAGAAATACAGTGTAGACATTGTTAATGTTGTAAATGACTATTGTAGCTGGAAACAGAAGATTTTTTTATAGAATATCTATATAGGCATACAGAGGCCCATTATCAGCAACCATCACTCCTGTGTTCCAATGGCACCCTGTGTTAGCTAATCCAAGTTTATAATTTTAAAAGGCTAACTGATCATTAGAAAACCCTTTTGCAATTATGTTAGCACAGCTGAAAACTGTTCTCCTGATTAAAGAAGCAATACAACTGGCGTTCTTTAGACTAGTTGGGTATCTGGAGCATCTGCATTTGTGGGTTCGATTACAGGCTCAAAATGGCCAGAAACAAATAACTTTCTTCTGAAACTCGTCAATGTGAGAAATTGCTAAGAAACTGAAGATCTCGTAGAACGCGGTGTACTACTCCCTTCAGAGAACAGCGTAAACTGGATCTAACCAGAATAGAAAGAGGAGTGGGAGGCCCCGGTGCACAACTGAGCAAGAGGACAAGTACATTAGAGTGTCTAGTTTGAGAAACAGATGCCTCACACTTGTGAAAATTCTGAAAATTCTAAATCTCAACATTAAAATCTCAAAATAGTAAATCTCAACATTTTCCGTGGTGCCCCTATTTAATCAATGTTTACATAATTAGTTTAATCACTAAATAATTAAACGTAGAGAACTGATTTTATATAAATAAGTCTCCACATTTAATTATAGTCCAGACATGACAGGGCCATAAGCAAACAGGAAAATGCTTATCCTGAGGCGGCGCTCCTTGTGGCCGAGGACTTTAATTCAGGGAAACTTAAATCTGTTTTTACCTCATTTCTACCAGCGTGTTAAATGTGCAACCAGAGGGAAAAAACTCTAGACCACCTTAACTCCACACACAGAGATGCGTAGAAAGCTCTCCCTCGCTCTCCATTTGGCAAATCTGAACATAACTCTATCCTCCTGATTCTTGCTTACAAGCAAACACTAAAGCAGGAAATACCAGTGACTCGCTCAATAAGGAAGTGGTCAGACGACACAGATGCTAAGCTACAGGACTGTTTTGCTAGCACAGACTGGAATATGTTCCGGGATTCGTCCGATGGCATTGAGGAGTACACCACATCAGTCACTGGTTTCATCAATAAGTGCATCGATGACGTCGTTCCCATAGTGACCGTAAGTACACACCCCATCCAGAAGCCATGGATTACAGGCAACATCCAAACTGCCGCTTTTAAAGAGCGGGACTCTAACCCGGACGCTTATAATAAGTCCCGCTATGCCCTCCGACAAAACATCAAACAGGTAAAGCATCAATACAGGAATAAGATTGAATCGTACTACACCGGCTCCGACGCTCGTTGGATGTGGCAGGGCTTGCAAATTATTACAGACTGCAAAGGGAAGCACAGCCACAAGCTACCAGACGACCTAAATAACTTCTATGCTCACTTCGAGGCAAGCAACACTGAAGCATGCATGAGAGCATCAGCTGTTCCAGAAGACTGTGTGATCACGCTCTCCATAGCCAATGTGAGTAAGACCTTTAAACAGGTCAACAGACAGATTACCAGGACTCTTAGGTGGAAAGGGTAGGTAGCACATCTGCCACGCTGATCCTCAACACAGGGGCCCCTCAGAGGTATTTGCTCAGTCCCCTCCTGTACACCCTGTTCACCCATGACTGCATGGCCAAGCATGACTCCAACACCATCATTAAGTTTACCAACGACACAACAGTGGAAGACCTGATCACTGACCTGGCCATGTGGTGCCAGGATAACAAGCTCTCCCTTAATGTGATCAAGACAAAGGAGATGATTGTGGACTACAGAAAAAGGAGGACCGAGCACGCCCCCATTCTCATTGACGGGGCTGTAGTGGAGCTGGTTGAGAGCTTCAAGTTTCTTGGTATCCATATCACCAACAAACTATCATGGTCTAAACACACCAAGACAGTCGTGAAGAGGGCACAACAATGCCTATTTCACCCTCAGGAGACTGAAAAAATTTGGCATGGGTTCTCAGATCCTCAATAAGTTCTACAGCGGCACTATCGAGAGCATCCTGGTTGCATCACCGCCTTGTATGGTAACTGCTCGGCTTCTGACCGCATGGTACTACAGAGGGTAGTGCATACAGCCTAGTACATCATTGGGGCCAAGCTTCCTGCCATCCAGGACCTCTATATCAGACGTTGTCAGAGGAAGGCCCAAAAAATTGCCAAGGACTCCAGCCACCCTAGTCATAAACTCTCTGCTACCGCATGGCAAGCGGTACTGGAGCGCCAAGTCTAGGTCGAAACAGCTTCTACCCCCAAGCCAAGACTCTTGAACAGTTAATCAAATGGCTACCCGGACTACTTGCATTGTCCCCACCCCACCCCCATTTTTACACTGCTGCTACTCTCTGTTTATCTATCTGTTTATCATACAGTCACTTTACCTCTACTTACATGTACATATTACCTCATTTACCGTGACTAACCGATTCCCCTGCACATTGACTCTGTATATAGCCTCGCTATTGTTATTTTATTGTTGCTCCTTAATTTTTTGTTATTTCAACAACAAAAAAGTTCTTAAAACTGCATTGTTGGTTAATAAGGGCTTGTAAGTAAGCATTTCACTGTAACACCTGTTGTATTCGGCGCATGTGACAAATAACATTTGATTTGATCTCTCCTCTGTTTGTCCTTGTTTGTCCCGCTCAAACACAGACGCCTGTCATTCCTGCCACCTGCACGGGTCAACCCCATAACACCAGCCTCAGTCAGCTCCGTCTCCAGACCTTAACTCAGTTACTGTTACCCGGAAAGATGCGCTATCTTTCGCATAAAGACTGATGGGTCACACACACCTTAACTATCCATCACCACACCTTAACTAATTTACTGCCAGAATGGTCTGATGGGTCACAAGGAGAACTACTGAGACAAACAGCAAGTGATAGGATTGCTGACTGCTAGTGTGCATAGATTTTTTGCTCATTATTTGCAGGTCAGAACTTTGACAACTTAAAATGACTTAGAACAGCTGTGTTTTCATTGGCTCAGTGTAGTGGCGTTATGTTGTTCATGAAAGTGAGACAGATTAAAAGTTGTGACACTTTGCAAATGTCAAAGGTATTATGCCTATGTTCAGGTCTGGGTTGTGAAGCAGCTGCAATGGAAGGAAAATGCAAAAAACAAATCAGAGATTTCAGACAATGAGCAGCTATTTGATTTTTTTTTTAAAGTATTCTCTACATGATTGGTTGCCCTCTCATATTATGATGCTGTTAGTCAGTCAGTGATAATTGCTATCTCAATTTCAAACTTGACGACTGGCAGAATTGGACATTTTTACCATAAGTACAAGCATCTGTAAGCTACTCTTATGCATCATCGTTGTAAATTAATTCCCCATGGGAACAGTTTGTGGGAGGTCTTTTCTATTTTCTCATTATGAAATATCCATTGTAAAATATTATCTTTGTTTAATTATGAAGAGGCATTTTAAATCATTTTTCTCCACAATGGATCCTTCATGATATGTATCAATCTGATCTTTCCTCTTATCAGCTGCATGCCTGACCATGACTTGGCTCAATTCTCATCTATTTTTATCTCTCTGGCAGACAAACATGCCCCCCTTAAATTAAGCGTAAGAAATAGAGTAAGAGTAAGAAATAGAAGAAATCCTTGGTTCTTTGTACAACTTTCAGATCTTGTAATTATTAGAAATCAGGCCTGGGCTAAAGCTAGAAGAACTGACTTGGTAGCTGAATGGCAGCTTTTCAGGCAATTGAGAAATAGATGTACCTTCTCAATTAAGAAAGCTAAATCAAGCTACTTCCTAAGTTCTATCTCAGACTCTGCTGGTGATCCGTCTACATTTTGGAAAACAGGTAATGCTCTGAAGTGTCTAAATTCCTCTTCCTCCCTGCCTAAGCAAGTTGTGTCAGACTACGCATTATCACTTTCAACAACTTTTTACTTGTGATGTGCAAGATGCCTTGCTTAAGATTGATGTAAAAAAAATCCCCTGAAGCTTTACTTGATCATTTGTTTTGCTTGGATTGCGGAATCAGTAGGCAGGTTTATTCAACAAAAGCAATGTTGCAAAAACAATCATTGCGATCATTGCGATGTGTGTAATGGACATGGCAGACATAGGATACATTTTCTAGAACTACAAACATTTTATACATTCGACAGGGGTGGATTTGTATTTTATCTTACTTTCCTCATTACAACAAATGATGACGTAACAGTGTTTTTTGAATAAATGATGGTTGAAAAGTTGCCATGGAAAACAAATTATTCCTTAATAAATACATACTAATATGTAAACATTGACAGTGGGCAACATAACCGGACAGTAAGTCCGGTCTTATTAATAGGCATAAATACATTGCATTTCTATGGTTGCAGTCCTCAAAGATTGAATTGCATTGAATCAAATTAATCAGATCCAATGATTTACTGCCCGTAGGGTGGGGTGCCGTTATTTTAATTCTAAATACATACCGCTTGCAAAAAAAAAAAATAATAATAATGTTTTTTTGCAGGACAAGGAATTTCCTGACTTTGAAGAATGGCTGAATTGTTTCGCCTTGCTTTTCTGGTTGGCTGGAGATAAGTTTCACAATCCAATTATTTCAGATCTACATGAGTGAAATTTTCACCATGGCACGTGAGAATTATTAGAATATGGCAAATATTAGTCAATAATTTACATTTACATACATTTTTGCATTCTATCCATGCTGGCTTTTGCGTGCTAACTGAGACATAAAACAGATAGGTGAGAGGGCATACAGGCTGTCACCAATTTACTAATTCGCAATTTGGGTAATGGAAACACTTCAACTTCATTTTGTATTTTTTTGGTGTTACGTCGAGCAGTTTTTATCGACACAAGATAGTTCAATTTAAACACACGGCATTATGCAATTGTCCTAGTCAACTTTCAAAATGTAAAGAAAAAATGTTTGTTAATGGACAAACATACCTTCTGACATGTATTTTTTACCTGGCGGTTACCTCAGATGCTGTCCCTAGGGTTTGGAAGGCAGCTCATGTGCTCCCTCTCCACAAAGGTGGTGACCGCCCCAACCTAAATAATTCAACTGTTTGCCTAGCTACTTAAAAAAAAAACTCTCAGCTTAGGTCTTTCCTAGCTATGAAGTGTTCATCAATCTGATTTTAGACCGTAGCACTATCTCTTTTGCCTCACTAGTTAAAGAATGATGTGGATAATTCTACTGGATCAGACATGTTATTGGTTAAAACATTACATGATCGACAGGACACAGTGTATTTTCCAATGGTGTTAAGTCAGGTTTCCTTGATATTATGAAAGGTGTCCCAAAGGGGTCGATTTTAGGTCCTGTTCTTTTTACTGTCTATATAAACAATATTGGTCTATCTGCAACAATGTTTTACATACACCTGTATGCAGATGACAATGTTGTGAATGCTATTGCCCCCACGGTTGACCAGGCTCCTTCGGTGATACAATCTGCCTGTATTGCCTAACAGAAAGCCGTTGTTGAATTAAAATTGGTACTTCATGCAAAAAACTAAAAATGTATCTAACTATTTATGCATATGAATTGGATGGTGCCCACATAGATGTCCTCGCTTATAAATATCGAGGCATCTGGACTGGCTAAAAGCTGTCGTTCAGAAAGCATATTGATAAGTTATTTAAGAAGTTAAGAATAAAATGGTATTCCTTTTTATATATTTTGTTATATAACAAAAAACAAATACTTGAATTCACATTCAAACTGGTTGGCAAAATATGAATACAGCTGCCATTGGAAACCCGTTTATCAAAGCACCCAGTACACATCACTGCATTCCTTATCAGAAAGTAGGCTGGCCCTCTTTAAAGTAGATTGATGCATTGCACTCTTTGTTTATAAAGCCCTTTATTTATTTAGTTATATCCCCCCCCCCCCCCCCCTTCCCCAATTTCATGATATCCAATTGGTAGTTACAGTCATGTTCCATCGCTACAACACCCATACTGACTTAGGAGAGTTAAGGTAGAGAGCCATGCGTCCTCCGAAACATGACCCTGCCAAACCACACTGTTTCTTGACACACTGCTCGCTTAACCTGGATGCCAGCCGCACCAATTTGTCAGAGGAACACTGTACAACTGGCGACACAGTCAGCATGCATGTTCCCGGCTCACCACAAGGAGTCGCTAGAGCGCGATGACAAGGACATCCTGGCCGGCCAAACCCTCCCCTAACTCAGACGACGCTAGGCCAATTGTGCACCACCTCAAAAGGTCTTCCGGTCGTGGCCAGCGATCGAACCCAGGTCTGCAGTGACGCCTCTAGCACTGCGATGCAGTGCCTTAGACCGCTGTGCCACTCGGGAGGCCATTATAAAGCCCCCTTTGACAAACTTCCGCTGTACCCTAAGAAACCAGCTAACCGGTCCCAGGGATGGCTAACTCTGGAGATCCCTTCAATCTCTACCGAGTTAGGTCAATCTGCTTTTAGTTTTTTTGCACTCTACTTGTAGAATAATCTCCAAAACTCTCTTAAATTTGATGATTTAGTGTCTGTAGGGCAATTCAGCTGATTGAGGATATTATTTACTGAAGAATGTGTTTATTTTGTATCTCTGTTGTTATTTTCATAGTGTATCGATATGTATATTTTGTGTAATTACAGGGCTCATCTGTAAAACAGACGTTGGTCTGACTTCCTATCAAAATAAAGGTTCAATTAAATTAATAAAACAAAATATATATCAACCAATATGTGTAGGCCTCACTTGACAAAGTACAAATTAATTTCAATCTATGCCAATCCAAACAAATGCATACAACCCTGTTCACAATGGCAGTTTGAAGTGACTCAAATCCTACTGTTCTGCATATCCAATTCAAATCAATTATTTTCCCTGCAGTCTGAACAGCCAAAAAGCTGTTGGAATGGAATCAGATATTTCAAGACACATTTCAAACCACCTTCGTAGGTGATACAAATATGATTCTTGGCCATAAGACTTGTCTGAATGGTCAAATCTGATTTATGGGTTTTAGACTGTTATTTGGCATATCTTGTCGCCCGCTACTCTTGACAGTTTGACAAGAACATGAGGTAGCTAACTAGCTTGTTAATTGTTTACAATCAAATTAGTGAATGTTCAAGAAAGCTAATAAGCTACCTAGCCCAAAACGGACACATTTCGAAAGTTTAATCATCTTATCTTTTGAGGCTTTAAAATGATTTTTAACATTCAAAGCAACTGGAAACTTTCCATGGCAGGCATTGTTGTCACCTTAGATTGCTATATAACATCTGAGTGATAGGAAGCAGGAGCACCACCACCAATCAGCCTTCACCACTGCTCACACATCCTTCTTTACTATGCCAATGAGCATAGCCATGTCAGCAAGTGACTGCGGTCTGAACACACACATCTGATTTGGTCACTTGTAACTTGTTGTTTGGACAGTCACTATTCCTAAACTAATTTGAGCAATAAGGCCTACAGTGTGAACAAGGCTTTAGACTTTGAGAGGGGACACATCCATTAATGAATGTTTCAGAGAGGCCTAGTTACAGAAGCCTCTACAATGTTTGACATCCTTGCATTTTTGTCATTCTCAGCAATATTGTGCATTGCTCAGTCACTCACCTCACATCCCCATTCTCTCCTTTGTCATGAGCCAAATGTAGATTTAGAATTCCTCCATTCTTCTCATAACAGATGCATGAAAGAGATGGAAAAAGAGAACAGCGCGAGAAGTTTCCATACTTGTCAGATGTTCCAAGATTAAGGGAAAGAGGGTGGATGACAGCAACTTAAAAGTTGTGCCCCTTTGGATATGACATTTAAGCCACATCGGAAAGAACTCTTTGGGTGACAAATGACTCAACGTTTTGTGTTGCCTATATATTTCCTATAATGATCCATAGCAAGCAGATATAAATCAGATGTATGTTTACGTATGAAGATGATGTGGCATTGTACTATACTCGTTACTGAGCCATTTCCAATAAATGTGCTGACATGTATTGCACTTAGTATGTGTATTATAAAGATATTGTAATACTATTTTGTGGAATTATACAGATAATATCTGACAAAATAGCTATAATTGAATTAGATTCACTTAATACTTTATTACCAATTTACATAGAGATAGGAATAAAGTTTTAATTGAATTGAATGCCTAGAACCCCAACTCTCTATAATTCTATTGACAGGAGCAGTGCCCGTGAGGCTGGCTTGCAGACAGAGTGAGAGAACAGAAGACAAAACCTTATCAAGCCCTGTATTAGACACTATGAATGTGAATGACAATGGTGTCATTGGAGTGTTAAACTCTTATGGTGGAATAAATACAGTATATAATTATTGAACATCAGCATTTGACATTATTGGACATAAATATGAAATATTGTTTTCTAAATTAACTTTATGGCTATTTAGGCCTTTTTGATTTAATGTGATGTAATGTGTACATACAGCACCAGTCAAAGGTTTGGACACACCTACTCTATTCACAGCTTTTTCTTCATTTATACTATTTTCTACATTGTAGAATAATAGTGAAGACATCAAAACTATGAAATAACATATATGGATTCATGTAGTAACCAAAAAAAAGTGTTAAACAAATAAAAATATATTTTAGATTTCAGATTCTTCAAAGTAGCCACCCTTTGCATGGATGACACAAACTGCTAATTAATTTCAAATCATTCAAAACGGGATGGGTTCATTATGTTACCTCAGATTTCCCCGTGTCTGTCATATGGAACTTGATTTGTGAGGTGTTTTAGGCACTGTTGGATGCTCACGCAGTCTTCTGGATGTTATTTACCAGATGACAAATGTCCTTAACCACACCTCTGATGGCAAACTGACAGAGTAAATCACTCTGCATTCCTCTTCCGAATCCATTTCCTCCCAAGTTCCACATGGATATCAGTGGTGTCTCAATCCATAAAGAGGCGATGTGTGACGCGGTGACAGTCAGAATACCCTTGGGGCTGCGTTTTCATGCTTTATTAAGCAATGAATGTGACACTTGCTAATGAGGGAAATACATCATTGAAAATGAGAACAACTTGTTGTAATTGCCGCTGGTAATATGTGGGAACATGGTGCCAGCTTTTTTCTGATTTGGAATTCTGTTTGATTGGGAATCTTCGTTCAATAAGGTAACAGGCTTTGCAGGGTGATTTAGGAGTAATGGTGGGAAATGCATTTGGATGAGAAATGTATGCCATGTTTAGTAAAAGCACTGAGTGTGGACTGCATGGTCAAACTATAACTCTTGATAGTAAATGCGGAAGGACGATGAGGACTGTCTGTCTACAGATGTGGTGTGGCAAAGAGAAATGTTTTGCAAGGAAAATGCTGAGCCATAAGCTTGCTCAGTAAACATGTCCAACTGCTGTATACAAATATAAATATATAAATAAATACTGTCAGGGACTTTACATCAGTGGAACATATGTGTTCTTTGAGGATACCATCTTTCTGGTATCTCTCTGACATTGCATCATACAGTATGCAGAGGCAAGTCAGTGACAGAGTGAGTGCAGGCATCCTCTGGACTCCCCGTGTCTTCATGTAAACTTCTCTGGCTAGGTAGCACATGTCAAATCAGAGGAACTGACAAAGCCCATGGGCTTGCCATCACTTCCCCTGCAATCAGAATCAGGGAAATGCAGAGAGAAAGACATGGATTGCATCCCAAATGGAACCCTATTCCCTACAAAGTGCAATACCTTTGACCAGCCCTATGGGCCCTAGTCCACTAGATAGGGAATAGGATGCAATTTGTATTTATATTTATTATTGATCCGCATTAGCTGCTGCCAAGGGAGCAGCTACTCTTCCTGGGGTCCATCAAAATTAAGGCAGTTATAAAAAAAATTAAACGTTACAATACATTTCACAATACATTAAGAGTGTGCCCTCAGGCCACTACTGTACTACCACATACAGTGCCTTCTAAAGTAATCAGCATGATTACATAAGTATTCAGACCTTTTGCTATGAGACTCTAAATTGAGCTCAGGTGCATCCTCTTTCCATTGATCATACTTGAGATGTTTCTACAACTTGATTGCAGTCCACCTGTGGTAAATTCAATTGATTGGACATGATTTGGAAAGGCACACACCTGGCCACAGTTTACAGTGCATGTCAGGGCAAAAACCAAGCCATGTGTTCGAAAGGAATTGTCCGTAGAGCTCAGAGACAGGATTGTGTCGAGGCACAGATCTGGGGAAGGGTACCAAAACATTTCTGCAGCATTGAAGTTCCCCAAGAACAAAGTGAAGAACAATCTTTCTGAAATGGAAGAAGTTTGAAACCACCAAGACTCTTCCTAGAGTTGACTGCCTGGCCAAACTGAGCAATCGGGGAAGAAGGGCCTTTGTCAGGGAGGTGACCATGAACCCGATGGTAACTCTGACAGAGCTCTAGAGTTCCTCTGTGGAGATGGGAGAACCTTCCAGAAGGAAAACCATCTATGCAGCACTCCACCAATCAGGCCTTTATGTTAGAGCGGCCAGACAGAGCCACTCCTCAGTAAAAGGCACATGACAGCCCGCTTGGAGTTTTCCAAACGGCACCTAAAGGACAATCAGACCATGAGAATTAAGATTCTCTGGTCTGATGAAACCAAGATTGAACTCTTTGGTCTGAATGTCAAGGGTCACGTCTGGAGGAAACCTAGCACCATCTCTATGGTGAAGCATTGAGGTGGCATCATCATGCTGTGGAGATGTTTTTCAGTGGCAGGGAAGAGGGAAAGATGAACGAAGCAAAGTACAGAGAGATCCTCAATGAAAACCTGCACCAGAGTGCTCAGGATCTCAGACTGGGCCGAAGGATGAACAAGATGGCACCGACAGAGAGGGCTGCCTTGCTTCTAGTCCTTAAGAAACTTTGCAGTATTTTTTTTTTACGTAAGTGTTATTACATGCAGCTGGGAAGATCTATTGGATCCTCGCACTACGACCAGGAATACGACTTTCCCGAAGCAGATCCTTTCTCCAAACCACCAAGGGCATTTGAACTGATTCCAGAGGCTGACCCAAAACAATGCCGCCGGAGAAGAGGTAGACGGTCTTCTGGCCAGACTTCAGAGGCGTGCTCACCACCCACCGCTCCCGAGTATATTACTTGGTAATGTCCAGTTTCTACAAGGTAGACAAAATAATGGCAAGGGTTGCTTTCCAAAGAGACATCAGGGATTGTAACATACTCTGTTTCACAGCAACATGTCTCTCTCTGGATATGCTGTCGAGACGATACAGCCATCTGGATTCTTTGTGCATCGCACCGACAGGAATGAACATGTCTCCGGGAAGAAGAAGGGCGGGGGTGTATGTTTCATGATTAATGTCTCATGGTGTAATTGTAACAACATACAGGAACTCAAGTCCTTTTGTTCACCTGACCTAGAATTCCTCACAATCAAATGCCGACCGTATTATCTCACAAGGGAATTCTCCTCGGTTATTGTGACAGCCATGTATATCCCCCCTCAAGCTGATACCAGGACAACCCTCAAGGAACTTCACTGGACTTTATGCAAACTGGAAACCATATATCCTGAGGCTCCATTTATTGTAGCTGGGGATTTTAACAAAGCAAATTTGAGAACAAGGCTACCTAAACTCTATCAGCATATTAACTGTAGTATTCGCGCTGGAAAAACACTGGATCCCTGCTACTCTAAATACCATGATGCATACAGTGGGTCTTCCTTTAAAAGTTATGAACCTATGCTGTGACTGTTTGTGGTAGATGGTGGCATTCTGTCATTGCACCACACTTTCACAAAGGGAGTTAGAATGCTGATCTATTGGTAGTCTAAACTGTGGCAATTAACCCCTCTGCTCAGGGAACCCGGTAGCGGGATGAAATTCGACAACATACGGTGATCGCTACATAAATAGTCATATTAAACATTCATGAAAATACAAGTGTCTCACATGTTTCGAAAGCCTAGAATCTTGCTAATCCACTGCTTTGTCAGATTTAAAAAAGGAATTACTGCGAAAGAATACGATGCGAGTATCTGAGGATAGAGCCCCATAAAAACCAACTATTTCAACCAGCACAGGCGTAACAAAATCACAAACTGTTTGCAATCCCAATGCTCATTGTTACACAATTAATGGTCTATTGTTTGATAAAATCCATTTTTATAGCCTAACACGAAACATTTTGTGAACCGCTTGTCGTGAATTCCGTCACATTCCATTTTCGACGACACACTCGAGGTAAATACACAAACAAAACGTGACTTTTCCAGTCATGTTTGGTTTCATTGCAATCAACTGGTTTGTTTGTAAGACAACCAAACCTGATGGGTCATTTCGCGGGACGTATTGACTGAAAGAAACCGATTTGAAGACAACAAGTAATGACATCATTGTGCACCAATGATTTGCCCGCTGTTTCGTTGATTGACTGTATTTTAACCCAATGCCCACTGATCGTCTTGAAATCTAGCTGGGTAGATAGCCAATGAGCTGAGGTAAACGGCAATATGTAATGTTTATGTGTTGGAAGACCAACCCATGTAGTAAACTCCGGTGTAAAGAGGGTCATTCGCCATTGAAGTTTCATACCGGAAGGAGCAACGCATGTTGCGCACAGCATTGTTTTGGTAAAGCGCATATTCAGCTGTTTATATATTAATCAGTATGGCGACTAAGTCAGGGAAATCTAAATCTAAGTCTAGATATACAGATGTACACACAATTTTAGAAGAAATTGATCGAGGACGATTAATTTATCGATTCCCAAATGGAGGAATATTTTTTGAATGGAGAGGACATCGTTTTGGACTGGTAAGTTCTTCTCATGCTAATGCCGTTGTTTGAAATTAATAATATAAAATATTATTTGTGAAATGAAATAGCCTATTTGAGGCTGTTGAGGGTAGGACAGGCCCACAACAATGGCCAAAGTGAAATGGAGACAGTAGATACAGCTGGTCTGTTGTAATATAATAAAGACAGTAGATCTAGCTGGTCTGAAATAATATAATAGAGACAGTAGATCTAGCTGAAATGTCATAATATAAATGAGACACAAGATCTAGCAGGTCTATAATAATATATTCAACCTTATGTTCCCTGTACTCTATATATATGTGTTTTTTATACCTGCTGATACAGGGCTCATATGTGAAACTATTCTAACTGAACATTTTCTTTCACAGTGACAGTGACTCCGAATGGGAGCCCCCAGTGCCAAGGTGTCCATCCCCCACTGAAGCTGGTTCATCCAGCTCCTGCCACAAGTGGTGTTTATCTGCCCAAATGTATTTCTGCAGGCATGGATGTGCTATGGCACCTGGCATCAGCAGCATAATATTGTGTAGAGGACTGAGGGTCTTCCAAATATTGAAAGTGTTATTGTGTAAATGTATATATATATATTTTCATATTTTTTCTTTTTTTCTTTTGGGGGGGGGGGTGTGTTAGAATACCATTTTGGTATTTTGTATATAGTTATTCCATTCAAAATGTATAACTTCACCAATTTGTCCACTTGGGTACATTTGGGCTACTTGTGTGGGACACCTGGGTGACTTCATGATAAATGTCATGTAGCACACTCATTTTGGAAGTTATCATTCTGAAACTTTGCACAAGTACTGTTGCCCTCTTATGTTTTTCACTGAAATTGTCCCCATCATCCTATCTGAATGTTTGTTTTATCTGGTTCATTTTAAAGATGATGATACAACAATAAAAATAAAAAACGTATTAATTTTTTCATTGTATTATCTAAACCAGATCTATTGTGTTATATTCTCCTACATTCAATTCACATTTAATGCTGACACCAGGAAGAAACTGAGGAATAGACAGATATAGGGGAGGCAGTCAATAAGTGATGGAGTCCAGGTGAGTTCAATGAAGCGCTGATGGCGCCCTCGAGCACCAGAGAGGGGGAGCAGACATGACACAGGACAAGCATAAGGAGAGCTACCAGAGACCGATCAAGAAGCTGACCATGTGCTTTGAAATCCAGGTGAATGACTTGGTTTGGAAGAAGGACAAGAGGAAGTCGAGACCTGGGAAACCTCACAGACAGCTCCTTCACTCCCAGCTATGGTCACCAGTGGTTCAGGTGAATATGTCAATCTCAGATAATAACTATTTGGATTTGCACACAACAAATAACCTGAAGCTATTTTTGTTTTCCTAACACTGATATCATTCTCTTTATGTCTTCCTACGGTTACCTCAGGTGGAAGCCAACAACCTTCTCCAGTTGGAGCCAGAGTATGTGAGCGGAGATGGAGTGGAGCATGCCCAATTTTACTGGAGCTCCAATTTCGCTCCAGTAGCGTTCACTTCACGAGCTCAGGGAATGCCCGCCCCAGCATGCATTTGTAGTCTACTTGTGTGCTGCTATAGCCCCTTTCTTTAGCTAATGTCACGGAGCTCGCTAAATATTTTCATAAAGAAACATAATAAAACACACAGGTGGTAAATCAAGGTGACTTACAAAGATGAGGACCAAGAGCAAGAGAGGGAGTGCAGTGATGTAGTGTCCACAAGTAAAGAATCATTGTGGAATCTGAAGACACTTTTCCCAAAACCATGATCGTGTACTTATCACGTGCACATGCTAAAAGAAAGGAACGAGGTGGGTAGATAACTGTCATTGTAGCAAAGTATTTATAAACTAAAAATCAGATCTCTTAAACATTTAGTACATTTTCGTTCTATTATCCAGGGTTCGTCAACTAGGTTTGGCCTTGGGTTCGTCAACTAGGTTTGGCCTTGGGCCAAATTCCTTATGAACTATTAGTCGGTGGGCCAGAACATAATTAGTATATAATATTAGCACAATTATTGCCCTACACTACAAATTGAACAAAAATTTTAACACATCTGATTAGTACATACATTCAATGGAAATAACATAATAATTTCAATGTCTCTATTCAATTAATATTTTTGTCTTTCTCTGAGCATTGACTGGTGGGGAAAAACAGGTCTACTTAACCTACTGTAGGCTGCACTATTATCTCTAACATCAACATTCGTTCAGAACAATTAGCTTGATAGCAAGAGAAAATGTGTCTCTCAAAAAGTATCAAAAGAAAGGTGGATAATGGAAATCAAAGTTTCAGGGAAGAATGTGCAGAGAGATCCACTACATGACACCTGCTAGTCAAACATCTCATTGCATAATCATGGGAGTTAATATGGAATTGGTCCCCCCTTTTCTGCTGAAACAGCCTCCACTCTTCTGGGAAGGCTTTCCACTCGATGTAGGGACATTGCTGCAGGGACTTGCTTCCATTCAGCCACAAGAGCATTGGTGAGTTTGGGCACTGATGTTGGGTCGTTCCAATTCCTCCCAAAGGTGGTCGATGGGGTTGTGGTCAGGGCTCTGTGTAGGCCAATCAATTTATTCCACACCGAAGTTGTGAAGAGCAGAATCGTCTAGAATGTCATTGTATGCTGTAGCATTAAGATGATGTCCCTTCACTGGAACTAAGGTGCTTAGCCCAAACCATGAAATACAGCCCCATACCAACATTCCTCCTCCACCAAACTTTACAGTTGGCACTATGCATTGGGGGTTTTAGATTTGGAAAGGCACACACCTGTCTATATAAGGTCCTACAGTAGACAGTGCATGTCAGAGCAACAACCAAGCCATGAGGTCGAAGGAATTGTCCATAGAGCTCAGAGAAAGGATTGTATCGAGGCATCAAAGTAAGTGAACCCGATCGAACATCTCTGGAGAGACCTGAAAATAGCTGTGCACCGACGGTCCCCATCCAACCTGTCAGAGTTTGAGAGGATCTGCAAAGATGAATGGGAGAAATTCCCGAAATACACGTGTGCCAAGTTTCATACCCAAGCAAACTCAAGGCTGTAATTGCTGCCAAAGTTGCTTCAACAAAGTACTTATGTATATGTGATATTTCAGTTTCTCTTTTTTTCTAAAAACTTTTTTTTTGCTTTGTCAGTATGGGGTACTGTGTGTAGATTGATGAGGGGAAAAGACAATTTAATCAGCTTTAAAACAAGGCTGTAACGTAACAAAAAGTGTAAAAAGTCAAGGGGTCTGAATAGTTTCTAAATGTACTGTACCTCAGCCAGTTAAATTATTTTACATAGGCTAATAAATATATTCCAATTAAGCCCTCTTGTTTGTAAAGTAAAATTAAAGTAAAGATTATTGTTTAAATTAATTACTCGACTGGTTTAGGTTTTCTCCATCTGTTGTTATGCAACACTTGCAAGTTAGCTACATATACAAGTTAGCTCTATTTTCAGCAACAGGGTTTGTTCACTTCCTGTTGATTGTGCTGCGTTTACAGCTTTACGTTTCAGCACCACAAAATGGTCCGCTGCATGCTTTATTAGTTGACTGTCTCTTGCATTCTCTCTCCTCATGAATGAAGTTAAACTGTTGCATTATTTAGATAGGCTGACTTCCTTCTTGTGACATTGCATTTGGGAGTTTTTGCATCTTGAGTTCAAGATCTTTTAAATTTTTATAATTTTTATAGGTTTTGTCCTGTTAGGGAACCCTGCAATATGCGATAATTGATTTTGGCCCAATAGGCCTGACACATTTCCACATTCAAGGAGCTTTCTGTTTTTATTGAGTTATTTTGCCTAAAAACCTTTAGGCCCACCTATAGAAAAAAAAAACTTTGTATCTCTGCCCAGTCTGGTAAGAGTGGCCCTGCAAGTGTGGAGAGGATATTCACAGACTGGTCAAACTTGTGTTGTTAAAATTTAATTCTAAAAATGAATTTAAATGCAGTAATAAGTCATTTTTTTGTTACATTTTATGTAATTCTTATTAATTCACAGCCTATATGCACAATTTATAGACTATAATGATTTAATCCAACAAAATGTTGTTTAAACGCTGTGGTTTTATGTCCCTACCAGCCCATTGTGTCGCACTCGCAAATGATTCAGTGTATTTCTTTGTAGGCTATAGCCTTGAAATAAATAATTAATTTTAGTTCCCTCTTAGGCTCCCTGTCTGGCTCCTGACCTATTTAGAGTGTTTATATTCGGTTTAATATGACATGTTGCCTATTTGAAATTGTTTACTTCTTACATTCACCTTTTCATGTCTATTCAAATACTTTTCATTCAAATCC
The DNA here is from genome assembly GCF_045791955.1 of Oncorhynchus clarkii lewisi. Lineage (NCBI taxonomy): Eukaryota > Metazoa > Chordata > Actinopteri > Salmoniformes > Salmonidae > Oncorhynchus > Oncorhynchus clarkii. The sequence continues at coordinate 31,028,537 of NC_092163.1, read as the reverse complement.
ATATGGTTTCTTTTCAAAACTTTAGTCACAAAAATAGATGGGTGTTGGTTAAATTGTGATTTTAATGAATGGAGTTCATTTCAAGCAGCATTTTATTTTCTGTGTGGACATGGAGCACCGGTTGGAGCAGTTGGACGCTCTGAAAGCCCTGACGCCCTAAACTTCAGTGAAGCCCGAGAGACAACGGATGTTAAGCATTGGTTGACATTATTTTCACAAAAGAAGTTCTAATAATGCTGAGCTTTTGAAAATGCACCTTCAATTTACCAACTGTCATTAGGAGCATCAACTGTCTGAGCCACCGAGGAGGTATCCCATCCACCAGAGCCAGTGAATTCGGATCAGTCTGATTCTCTGTCCTCAGAGGTAGGGATCCCTGCAAGGCCAGATATGATCAGCCATCCATGCTAATATTTTTTCTCTTGTTTTCAGGTTGGGCGCCTGAAACCATTTCCCCGTCCCGAGATGACTGACTAGTTCCTTCACAACAGAGGTCAGCGTCAACTGCTTCTGCCAGAAGTAAATGAGAGCAGGTAAGGAGGTGGCCCGGTGCAAAAAGTGCGACAAGGATGTCTTGTTTGTCTCATGTCGTCAATGTGTGTGAATTTTTCTGTCCATCGTGCACAGTCATCTGTGTTGTCTGACTTGTTTTCCCCATGTTGTGTTCCCCACCCTCATTGCCACTTCTTGGCCAGTTCCCCACCTTAAGACGGTAGGTATTTACTAAACGGCATCCCATTGCAATGTAAATAACCTAATCATATTGTAATTTAATTTCTTGCAGACATTGGGTATGAGAAAGTTGGTAAATTGTCATGTTTTATGAGAATGGCACTGAAATGTAAAGCGGCCATTTATTTAATAACTATGTAAGAATGTTGTTCATTGACTACAGCTTAGCCTTCAACACCATAGTACCCTCCAAGTTTATCATTAAGCTCGGGGCCCTGGGTCTGAATCCCGCCCTGTGCAACTGGGTCCTGGACTTCCTGACGGGCCACCCACAGATGGTGAAGGTCAGCAACAACCACTCCACTACGCTGATATTCAACACAGGGGCTCCACAAGGGTGCGTGCTCAGCCCCCTCCTGTACTCCCTGTTCACCCATGACTGCGTGGCCATGCACGTCTCCAACTCAATCATCAAGATTGCAGATGACACAAAAGTGGTAGGCCTGATTACAGCCTACAGGGAGGAGGTGAGTGTTGCCAGGAAAATAACCTCTCCCTCAATGTCAACAAAAAAAAGAGCTGATCGTGGACTTCAGGGGACACTAGAGTGAGCACCCCCCATCCACATCGCCAGGGCCACAGTGGAGAAGGTGAAAAAGCTTCAAGTACCCCAGCATATACTGTATATCACTGACAATCTGAAATGGTCCACCCACACAGACAGTGTGGCGAATAAGGTGTATTAGCACCTCTTCTACCTCAGGAGGCTGAAAAAATGTGGCTTGGCATGGTGCAATATATGGTATAAGGTACAGTATATACATATGAGATGAATAATGTAAGATATGGTAACATTAATAAAGTGCCATTGTTTAAAGTGACTATGTAGGCAGCAGTCTCTCTCTCTGAGTTGATTGCTGTTTATCAGTCTGATGGCCTTGAGATAGAATCTGTTTTTCAGTCTCTCGGTCCCGGCTTTGATGCACCTGTACTGACCTCGCCTTCTGGATGGTAGCAGGGTAAACAGGCAGTGGCTCGGGTGGTTGTTGTCCTTGCTTATATTTTTGGCCTTCCTGTGACATTGGTTGCTGTAGGTGTCCTGGAGGGCAGGTAGTTTGCCCTGGTGATGTGTTGTGCAGACCGCACCACCCTCTGGAGAGCCTTACAGTTGAGGGCAGTGCAGTTGCCGTACCAGGCAGTGATACAGTCAGACAGGATGCTCTCGATTGTGCATCTGTAAATGTTTGCCAGGGTTTTAGGTGACAAGCCATATTTCTTTTTTGAGGTTGAAGAGGCACTGTTGCACCTTCTTCACCACACTTTCTGTGTGGGTGGACCATTTCAGTTTGTCTGTGATGTGTACACCGAGGAACTTAAAACGTTCCACCTTCTCCACTACTGTCCATTCAATGTGGATAGGGGGGTGATCCCTCTGGTGTTTCCTGAAGTCCACGATCATCTCCTTTTGTTTTGTTGACGTTGAGTGAGCAGTTGTTTTCCTGACACCATATTCTGAGTGCCCTCACCTCCTTCCTCCCTCCCTCGTTGTTGTTGGTAATCAAGCCTACTACCGTTGTGTTGTCTGCAAACTCGATGATTGAGTTGGATGCGTGCATGGCCACAAAGTCATGGGTGCACAGGGAGGTTTGGAGGGTACTATGGTGTTGAATGCTGAGCTGTAGTCAATGAACAACATTCTTACATAGGTATTCCTCTTGTCCAGATAGGAAAGGGCAGTGTGTTGGAGATTGCATCGTCTGTGGACCTGTGGGGTGGTAAGCAAATTGAAGTGGGTCTAGAGTGACAGGTAAGGTGGAGGTGATATGATCCTTAAGTATTCTCTCAAAGCACTTCACGATGACAGAAATTAGTCATTTAGTTCAGTTATCTTTGCCTTCTTGGGCACAGGAACATTGGTGGCCATCTTGAAGCATGTGGGGACATCAGACTGGGATACTTGAACTCTGAAGCATTTATTCTGGCTGCAATTTCTGAGGCTGGTAACTAATGAACTTGGCCTCTGCCGGAAATGTTCCGTATTGACTGAACTTCATGTCTAAAAGTTTTTCTTTAGCTTATTTGAGCTGTTCTTGCCATAATAAGGACTTGATCTTTTACCAAATAGAGATATCTTCTGTATAACACCGCTACCGTGTCACAACAAAACTGATTGGCTCAAACGCATTAAAAGGAAAGAAATTCCACAAATGAGCTTTTAAGAAGACAGACCTGTTAATTGAAATGCATTCCAGGTGACTACCTCATGAAGCTGGTTGAGAGATTGCCAAGAGTATGCAAGCTGTCATCAAGGGATGGCTACTTTGATGAATCTCAAATATAAAATATATTTGGATTTGTTTAACACTTTTTTGGTTACTACATGATTCCTTATGTGTTGTTTCATAGTATTGATGTCTTCACAATTATTCCACAATGAAGAAAATAGTAAAAATAAAGAAAAACCCTTGAATGATTACTACCAAACTTTTGACTGGTACTGTACATATACATATATACATATATATATATATATATATATATATATATATATATATATCTTACATATTCTTCAGATATACTACATTTTCTATCCATATACTGTTTATACAACACATAATCTCCAGCTACTTCTATTGTCATGTTTAATTAATCTATTCTGCTAAGAAAGTGTGCTAGCCATATATTCCTGGGCTTTCTGTTGAGAACAATTGATTGATGTTAGCCTGTGCATCTATATGTATTTCAGTCAGTGGAGGCTCCTTCAGAGGAGGAAGGGGAGGACCATCCTCCTCAGTGAATTTCATAAATATTTAAATTGTGAAACATTTAAAAAGTGATCATTTTTAGATAAAACTATACTAAATATAATCACATCACCAAATAACTGATTAAACACACTATTTTGCAAAGGTCTACAGTTTCCTCAACAGTACTCTGTTGGGTAGCACCATGGTGTAGCCGGAGGACAGGTAGCTTCCATCCTCCTCAATTGGTACATTGACTTCAATACAAAACCTAGGATGCTCATGGTTCTCAACCCCTTCCATAGACTTACACAGTAATTATGACAACTTCCAGAGGATGTCCTCCAGTCTATCAGAGCTCTTGAAGCATGAACTGACATGTTTTCCACCCAACCAAAGGATCAGAGAATTAATCAAGTACTGAAAGCATAAGCTACAGCTAGCTAGCACTGCAGTGTATGTGGTGATTATATGACTCAAAGAGAAAGACAATAGTTGAACAGTTTTTAACAAATATATTTCTTCCAAAATTAAGGAGAAGCAATAGAGAATGAGTTTCAAACAGAGGGATGCTATGTTAGGCACTTCAATATTTTGTCTTTCCCATTCACCCTCTGAATGGAATACACGCAAACAATTTCTGACCCGCCTGAAGGCCTAAAAATTCCTTCTTTAACCTGTCTTCTCCCCTTTCATCTACTCTGATAGAAGTGGATTTATCAGGTGATGTCAATAAGGCATCAAGCTTTCACCTGGTCAGTCTGTCTTGGAAAGAGCAGGTGTTCCTCATGTTTAGTACACTCTGTATATTTCAATTGTAAATATTGCCACATTGGTTTTAACATGGGCATTGTTGTAAATTCACTTGATGGTATTTCTTAATTCAGCATTATTCAACTGTCTGTTGTGTCCTAGGTGCATTCAACCGCAAGTGTGTACTAATGACATAGAAAACATTTATTCATAATAGGACTCATGAAAGCAGATTTTAGTGTAAGACAAGACAAGGGGAGGGAAGCTCAAAAAAAAAAACATGCCAGCCAGACAAGCTAGTGTACAATGAATGGAGTGAATAGACAGACTTTTTGTGATCTGTGTAAAGTAAGTTACATCAATGTGTCAAATAAATGTAATGTGTTGTTGGCTATTTTGAAACGCAGACACGTTTAAGACTTTCGTAAGCATGTTGATGGCATTTGGCTTTATACATTTGCGTACTGTGATGATCAGATGTTAACTCTATGCATCCGCACACAAGATTCAGAATCTTGTGTTTAATAGTCACATCTACAGAGTTGCAGGTGTGATTGAAGGGTACAGTAAAAATCTTAGGCTCCGAGCTCCAACATGCAGGACCAAGTGAAATAAAGTAATGAAAATGGTCATAAAAAACAGTGCTATATTTATTTTATGTTGTTTTTTATGACCATATTCGTTATTTTATTTCGCTTAGTCCTGCATGTTGGAGCTCGGAGCCTAAGTTTTTTTACTGTACCCTTCAATCACACCTACAACCCTGTAGATGTGACTATTAAATAGAAATATCACTATATACTGTACATAATAACAACTGTAGCAGTTACGAATAAATAAATGTCCATTGGGGTGGAGGCAGAGTAAAGAATGTTGAGGAGGTGGGGGGGAAATTAATATAGGGGGAGCAGCATGACCATTCTGAGGGGGTGGGGACCAAGTGAAATAAAAATAAAAATGATAATTTAAAAAATCTATAATATACATATTAAGTGAAATAAAAACAAAAATTATAATAATAACAAATCTATAATATACAAATATATAAGATACAAAATACAAATAAACTCAGTTTTTCACAATTCCTGACATTTAATCCTGGTTACAATTCCCTGTTTTAGGTCAGTTAGGATCACCACTTTATTTTAAGAATGTTAAATGTCAGAATAATAGTAGAGAAAATTATTTATTTCCTTTAAATTGTTTAACTTGGGTAAAACTTTTTGGGCATCCTTCCACAAGCTTCCCACAATAAGTTGGGTGAATTTTGGCCCATTCCTCCTGACAGAGCTCTTGTAACTGAGTAAGGTTTGTATGTATGCCTCCTTGCTCGCACACACTTTTTCAGTTCTGCCCACAAATTTTCTATAGGATTGAGGTCAGGGCTTTGTGATGGCCAATCCAATACCTTGACTTTGTTGTCTTTAAGCCATTTTGCCACAACTTTGGAAGTAAGCTTGGGGTCGTTGTCCATTTGGATGACCCATTTGCGACCAAGCTTTAACTTCCTGACTGATGTCTTGAGATGTTGCTTCAATATATCCACATCATTTTATTTCCTCATGATGTCATCTATTTTGTGAAGTGCACCAGTCCCTCCTGCAGCAAAGCACCCCCACAACATGATGCTGCCACCCCCGTTCACGGTTGGAATGGTGTTCTTCGACTTGCATCCCTCCCCCTTTTTCCTCCAAACACAACGATGGTCATTATGGCCAAACAGTTCTATTTTTGTTTCATCAGACCAGAGGACATTTCTCCAAAAAGTACGATCTTTGTCCCCATGTGCAGTTGCAAACTGTATTCTGTCTTTTTTATGGCGATTTTGGAGCAGTGGCTTCTTCCTTGCTGAGCAGCCTTATGTTGATATAGGTCTCGTTTTACTGTGGATATAGATACTTTTGTACCATAGCTAATAACATTTCTGCAAAAAATATATACAACCACACACCATAGTCAGGGACCTCCCACTTTCACCTCTCTTTTCCACAACTGCACCGTAAAATCAAAATAGCTTTTTCTTGCTCTTGGTTTGAAGTACCTCTCCCCCAATTAACTTCTGAGTGCCACTGTCAGGGCCCTGAGGTAGCATTGCAGTCCCCTCTATATTTATAGCGTCCCAATACTCTCTTATAGAAACAGTAATGGATACTGAGGAGAGAGCTGTTGATTTCATTCTCGTTATTATTTTCCTATTACCCACACAACTGGGGAGTCTGGGTCTTTGCTGAGAGGAATGGCCACCCTGGTTTTGATGACACCACAGTTCGGGAGAGGGTCAGTATGGGGCTGACCACCCAACAGCAGTGCAATGAAACCCAACCAGGAGACTGCCGTCGCATGCTAATGACATCAGAGCGGTGGAGGCCAGCCTGAAGGCTAGCTTGGGGTGACATTGAAAGTGGACAGATGACAGTGCTAAAAATATATAATGGTGTTCTTTCTCTCCTTGGATTGTGTTGTCACCTCAGTTGGACTCGCTGGGCCTTTTATTTCCCATTCTTCCGAGCGCATTCATTCTCGTGTCACAGATAGCCCATCGTAGACCTATCACCTATGTAATATTCTCCCATCCACTGCCACCGTGTTCCAGCTAACTGGATCTATGGGAAGGAGAGTCTGTAATAATGTTTTACCATTGGCTGACCTTGAGATAGTGAGTAGTGAATTCACATTGCATAAAGAAAGAAGTAACACAAGGCTTGTCTTACACAATTATCATGCCTCTCTGAAAAGACTCCCTTTGATGTGTGTGTAAGTACAGTGAGGGCGATAGTCTTATAAATTAGATTGGTAATTAAATTGGTCTAAACCTACAAAAGCTGGCAAAGAAAAATGTATTGGTTATTAAGGACCTTCAGGTTCGAGCTAATTGAACTATTACAGCTAACAATCTTGATAATCTTCTTGCAGTATACAACCTTAAAAGCGACCATTAACGGCCAATACGGCACATCTGAAAGCAATGGTCGAAATGTACATAATTACAGCTAAAGCAATACAATGCGTTGTCTGTCCGTATTCACCCATCTTATCCAGACAGCCTATGGAAGGACAGCTTGACGTCAGTAAACTCGCGACAAACCGCAATCTCTGCCACTTACAACACAGTTTGTCACTTTACCTCCGTGATTATGGTCATTGTAAGAATGGCAAATAATGATAGCAATGTTCTGTGAAACGGTTCCATTAGGTCAGTTCTGGGCCAGGCTGTTCCCGCCACCGCGAGCATCACAGATAGCTTAGCGCCCTCCGAGCTAGGGTGCGTTGCCACACTTATCCTCCAGCATAGGACTCCAGCATAGGACGAAGCAGTTCACAAATCCACTCTAGGGGGCCACCCAGGGGTTAGGTGATAAGCTACCAATGAAAATGTGGAGCTGTATGGAAAACACATTCATGGGCCTGGCCTTTCGTGACCTCTAAACCAGAGTGGGGCAGGAAGAGACCAGTGAGCGGCTCATTTCAGTCTGTGCTGTAATTGTTCTCAGTCAATCTATTACTGTATGTGTGAGAGAGGCAGTCAGTTCACGCTCCAGAATCGATGACAAGTGGTGTTCTATGGGGTGGTCGTAGAGGCCCAACTCCTCCCTCTCTGGTGGCATCTTTCCAGAGTCTGTTTCTAACTGTTTTAAATTCCATTGACTGACCTCCAGTCAGAACGTTTAGCCCTCTACCACTACACATACACACAGATGCATGCACATGTGCACGTGCACGCACACACACAGGCATATGCTGCACATGACAGTGTAAAACATAGGCTACGGCAAACAATCTCACTTGACGTATACGAAAAAAGCACCCGCTAAAAATATAATGTATATTAAACTGTTATACTGTATGTGACATAATTGTGATCATTCATATTCATTGAGACTGAACATTTAAATATTAGGCGAGCAGGCGAGTTGACCATAATATGGTGGCTTTCTGAGGAGAGAAATTGGCAGCTGTCTAAAATCCTTAAATAAAAAATCTTTACATGATACCAATTAAGGTTTTGAAAATGAGAACCGATAAAATGATGGTGATAATACAAAAATAAATAATGATGGAGGCAAATAAAACTTTTCCTCTCAATCAAATGTGAGATTCCCTCAATTGTCAATAACCTTTAACACCTGAAACAAGCTTCTGATCAACAGGAGTTCACATTGCCAACACCAGGAGGTCTCAGAACACCTGAGGACTATACTATGATTGAAGCTGGATCTACTCAGGTATTTCTAAAGCTAGCCAGCTTTGTTATTGTTATTTTATTGTTACTTTTTATTTTATTTTTTACTTTAGTTTATTTAGTAAATATTTTCTTAACTTTTTCTTGAACTGCATCGTTGGTTAAGGGCTTGTAAGTAAGGATTTCATGGTAAGGTCTACAACTGTGCTAGAATGTAATTAATTGCATTCAATGGGGGGAAGATTAGTGTCACAATGACACTTAAGATAATTGCATTCAATGAGATTGATGTATAAATATGCATCAAGTAGTTAAAACACAAGTCAACTGCATTCAGGTCTGTCGGTTTTCTCTCTCGAATCCCCTCCCTCCTTCGCTCTTCTATCTCATTGCCTACCTCTGTCTCTCTTTTTCTACCTCCTCTTTATCCCCCCTCCTTCTCTTCTCTCTCCCTCCCCCTTCTTTGACCCCCTCCTGCCTCCCTCTCCCTCCTCTCTCTCTTTCTCCCTATCACTTTCTCCTGCCTTCACCCTCACCCCTCTCTCCCACTCTCCCTTCTGTCTCTCCCTCCTCCCCCATCCTTGCACTCCTTCCCCCTCTCTTTATCTGTCTAGTTTCTAATCCCCCCTCTAATCTCTCTCCCTCCATCCTTCTCTCTCTCCCTCGAATTGCCTCCCTCTGTCTCTCTCCCTACCCCCCCTTCTCTCTCACCCTTCTTTCACCACCCCTCTTATCTCGCCATCCTCTCTCTCTCTCCCTTCTATTCATTATTCTCCTCTCTCCCACCTCCACAGACTGGATATTGATACATAGAAGTTAGTACATTGCATTCAATGCAAATATATGTGTGTCTAGGCAAAATACTTGGTGATAAAGCTGAAATAGGTAAATTGGTGAAAGTCTCAGACAGACAGACAGACAGAAAGAAAGACTTATACACTGACAGACAGACAGACTTATACACAGACAGACAGAAAGATAGACTTATACACTGACAGACAGACTGATACACTCACAGACAGATAGAGTCCCTCTAGTACTGCAAGACCATTGAGTCCAATGGAGGTCACACATATTTTGGGAAGATTGACTTCATATTTCATGTGACAGGTCATTAAGGTTCCCTGGTTACAAATATGTAAAATTTGGGAGGCTTCAACATTTTTAACCCTTTAAAACTGCAGCTATGGCCCCAAATCTAGTAACTTCCTGTAATTGCAGGAAGCTGAAATTCATGTAGTATACGGCCTCCTGGGGACACTCTTTACCAATGCCCTGGGATTCAAGCTTTGACGTTAGGATGGGAACGCAGTGTTTGAATGACCACGTTGAGGATGAATTAAGCCACTTCCTGATGCCACAGGAAGCTGAACCTCAACACAAGGCATCCCGGTAAGGTTACGATGGGTTGTGTGCAAGGGCAGTTAACTAGCTCAACACAGTCCACGGCGTGTAATGGTTATATAAGGGCTGTAGGTAATGCTTTTCTATGGAAGAAAAGTCTTGTTTTCTGTGGGATCAAGTTTTCACTGTGAAGAGTAAGGCCTAGATTCAATCAATGCATAGTTGATGTTTTTGCAGTGTCGAAGGTGTAACTGCATTGGAACTATCAAATCAGTGACCAGCTGCTCTTGATCATTATCATGAAGCCACACCTGTCCCACTCGCGTTAGTTCAGAATGAGAAAGTGTAGGCTATTTTGAATTCAAAATCATTCAACTAAATAATGAGAATTTATATCAGCCTAATAGAGGTATAGATTACTTCTCACATTCCAGTGTTCAAACTTGTAAACAAGGCTGCATGGGATTTCTCTTAACGCAACTTAATGCGTGCAGCCAATGGCCATGTCCGCTTTAGGTATAATGCTTGTAGATTTGACAGCTCTAACTCAGTTCCACCTCCAACACCGCCAAAACAACTACTATGCGGATGACGGCTAAAGTGGGTCTGATTGAATAGAGCCCTGAATTTCACATTGTCAGGTGTAGGCTTATGTTCATGGGGAGCATCTGCTGAACAACCCCACACTTGAATTGTGTTTCTAACCTCAACCATTAAAAAAAGCCCCTTAACTCTTCAAGTAAGGTATACCTTTTTGCCATGTACACTTCATGACCAAAAGTATGTGGACCACTGCTTGTCGAACATCTCATTCCAAAATCATGGGCATTAATATGGAGTTGGTCCCCCCTTTGCTGCTATAACAGCCTCCACTCTTCTGGGAAGGCTTTCCACTAGATGTTGGAACATTGCTGCAGGGACTTGCTTCATTCAGCCACAAGAGCATTAGTGAAGTCGGGCATTGCTGTTGGGTGATTAGACCTGGTTCGCAATCGGTGTTCCAATTCTTCCCAAAGGTGTTCAATGGGCTTGAGGTCATCGGCAGTCAAGTTCTTCCACACCGATCTCGAAAAAAAAAACGTTTCTGTATGGACCTTGCTTTGTGCAGGGGGCATTGTCATGCTGAAACAGGAAAGGGCCTTCCCCAAACTTTCGTCAAGTTGAAAGCACAGAATCATCTAGAATGTCATTGTAGGATGTAGCATTACGATGTCCCTCCATTGGAACTAAGGGACCTAGCCCGTACCATGAAAAACAGCCCCAGACCATTATTACTCCTCCACCAAACTTTACAGTTGGCACTATGCATTCGGGCAGGTACCGTACCGTGATTCATCACTCCAGAGAACATGCTTCCACTGTTCCAGAGTCTAATGGTGGCGAGGTTTGTACCACTCCAGCCGATGCTTCGCATTGCGCATGGTGATCTTGGGCTTATGTGTGGCTGCTTCGGCCATGAAAACCCATTTCATGAAGCGCCCAACGAACAGTTCTTGTGCTGGCTTTGCTTCCAGATGTAGTTTGGAACTCAGTAGTGAGTGTTGCAACCGAGGACTGATGATTTTTATGCACTTCAGCACTCGGCGTGCTTGTGTGGCCTATCACTTTGCGTCTGAGCCCGTTGTTGCTTCTAGACGTTTCCACTTCACAATAACATTACTTATAGTTGGCCGGGGCAGTTCTAGCAGGGCAGATATTTCACAAACTGACTTGGATGGATGTCAACCAGTGGAGGATGGTCCTCCCCATCCTCCTCCATTTAGTACAATTTATTTCAATTTGCCTTCCTAACTTCAGTAGCAAGTAGCTAGCGACCAGCTTCAGTATGCAGTTTTCTCCGCCAACGCTACCTCAGATTTAGTTTACTTTTTGTTGAAGAACCCCTTTCATTCTCTGGGGGACACGGAAAAGGTACGAATTAAAACTGAAGGTCGACCTTCGCCTGAGATCAGTTTCATGAAGAAGAATGAAAAGCTGAGGCTGTTCAATACCAATTGGTATATAAAAAAACTGCCTCCTACTCTGTCCCAGATGCTAATATATGCATATTATTAGTAGTATTGGATAGAAAACACTCTGAAGTTTCTAAAACTGTTTGAATGATGTCTGTGAGTATAACAGAACTCATATGAGAGAACCTGAGAAAAATCCAATCAGGAAGTGGGATATCTGAGGTTTGTAGTTTTTCAAAGCTTGGCCTACCGAGTACACATTGAGATATTAATGAGGTTGCACTTCCTAGGGCTTCCACTAGATGTCTTTTGAAAGTTGAATGAGGATTCTACTATAAAGGAGGGGCTCATGAGACCTGTTTGAGTCAGTGGTCTGGCATAGTGCCTCGGTCTTATGACGCTCACTCCCGACAGAGTTACGTCTCGTTCCAGTGCCTTTCTGAAGACAAAGAAATTCTCCGGTTGGAACATTATTGATGCTTTATGTTAAAAACATCCTAACGATTGATTCCATACATCGTTTGACATGTTTCTAAAGGACTGTAAAGGAACTTTTTGAGTTTTTGTCTGGATGAAATGCTCGCGCCTCATAAAGATGGATTACTGGGCTGAACACGCTAACAACAAGTGGCTATTTGGACATAAATGATGGAACTTTATGGAACAAATCAGTCATTTATTGTCGAACTGGGATTACTGGGAGTGCCTTCTGATGAAGATCATCAAAGGTAAGTGAATATTTATGGTGTTGTTTCTAACTTTGTTGATTCCAAAATGGCGGCTATTCCTCTGGCTGTTTTGGGTCCTGAGCGTTGTTCTCAGATTATGCTTTTTCCGTAAAGTTTTTTTGAAGTCTGACACAGCAGTTGCATTAAGGAGAAGTCTATATTTAATTATGTGAATAACACTAGTATCTTTTCTCAATGTTTATTATTAGTATTTCTGTAAAATCACTGGATGTTTTGGAATCAAAACATTACTGCACGTAAGGCGCCAATGTAAACTGAGATTTTTGGATATAAATATGCACATTATCGAACAAAACATACATGTATTGTGTAACATGATGTCCTATGAGTGTCATCTGATGAAGATCATCAAAGGTTAGTGATTCATTTGATCTATATTTCAGCTTTTTGTGTCTCCTATCTTTGGCTGGAAAAATGGCTGTGTTTTTCGACTTGGCTGTGATCCAACAGAATAATATGTTGCGCTTTAGCTGTAAAGCATTTTTGAAATCGGACACGATGGGCAGATTAACAAAATTAATGTATCTTTCATTTGCTGTATTGGACTTGTTAATGTGTGAAAGTTACATATTTCTAAAAAATATTTTGGAATTTCGCTCACTGCCTTTTCAGCGGAATGTTGTCGAGGTGTTCCCTGCACTAGAAAGGTTAAGCAATGACCACCAGGTGTTTCCCTTGTGATTCCGGCTGTGATGCTCGTCAAGTGGATGCATCGACATCCTGCTTCTTCTGGTATTGGAGCGGCTACTGTTTTCTGGACTCCCTCCCTGAGCCTGACATTGGCTCGAGCTGGAGTGGCTGTTATTTAAGAGAGTGTAAACACGAATCAGAACAGTGATTCTGGTGTGAAGGAAATTCTCAAAAAAGCATTAGCCAAATCAACAACTGAAAACAATTTAGCCGACGCCAGCACAGCAGATATGATCATAATGGGTTTTGGCACAACAGGAGCCTTTGCACAAACTGCATCTGAGATCTTGAACAGGAAGAATGGGGGTATTACAGGGAGAGTCTGGACAGGGCACAATAGCTCCTCTTTCTACCAATGAAGCATGGACAGGGGTAATCCCTTTGACAGCTTCCTGAATTAGGGGATACTGAGTTCTGCTTGGTCTGTGTGTGCCCTTAGGTGTGACAGTAAGCGGTTCAACCCCCCTCATTCGCCCATGTCATACTTATCTTTAGCCTAAAGACAGTCCGGGAAACCAATCAACAAGGGTGACTCATTCTCCACGGAAATAATCTGTTTAGTTGGTTTAGTGCTATCAAGGCCATGTACACCTCGTTGAACATGTACAGCCCAAAAAATGGAACACACAAAGTATGTATGTTGGGGGAGAATTTAGATCCATCCGCTCTATGTTCCCAGTCAGGTGACCTGCAAGACAGACTTCAACCCAATACCAGTGTCCTCCCAAGCAACATCATCTGTTTTAGTTACCGATGCATGTGGCACCCTGTCACTAAATACATACAGCAAAGCCTGTCCTTTAGTCAATATAACACTTAAAGTGTAAAATTGGGGCCCACTACACGTCACTGCAAAGTAAGCTCTCTTGGGGTATGGTTCCTGTCAGCCAATTTTGTTCATAATCTAAATCTCTTGTCACTGGTGAGAAATGTGCGGTGCAATGTAAGCCAGTCTGTGACATAAAACTGCCCTTCTGTGTCTAACAACTGCGAGCAATTGAGAGAATTTCGTCAGTAGGGTGTCAGTGGCCCATCAATATCCTGTACATCCCATGCATAGTACCAATCACATGTTGAGACCGTGTTGGACAACATCGTGAGATGACGTGTCTCCTGAGGCTGTACAACGTGAGGCCTTTACCTTTACAAATAATATTAATTCCCAATTTACAGAGAAGATCTCTTCCTGACAAATTTACAGGACAACATGTAGAAAAAATGAATTGATGGTTTATGCATGTGTTATCAACTTCAACAGGTAAGGGCATCGTGAGCAACTCTTTCATATGCACTCCTGAGGCTCCCAGAGTGGTAACTGATTCATTTGACATGGGAGATTTGGACATAAAATTTGAATTTATGACAGACATTGCAGCACCATTATCTACTAGAAATTTAATTGACTCACCATTGACGAAGAGACAAACCATTGGCTCCTCACGGGGGTTTGAAAAAATATTTAAATGCTGTCTAAGGGTGTCAACTGTCTCTACCTCGCATCAGTCCATATGTGGATTGTAAAAGGGTTGTTTTTGGTGGAGGTCCGGTTTTCTAACCTCTCCCCGATGCCCCCTATTCGGTAGGTTCATTTTGACATGTTCTGGTGAAATGTCCCTCCTTTACGCAGTTGTAACAAGCAAAGTTCCTGCTGCTGTGGGCCCTGTCCTTGGTAAAAAGCCAGTTGTGCAGCTTGTAACTACACCCCTTCTTAATCTATTCTCTGGTTTGTATTTTCTTCTTGAGACAGTTGCTGCCTCTCAGCATGTTTACAGTGTTCAATAACCGCTTGCAGACTGGTAGTTTCCCAGCCAATGCAAGTCATTTTAACCTGGTTACCAAGGGCTGGCAAAAGTCAATTTATTAGAGCAGCTGTAAAGAGGCTGTCGTAGTCATCATTGCAGCGGCCATCAGTCATTGGTTTGAGCCCATTATGCTTATGGTATATGTCTGTAATCTTCCAATGACTCTTTAGCTTTCTGTGTGCAACTATGGACAGCTGCCCAATGGGTCATGGGTGGGTAATGTTCTTTTATGCAATCACACAGCGTAGCCAGTTGGGTCTGATAGGCTCCACCCTCTTCCCACTGGTAGTTTTCATCAAAGCCTCCCTCCACGTCTGCCAATCGCAGTCTCATCTTGATACGGCAAATGTGCGCAATCTCAGCTGCAGATGGCTTGTACAGCCGGGCCATCTTAAGTAGCTGTGTGGTAAAATCACCAGCGTCCTTTGTAGGATCTGGAAGTTCTTTAGCAATGTCCTTCATTTTGTCCTGTCTCCAAGTCTTCTGGATGCTGACAAGAGGGTGCCGTTCGTCATGGCCCTCCTCACCATCCACAGGTCGCGGTTGTGGATTAGGGAACGTTACCAGAGGTGCCTGGAGAAAGGTTGTGTTTGGGTCCCCTTTTTTACCTATTCTGGCCATGACTGTTGCAGATGAGGGACTTAACTGCGTGGTAGGGGTCGACGTCGATGGTGGACTAAGTTCCCAGAGTCCATTAACACCAGAGATGGGACTCTACGTGGGCGGTGCACGGAACGGATTTCCACTGCTCATGGGGCCACCTCCGAGGGGTCTGCTGGTAGAGCTGCATTGGAGGAGACGGCTGAGCGAGCTGCTGTCGGACAACCAGGGCTGGTGCTAGTGCAGTGGATACAGGGGTATCATAGGGGGGTGGAAAGTCATTATTGTCATCATCCCTGTTTCTCCTTCTTTTCTTATATTCCTCTTTCTGTTTCTTCTTCTTACCCCTCTTTCACCATTATTACTTTAACTTTCCTGTCTGACTGTCTTTCAGCTTCCCTCACCCACTTTCTAAACTTACCCCAATCTATTAGACTTGTCTTTATTGGTTTCCTCAAACTTCTCTAAGTTCTTTCTACATTCTGCTAATAAAATTTCACTCAATGTGTCTTTTAAGGGAAAATCTGGTACTTTGTGCCAGAGCGGTACTTGTTCCAGAATGTTCCTACCCCATTTATTTGCCATTACCTTCACTGGTCCAGTCAGTGGATCGGGCAGGCAAGGTTCTCCCTTGCTGCTCTTGGCTCCCATTGTGAAACTCCACTATAAACAAACACTCAAACACAAACACTGTTGTTTATTGAGAACGTCTTCCTTCCTTTTTTATATATTTTTTTATATATATAATTATTCTATGTCATTTTAAATGCTGTACCCACATGGTAGTTCCTCTTAAGCAAATTCCCATGTAGGTATTACATTTCTAGCTGGTCTCCCAATCCTAACCAACTGTTTTACCAGTACACTGATTATTTCATTTTCTTTTACAATGTTTTTCTAACCTGTAGAAATATTTTTGACTTCAACCTCAGGACCCTGTCTTGGAATGACGTAGTTCATGCATTTACATCTTACGACGATCGTAACCCATGGCATATTTCTTCAGGACTTTGTCCTGCTATCTATATAGCACCTCTGGAATCACTTTCATCAGGACTCTCTTCTGGTATCTCTAACACACATGACCTATTTTCTAAAAGTTAACTTTCCCCAATTGAAGGTTTGCGTTTAATAAAATCAGTCTCGCCCTTAACTCTGCATGTTCGGAATGGCATATCCACTCACTGACGCTCCCAGACGGTCTGAGGCGGGTCCCTTTCTGCTCCGTTTTAGTCAGAGTGTGGGCTCCCTAAGCTACTTCTAATGCAGCCCTGTGCACAGGTAACCTCGGGCTCCTCGGGAGCAATCAGCAAGTGGAGTTAGCCGTCCATCCTCGTCGACAATTTGTCAGGGAAATTCTAGAGGCAGAGAGAGATTGTAGATTCTTCCAACAACAGCTTTATTATAAGATTTGCAAAAATGAAGCAATCAACATCACCGAGAATGGTTCAGAGTTGAAAGCTTAACAAACATAGCCAGGTCTCTGCTTTAATAGTGAAAATACAACCCCTTTCTGTGTACATGGCAGTCAGCAGATAGTGTGTAAAAGGTCATTATTTGTCTGTGCAGACTTTAAGATAGCACAAGGTTGATAGCCCGGGGGCTCAACCGTCTAACTGCATCCACAACAACAAACACTATATTTTACTCCTTTCTGCAAGGTTCCATACATGTGACTTTCTTTAGATAGTAAACCCATGGGATTTCACATGCTGCGGTTGCACCCAAACGTCTCTTAGCTGTACGCTCAGTCTTATGACTAAGTCACACCAAGAGAAGTTTGTATCAGGTTAGAAAAAAACACTAGCATAGAACAAGAGACTATTCTTTGAGCAGTAAAACACGGGATAGCATGACTAATTATGTAATTTTCCACGGCAAACTTCACTGAGAAACTTGTTCAAACCTACGATGGCGTAGCTGTAATGGAATGTATCTGCTATTTGTATTTACAGCTAAGTCCCCTCCTGTTCCCTGATCCACTCCACTACCATTGTCAAGTCTCTCCTGAGATGAACTGAAGCCACGTCTCATGTGCCCGCTCATCCACTGGCACATTGAATGTTTCATTTCCAAGCACTGTGAGTACCCCGATCAATTTTCTCTCATTACTGTATGTAGAGTCAATCACATAGACAAACACAATCACGTTATTACACATAAATGTTTTTACTCCTTGCTTGGACTAACTCAATCTTAGCTCTTTTGTCTAACTGTGTAGTGTGATGTGTTATTGTTTTTTTGTCTTCCTAGTCAAATCCTGTCCTGCACTGAAGTCAAGTCTCTGAACACCTCAACTCATCGCCATACGGAGCTTGATTTGCCCTCCGGAACTCCACAATTGCGTCACACCCTCCATACGGAGCCTCCAGACCGTATTGATGGATCAAGAATAAATCATCTTTCACTGGGCAATGCACACCACTACTTTCCAAGGACATCCCTTTGATCTGGGGTAATGGTTCAGAACAAGAAGATATCTTTCAGAAGACATTCTCGGTTTTCCCTTTCATCCCAAAGGAAAGCTGAAAAAATACAAATCTATACAGAACAAAGCCTTCAGGTAGCTAGCTGTGCCACAAATGTAACATCACAACTGTTTTAATACATCACAGTTAATTTAGTCTTCCTTAACAAGCTCTGATGAAGCTGCACTTTTTTTTGTAGAAATGCTTCTTATTAAATACCAATGGGAAAAAAATGCCTCTTAATGGCTTAGTGCTTGTTAGATTTGCACTGAAGTTTAAAAAGTATTTTGTTTTAATATTGCAGAACTTTCACAGAATTTGTTCATGTTTCAACTTTGCAGGCTGAAAATAACACATTTAAAGAGTCCATATAATGTAGACAGTTGGACAGTGCATATAATGCACTTCCAGCACTGCTGATTGTTGGAGACAAAATAGACCGTGCTCCTCAAAACAACAGAGAGTGGGGCCAGAACCTTGTTCAAGCAGAACTTAATGACTATGAAAAACATAGGAAGCCAATTAAATTCACCCGAATACAGGAAACAACTAGCGTTAACAAAAGCACAGCAGCACATTATTAGCCCTCAAATCACATTTGGTAAGTGCATGCCAGGTCATGTAAAAAGCATTAATTATAAATCCATGACACTGTGTGATTGTTTTGAAACATCAACTCTACATTGTATTCCAATTAAAGACCTGTCCTCATTTACAATCTCACTGCTAGCAGACCTTAAGTCAGATGTTCATAAAAATGCCCATATCGGAGGAATACATTATTTTCCTCTTCAATATAGATTAACAAGTTGAGGCTGGCAGGATAACTGACAGCATCATGGTTTGAAGTGTGTGGAGGCCTTTTTCAAGGCTCCGTGACGTATTATTTCAGAAGAAATTATCACTAAGGCAGGTGGTCCTTCTCCGCCTCAGTTCACGGCTGCACTGCTGAACAAGGCAACACTGTCTGGGTCTGAGTCCCCATGCTGCCTCTATACAATCTCTATTTGACAGCCCCGATAACAGGGACCCCTACAGGGCTGCAGACCAAACAAACAAATAATTTATCTTCTCTCCTTCACAGATGGCAAGGCCAGTGCAACGGGTCAAGGGTTATGAAATATTTATTTTGCTGATAAACATTATTATTATTTTACAGCCTGCCGATCCATAGATTGAGCCCTGATTTTATCTTGCATAAGTTATGGAGGTCATTACTCAAGGAAATTCAAGTCTACTTATATTTTAGTAATTACTCAACTCTATCATCACAGCCTGATATCAGCAAAAGCACGACAATCTGATACTTTTTAGCAAAACAGTTTTTCATCAAGAAACATGATGCTTATGTGAATGCATTGCATTCAATGGGGGGAAGACTAGTGCCACAATATTGATGCTTAGAGATAGGCATCACATATTGTATTGCCTACATTAATACATTGCATTCAATGGGAGGAAGGTTAGTGTCACAATATTGATGCCTAGATAAAAGTGAAGTGAAGTGAAGACATTGCCTTCAATGAGATTGATGTGCATCAAGTAGTTGATACATACAGTAAGTCAAAAGCATTCATATTTGTTGTTTTTTAATCCCCCTCTCTTCTATCTCTATTCCTCCCTCCTTCTCTCTCCCTCTCTTTGACCCTCTATCTCTCTACCTCCTCTTTATCCCCCCTCCTTTGCTTTCTCTCCCTACCTCTTCTTTCACCCCCTCCACCCTCCCCCCACGCTGTCCTCCCACTCTCTTCTATCTCTTTCTTCCTTCCACCCTCCTCTCCCTCATTTTCTTTCTTTCTCCCTCCCCTCCTCTCTTTCTATCTCTATTCTCTAACATTTCTTAACTATCTCTCTGTCTCTTAGCCTCTCTCTGTCTCTTTCTATCTCCTCATTCTCTTCTCCCTCCCCCTTCTTTCACCATCTCTATCACTTATATTAATTATTTTCCACTTTCTTGCTCCTCTCTTTCTTTATCCCTACCGACTCACTCTCTCTCTGTTTCCACCTCCTTCCTTTACCTCTCTCTCCCTCCCTCCCCCTTCCTCTCTCCCTCTCCCTCTATCCATCTGTTCATCTCTGTCTCTATCTATTCTCTAATACCCTCTCTATCTTCCTCCCTCCCTTCCTCTATCTGCCTCCCTCTGTCACTCTCTCTACTTCCTCTTTATTCCCTCCGACTTTTCTCTCTCCCTCCCACTTCTTTCACCCCCTCCACACTCTCCCTATCTCTTCTGTTAATTATTTCCTCTCTCTATCTTCTCTCTTTCCCTATCCTCCCGACTCTCTCGCTCCTCTTTCTCCCACCTCCACAGACTGGATATTGTCAATTGATTTGACGCATAAATAAATACATTGCATTCAAAGCAAAAAATGTGATGATAAATCTAAAATGGGTAAATCGGTGAAAGACATACACTTAGACAGACAGACATACATATACACTTACCGAAAGACAAACAGACAGTGTGTGCAAGGACAGTTAGCTAGCTCAACGCTAGCTAACATGGTTTTGTAAGGGCTGTAGGTAATACTTTTCTATGGTAATACTTTTCTATGTTCTCTGTGAGACCAAGTTTTCACTTCAAATATTTCAGATGATCAGATGTAGGCTTGTGCTCATCGGGAGCGTCTGATTATTCCATGTGAGAATTGTGTTTTGATTTGCGGTTTTGATTTGTGAATGTGTCGGCACCGGGGACTCGGGATGTGGTTGCATTATCATTTTAATCAGGCCTTTTGATTTAAACACATGGATTGTTTTAGTTTTGTAGGCTAGGCTACTTATATAATGTTTTAATTTATGGATCAACCATAAAATAGCAGTCATTCTGATCTTGTTCCCAATTAACAGTGCTTTTTTTTATTATGCTGCTGTCTGTTTCTTTTTGTGTTTTTTTGTGCAATAGTCTTTTGAATTGAACATTTGAAACGTTTTGGTGTGTACTAGGCTATTTGATTTACAGCACTTTGGTTTCACCAAAAAATATGTTGAAATGGAACCAAATTATTTGTTTCAGTCTTCAATCCTTTTTAAATACATAGATGGGTATGGTATAGGTCGAATGCCAAAAACAAGCCGCTACTGCCTTGCAGCAGTGGCATGCTGCATATTTTTTTACCAACCGGTATGTGCTAAATAGTATGCGACCACAGTGGTGTGGTCCTGCCAGAAACCTAACTGGAACTTCTCAAATAGGTTGTTCTGATTGAGATGGTCCTGGAGCAGTATAGCAACCCCTTTTTCCAACACCTCGGAGAGGAAGGGGATTTTGGAATGGATAGATTTGGATAGATTTTTTTCAACTAATGTTGATGTTGTTTTCAACCAGAAAAGTTTTTTGTTTGTTCAGCTCCTGTTCCGGAACTTTAGTATACTGTTTAGCCAGTTGTTCTGAATGCTGAATGTTGCGCTCACGAGCCAAAAGTGGTCCCCAAAAGTGGTCCCCAAACATGGCGTACTACTGCACATATGTGCACCACATCTTTGTGTCAGTATTTTTTTAAATGTTTGAATTTAACTTGGCAAGTCAGTTAATTAAAACCTCTTAAGTCTACCCCCTCCTTTTTCGAACATTCTGTTAAAAATCGCG
Organism: Oncorhynchus clarkii lewisi; assembly: GCF_045791955.1. Taxonomy (NCBI): domain Eukaryota; kingdom Metazoa; phylum Chordata; class Actinopteri; order Salmoniformes; family Salmonidae; genus Oncorhynchus; species Oncorhynchus clarkii. The sequence continues at coordinate 31,006,993 of NC_092163.1, read as the reverse complement.
CAACATTTCAGCGTCCTGCTACTCATGCCAGGAATATAGTATATGCATATGATTAGTATGTGTGGATAGAAAACACTCTGAAGTTTCTAAAACTGGTTAAATCACGGCTGTGACTATAACAGAGCCTGTGTTTCATCGAAAAGCACAAGAAAAACTGGTCACTGAAAGCTGAAAATAATATCCATGCGCCACTTTCATGTATTGTTTAAAGGACACCAAATTAAATAGGGCATCGGATGCAATTCCTACAGATTCCACACGATGTCGCCATTGTCGTCATTTTCCTGAGAGTTATTTCTTAGTCAAACAAAGGAAAAACATTCCATTTCTTCCGGTCTCCGACAGGATGTTTTGGAGTCGAGATTTTCGACCATCATTTGAAGACGTGGAGCTATTGAATACACATCGCCCCGTGATCATTTTGATAGATTATATACGTTTACTAATACCTAAAGTTGGATTACAAAAGTATTTCGAAGTGTTTTGTGAAAGTTTATCGTCGACTTTTTTAATTTTAAAAAATGACGCAGCTTTTTGAAACAATGTTTTTTCTGAATTACACAGTTTCCATAGATGGCTATTTTGGGTATATATGGACCGATTTAATCGAAAAAAAGACCCAATAGTGATGTTTATGGGGCATATAGGAGTGCCAAGAAAGAAGCTCGTCAAAGGTAATGAATGTTTTATATTTTATTTCTGCTTCTTTGTGTAGCGCCGGCTACGCTAATTATTTTGTTTACGTCGCCTTCAGGCATTTTGGGGTGTTGCATGCTATCAGATAATAGCTTCTCATGCTTTCGCCGAAAAACATTTTAAAAATCTGACTTGTTGGCTAGATTCACAACGAGTGTAGCTTTAATTCAATACCCTGTATGTGTGTTTTAATGAACGTTTGAGTTTTAACGAGTACATTTAGCATTTAGCGTAGCGCATTTGCATTTCCAGGTGCCTACTTGAGACGTCTGCGTCTCAAGTAGGATCAACAGGTTAAAAACACATTCTTATTTACAACGACGGCCTACCGGGAAACAGTGTTTTAAAACCTCTTGGTTTTAGGGGGCAGTATTTTCATTTTTGGAAGAAAAAATGTTCCTGTTTTAAATGGGATATTTTGTCAGGAAAATATGCTAGAATATGCATATAATTGACAGCTTTGGATAGAAAACACTCTAACGTTTCCAAAACTGTAAAGATATTGTCTGTGAGTATAACAGAACTGATGTTGCAGGCAAAAGCCTGAGAAAAATCCAATCCGGAAGTGCCCCAGGTTTTGAAAGCGCTGCGTTCCAATGACTCCCTATTCAGCTGTGAATGTACCATCAACGAGCTTACGCTTTCTACGTATTCCCCAAGGTGTCTACAGCATTGTGACGTAGTTTTACGCATTTCTGTTGAAGAATAGCCGTAGGCGGCCACATTGCGTAAGTGGTCACATGGTGGCTCCGAGAGAGATTCTCTGTTAAAATACAGAGGTAGCCATTACTCAAATCGGTCCTAGTGAAAAACGAATTGTCCCGACGGATATATTATCGAATAGATATTAGAAAAACACCTTGAGGATGGATTCTAAACAACGTTTGGCATGTTTCTGTCGATATTATGGAGCTAATTTTGAATATTTTCCAGCGTTGTGGTGACCGCAATTTCCAGGCGATTTCTCAGCCAAACGTGAAGAACAAACAGAGCTATTTCGCCTACAAAAATAATATTTTGGGAAAAATGAACTTTGGCTGTCTATCTGTGAGTCTCGTGAGTGAAAACATTCAAAGTTCATCAAAGGTAAACGATTTAATTTGATTGCTTTTCTGATTTCCGTGACAAGGTTGCCTGCTGCTAGCAAGGCATAATGCTATGCTAGGCTATGATAAACTTACACAAATGCTTGTCTAGCGTTGGCTGTAAAGCATATTTTGAAAATCTGAGATGACAGGGTGATTAACAAAAGGCTAAGCTGTGTTCCAATATATTTCACTTGTGATTTTCATGAATAGGAATATTTTCTAGGAAGATTTATGTCCGTTGCGTTATGATAATTAGTGTCAGATGATGACAACGGTTCCGTTCACAGGATGGGTGTCACTACAACTGCTGTGTTCAGGGGCAGAATGGCAGATTCTTACCTTGTCAACTCAGGGATTCGATCCAGCAACCTTTCAGGTACTGGCCCAACGCTCTAACCACTAGGCAACCTGTCACCAGTGTAAGTATGTGCGAGTGTGTGGGTGTCCAGTGTGTGTGCATAGAGTCAGTACAGGAGAGTTTTCTTTTTTTAGATTATATTTGGGCATTCGTAAATGAGCGCACCTTTTATGGTAACAAAAACACCCTCATTTGCTGTATGATTTGGAAATGTTGGAACTGGGCCGTGCCCATTTCTAAACGAAATCAGAATTGCACATTTTATCACATTTCTGATGTGGGCAGAATATTTTAATCCTTAGCACTGACTTTTTTTCTAACTGAAAATGCATGCAGCCTATAGCGAGTGCCAACACTGGCCGCACATTCTGCAAGATTGATTGTCTATTGAACAATTTAAAAGTAAATGCTGCCTATGTGATATAATTAAAAGTGCCTTAATAATAACAAAATAAAAATACAGAATCCTAATGTGTACCAGTAAGTAATATGCTATTAATTTATCTAAATGTTTATTATACGATCTGTGTGCTCTATTGATGTCTGATCTGAGTTTGATTGGTTAAACCTAGGAATTCCCAGTTCACTTATTGCAAGTGTGTTCATTACAAGTGACTTGAAACCGAAGCTACATCTCTGTGTGATTTAATTATATTTATGAACTGGGTGGTTTGAGCCCTGAATGCTGATTGGCTGACCGCCGTGCTATATCAGACCGTATACCACGGGTATGATAAAACATGTATTTTTACTGCTCTAATTACGAATTAATACAAAGTTATACATGTTCTTGTTATGAGTTTGCATACGGATAGGGATTAATACATACAGTATGTAATAAATATAGGAACGGTGTATACAAGGATAATTAATGGTGATAATATGTAATGGGATAGGTGAGGCATTTAAAAAGGTTGGAAGGTGGGGGATAGGAGGGACGCCATGTGCGACTGACGTGTTTTCCGTTTGCTCCCGTGGTATTCTTAAAGTTTATGTGAATTTTGCAGCAGAACCGTATTTATTTTCAAGTATTAATTTGGTGATCCCTTTCCTTAAAAACCAAGACTACTTTGCTTCCGAATGTCAGCATGTTGACCAAACATAAGGCCAAAAGCATGACTTTGAGAAATCCCGGCCTACAAGACCCGCTCTCATCACCGCCCTCTCCTGAGTCTGAGGCCCCGGGGACGCACACTTTACCCGGGGGTGCGGCTTGACCTGGCGGCGCTGAAATTAACATTCTCGAGGCCATCAAACTACTACGCTCTGAGATAGTTGAAATGAAAACAGAGGTGGTTGCTACGATTGAGGCCAGAATACAGGAGGTTTCTGATACTTTAAAAGCAGATTTAACCATCCTGCGGAACGAGACTATGCCAGCAATCACATTACTCAAAACAACAGCTGCGTCACACACTACAACGATTGCAGCACTGGAGACCTCCGCTACTAATGTCTCCGACTTAACCACATCCCTGGAGGCTGAAGTTAAACGCCTAGCTGCAGATTTGAAAAAGGTGAAGGAGAGCTGTGTGAGTTTAGAGGGATTCTCTAACCGCAATAATCTGAGACTTGTATCGATCCCAGAGTCAGCGGAAATGCATCGCGCCACAGATTTCGTTTCAGGGCTGCTGAAGGATGTTCTCACCTTAGATGAAAAGCCCCTGATTGATCGAGCCCACCGGTCGCTGCGCCCAAAGCCCCGGGATGGGGAGAGGCCCCGTGACATAATTCTTCGAGTGCACTTTTTTCATGAGAAGACGGAGATCCTCTGACGAGCCCGCAATACCACTCTGAGCTTTCAAGGACAGAGCTTCTCCATCTACCAGGACTACTCCCCCACTGTTTCCAGGCAGCGCGCAGCTTTCGGACAAGCATTCAGTCACTTTAATTTAATTGTATTAAGGTTTTACTTAACTCCTGTGTTTCTAGGCTGTCTCGCTCACCTATTCAGTTTGTTTACACAGTGTCTCAGTGACTCAAAATATTTTTGGTTATTTGTTTACTGCATCCGTTTGCATTGACCCAGTAAACAGTAAATGTCTCCCGAGGCTACACGGTTTTTGTGGTCTCACTTCAATGTTAAAAGTTTTGAGCGTCATTTATGCCCAGCAAACGTTCAACGTTGCGCACACATAGTTTTTTGGTATTGGTTGTAAGCTGTCTCAGCGTCAACTAGACTACTATTATAATTACTATTATTTTTAATTGTCTTACTACGATTTCCTTACTTCAAATTAGATTTTTGTCTGAGAGCCTTTATACATTTTATTTCTTTTTTCTCTCAATGCCTGTTATAAGACTGGGAATATAATTATATACATCTACAGGTGGTGCTTTTGTCATTCTGTTTGCACAAGGGATTCGCCTTTTTTTATTTGAAAAAATACATAAAAATCTTTCTTTTTGCTGCTTGATCCACTAACAAAACACAACTTTAAAGAGCGGGACTGTGGGTTTAGGTTTAAGACCGCACTCTCACAGACATACTGTGCGAAGAGAACAACGTTCTATTTAGGCTTGTACCTCGTTTGGGAAGGTATTGTCTGGGATGGGGGGAGGGGGTGGGGGGAGGTTGAATTGTTCAGTTCTAATGTTGTCATTCTGTCTTTTTAGTTTTTTTTTCTGTACTTTTTCCAAACATCTACCACCGTACATTATTACTCTGAGACAAGTTATTCTGGGGGTTTTGGGCGCTCATTGCTTTTCCATTCTATGCTCTAATGACAGGGTTGAATAACTGGAATGCCCAGAGGGGCCGAAATAATGCGATCAAGTACATTTCATGGAACACCAAAGGGGTTAATAACCTGGTGAAGCGTAAGAGGGTGTTGACACACTTAAAGAGTTTGAATGCAAATATTGCATTTCTACAAGAGACTCACTTGAGGACTGGTGAGCATATTAGGATGCGTAAGGACTGGGTTGGTCAAGTGTTCCACTCAAACTTTCATAGTAAATCAAGAGGTGCTGCTATTCTGGTTGATAAAGCTACTCCCTTTGTAGCTTCTGAGGTTATTGCTGCTCCTAAGGGATGATACGTCATAGTAACCGGTGAACTGTTTTCTACCCCTCTTGTTTTGGCTAGTGTTTCTGCTCCCAATTGGGATGACACAAGTTTCATTTCTTCCTTTCTGTCTGCTATTCCCAATTTTGATTATCATTTGTTGATTTTAGGGGGGGATTTCAACTGTAGAATGTCCCCAGTTCTTGACAAGTCCTCACAAACAATTACAGGCCCATCTAAATGTGCCCTACTTATTCAATCCTTTCTTCAGAAATATGCTATGTTTGAGGCCTGGCGTTTCCTACATCCTACAGATACACAGTATTCCTTTTATTCTCATGTTCATCAAACATACTCCCGGATTGATTACTTCTTTTTGGACAAAAAACGTATGCCTAACCTTCGGCAGTGTACTTACGAGAGTATTGTTATTTCTGACCATTCACCATTAGTGCTTGAACTAGAGTTTCCCCAGCGACCTCCTATGTGTTATCAATGGCGTCTCAACCCCATTTTACTCTCAGATAAGGAGTTTGTCAATTTAATTTCTTCTGAAATCACCTTATTCCTAGAAACTAATTCAACACCAGGTATGTCCTGCTCTACCATATGGGAGTCTCTCAAAGCATACCTACGTGGCCAAATGATTTCTTATACAGCCAACCAAAACAGAGTTCGCTCTCAGCGACTTCGGGACCTGAGCGAGTCCATAGCCACATTGGATGAGAAGTATGCTACGGATCCTTCCTCTGATCTGCATAAAGAGTGCCAACTACTCCAATCTGAATTTGATGAGCTTTGTACCAGGCAAGCTGAACAGTTGCTCTTGCGAGCTCGATACAAAGTCTATGAACAAGGCGACAAGGCCAGTAAACTCCTTGCACATCAGATCCGTAAATCTGAGGCCTTACGTTTAAATCCACAAATAAGGACCCCGTCTGGTGCCACCACAGTTATACATAAAGAGATCAATGATCAATTTTACTCTGCGCTATACACCTCTGAATCCCCTCAAGACCCTTTGCTGATTGAATCCTTCTTTAATGGCTTGAATATGCCTTCAATTGATACAGACTCCCATGACTGTCTAGAAGAAGAATTTACGCTTGAGGAGATTGCAACAGCAGTGTCCGCAATGAAAAGTGGTAAATCACCGGGTCCGGATGGTTTTCCAACCAAATTTTACAGGACGTTTTCTGGTCTGCTATGCCCATTTTTGTCTCGACTATTTGCAGACTGCCTTAATACTTCAAAGCTACCGCCTAGTCTTTATCAGGCTTCAATTTCATTACTATTAAAGAAAAACAAAGACCCCCTGGAATGTGGATCCTATCGCCCAATCTCGTTTTTAAACTGTGATTACAAAATCCTAGCTAAGCTTTTAGCCATCCGTATGGAAGGCTTGCTGCACCAAGTAATACACTCTGACCAGACTGGCTTTGTGAGAAATAGGCATTTATTTTTCAATTGTAGGCGCCTTATGAATATACTGTACTCCCCGGCGTCGGAGGACCCGGAGGTGGTGGTCTCACTTGATGCCGAAAAAGCGTTTGACCGCGTTGAGTGGGATTACCTAACAGCTGCCCTTTATAGATTTGGCTTTGGCCCCAAATTCATTGCGTGGATAAAGATTCTTTATTTTTCCCCCATGGCTTCGGTACGGACTAATAACTTGTCCTCTGACTATTTTCCCTTGCACCGCGGATCCAGACAGGGTTGTCCACTCTCCCCCTTGTTGTTTGCTTTGGCAATCAAGCCTCTCGCCATTGCACTACGCTCTAATGATGCCATTCTAGGTATAATCAGGGCGGGCTGGGAGCAGAAAGTCTCGCTATATGCTGACGACCTCCTTTTGTTTATCTCCAACCTCATTGCCACGTGCCCTATCTGTTCTTAAAAAGTTTGGATCAATCTCAGGGTACAAGCTGAATCTAGGCAAGAGTGAGCTTTTTCCGGTAAACAAGGCTGCTTTAAAGTGCTCTTCTACAAGTTCTCAGTTTAGGATTGTCCGGGATCAATTCACCTACTTGGGAGTTAAAGTGACAAGGAAATATTCAAATTTGTTTCAGGAAAACTTTGTTGCTCTAGCAGACAGTTTGAAACAATCTTTTACTTTCTGGAATTCGCTACGCCTCTCTCTTATCGGAAGGATTAATGTCATTAAAATGAATGTGTTGCCCAAATGTTTATATTTATTTCAATGTTTACCCATTTTTATTCCAAAATCTTTTTTTATTTCACTGGATCAAACATTCATGCATTTTATTTGGGATGGCAAGGTACCATGGATTAGTAGAAAACATTTACAGAAGCCTAGGTCATTGGGGGGTTTAGCTCTACCAAATTTTCAGACATACTCCTGGGCTGCAAATTTCAGAGCCCTTCTGTACTGGCTGCAGACTGATCCTACTGGCCCTAGACCACTCTGGGTCCAGATGGAGTCTGAATCGTGTAAACCTGCAGCACTTTCCTCTGTGTTGTGCTCGTCTCTCCCAGTGTCCCTAGTCAAAAGGTGTGTCAACCCAATTGTAAAGCAGTCTCTTAAAATGTGGAATCAGTTCCGTTTAGCCTTTAGCCTCCGAGGCTTTTCTCTATCAGGCCCAATCAATCAGAACATTTTATTTCCTCCATCTTTGAATGATGGGGCTTTTGGCATTTGGCACTCACTAGGCCTCTCCTCTCTAGCCCAATTATTCTTTGATGATACATTTGCCTCTTTTTCTCAGCTGCAGGAAAAGTTCAATCTCCCCCAATCCCACTTTTTCCGCTATCTCCAGACTAGAAACTTTGTCAGAGCTAACACACCTGGATTTCCCCATAGGCCTGCGAATACAGCCATAGAGAGCATCTTTGAGTTGAACAAGGTTCCTAGGGGCGCAATTTCAGATGTATATGCAATCATTCATGACTTACAAAACCCTTCTTTGGTGCCTTTAAAGACTCGATGGGAAAAGGATTTGGGGGAGGAACTTGGGGAAGACGCCTGGGAATCTGTGCTGCACATTGTGCACTCGTCCTCTTTTAGCACTAAACAACCTCATTCAATTCAAGGTGGTTCACCGTATCCACTGGTCGGGGGCCAAACTTGGAAGAATATTCTCTGATTTTGATCCTACCTGTGTCAGATGTAAAGTGGAACCAGCCACACTGTTGCATATGTTTTGGGGCTGTCATAAACTGTCAGGTTTCTGGGAATTAATATTGAAATGTTTCTCTGATATATATGACACTGTTATAGATCCGTCTCCCCTTACAGCCCTTTTTGGAGTACTGCCCATAGGTACCCCCTATCAAGAATCCAGTCGGACACTGTTGCTTATACAACTCTTTTAGCTAGACGGCTAATACTACAGAACTGGAAGATGGCAGCTCCCCCATCTTATACATATTGGGTGAGAGATGTGTTGTGCTCTCTGAAACTAGAAAAAATGTAATTCAATTCACGTGGGAACCCCAAACTGTTTTATGAGGCTTGGGCTCCATTCCGGTCTTACTTTAAACAGTCCATCCTCTGATGGCATTCCAATTAAAACTAAAATAAGTCTGTATTTGACCCCCCTGTGACTTAAGGGTTGGAGGAGCCTTTCTCTGTGTTTTTGCTGGGGGGGGGGGGGGGGGGGGGGGGGGGGCATTAAGGTCCATGTGCTTATTGATTGTGACCCATGGATGCCTTGTTCATCTTGACCGGGCAGAGACTGAAGTGTGAGCTTGTTTTTCCCAGTTATTTTTACATTTTGTTCATGCCTACATGAATAATCATTCTATTTTTTTTTTATTTTAAAGCATTGTAAACTTTATTTTAAAGCATTTCTCCACCCTTATCCCTTGACTGTTTACAGGAACAATGGTGAGGTGTTTGCTCTGTCCCTGTACTATAGATTGCCCTTTAACCTTTGTAGCCTTCTCCCTGGTGTGTTTAACTTGTCTAAAGTATGGTATCTTTAAAGCTATTTTTTTATTTGTATTTTTATTTGTATTTTTTTTCTAGTTAAGTATATTATTTATATTGCTTTGTGTTGTCTTGTATGTGTGTGTAAAACTTAATAAACAGAGTTTAACATTTTTTAAAAAAGGTTGAAAGTTTTGTCATTGCATTTCCTTAGTGTCAATTTAAAGATGGATAATAAAGGATTCATTGAGCCATTGTAATGTATAAATTAGACAATACTGGTTTATTGAACAATTTTATTGAACAACTGTCTCGATCGTTATAATGAATGTCGGACCAAGGCGCAGCGTACGTTGAGTTCCACATGTTTATTAAATGAAACTCACAAAACGATTAACAGCAAACGAAACGTGCAGCAAATGGCGTGCTCACAGGCAACTAACCAAAAACAAGATCCCACAAAACACAATGGGGGAAATGGCTGTCTAAATATGATCCCCAATCAGAGACAACGATAAACAGCTGTCTCTGATTGGGAACCATTTCAGGCCACCATAGACATACAATAACCTTGATAACCCACCCTAGTCACACCCTGACCTAACCACCATAGAGAATAAAAGGCTCTCTATGGTCAGGGCGTGACAGTAACAGCTATGTAATTTGAGAATATTTTTTTTGTGCATTTGTGAAAAATTATATTTTGTACCTATGGTTGATGATTTTATGTGGTTGATGATTTTATATGAAAAAAAAGTCATTACAAGTGACTTGAAGCCAATGCTACATCTCCGTGTGATTTATTTCTATATTTCCCCCTTTCAGGGGTATAACATTTTGGAGGCTCCGCTGAGATGAATGCGCCTAAGATCATCTCCATGAGCTAGGAAGACCCTCAACCAACATTCACCTTCAAAACCAACTCAGGCAGACGACAGTGTGACAGACGGCTACGGTGGAGGTTTCGACAGACACTGGAAAAGGAGTGCCTGCAAACTGAGGTCAGAGTGAATATCAGGGAACAGCAAGGTACATTCAGTAAAAGAGAACCTTCATTAAAAGCTAGTAAAAATAACCAGCATTAGAGGATATGCAAATATAAGTGAAAGGAGTATTGCATAAACTGACTAAAGACAATCTCATTGAAATAAGCGACTTTTAGAAAATATCAGGACTAAACCAAAATAATCTAACTGGTAAAACAAACATTACCCTTGTTTCACATGTTATAAAATATATTGAATGGGAAGAATTAAAATAGGATGATAGTATGTCTGAACTGTTGAACCTTAAATACATGATAAATGAGATGCTTGAGGCTAGTGACGTTATCTGAAGAACACAAAAAACTACAAACAGAGCTAGAGCAATTAATTCAATTAATTAAATGAAACTGACACAACCCCCCCCCCCCCCCACAAACACACAATCAAACACAGTGCAAATGCAGGGACACGCCCTGGTGCAAAGAGTTCAAGATATCTGGTCAAATGGGTGAACCAGCCCAAAAAGACAGACTCACATTCTCCAGCCTTGCTCACCATATCAAAAACGGACTAAATAAAGGTTATCCAGAGATAGAAATAGTGGATGCAGTGGTAAGAGCTATTTCACCAGGGCTGCAAATGAGAGAACTGTGTAGCCAACTCACATCAGAAGTTCAGAGCAGCAAAGAGACTACACAAAACTTCCTAATCCATTCCTTAGATCTGAGACAGAAAATCCTGTTTGCCTCACAGGAAGCAGAGTCTGGTCTTAAGTATGACCCAGGACTGGTCCAGAGCATGTTCATGCATACTGTCCTGGTCGACAAATGACAACATAAGAACATACATGCAGCCATATCTCTTAGACACAAAAAACTACAGATGCGTTGCTTCTAGAGAAAATGAACACAAACTGTCAAGTTCAAAACCAACCGGGCAAGAACTGAAAACATCAACATGAAAGGCAGATATCTTCTTCAAGTGGGACAAATGTGACTCCTCCCTCGCAAGACAGTAGTCAGAACACAACTGGTGTCACCAGAGAAGTACAAGCCTACAGTCTTGAAGGAACTACATGTTAAAATGGGCCATCAAGGTGTAGATTGCACAGCATCAATGTTCTTCTGGCCGTACACTTAGACAAATGCAAGGGTGGTTATTAGCATATAGTAGTGATAGTCGACCATTTCACATGCTTTGCCCAGGCGTACACTACAACCTCAAAAGCAGGAAAAACAGACTGGATTTTCAATGACTATGGTCTGAAGTTCAGATTTCCTATTATAATACATCACGATCAAAGAGGAAAATTTGAAAACCAGCTTTTCAAGGAATGCAGAAGTACTGTGGTGTCACAGCATCAATGACAACTCGCTACCATCCACAGGGGAATGGACAGGCTTAAGACACTCATAGACAGGCAGAAAACAAACTGGAAGGCGTACCTGAACAAGCTGCTGTATGCACATTACGGTAATCACTGTGACATGATTCTCTCCAATTTATCTCCTGTATGGATGTTCACCAAGACTACCCATTGACATGCTCCTGAACTTGAACTCATGGTCAGGAAACAGCAATCATCAATAGTACTCCAACAAATGGACACAAGGAAAGCAGGAAGCATACAGAATTGCAAGGGATAATGTAAAAAAGTGAACAGAGGTAAAAGAAACTACAACATTAAAATCAGAACCTCAGTGTTGCAACCAGGTGATCGTGTGCTCATCAGAAACATGACACCACGTGGAGGTACAGGCAAACTTCGTATTCACTGGGAAGAGAACGTTCACACAGTTGTATGCCAGGTGGGAAAAGACATTCCGATCTATGAACTGAAATTTGAACAAGGAAAAGGACCGTCCAGATGAGTCGTGTGACCACTTACTCATACCGTGTGACCACTTGCCCCTTGAAGTTCAAACACAGCTAAACTCAAAGCCAAAGAAAAGAAGAACAAACCAAAGTAACAGAAAAATTGAAGAACTCGAACAGGACGATGAAGACGTCAATAATGAATACTACAGATATGACATACCGTCTTGGGCGGTATGTCATATCTGTGGACATCCCAATGCCTCTGCCAGAAGAGACTCAGACAATGGACTTACCTCTGCACGACTGAGAAAAAGTCTCAGTCGCCTAGGAGAGAATGCAGACCACCAAAGTTCTTCATAAATGACAACCTTGGAACTCCAGCCTGTTACAATGCAGGACCAACAAGTACCAGCCTGTGCACTATGCAAATACACAAGCAATGGTCTCATGGACAACTCCTGTTCAACTATACCAGTACATCTATGGAATAAAAAAAAGACAACTACTGGCCAATACAGAAAGAAACATCAAAGTGCTCATGGACTTATAATAGAGCTGAGTACAGAAACATAAAAGCTCAGAGAGAGAGAGAGCGAGAGAGCGAGAGAGCGAGAGAGAGAGAGAGAGAGAGAGAGAGATGAGTTTTAAATACTCTTTATTGGGTCTGGGGGCCCACCACACAATAAATACTCATACAAAACCACAGTTACACATCAATTAAAAACACAACTCCAATTCCTCCTCCACAGTAACAAAACACAACAGCCTCTGAATACCCCATATACTCAAAAACAGATCAATATTGTTGACAAGTTTATAATAGGCAAACTCAACCCTTAGTCTCGCTGCCAACATTCCCTCCAGCATTCCCACCACATCCACAGACCCCTGTCCCCGAATGCTGTTATTTCGGGTCTTCCATATCGCCAATTTTGCTGCCCCTAACACAAAATTAAGCAACACAACTACACCCTTTTGACTGAACCTGTACTTTGGCCCAAATATATACAGTTCAGAAGAGAAAACCTCTCCCAACGTTGAGAACCAAGCAGTGATCAGATCAATCATCCCAACCAACCTGGGACACAGTAAAAACAGATGTGCCAGAGATTCATCTTCAGCACAGAATGGACACCCCTCCCCAACAGTAGGGTCCAGGTGTACCAGATGCATGTTGGTGGCTATAGCTCCATGTATTATCCTCCATTGGAGGTCAGCTGTCCTCTTATCGATAGGCAGTTTATATAATGATCGCCAACAGCCTTTTGGAGAAGCACCTGGACCAAGCACATCCGCCCACCTCGTCGATTTTACCCCTTCCAGGGAAGAGGCATGGGACACCTTCACACATGTTCTGTACATAGCCTTCTTTCCCACCTCCTTGAACTCCCCCAGCTCCGGGGTATCGAAGGAAAGCAGCATCCCCGCGTCCTCCTCAAATGCCCCCATCGCAGCACTAACAATCAGTGCAGGGAACACATAATCCAGACCCTCCTTCCACCGATCAGAATTGGAAATGTCAGTCACATACTGCAGATGAAGCACTGGCAAGGAGTCGCAGACCTCATCGACGACCTTCCTCAGTAGGCGAGATGATCGGATCCCCGCTCTTTCTCTCAGCTCCTCCAATCTGCTCCTGCTCCGCATCAGATGACCCAGCTTGGTACACCCCACGCCTAATAGGCATGAACGTAGGCTAGCTGAACCCAGAACACGGGACTGGATGGCAGTGTTATGAAAAAGAGGCTCTTCAAAAAGCCACATCCCTGGTGGCGTGCCGGTCTTACGGGACTTGACAAAGACTCTCCAAGCCTGCATAACAGACTCATAAAATGGAGTCAGGCCAGTCAAATCACCCCCCTCCAGCTTTAAGAGGAAAAGATGTTTGTCTAAGCCCAAACAGCCCGCTCTCCTCATCAATATGTAGGCTGTTTCGACCCAGCTAGAACAGTCTCTGTACAACAATCTCTGGGCTGCTTGGAGCCGGAAAGCCGTGATCCTAGAGGAAATGTCCACCAGGCCTTGCCCACCCTCGTGCAGTGGCAGATACAGGGCTGCAGCTTTGATCCAGTGTTGTCCAGACCAGAAGAAATTGACAAGGGTCCTCTGAAGCTCTTGTATCAGACTCTTTGGTGGCTGTAAAATCATTAGTCTGTGCCACAGGGTAGAAGCAGCAAGATTATTAGCTACCAGGACCCGTCCCCTATAGGACAGCTGGGGCAACACCCATTTCCACCTTGACAGTCTGGCACACACTTTCTCCACTACACCCTCCCAGTTCTTTTTCTGAAAGACATCGGAGCCTAGAAAAACTCCCAAAGTCTTCATTCCATCTCTGCCCCACTGAAGCCCCCCTGGTAACCGTGGAGCAGACCCATCTGAAGCTTACCTGCCCACAGCGCTTCACTCTTTCCCCAATTGACTCTAGCTGAGGAGGCCCCCTCATACACCTTTAAAGTGTTTGAGAGAACCTTAACATCCTCACCCTCTGTAATAAAAACGATCACGTCATCTGCATACGCAGACAGTGCTATCGTGGGACCCTTCATTACACCTGGCACAGAGAAACCAGTAAGCTTCGCTCTTAAAAAACAAAGCATTGGTTCAATCGCCAGACTATATAACTGCCCTGAAATTGGGCATCCCTGCCTGATGCCCCTTTCGACAGGGATGGGGCAACTCAAACCACCACCAACCTTCACCATACACGAGGCTCCAGCATACAGTAAATTCACCCAAGACAGAAAAACATCCCCAAACCCAAAGGCTTTCATTGTTTTAAACAAGTACTGGTGGTCCACACGATCAAAAGCCTTCTCCTGATCCAACGAAAGTAAACCCACATTTACATCAGACAGTTTACAAATGTCTAAAACATCTCTTATCAGAAACAAGTTGTCAACAATAGAGCGATCAGGTACACAGTAGGACTGGTCCTTGTGGATCAACAATCCCAGATACTCTTTCAACCTGTTTGAGAGACATTTAGAAACTATTTTGTATTCTGCGCACAGCAAGGCAACAGGTCTCCAATTTTTTATTAGAGCCAAATCCCCCTTTTTTGGCAACAGTGAAAGCACCGCACGTTGACAGGATACGTTAAGAGAACCCTCATGAAAAGATTCACACAGCACTTCATAAAAATCCTCCCCAATAGACCCCCAAAAGTGCTTATAAAACTCAGATGGTAAACCATCGATGCCAGGGGCTCGGCCTGTTGAGAGCTGCATAACTGCTGTGGACAGCTCTTCCAGTGTAATATCAGCGTCCAATGTGACTCTCTGCTCAGGTCCCAATTGAGGAAGACCGTGTAACAACTGTTCAGTACATAAAGAGTCACAATCCTCCGCCTTATAAAGGGATGAGTAAAAATCCACGGCATGTTGACGCATTTCAATATCATTCGTGGTCACCTTCCCATCAGGGAGACGAAGGCAGACCATCTGTTTGCGTTGAAATTTCGACTGTCCTAGGTTGAAAAAAAAGCGCTAGAAGCATCCATATCCTTGAGGGAAGCGAAACGAGACCTAATCAAGGCACCCTTCACTCTTTCATGCAGAAACGACCTCAGTTCATGTCTCTTGTCCTGTAAGTTCATGACTAGTACAGGGTCGTTCTGAGTGAGCAGCTTCAATTCAGTAGATTTGATGTCCTGTTCAAGGGCCTTGATAGTCTCTTTAACCTCAATTTGAGACAGAGCAGTATACTGTTGACAAAAAACTCGTATTTGGGCCTTCCCAACCTCCCACCATTGTCTCAAGGACTCAAAATTCCCTTTTATACCCCTCCATTTTTCCCAAAACAACAAAAACCTGTCACAAAACATGACATCATGTAACAATTTAACATTAAAATACCAATAAGGCGATGACCGTCGTGGACAGGACAAGTGAATATCAACAGTAACAATATGATGATCAGAGAAACCCACAGGAGGAATGGCACACTTTCCAACCCTACTACAGTAGTGATCAGATACATACAACCTGTCTAACCTTGCTGCACTGACACGACCTTCATTCATTTTTAGCCATGTGTACTGCCTAACTTTTGCATTCCTTACTCTCCACACATCAGAAAGCTCAAACTCAGTTAATAGGCCAGACAGGCAAGTGGCTGACCGCAGGTGAGGTTCTTCAGCGGTGCGATCAACAGTAAAATCCACTGTACAGTTCCAGTCACCCCCTAAAACCATACACCCCTCTTGGTCACACTGTCTTAAGGTTTCCTTTATTTGATCAAATATAGTAATACGCTCTGTACCCTCATTCGGAGCATAAACATTCAAAAAAACAAACAGAAACCCCATAACATCCACCTTGACCAATAAAACCCGACCCTTGACAATCTCTGTTGTAGATACCACAGTCACCCCTAAGCCTGAGGAAAACAAGATTGCCACCCCTGCACTGAAATTAGTACCATGACTGAGTACATGCTGCCCCTCCCACCACATACCCCAGTCAACCTCATTTTCCTCATCACTATGTGTCTCCTGTAGGAAAACTACATTAAGCCTTTTCTGTTTTATTACTTCTAATACCCAAGCCCTCTTATTCCTGTCCCTTCCCCCATTAATATTGAGAGAACCTACCCTTAGTACCTCCATATAGAAAAGAGAAAAGAAAAGCAGAAGAAACCACAGAGAAACCAACGAGAAAAAAGACACCCTATGAAGCATGATCATCATCATTATTTTTCTTTCTTCTCTTAACCTGAACACGTTTCCCACCACCTTTTGCTGCTGCAACAGCAGTAATAAATTTCCTCAAGTGAAACTGCTTCTTCTCACTCAATTGGTCTAACCCCACCGTCTTCTGTAACATCACAGCTGACCTCACAAACTTATCAACATCAAAATAATCTGCCAATTTGACAGATTTCCCAAAAGTCTGATCCAGAAACTCATTTACCTCCTCTAGATCATAAACTGAGTCCTCACCAGCAGCTGTCATATCTAAAGAGATATCCATATCATTCTCCTGATCCTCAGCTGAGACCACAGACTCAGCTGAGACCCAGACTCCCCTCTACCACATCCCTTTCAACACTCCCCACTTGCACCTCATCACTCGTACCAGGCATCTCCTCCACTACCTGGGAGACTAGCCCCACCTGAACATCACTACTCATAGTATGCATCTTCTCCACTAACTGGGAGCCTAGCTCCACATTAACCCCAGCACTCGTAGTGGGCATCTCCTCTACTACCTTAGAGCTTAGCTCCACATGAAAACCCTCATGTACCTCATTACTCGTAGTGGGCATCTCCTCCACTACCTGGGAGCCTAGCTCTACATGAACCCCAGCACTCGTAGTGGGCATCTCCTCCACTACCTGGGAGCCTAGCTCCACATGAAAACCCTCCTGAACCTCATTACTCGTAGTGGGCATCTCCTCCACTACCTGGGAGCCTAGCTCCACATGAATCCCCTCCTGTACCCCGTTACTCACAATGGGCATATCCTCCACTACCTGGGAGCCTAGCTCCACATGAACCCCCTCCATTACCCCAGCACTCATACTGGGCACCTGCTCACCAGTCTGAGGAACTGGCTCTTCAGATACATCCTTACCTTCTACAACAATACTTCTCTGTAGCATAACATTTCCCTCTAATACAAGTTGCAACCCGTGCCCTCAACAGGGATAACTTGTTCCTCAGCACCAGGTGCTTGTGGCTGCTCTGCCGCTGTCGGCCCACCTCTCCCTACATCAGTGGGCCCAGGCGTTACGATGACCACCTGCGCCCCTCCCTCGGCCTTCTCCCTTTTCGGGCAAGCATGTCGCTTATGACCAACATCCCCACACTCAAAACACCGTTGACTACCCGTACTAGCATAAGCCATATACAATCTATTGTCATACTTGACTTTAAACGATAACTCTAAAGTCTGCTCCGGTGAGTCCAAAAACATAAACACCTGTCGCCGAAATGACATTACCTGTTTCAACGCCGGGTGTTTGCAACCCAACGGAACAACCTTAATTGAACTGGCGAACTTCCCAAAGCGCAATAACTCGCGCTCCAACAGCTCATTTGGAATAAACGGTGGTACATTTGAAATCGTTACCCTTGTTGACGGAGAAAAAAGCGGCGTAACTTGAATAAACATTCCTTTAAGAATTACACCATGCTCAACCATCCGATCAACCAGACATTCTTCTTTAAGAAATACCACCACAGCTTTATTCATCCGGGATGCATAAGCAATATTCTCATAGCCTACCTTCTCTCCTACGGCGACCAGAAACTCCTCCACCGTGACAGTAGCTTCAGTAACACACCTAAAGCCGTGCCGAAGTGACAGGGACGGCATCCCCATTCGGGCTGCCATCCCCGCCAAAATCAGGGTAATTTCGATACGAAAAAAACAAAAAACTTAATTCTACCACAACAAAAAAAGTAAAAATAATAACCTTAATCATGCACAGAAGAAAACCAAGAAAATGCCACCAAGAAATAGCAAACCGAAAGAAAGTTGTGAATAGCTAACTCTCCACAACACACGCACTCCTTCACTCAAACAATTCCCAGCATGCACCAATCACTCCCAGCATGCAGAGAGAGAGAGAGAGAGAGAGAGAGACTCTCTTATTGTTGATACATTTTAGGAACTAGTCTCATAGTAATCATATACTTTGCACACGAACCGCCGCCCGAAATCATTCATGTATTTACGTTTAAATGCCTTCGCTCGCCATCGATCTCTGTCTGAACCAGCCCTCATTAGGAAGGGTGTTGTGTCTTTCAGCAGCATGCTTGTAAGGCTCTGATTGTTCAAAAGGCCCCCACCCCGTCTTCAACTGTTGTTCACTCTGGAAGATGCTCCTTGGAAGAGAGCAATTAACCATTAGCCTTTCTGGCCTCAATGTTAATTTCTTTACCAATCCTTTTATGCATTCTGGTCGACAGGGACGGTTCCGGCAGGCTGACAAGCTCTCTGAACTCACTCGGGGCGTGGCAACTTACTGTTATAGGAGACAAATGATCTCTTATGGCTCCTAACATGACATTCATATCTTAACAAAAATACTTCTAGAATTTTTCATATGTTGTGGATGGAGACTTTTACATGTAGTGTATATACTTTTCCAGTTACTGTATTTCCCTTATAACCTTTTTAATAAAATCACAAAATAATAACCCACATGACATAATTATTATTATTTAGCTTGCCTCTGACCATTCCCCACATTCTCTGTTAGGAATATTGTTCCAGTATTCACTTTAGAACGTGTTAGAGTTTTGGCGTGAAAAGTCTCTGGAGACAAACGAACATTCCTGTGTTAATTTGGAGAGAGAGACCTTGGATCTCCTCTCCTTTGATTTACAACAGTGCGTGAGGTGTCAACCTCCACAGCAGCTCCCCCATCTGTGGTGAGAGAAGGTCTGGTTACTGTCATCCATTGCCAAGCTGATCTGACCTATTCGGATCCTCACAGGACAGTCATCACATACAGCACTTAAGGTCAATGGTGATGTTATTGGGGTGATGACTAATTTTGAAGGTGAGTGTATGATAGAATTAAAAGGGCCTTAATAATAACAACATGATAATACAGAATCATAATGTGTACCAGTAAGTAATATACTATTTATTTACCTAAATGGTGATTATACGATCTGTGAGCTCTATTGATGTCTGATCTGAGTTTGATTGGTTATACCTAGGAATTGCTATAGGGGCGCACGGGGCTTCCAAACTGACTCATTACAAGTGACTTGAAGCCAAACATCTCTGTGTGATTTATTTATATATTCCCCACTTTCAGGTAAGAATTCGATTTCAAATGTATTTGTTCATGTCAGAATGTTACATTTGTTACTGTGCGTAAGTAATAAACATGTTTAAAACAATTTAAATGTGTTATTTGTATGTTTAGACCACTTGGAAATTAGGCATTAGCCGTTTTGCTAGCTAGCTTGCTAGAAGGCTGCTCACTTGCACAAGGTGACTTTGTGATCAGAGCATATGGGTGAAGGGGAACATCGGAAAAGTGAATGTTGTTGGAAGCACTAAATATTAATTCATACAAGGTTATACATGCTTTGTTATTAGGATGAGTTTGCATACTGGTAGGAATTAGAGAGACATGATTTAGTTTGAAATATATTGTAAGGTATTTTTGATTTTAAGAGAGACATATAATATTTTTTTGTGGCAAAACACTATGTATCCTCACATAACAGAACTCCAATATAAAAAATATCCTAATTGGGTTTTAAACATTTTTTTTTATTTATTTAACAATTATTTAGGCAGCGAGTCATGCTAAGACTACAGTCTTTTCGTAGATGAACTCTGCAAGAACACATGTAATAAAGTATCAATACATGAATACAAAAATAATCTGTTTAAACAGTCAAATATCACAAGTATTGTATGCAGAGGGTGAGCAGCGTACAGAGGCAGACTTAATGATTTCGAGGCCCCAGGCAAGGAAGAGTCTGAGGTCCACCCCCAACACCTAGTTCCCACATATGCTGAGCACTTGTTGGCTGCGTTTCCTTCACTCTGTGGTCTGATTCATCACAAACCATCTTAATTGGGTTGAGATCGGGTGATTGTGGAGGCCAGGTCATCTGATACAGCACTCCATCCCTCTCCTTCTTGGTAAAATAGCTCTTACATAGCATGTAGTTGTGTTGGGTCATTTTCCTGTTGAAAAACAAATGATAGTCCCACTAAGCCAAACCAGATGGGATTGTGTATTTCCTGCAGAATGCTGTGGTAGCCATGCTGGTTAAGTGTGCCTTGAATTCTAAATAAATCACAGTGTCACCAGCAAAGCAACCCCACACCATCACACCTCCTCATCCATGCTTTACGATGGGAAATACACATGCGGAGATCATCCGTTCACTCACACCGCGTCTCACATAGACACGGCAGTTTGAACCAAAAATCTCAAATTTCGACTCCAGACCAAAGGACAGATTTCCACCGGTCTAATGTCCATTGCTCTTGTTTCTTGGCCCAAGCAAGTCTCTTCTTATTATTGGTGTTCTTTAGCAGGGGTTCCTTTGCAGCAATTCGACCATGAAGGCATGATTCACACACTTTCCTCTGAACAGTTGATGTTGAGATGTGTCTTTTACTTGAACTCTGTGAAGTTTATTATTTTGGCTGCAATTTCTAAGGCTGGTAACTCTAATTAACTTATACTTTGCAGCAGAGGTACCTCTGAGTCTTCCATTCCTGTGGGGGTCCTCATGAGAGACAGTTTATATATTTTTTTCATTTAAAACTTCTTGCTCCTACTTGAGACGCAGACGTCTCAAGTAGGCACCTGGAAATGCAAATGCGCTACGCTAAATGCTAAATGTACTCATTAAAACTCAAACGTTCATTAAAATACACATGCAGGGTATTGAATTAAAGCTACACTCGTTGTGAATCTAGCCAACAAGTCAGATTTTTAAAATGCTTTTCGGCGAAAGCACGAGAAGCTATTATCTGATAGCATGCAACACCCCAAAATGCCTGAAGGCGACGTAAACAAAATAATTAGCGTAGCCGGCGCTACACAAAAACGCAGAAATAAAATATAAAACATTCATTACCTTTGATGATATTCTTTGTTGGCACTCCTATATGTCCCATAAACATCACAAATTGGTCTTTTTCCCGATTAAATCCGTCCATGAATGCCCAAAATATCCATTTGTATAGCCTGTCTGCATCACGAAAAAAGCTCTCTTCCAACATGCAACGTCATGTTTAAAAATTATATAAGTTGCCTATATTCTTTGACAAAACACTTCAACCTACTTTTATAACCCAACTTTAGGTATTTGTAAACGTTAATAAGCGATCAAATTGATCACTGGGCGATCTGTATTCAATGGCAGCTACACAAGAAAACAGTGTCCATTTTTCAATCTTCCAAAATCGATTGAGGTAGGCTGGATGGAATCACGGATCTATTGGTGTCTCTATGTCTCAAAGGATTTTTGTCAATGAAAATGACGTTTTTGGAATTGCATCCGTCTCCATATTAATTAATTAATTAATTTGGTTTCCTTTAAATAATCCATGAAAGGGGCGCATGGATACTTTTTTCAGATTTCAGTGACCAGTTTTTCTTGCGCTTTTCGATGAAACACACGCTCTGTTATAGTCACAGCCATGATTTAACCAGTTTTAGAAACTTCAGAGTGTTTTCTATCCACACATACTAATCATATGCATATACTATATTCCTGGCATGAGTAGCAGGACGCTGAAATGTTGCGCGATTTTTAACAGAATGTTCGAAAAAGGAGGGGGTAGGATAAAGAGGTTTTAATTAACCTTTATTTTAACTAGGCAAGTCAACAAACAAATTCTTATTTACAATGACGGCCTACTGGGGAACAGTGGGCTAACAGCCTTGTTCAGGGGCATAACTACAGATTTTTACCTCGTTAGCTCTGGGATTCGATCCAACAACCTTTCCGTTACTGGCCCAATGCCCTAACCACTAGGCTACCTGCCGTCCCCTTGATGGTTTTTGCAACTGCACTTGAAGATACTGTCAAAGTTCTTGAGGTTTTTCGTATTGACTGAACTTCATGTCTTAAAGTAATGATGGACTGTCGTTTCTCTTTGCTTATTTGAGCTGTTCTTGCCATAATATGGAGTTGGTCTTTTACCAAATAGGGTTATCTTCTGTATACTCCCCCTACCTTGTCACAACAAACCGATTGGTTCAAGCACATTAAGAAGGAAAGAAATTCCACAAATTAACTTTTAAGAAGGCACACCTGTTAATTGAAATGCATTCCAGGTGACTGCCTCATGAAGCTGGTTGAGAGAATGCCAAGAGTGTGCAAAGCTGTCATCAAGGTAAAGGGTGGCTATTTGACGAATCTCAAATTAACACTTTTGTGGTTACTACATGATAAATGTGATATGTGATATGTGTTATTTCATAGCTTTGATGTTTTGACTATTATCCTACAATGTAGAAAATAGAACAAATAAAAACTTTTGACCGGTAGTGTATGTTGCATCAAAAATTCAACATCTTTTTTATGTCTAGCCCATGAGTCCCATGAGTCCCATGAGTCCCCTTGTAAGTCCTAAGGCAGTTGCCTTTTCTGCCTATTGGTAAGTCTGCCACTGGCAGCATATAAAATTTGAGTTTTCTTTTTGGACATTTAAGCAACTTTAGAAACATTTTATAGTAAAAAAAAAAGATAAATCAAGGGAAGCTTTTTGAGTTTAATTACCTACACTTTAGGGAAGGATTTAAGGACTTATGAGAACATTGAAAGTCTGTTGGATTTAATTTGCCGGTCAAGGATGGATTGATTCTTATTGTTGGAATGACACAGCCCGCTGTGCAGCCTCGTATGTTTGTGGCCGAGGCTAGGTTGTTTCCTTTCAGCTGAGTAGAAAAAGTTTCTTATTTCGGGCCAACAGGAACGAAAATCACAGTCTCCAATTAACTGTCAAAGAAAACCATAATCAAAAGGTCTACGACACACAAGCTCAAAGTAAACGTAATGCTAGCTATAGCCAGCACAAACAGCTGAGAGTGGCAGCTGTCAATCACTACATCTGGCTGACTAAGCCAGAGGTAAAATTATAAAATAAGGTTCTGATTACGTTCCTAAGTGTGGAACAAATATTTTTTTAAACCTAACTTGCGACTGAACAGACAAATATAATGGAAACTATGTATCATAAAGCATAAACCTCAATAGCTCAACTGGCTCTGGACAGGATCTAGAGTGTGTTGGATATCACATAAAAAAATATCATTTTTTCAAGCACATCTAAAATAAAAAAACTTTAAAGTATATGAGCACATACATAAAAAATTGCTGTACTGTATATCACAGTTTTGTAATCAAACTCTTCAAGTGTCCGTCGGATGCCAAAATCACTGTACCTCCACCCACTGCAGCCCCACAGGCTGAGCTAGACAAGAGGGGCATGTGGTACTCGAAAGAGCCAATTGAGACCAACAGTGGACACGTCATAATACCCATAAAACCTTGAGGTCAAACACGGAAATGGTTCCAATCGTTTTTACACCATTCATTTTACCCATTGTGGATTCTAGTATCACTTCAAAAAAAGGCTGTGTAAGCCTACAGTACCCCCCCCCCCCCCCAAAAAAAAAACAAAAAAACAATGTAAATGCTAATTGCCTGCTTCTGTGGTTATCGTACAGAACTACAAATGCCTGTCTCAAGCTTAATGTCACTCACCAGGGCGATGATTATCTGGACGAGACTGTTGAATCTAGGCAAAGGTAAGAATTTCTAGATCAACTATCTAATGTTAGCTAATTTAGTAATTCATAATTTAGCTAAAGTTGTTTAAATTGAAAATGCCTGTTATCTAGCTAGCTATCGCATGGTAAGCTAGTTCGAAACATTAGCCTGGTTATGGTTTAGACATTCATAAAAACAAAGTCTAGCTTGCTAGCTAGTTAGTTTAGATGGTGAAGCTACACTCTAAAAATAAAAGGTTCCTGGAGTATCCTTTAGTGCTTCTTAATTAACTGACTTGCCTAGTTAAATAAAGGTAAAATAAAAAAAATAAAAAAAAAGACACCTGTCCACAACCTCAAACAATCACACCAAACTCCACTATGGCCAAGACCAAAGAGCTGTCAAAGGACACCAGAAACAAAATTGTAGACCTGCACCAGGCTGGGAAGACTGAATCTGCAATAGGTAAGCAGCTTGGTTTGAAGAAATCAACTGTGGGAGCAATTATTAGGAAATGGAAGACATACGAGACCACTGATAATCTCCCTCGATCTGGGGCTCCATGCAAGATCTCACCCCGTGGGGTCAAAATGATCACAAGAACGGTGCGCAAAAATCCCAGAACCACACGGGGGGACCTAGTTAATGACCTGCAGAGTGCTGTGACCAAAGTAACAAAGCCTACCATCAGTAACACACTACGCCGCCAGGGATTCAAATCCTGCAGTGCTAGACGTGTCCCCTGCTTAAGCCAGGACATGTCCAGGCCTGTCTGAAGTTTGCTAGAGAGCATTTGGATGATCCAGAAGAAGATTGGGAGAATGCCATATGGTAAAAACTCAACTAGTCGTGTTTTGAGGACAAAGAATGCTGAGTTGCATCCAAAGAACACCATACCTACTGTGAAGCATGGGGGTGGAAACATCATGCTTTGGGGCTGTTTTTCTGCAAAGGGACCAGGACGACAGATCCATGTAAAGTTTTTTGATCTCCAAGATGGCGTAGCAGTAGGACGTATTGTCGTGTTGTGTCCCTTGTATATATCGTTTGTTTTCGTTTTTTTTCTTCACATATCTTTAAAACTTTTTGCTGAACCTCAACTTCTTCTAAATACTCTCCTGCAACCCGCCTCACCCAACGTAGCTATTTTTCCTAAAGTATTTATATTTACTTCGGACCTTGGAACCCCTCAACTGAAGCTAGCCAACGAACTACCAGCTTCAGCAAAACATTGCTAGCGGTTTTCAGCTAACCGGTCATCAGCTAACCTTTAGCTCGGAAAGCTCTCGCCAGTTCGAACAACGCGACTCTAACCAGAGCATAACGGACCTATTTATTATTTTATTTTATTTTTCACCCCCGGATTCCCATCGCAAACGGAACATTTTGAGCTCCTGGGCTACAATATCCAGACCCACGACCGGTCCATCGATGTCACTGCATGAAGAGGAATAAACAGATACCCCCATCGCGACGTCCCCAAAGGCTAACTCTCTAGCCCTTGCTATCTCCTTGCTTGCAAATTCGGCCTGCTAACTGCTAGCTTGTTTAGCCCGGTCCGCTAACTGCTACCGTGTTTAGCACCGTCTACTAACTGTTAGCTTGTTAGCACAGGCCTGCTAACCGTCTGAATCGCCGCGTCCCAAACACTCACTGAACCCATATTTACTTTCTATCCCTTTTCGATTTTTAATTTGTTTATACCTTCCGGTAACCTGCCTCACCCAATGTGATACGGAACCGCTATTATCTTTACATTTTTAGAACACACTCAAGAACCTCCAGAAGCTAACCAGCTAACTGGCTACAAGCTATTTGGTCATTGTTAGTTTTCTAACCTGGATAACACTCGCCAGTCCAGCTTCCCTGCCCCATCCACCGCTGCCCCTTGGACACTGATCACTTGGCTACATAGCTGATGCATGCTGGACTGTCCATTAATCACGGTAATCCATTCTGCTTGTTTATGTTTTATCTGTCGGCCCCAGCCGCACTTAGGCTCTGTGTGTAGTTAATCCGACCCTCTCTGCCTAATCAATCGCCATTCTACCTGCTGTTGTTGTGCTAGCTGATTAGCTGTTGTCTCACCTACTGTTTTAGCTAGCTCTCCCAATTCAACACCTGTGATTACTGTATGCCTCGCTGCATGTCTTTCTCAAATGTCAATATGCCTTGTATACTGTTGTGCAGGTTAGTTATCATTGTTTTAGTTTACAATGGAGCCCCTAGTTCCACTCTTTATACCCCTGTTACCTCCTTTGTCCCACCCCCCACACATGCGGTGACCTCACCCATTACAACCAGCATGTCCAGAGATACAACCTCTCTCATCATCACCCAGTGCCTGGGCTTACCTCCGCTGTACCCGCACCCCACCATACCCCTGTTTGCGCATTATGCCCTGAATATATTCTACCATGCCCAGAAACCTGCTCCTCTTATTCTCTGTCCCCAACGCCCTAGGCGACCAGTTTTGATAGCCTTCAGCCGCACCCTCATACTACTACTTCTCTGTTCCGCGGGTGATGTGGAGGTAAACCCAGGCCCTGCATGTCCCCAGGCACCCTCATTTGTTGACTTCTGTGATCGAAAAAGCCTTGGTTTCATGCATGTCAACATCAGAAGCCTCCTCCCTAAGTTTGTCTTACTCACTGCTCTAGCACACTCTGCTAACCCTGATGTCCTTGCCGTGTCTGAATCCTGGCTCAGGAAGGCCACCAAAAATTCTGAGATTTCCATACCCAACTATAACATCTTCCGTCAAGATAGAACTGCCAAAGGAGGAGGAGTTGCAGTCTACTGCAGAGATAGCCTGCAAAGTAATGTCATACTTTCCAGGTCCATACCCAAACAGTTCGAACTACTAATTTTGAAAATTACTCTCTCCAGAAATAAGTCTCTCACTGTTGCCGCCTGCTACCGACCCCCCTCAGCTCCCAGCTGTGCCCTGGACACCATTTGTGAATTGATCGCCCCCCATCTAGCTTCAGAGTTTGTTCTGTTAGGTGACCTAAACTGGGATATGCTTAACACCCCGGCAGTCCTACAATCTAAGCTAGATGCCCTCAATCTCACTCAAATCATCAAGGAACCCACCAGGTACAACCCTAACTCTGTAAACAAGGGCACCCTCATTGACGTCATCCTGACCAACTGGCCCTCCAAATACACCTCCGCTGTCTTCAACCAGGATCTCAGCGATCACTGCCTCATTGCCTGTATCCGCTATGGAGCCGCAGTCAAACGACCACCCCTCATCACTGTCAAACGCTCCCTAAAACACTTCTGTGAGCAGGCCTTTCTAATCGACCTGGCCCGGGTATCCTGGAAGGACATTGACCTCATCCCGTCAGTTGAGGATGCCTGGTCTTTCTTTAAAAGTAACTTCCTCACCATTTTAGATAAGCATGCTCCGTTCAAAAAATGCAGAACTAAGAACAGATATAGCCCCTGGTTCACTCCAGACCTGACTGCCCTCGACCAGCACAAAAACATCCTGTGGCGGACTGCACTAACATCGAACAGTCCCCGCGATATGCAACTGTTCAGGGAAGTCAGGAACCAATACACACAGTCAGTCAGGAAAGCTAAAGCCAACTTCTTCAGGCAGAAGTTTGCATCCTGTAGCTCCAACTCCAAAAAGTTCTGGGACACTGTGAAGTCCATGGAGAACAAGAGCACCTCCTCCCAGCTGCCCACTGCACTGAGGCTAGGTAACACGGTCACCACCGATAAATCCATGATTATCGAAAACTTCAACAAGCATTTCTCAACGGCTGGCCATGCCTTCCGCCTGGCTACTCCAACCTCGTCCAACAGCTCCCCCCCCCCCCGCAGCTACTCGCCCAAGCCTCTCCAGGTTCTCCTTTACCCAAATCCAGATAGCAGATGTTCTGAAAGAGCTGCAAAACCTGGACCCGTACAAATCAGCTGGGCTTGACAATCTGGACCCTCTATTCCTGAAACTATCCGCCGCCATTGTCGCAACCCCCATTACCAGCCTGTTCAACCTCTCTTTCATATCGTCTGAGATCCCCAAGGATTGGAAAGCTGCCGCAGTCATCCCCCTCTTCAAAGGGGGCGACACCCTGGACCCAAACTGTTACAGACCAATATCCATCCTGCCCTGCCTATCTAAGGTCTTCGAAAGCCAAGTCAACAAACAGATCACTGACCATCTTGAATCCCACCGTACCTTCTCCGCTGTGCAATCTGGTTTCCGAGCCGGTCACGGGTGTACCTCAGCCACGCTCAAGGTACTAAACGATATCATAACCGCCATCGATAAAAGACAGTACTGTGCAGCCGTCTTCATAGACCTTGCCAAGGCTTTCGACTCTGTCAATCACCGTATTCTTATCGGCAGACTCAGTAGCCTCGGTTTTTCGGATGACTGCCTTGCCTGGTTCACCAATTACTTTGCAGACAGAGTTCAGTGTGTCAAATCGGAGGGCATGCTGTCCGGTCCTCTGGCAGTCTCTATGGGGGTGCCACAGGGTTCAATTCTCGGGCCGACTCTTTTCTCTGTATATATCAATGATGTTTCTCATGCTGCGGGCGATTCCCTGATCCACCTCTACGCAGACGACACCATTCTATATACTTCCGGCCCGTCCTTGGACACTGTGCTATCTAACCTCCAAACGAGCTTCAATGCCATACAGCACTCCTTCCGTGGCCTCCAACTGCTCTTAAACGCTAGTAAAACCAAATGCATGCTTTTCAACCGTTCGCTGCCTGCACCCGCACGCCTGACCAGCATCACCACCCTGGATGGTTCCGACCTTGAATATGTGGACATCTATAAGTACCTAGGTGTCTGGCTAGACTCTAAACTCTCCTTCCAGACCCATATCAAACATCTCCAATCGAAAATCAAATCAAGAGTCGGCTTTCTATTCCGCAACAAAGCCTCCTTCACTCACGCCGCCAAACTTACCCTAGTAAAACTGACTATCCTACCGATCCTCGACTTCGGCGATGTCATCTACAAAATTGCTTCCAACACTCTACTCAGCAAACTGGATGCAGTTTATCACAGTGCCATCCGTTTTGTCACTAAAGCACCTTATACCACCCACCACTGCGACTTGTATGCTCTAGTCGGCTGGCCCTCGCTACATATTCGTCGCCAGACCCACTGGCTCCAGGTCATCTACAAGTCCATGCTAGGTAAAGCTCCGCCTTATCTCAGTTCACTGGTTACGATGGCAACACCCATCCGTAGCACGCGCTCCAGCAGGTGTATCTCACTGATCATCCCTAAAGCCAACACCTCATTTGGCCGCCTTTCGTTCCAGTTCTCTGCTGCCTGTGATTGGAACGAATTGCAAAAATCGCTGAAGTTAGAGACTTTTATCTCCCTCACCAACTTCAAACATCTGCTATCTGAGCAGCTAACCGATCGCTGCAGCTGTACATAGTCTATTGGTAAATAGCCCACCCATTTTCACCTACCTCATCCCCATACTGTTTTTATTTATTTATTTTTCTGCTCTTTTGCACACCAATATCTCTACCTGTACATAACCATCTGATCATTTATCACTCCAGTGTTAATCTGCATAATTGTAATTATTTGCCTACCTTCTCATGCCTTTTGCACACAATGTATATATAGACTCCCCTTTTTTCTACTGTGTTATTGACTTGTTAATTGTTTACTCCATGTGTAACTCTGTGTTGTCTGTTCACACTGCTATGCCTTATCTTGGCCAGGTCGCAGTTGCAAATGAGAACTTGTTCTCAACTAGCCTACCTGGTTAAATAAAGGTGAAATAAAAAATAAAATAAAATAAAAAAAGAATGAATGGGGCCATATATTGTGAGATTTTGAGTGAAAACCTCCTTCCATCAGTAAGGGCATTTTTTTATTTAACTTTATTTAACTAGGCAAGTCAGTTAAGAACAAATTCTTATTTTCAATGACGGCCTAGGAACAGTGGGTTAACTGCCTGTTCAGGGGCAGAACGACAGATTTGTACCTTGTCAGCTCGGGGGTTTGAACTTGCAACCTTCCGGTTACTAGTCCAACACTCTGCTGCCCCAGGGTAGCCTCGTGATGAAACGTGGCTGGGAAGATGAAACGTGGCTGGGTCTTTCAGCATGACAATGATCCCAAACACACTGCCCGGGCAACGAAGGAGTGGCTTCATAAGAAGCATTTCAAGGTCCTGGAGTGGCCTAGCCAGTCTCCAGATCTCACCCCCATAGAACATCTTTGGAGGGAGTTGAAAGTTTGTGTTGCCCAGCAACAGCGCAAAACATCACTGCTCTAGAGGAGATCTGCATGGAGGAATGGGCCACAATACCAGCAACAGTGTGTGAAAACCTTGTGAAGACTTACAAAAAACGTTTGACCTCTGTCATTGCCAACAAAGGGTATATAACAAAGTATTGAGATAAACTTTTGTTATTGACCAAATACTTATTTTCCACCATAATTTGCAAATAAATTCATAAAAAAATCCTACAATGTGATTTTCTGAATTTTTTTTCTCATTTTGTCTGTCATAGTTGAAGTGTACCTATGATGAAAATTACAGGCCTCTCTCATCTTTTTAAGTGGGAGAATTTAGTCAGCCACAATTGGTGGCTGACTAAATACTTTTTTGCCCCACTGTAACTCAACCTCTCTGAATCAGAGATGTCCATGGCGCCCGGGGAGCAGTTGTGGTTTGGGGGTTAACTGCCTAGTTCAAGAGCAGAACGGCAGATTTTTTTCAACCTTTCCAGCTCTAGGATTTTGACCAGCGACCTTTTGGATACTGGCCGGCACTGGGAGGAACATTACATTATGAGCTTGCAGTGGGAGCTTGATAATAGGTAGGGGAACATGAGCATTATTACCCTCTCCAATATTACCCTCAGATTAGATCCACATGTCTACTTAGCTAAAGTATTCAGTTGAAAGATAAGGTGGCTAAAATGTCATAATAAAACTGATGATAGCTCCAAGCGACTCCATTTTTCCGACTTGCATAATTCTCCACTTTTTGTGTTTCATCATATGATTACAGTAGTTTAATAGGAGAGTGGAAAAGGGGAGTTTGTTATTGAAGAAATTGCTTGCCCTCTGTCAGTGAGCCCTTGTTAAACCCACACGTCTATGTCCCAAATGGCACCCTATGGGCCGTGGTCAGAAGTAGTGCACTATATAGAGAATAGGATGAATGTTGGAATGCAGACTAAATTATAACAGGTTTTGTAAAAGGCACTTAACGGAAAATAATTTATTCCATCTGTAATCAGAGGCTTGAATTCATTAAAATGGAAAACAGTGCTGTCCCATTAATAATCCACCACCTCAAATCAATCTGCTGTTTTATGTGGAGTGGGGAGTAAAGGGCAATATTATTTCAGGTAGAGGAGCGGGTCAACTGGAAATTTACGCTCATTTGCCAAGTGATTTTTGCCCCAACGTTTCCAGGTTTGTCACCTATCAGGGGGGTGATAAGATGGCGCTGACAGACATGGCAGCTCTGCTTCTAGCTCCTGAGCAACTTTGCAGTATTTTGTTTTTTTGTGTGTTATTTCTTACATTATTAGCCCAGAATGTTTTTTGTGTTTTTACTTACAGACAGGATTAACTTTTGGATATCAGAGCGGTGGTAACTCACCAGCATTACGACCAGGGATACAACTTTCCCGATTTGGATCCTTTGTTACCCCCGAGGGCAATTTAACTTATCCCAGAGACTGCTCCAAGTCACCAGCCGGCGGAGAAGAGGTATTCGGAGTGGACTACAACCGCTTCTGAGTATATTACTCGCTAATGTCCACTCTCTGGACAATAAAGTAATTGAGCTCGGGGAGAGGGTCTCCTTCCAGAGAGACATCAGGGACTGTAACATACTGTTTCACAGAATCATGGCTCTCTCGAGATATACTGTCCCTGTCCATACAGCCAGCTGGGTTCTCATTTCATCGCGCAGACAGGAATGAAGAACTCTCCAGAACAAAGAAAGGCAGGCTTGTAGCTTCAGGATTAACTACTCATGGTGTGATAACATACAGAAATGTAAGTCCTTTTGTTCACCAAACCTATAATACCTCACAATCAAATGCTTGACCGTATTACTTCCCAAGATAATTTTCTTCGGTTATAATCGCAGCCGTGTATATTCCCCCTCAAGACGATACCACGATGGCCCTCAAGGAACTACACTGGACTTTATGCAAACTGGAAACCACATATCCTGAGGCGACATTTATTGGAGTTGGGTTTTTTCACAAAACAAATTTGAGGAAAACACTCCCGAAGTTCTATCAACACATTGACTGTAGTACTCTCTTTGGGAAAACACTAGATCACTGCAATTCGCCTTTCCGAAATGCCTACAAGACCCTCCCCCGCCCTCCCTTTGGCAAATCAGATCATGACTTTACTCCTTCCTTCCTATAGGCAGAAACTCAAACAGGAAGTACCTGTGCTAAGGTCTATTCAATGCTGGTCTGACCAATTGGAATCCATGCTTCAAGATTGTTTTGATCACGCGGACTGGGATATGTTCCGGGTAGCCTCTGAGAATAACATTGATGCTTACACAGACACGGTGACTGAGTTCATCAGGAAGTGTTGTTCCCACAGTGACTAGTAAAACCTACCCAAACCAGAAACCGTGGATAGATGGCAGCATTCGCACGAAACTGAAAGCACAAACCATATGGTTGAATACAAACAGTGTAGTTATTCCCTCCGTAAGGCAATCAAACAGGCAAAACGTCAGTACAGAGACAAAGTGGAGTCGCAATTCAACGGCTCAGACACGAGACGTATGTGGCAGGGTCTACAGAATATTACAGATTATAAAGGGAAAACCAGCCACGTCGTGGACACCGACTTCTTGCTCCCAGACAAGTTAAACACCTTTTTTGCCCACTTTGAGGACAACACTGTAGGCTCAGGACTGTAGGCTCTCATTCTCTCTGGCAGATGTGAGTAAGACATTTAAGCATGTTAACCCTCGCAAGGCTGCCGGTCTAGAAAGGATCCCTAGCCACGTCCTCGGAGCATGTGCAGACCAGCTGGCTGAAGTGTTTAACTTCTGTCATTGTGAGGTGCTTTGAGAGGCTAGTTAAGGGTCATATTACCACTAACTTACCTGACACACTAGACCCACTTCAATTTGCTTACCTCACCAATAGATCCACAGACGATGCAATTGCAATCGCACTGCATACTGCCCTATCCCATTTGGACAAGAGGAAAACCTATGTCAGAACGCTGATCATTCATATAGCTCATATAGCCCTTCAACACCATAGAATCCAGCTCATCATTAAGCTCGGGGCCCTGGGTCTGAACCCTGCCCTGTGCAACTGGGTCCTGGACTTCCTGATGGGCCGCCACCAGGTGGTGAAGGTAGGAAACAACACCTCCACTTCGCTGACCCTCAACACAGGGGCACCACAAGGGTGCGTACTAAGCCCCCTCCTGTACTCCCTGTTCACACATGACTGCGTGGCCATGCATGCCTCCAACTCAATCATCAAGTTTTCAGATGACATAACAGTAGTAGGCTTGATGACAGACCAGCCTACAGGGAGGAGGTGAGGGCCCTGGCGGAGTGGTAATGTCAACAAAATGAAGGAGCTGATCATGGTCTTCAGGAAACAGCAGGGATAGCACACCGCTATCCACATCAATGGCACCACAGTGGAGATGGTAGAAAGCTTGAAGTTCCTCGGCATACACATCACTGACAATCTGAATTGGTCCACCCACACAGACAGTGTGATGAAGACGGAGCAACCACAGGAGGCTGAAGAAATGCGGCTTGGCCCCTAAGACCATCAGAAAATTTGACAGTTGCACAATTGAGAGCATCCGGTCAGGCTGTATCACCGTCTGGTACGGCAACTGCACCGCCCACAACCGCAGGCCTCTCCAGAGGATGGTATGGTCTGCCCAATGCATCACCCTCCAGGACACCTACAGCACCCAATGCCAAAGGAAGGCCAAAAAGATTATCAAGGATATCAACCACCCGAGCCACGGCCTGTTCACAGGTACATCAAAGCTGGGACCGAGAGACTGAAAAACTGCTTCTATCTCAAGGCCATCAGACGGCTACCACCCGGCTACTCAACCCTGCACCTTAGAGGCTGCTGCCCTAATCTAAGGATTTCACATGACTAGGAACACAGATATGCATCTGTTGGTCACATATACCTTTAAAAAAATGGGCCTCACAATGGTCCTCAGGATCTTGTCATGGTATTTCTGTCCATTCAAATTGCCATTGATAAAATTTAATTGTGTTTGTTGTCTGTTGCTTATGCCTGCCCATACCTTAACTCCAACTCCACCACGGGGCACTCTGTTCACAACATTGACATCAGCAAACCACTCGCCCACACGACGCCATACACATGGTCTGCAGTTGTGAGGCCGTTTAGCCGTACTGCCAAATTCTCTAAAACAATGTTGGGGGAGGCTTATGGTAGAGAAATTAACATTCAATTATCTGGCAAGCACTCTGGTGGACATTCCTGCAGTCAGCATGCCAATTGCACACTCACTCAAAACTTGAGACATCTGTGGCATTGTGTTGTGTAACAAACCTGTACATTTTAGAATGGCCTTTTATTGCCCCAAGCACAATGTTGACCTGTATAATGATCATGCTGTTTAAACAAAAATATTAATACAACATGTCAAGTATTGTAAAGTATGTTTCATGAGGTGAAATAAAAGATCCCAGAAATGTTCCATAC
Organism: Oncorhynchus clarkii lewisi; assembly: GCF_045791955.1. Classification (NCBI taxonomy): domain Eukaryota; kingdom Metazoa; phylum Chordata; class Actinopteri; order Salmoniformes; family Salmonidae; genus Oncorhynchus; species Oncorhynchus clarkii. The sequence goes on along the minus strand of NC_092163.1, from coordinate 30,972,221 downwards.
GCACAAAAAGCTTATTTCTTTCAAATTATGTGCACAAATTTGTTCACCTGACAGGTGTGGCATATCAAGAAGCTGTTTAAAAAGCATGATCATTAAACAATAAAAGGTTACTCTAAAATGTGCAATTTTGTCACACAACACAATACCACCACTCAAGTTTTGAGGGAGTGTGCAATTGGCTTGTCGACCGCAGATGCGGAAGGGCAATATAGGCTGATAGGGTGGATTGAGAAGCAGCTCATGCAAACAAAAACATATCTCTAGTTTAAACAGACAGATTTTGATGGAGATGTATTTATTATGTTAATTAGATTTCCATGGGGACGCAACCATTGAAGGCTAAAGGTTAATAGGCAGTTGCTAAATATAAATTTAACCTCGAGGTGGGAATACATTTATTTTCTTGTAACGATGTGCGCTGAGAGTCGGGAAGTAAGTTCAGGGAGTGAGTGTTTCAATAAAATAAAATAAAATAAATAAATAATACAAAACAAGAAACAGAAACAATGACGCCTGGGGAAGGAACCAAAGGGAGTGACAAATATAGGAAAGGTAATCAGGGAAGTGATGGAGTCCAAGTGAGTCTGATGACGCGCAAATGCGCGTAACGATGGTGACAGGTGTGCGCCATTATGAGCAACCTGGTGACCAAGAGGCCGGAGAGAGGAGCACAGGTGACATTTATTAAGATGAACATGTGCTCTTTATGACAGAAAGTTATAATTAGGTGAAATAAAACGTTACTCTACCAAAAAGGTACTTAATTGGTGGAAAGACCAATTTACCACATTGTTTTTGTCATCTGATTCCCAGGTGCCTGGTGGTGATATGCAACCATACTCCAAGGAAGTAGCGGTGTGTGGGTAAATTCAATGTGGAAGCCTGGGGAAAAAAGCCACATTACAAGCTACATTTGAAGTCAGAAGTTTACATACACTTAGGTTGGAGTCATTAAAACTTGTTTCTCAACCACTCCACAAATTTCTTGTTAACAAACTATAGTTTTGGCAAGTCGGTTGGGACATCTACTTTGTGCATGACACAAGTAATTTTTCCAACAATTGTTTACAGACAGATTATTTCACTTATAATTCACTGAATCACAATTCCAGTGGGTCAGAAGTTTACATACACTAAGTTGACTGTGCCTTTAAACAGCTTGGAAAATTCCAGAAAATGATGTCATGGCTTTAGAAGCTTCTGATAGGCTCATTAACATCATTTGAGTCAGCTGGAGGTGTACCTGAGGATGTATTTCAAGGCATACCTTCAAACTCAGTCTCTTTGCTTGACATCATGGGAAAATCAAAAGAAATAAGCCAAGACCTCAGAAAAAAAATTGTAGACCTCCATAAGCCTGGTTCATCCTTGGGAGCAATTTCCAAACGCCTGAAGGTACCACATTCATCTGATCAAACAATAGTACTCAAGTGTAAACACCTTGGGACCACGCAGCCATCATACCGCTCAGGAAGGAGACGCATTCTGTCTCCTAGAGATTAACATACTTTGGTGCGAAAAGTGCAAATCAATCCCAGAACAACAGCAAAGGACCTTGTGAAGATGCTGGAGGAAATAAGTACAAAAGTATCTATATCCACAGTAAAACGAGTCCTATATCGACATAACCTGAAAGGCCGCTCATCAAGGAAGAAGCCACTGCTCCAAAATCGCCATAAAAAAGCCAGACTATGGTTTGCAACTGCACATCTTTGGGGACAAAGATAGTACTTTTTGGAGAAATGTCCTCTTGCCTAATGAAACAAAAATAGAACTGTTTGGTCATAATGACCACCGTTATATTTGGAGGAAAAAGGAGGATGCTTGCAAGCCGATGAACACCGTCCCAACTGTGAAGCATGGGGGTGGCAGTGTCTTGTTGTGGGGGTGCTTTGTTTTTGGAGGGACTGGTGCACTTCACAAAATAGATGACATCATGAGGAAATAAAATGATGTGTATATATTGAAGCAACATTCCAGACATCAGTCAGGAAGTTAACCTCTCTAGGGTAGGGATTTTGGATGAAAAGCATGCCCAAATTAAATGGCCTGCTACTTGGGCCCAGAAGATATGATATGTATATAACTGGTAGATTTGGATAGAAAACACTCTAACGTTTCCAAAACTGTTAAAATAGTGTCTGTGTGTATAACAGAACTGATTTAGCAGGTGAAAACCTGATGCCATTACAGTATCCATTGACTTAGGACTCCATTTGCAGTTCCTATGCCTTCCACTAGATGTCAACAGTCTTTAGAAATCATTTCAGGCTTGTATTCTTATAAATGAGGGAGTAAGACCAGTCTGAACGAGTGGACCCTAATGTGACGCATGTGCATTTCTTGTTTACCTTTTATATTGACGATCAAATTATATTATTGATCATTTAGGCTATAAAACAACCTGAGGATTGAATATAAACATCGTTTGACATGTTTCTATGAAATTTATGGATACAATTTGGATTTTTTGTCTGATTGTTTAGATTGAGTTTGAGCCTGTGGATTACTGTAGAAAACGTGAGAACAAAATGGAGGTTTTTGGATATAAAGAGACTTCATCGAAAAAAAAAAACATTTATTGAGCAAATGAATGTCTTCTGATTGCCACCATATGAAGATCATCAAAGGTAAGGGATTCATTGTATCTCTATTTCTGAGTTTTGTAACGCTTCTGCTTGGCTGGTTACTGTTTGTAATAATTTGTCAACTGGGCTATGTTCTGGGCTAGGTATGTTCTGGGCTAGGTATGCTTTAGCCGAAAAGCATTTTATTAATATGACACTGTGTTTGGTTAAACAATAAGTGAATCTTTAAACCTATGTAAAATATGTTTGGTTTTCTGAATTTTTATAATGAGCATTTCTGTAATTTAATTTGGCGCTCTGCAACCTCACTGGATGTTGGCCAGATGGGACGCTAGTGTCCCACATACCCTAAAGAGGTTAAGAACAAATTCTTATTGAGGAATACGAATACTGACAACAAGTTCAAACAGGTGCCATTAATACAGGTAACGAGTGGAGGACAGAGGAGCCTCTTAAAAAATAAGTTACAGGTCTGTGAGAGACAGAAATCTTGCTTGTTTGTTGGTGACCAAATACTTATTTTCCACCATAATTTGCAAATTAATTTATTAAAAATCCTACAATGTGATTTTCTGGATTTTCTCTTCTCATTTTGTCTGTCATAGTTGAAGTGTACCTATGATGACAATTACAGGCCTCTCTCATCTTTTTTAAGTGGGAGAACTTGCACAATTGGTGGCTGACTAAATACTTTTTTGCCCCACTGTATATGCGGAAGACACATTTAGATTGAATGAATTCATTTGTGCATCTAACTAGGTATCAACCTTCCCTTCACTAGACTAGTTGAATAGGCCTACACAAGGTGAACATTCTAAACGTGGTAGTGCATCAGCAGTTTTCCTCTTATGTTAGTCACTCAATTAGCCATTGTCAGCTACTTTTTATATTTCTATGTAAAGTTCAGCAGTAACCTGAAATGATACTGCATATCATTTACTTTTGATAAGGTAAGGACAGAGGTGTAACTGAGTTGGAGCCGTCAAATCCACAAGCAGCTCCCGGCATTATACAATACCAGTCAAAAGTTTGGACACACCTACTCATTCAAGGGTTTTTCTTTATTTGTACTTTTTCTATAATAATAGTGAAGGCATCAAAACTATGAAATAACACATATGGAATCAAGTAGTAATCAATTTTTTTTATAAAACAAAATATATTTTATATTTGACATTCTTCAAAGTAGCCATTGCCTTGATGACAGCTGTTACACTCTTGGTATTCTCTCAACCAGCTTCATCACCTGTGTGCCTTGTTAAAAGTTAATTTGTGGAATTTCCTTCCTATGGTGTTTGAGCCAATCAGTTGTGTTGTGACAAGGTAGGGTTGCCATATTATGGCAGGAACAGCAAAAATAAGCAAAGAGAAACGACAGTCCATCATTACTTTAAGACATGAAAGCCAGTCAGTACAAAAAATGTCAAGAACTTTGAAAGTTTCTTCAAGTGCAGTCGCACAAACCATCAAGCGCTTTGATGAAACTGGCTCTCACGAGGACCGCCACAGGAAAGGAAGACCCAGAGTTACCTCTGCTGCAGAGCATAAGCACATTAGAGTTACCAACCTCAGAAATCGGCAATTAACTGCACCTCACATTGCAGCCCAAATAAATTAGTTCAAGTAACAGACACAGAGTTCAAGTAACAGACACATCTCAACATCAACTGTTCAGAGGAGCCTGAATCAGACCTTCATGGTCGAATTGCTGCAAAGAAACCACTACTAAAGAACACCAAGAAGAAGAGACTTGCTTGGGCCAAGAAACACGAGCAATGGACATTTGACAGATGGAAATCTGTGTTTTGGTCCTGATGAGTCCAAATTTGAGATTTTGGGTTCCAACCACTGTGTCTTTGTGAGACAGAGTAGGTGAACAGATTATCTCTGCATGTGTTGTTCCCACCGTGAAGCATGTAGGAGGAGGTGTGATGGTGTGGGGGTGCTTTGCTGTCTGTGATTTATTTAGAATTCACTTAACCAGCATGGCTACCACAGCATTCTCCAGCGATGTGCCATCCCATCTGATTTGCGCTTAGTGGGACTATCATATGTTTTTCAACAAGACAATGACCTAAAACACACCTCCAGGTTGTGTAAGGGTTATTTGACCAAGAAGGAGAGTGATGGAGTGCTGCATCAGAAAACCTGGCCTCCACAATCACCCGACCTCAGACCAATTGAGATGGTTTGGGATGAGTTGGACCGTGCTCAGCACATGTGGGAACTTCTTCAAGACTGTTGGAAAAGCATTGCCAGTGAAGCTGGTTGAGAGCATGCCAAGAGTGTGCAAAGCTGTCATCAAGGCAAAGGGTGGCTACTTTGAAGAATGTAAATATAAAATAGATTTATAATTTGTGTAACACTTTTTTCATTACTACATGATTCCATATGTGTTATTTCATAGTTTTGATGTCTTTACTATTATTCTACAATGTAGAAAATAGTAAAAATAAAGAAAATGCCTTGAATGAGTAGGTGTGTCCAAACCGTTGACCTATCGCGGACATTGCCATTGGATGCACTGAGTCGCATTAGTAGAAATCCAATGCAGTCATGTTACTAGTTCGAACACTGGAATGATTAATATAATCTACACCTCGATTAGCCTAATTTAAATCCTTATTACAGCCTATAGATTTTCCATTTGAGTGTCATTATTTCAATATAGCCTACACTTTCTTGTTCTGATCTGCTATTATGGGTGTGGTTCAAGGATAGGTGGGGTTTCGTGACAATGACCACTAAAGCACCTACTCGTCAATTTGACAGCTCCAACGCAGTTCTACCTCCAACATCGCCTTAACAAAACCAATGATATGCTATTCAGTTTTCGGATATCCCGGGTTAATGCTGAACTGATGGAAATCTAGACCTTAGTCTAATCAGATATGAAAACATTTTAGTAATCGTGGTCGAATTACCGAATGGGCATGCAATAAAATCTTGCTAAGTAATGTAGTCCCGCTTTAAATGACGTGCAGTTTAGAAAGGTTTCAAACAGCCTTTATAAACACTACATAAATGTGTTACAAATCATCTATAACCGTATGTCATGCTTTCTAAAGGGTTCATACATGTGGCATAACTGTGACATAACAACCAATGACAAATGTTTACATAACCCACTCTGTCAAATATGACAAACCTGTGCTTTATAAAGGGTGGCATAAGCACCGCTTAATAAAGGCCTTATAATATTAGACACTTCATAAAGCATTTATAACCCTGTTATACATCTTGTTAGAGCATTGCATCGACAGGATATTGGGTTTGATTCCCGGGACCACCCTTACGCAAAAATGTATTCACGCATTACTAAGTCGCTTTACATAAAAGCATCTGCTAAATGTTACATTTGATATTATATTTCACTAAAACATTTATAGGATGGCTTTCCCTCAAGTACATAGTCAATATTAGACCTAACCTCAACTTCCTCCAAAGTGCTGTACTGCAGGATGACACACACTCTAAAGTGCAGTCATTGAACAGCAAAAAACATTGGTACGGCCTTTTAAAATTGTTTTAATTTTTTGCCTACTTCTTTTTTCCCCCAATCGTTTTAGTTTTTTCCAGGTTTTGGATTTCCCCCATTTCTTTCTGGTTTACCGCATTTCTTTCACACTTTTTTATAAGAAAAACAACAACATTGGATTTTCTGTGTTCACAACAATGCTTAAACCAGATCAGGGGATGACATTTTATGTCTTTTTTGAGTGTCGTTGGCTTTTAATTCAGTGAGCATGCCAGCACTGTTGTTTGGATAGCGAGTTTTCTGTAGTGCTGTAATTACACGTGATGAGATTCAGGTCGCCAATGGAATGAGTGGAGTAATAGGCCAGCAATATTCCGTATTATTCAGAGCCCCATGAAATGACACCATATGTCATGATCGTTGTATGAGTGAGACCAAGGCGCAGCGTGAGTAGAGTTCCACATAATTTTAATAAACTGAAAACTCTCCAAAACAAAACAATAGAGCACAAACAAAACATGAAGCTATACAAAATAGTGCAGACAGGCAACTAAACATAGTTAAGATCTCACAACACAAAATGAGGAAAATGGCTACCTAAATATGATCCCCAATCAGAGACAACGATAAACAGCTGTCTCTGATTTGGAACCATATCAGGCCAACATAGACATACAAAAACCCCTAGACATACAGAAACCCTAGACTTACAAAAACTAGAGTGCCCACCCTAGTCACACCCTGACCTGACCAAAATATATAGAAAAACAGAGATATCTAAGGTCAGGGCGTTGTCGTGACGTTGTATTAGTTAATGTGACGATTGTTGCTCATCAAATTATTAAAGGTTTCTAATTGCCTGACTAACTTAATCAAGCAATTATTAACTCATTAACCTGGGGCACCATGGGGAAATTAGTTTTATTGAGTTTCTATTTCCCAAATTAACTCAAAGAATATCAGAATATCGATTTTACAACAGTCGCTAATTAATCAGTTACCTCTACAGTCTCATTCTGAATGTCGCATAAACCGGGAATCTGCACGGACCCGGGTCTCACCAATGAGTTCGTACCACACCAATCTTAGTTGAGTATTTCTTTACATAAAAGCTAAAATGATGATAAAAGATACACATACACAAAAACACATTCTAGGCTATTGATTAGAACTTAGTATAACGGGCCAACACACTATGGCGCGTTACCCAAAATGGGGATTTAAAAGAGAGAGAAAAAGAGAAAGTACACGAGAGAAATATACATTTGGGTGAATTTGTCAGCTATGCTTATTCTAACCCTAGCCTTGCCCCAAACTGCCGCTCTTATGGGTCAGAATATAATGATATAATTACGTGTGGAAGGTCTCTGTGGATTCCCTGCGTGGACCGTTTAGGCCACGGCGCAACTCTCTGGTTGTCCTCACGATGTCAGTGTCCTTTTGGCTTAGTTGTCTGTTCCCTCGCCCTTGCTCTGGAAGGGGTCTTCTGAGGACAGACAGCTCTGTAGCTCAGAGCTCACAGCGTAGGAATGAAACAGTGTAGATTCAAGGGGGAGTGGAGGCTAGGTGGTCCGCCTTGAATTCACCAGCTTAGACACAGCTACTCATCCGTAGCTTGGGTAGAAAAATATTTATTTGTCTTCAAACTTGTGTTGCGTTTTGGGTTCGTTTACTTTTTTAGACCTCGGCTGCAGCTTGGGTCACTTAGTCTGATATGTTAATTCTTAACTCACAGGTTTTATACCCTCGGGTCAGAAGTGGGCGTAATCGCCTTTAGGGCAATTCTCTGGGCGTACCAAGTTAAGAGTCAAGGTCTAGATTTTACTCAAATTCAATTTTAGACAACTAACTTCGCATTTCATCTTTACCAAAACATTCTCTTTGATTTGGACATTTTCCACACAACGTACAATGTATAAACATCAAACATATACTAGGAAAACTCTTAACGTTACAATGTTTAATAATTTAATATAATTTAATAATAATTTAATTTAACTTTAATAACAACAATATTCCATCTATCGTCATGACCACCATTGTGGCTGATGGAAACCATTGTTCCAAAGTCCCTTAATTGCATGTTTAAGGTTCTGAGGCTGGTTCTCCATAGTGTGAGGACACAGGAATGTTTTCTGTGGTCTAAGATTTACCATGGGCGTGAGGGGTCATAAAACCCCCACATCTTCAGACCCCTAGATCTCTCCTCCTCTGTTGGGGTTGAGAGACAATCTGTAGGGTTGTGGTCTCCTGTAAACTGACCTGACAGCGTGACACCATATAATTAATTTGATGAGTTTGCAAATCAAATGCCGACTTGTGCTGCCACTGGACAGGAAAAAACAAGTAAGTTAACCTTTATTTAGTTAGATTACATACTGTAGCTACCTCAATCGCTATTTAAAATAATTTCGGTGACTTCACAGCAATTGCTAGCTACCCAAAATTGTGCAAACTAGCAGGCTCAGCTAAATATAACCCCCCTAGATACAGCCACGTCTCATAGTCACGTCATGAGATTTGTAAATGAAAAATGAATATAATTTTACGAATTGCATGAAGTTTCCATTTTTCCATTTTGAGTTTCTGGCGCCGCACAGTAATGTCCTTATCCAGATGTTGTGACAAAGGCATTTCCTAGCAGACCTGCAAACTTTCTTTGTTGTTACTTTTAAGGTTGTAACCAACATGCAGTGCCTCCAGCAGGAAGAGAGGAAAGAACTTTATAATAAGAACAGCATCATATGATAAGGCATTTATGTATGTGTTATGAATGACCAAAAGTGTCTGACCTCATAGTAAGTACAGCGTTATATGATATTAGGAATTTATGTATGTGTTATAAATGACCAAATGTGTCTGACTATATATGAAGTACAGCGTCATGCAATGTAGAGTCTTTATGGAGGTGTTATGAATGACCAAAGGTGTCTCACTTCAAACTAAGTATTACAGGACACTTCATAAAGTGTCAATAAATAGATTATTACCGTTCTGTACTGAGGAAAGACATTTTCAATTTCTTTAGGATGGGGGCTTTCATCAAGGTAAGTGTTTCTTGGTGTAACGCCATCCCAATGCTATTCCACACACAGCACATACAGCACAGCCTGGGATATCAACCATTCAAAGTTGGCTTTAGTGGGAGTGACCAGAGAATTCTATAGGAGTGAACTTACTGAGTAAAGTATTTGTCATCGCCAATAAACACAGTCAAATAGTAATAACTATGGCTAAACCCTGCCAATTTCCCTAATTTATCTTCTAAAAATCTGATTTTAAACCTAACCCTAAATAATGAAGGCTAAGTTTAATGTGTTGGTCCACCAGACCTTGCGCGCATTTGGGCGGAAGTGTCTGGGAATGAGATTAGGTGTAATGTGACTAACACTTTAGAGAGTATGCCATCCTTCAGCAGAACATGTTACCCTTTATAAAGCACAAGTTTATATCATATTCAACATAGTGGGTGTAAGAATATTTTGAAGATAGCTACACAACGCAGAGGGTGAGAGGACAAGAGTGCTAAAAAAAATAGAGTTCTAATGGTCAATAGGGAATTGTTAATGGAAATAGTTGGCCCTCAGTTCAACAGCTGTTTAGAATATGTGGAATGTCAGTCCCGAACATTGAGTCTGGAACAGGATACTTGTTATTTGGCCATTGGCCCAGTTGTACTGCAAGGACTTCTGATTGGTCAACCCCAGGCTAGTGTGGGGGGTTATAAATTACATACAGTTTCTTTGTTCTGTTCTTTGTCCTTTTCAAATAAATCTATTTTTCTCCACCTGATTTGCTTTGGGGTTTGTGTTATTGAAGAATAACATCAACTGCTAACATGGGTAATGTCACATTTGACATTGGTGATTATGTCACACAGTTATGCCACATTTATGAACCCTTTACAAAGCATGGCATACGGTTATAGATGCTTTGCAACACATTTATGTAGTGCTTATGAAGACATGAAGGATTTATGAAGCCTTTCGAAGCTGAATGTAATTTAAAGCGGGACCCAGTGGGGTCTGTTTTATTGATAATTTCGCTTACACAACAACATGTTCGTGAAAGTCTTCTCTAGTCTCATGCTTTACTAATATCTCATCAAGAAATACAGCTCCAACCATTTGTTTTGACCTTTCTATGTGGTGTTCATGACAGCTCAATAATACCTATAATGGATTATTTTCAATTTTCTTTTGGGCACAGTGCTATTACATATTTTTGGTGCTGCATAATCCTAATGCAAAATGTATGTACATGAGTGGGTGGCTTTTATGGACCGATCTAAAAGGCTCATGGATGCACCCATTCATGTACAGTTATACATTTTGTATTAGGATCATGCAGCAATAAAAATATGTAACACCACTGTGCCCAAAAGAAAATGGAAAATAATCCATTATAGGTATCACTGTGCTATCATGAACACCACATAGAAAAGTCAAAACAAATGGCTGGACCTGTATTTCTAGATGAGATATTAGTAAAGCATGAGACTAGAGAAGACTTTTACATTACCAGTCAAACGTTGACAAACCTACACATTCAAGGGTTTTCTTTATTTTTACTAGTTTCCACATTGCAGAATAATAGTGAAGACATCAAAGCTCTGAAAAAACACATATGGATTCATGTAGTAACCAAAAAAGTGTTAAAAATATATATATATTTTATACTTGAGATTCTTCAAAGTAGCCACCCTTTGCCTTGATTACATGAGGTAGTCACCTGGAATGCTTTTCCAACAGTCTTGAAGGAGTTCCCACATATGCTGAGCACTTGTTGGCTGCTTTTCCTCTGCGGTCCAACTCATCCCAAACCATCTCAATTGGGTTGAGGTCGGGTGGTAGTGGAGGCCAGGTCATCTGATGCAGCACTCCATCACTCTCCAGCTTGGTCAAAAAGCCCTTACACAGCCTGGAGGTGTTCTGGGGTCAGTGTCCTGTTGAAAAACAAATGACAGTCCCACTAAGCGCAAAACAGATGGGATGGCGTGTCAATGCAGAGTGCTGTGGTAGCCATGCTAGTTAAGTGTGCCTTGAATTCAAAATAAATCACAGACCTTGTCACCAGCAAAGCACCCCCACACATCATACCTCCTCCTCCATGCTTCACGGTGGAAAGCACACATGCGGCGATCATCCGTTCACCTACTCTGCATCTCAGAAAGATACGGCGGTTGGAACCAAAAATCTAATTTGTACTCATCACACCAAAGGACAAATTTCCACTGGTCTATTGTCCATTGCTCGTATTTCTTGGCCCAAGCAAGTCTCTTCTTATTATTGGTGTCCTTTAGTAGTTGTTTCTTTTCAGCAATTCGACCATGATGGCCTGATTTATGCAGTCTCCTCTGAACAGTAGATGTTGAGATGTGTGTTACTTGAACTCTGTGAAGCTTTTATTTGGGATGCAATGTGAGGTGCAGTTAACTCTAATGAACATATCCTCTGCAGCAGAGGTAACTCTGGGTCTTCCTTTTTCCTGTGCCGGTCCTCATGAGGGCCAGTTTCATCACAGTGCTTGATGGTTTTTGCGACTGCACTTGAATCAACTTTCAAAGTGATTTACATTTTCCATATTGACTGACCTTCATGTTTTAAAGTAATGATAAACTGTTGATTCTCTTTGCTTATTTGAGCTGCCATAATATGTCACAACACAACTGATTGGCTCAAACGCATTAAGTAAGAAAGAAATTCCACAAATTAACTTTTAAAAAGGCACACCTGTTAATTGAAATACATTCCAGGTGACTACCTCATGAAGCTGGTTGAGAGAATGCCAAGAGTGTTCAAATCTGTTAAGGCAAAGGGTGGCTACTTTGAAGAATCTCAAATATAAAACATATTTTGATTTGTAAAATAAAAAAATCATTACTACATGATTCCAAATGTGTTATTTAAAAGTTTTGATGTCTTCGCTATTATTCTACAATTCTACAGACTAATGTGAAACCAGCCATATGGAAGCAAACTGAAAATCATATTAAAATTATATGCTAAAGACTATAGTTAGCTATGCCATTACTCCAAATTTTCATTGTGTGCCCTCATACTTTGGTGGATGAAATTTTGACACCCAACCTATAGGCTTCAGTCGGGCTTAACCTGCCAAGTTAATGTATGTGCTTCAGAATGTTTTAATTATAGCCTATGCCCAGGTTTTTCTCCATTTTAGTTTAAAATTTGTATCATGTTAAATATGAGCCACTATTGGGAACCACTGTCAGTAATACCCACACAGTGTTCGTTTTCTTCCATTTGGCATCATTCCATTCCATTTACCTTTCTTTCCTATGTCACGTCCATGTAAGTTGTTTCCGAGGGCCACTAGCATCAATGGATCATATTAGGCTTACGATGTGCAATAATTTGGGACATGTAGCCTATTTCAATCATTATAGAACTCAGACCACATGTAGCAGGTTAAACCTGTAGCCTGGCACAAGGTTCACGACAACTGGACCGTTGATTAGTGAGAATTAGGGTAGATTCATAGGACTAAGGTTTAACCCCTATGGTACACTTTTTTTCCACCTTCCAATATTTCATGGATTAAACTTGAGTACTACAACTTTCAAGATGAATCAAAACACTATTTCATCCATATATTTTGTGCATAAAGGCTCTTTAAACCTGTTTTTTTTTTAACGATTAATAGATACTTTCCTGACCCTAAAATATGCCATTTGTTTTTAACAAATGTACTCAAAACCCTATAGAATGAAAACTTAATGAGAAAATCTGTTGGCAAGCAAGTGGGAGGGTTTTCAGCAGTTGAATTACATTTATTCAGCGTGCGCAAGGGAACCACCTCTACAAAAGCCATTTTTTTCAACTTCATAAGGTAAGTCTGAATATCAACTACTGAGAAGAATGTAGGAAAGGTGTGCATAAGAAAGGTGTAATTTCTATGTCGGAATCGGGCCCCAAATGCATTGTGTATATGCTATTTCTTAACTTTCTATCTGCACTCATTAATTCTGGAGATGACTGAATTTGATTTTGTCTTCAGTTTCTGGTGTTATGACCATGCATTAATTAGCAGCACCATCTCTAGCGATGAAGATGCATTCCTCTCCCCAAGTCACCGAATGCCCTTGTTTTATGTGTTAAAGCAGATATATTAGATGCCCCCTAAATAATGACATTTCAGTGAGAGCAAATGAAATGGGCCAATAGCCAAACTCATTAAAAAAAAACAAGAATACATGGCATTATTTTAGGCTTGTTGAAGGGGGGTAAAATGGATACAAATCACCCTGTGGCAAAATGTAATATATGAACAACTGCACCAGATTGGCCCTTGCATCCCAATGAGGGATTATCAAATGTAGCCACATCACAGCCTTAAATGGATGGGACTAGAATGAATTGGTTCATTTGCATGTGTCTGTCTTTGTGTGTAACACTCTGTCCGCACATGTATGCATTAGGTGTCTGGGATTTAATGGTTAAAATGGGAGGGTTGGATCTTGATTTATCAGTATTTTGTTTGATTCTCGCTGAGATTGATGTTTCACCTTCGTAATGCTATTGTAATGTAGGCTTGACATTCACTGTATATAATATCCATGGTTGGTTGATGAAATGTATTGAAAGAAGAATTATTCAAATCTATTGTTCAACATTTTGGTCCCTTTATTTGATGTTACCACATTTTCTAACAACAAAACAACCATGGCAATTTCATCACCAGTTCTAAATATCACTTTGCTAGACAAAAAAAACAAAAAAAATGATACAAATTCAAGAAAAAAAAGGAGGAAAACAAAATATAACACAGATAGTGGAGATATGAAAAGTCTTAATAAAGCCTATCGGGAAAAAAAGGAAAGCAACTTGCATTCACATTATCCTCTCTTCCATTCAAAATCCAACACTGTTTCTCTTTGTGCTTTCAGTCACCAAACAACTGCATGTCAATAGTACAACTACGCTGTGAGTTGATGTAAGACTTCTTCAAGTCACTGTCCATGTTGAGCAAAACATTCTACTGAAAAAGCCCTATACAACACTGTACTAAAACCATTCAATGGACAGAAAACACAACAAATAAAAATAAAACAGTTAGCTCGCAAAATTCAGGCTGGGACTCGCACCATAGAACGCTTGTAATTTATAGGTCATTTCCAAATGGGCCAACATCTGCAGTCTACCTTGAATGTGATTTATGCAAACGCGGTAACATTGTCTATAAAACTAGAGCGCTTGGATCAAATCCCTGCTTCATTCAAGAGTTGGGTTCACAATTTCAGATTCTGGATTCTGTTACCATGTCAAACAGTATGTATTAGATGCATAGGGAGAGAGTAAATGGCAGAACACACGTATGGTGTCCATATTAGGACATCCTTACACAAAGCCAAACTGCTCCTAGAGTATGGGCGCAGAATGAACAAGGATGAAAAGCAAAGTATTCTTCTCACCAAAACCTGAGGTTGGGCAACAGTAGGGCAGGGGCTGCTACAGTGTTTGACAAGCTTGAGGTGCATATTACTAGAACATTATCCCACTCCATCCTTCGGGCTGACACGTTTCTTCACAATTTGGTTAAAATCGTACGTGCGCTTAAAGATGTGAATATGGCACTGTCGATCAAATTACACAAGAGTTGAATGGGTGTTTGAAGGTAAAGCAGTGCAAAATACAAAACACATGAACGCTTTGATGAATACTGTATACGTAGCGCCAGCATAGAATGCTAAAGCGTTGACTGACTCTCCCTGTCAATGGAGAAAACCAGAATGGGCCTCGGAATTCATGATTGTCTGCATAGCACAAGAGCCATGGGACACCAGAATGATGAGAACATGCCACAATATCAAAACAAACCAAAACGTTGACTGAAGACATCACATTGCGAATGTGAGAAAATCAGTGTGTGAACATGGATATAAACATATTGCAAGAACCACAAAATCCAAAGAATTACAAAATGTATCTGCCATTTTATGTTCAACCGTTTGGGGTGGGTCAAGGGGGGGGGGCATATAATACAGTCGTTATTAAGGTTCATTAAAAAGAGGTGCAAAGCCAGGGAGAGTTTGAATCTTCTGTCTTTGTCTGTCTGGTGGTATCGGTTCTGTTGGTTGGTCTGCATGTATTTTTATTAGCATCCCCATGATCTCAGCTAATCTTCCAGGTTGTACTTTTACATTGAGGGTGTGACATTCAAGGCATATATCTAAAAAGGAAATGATTGTACAAGATCACATCACAGTTCAAGATGGACACTGAAGAGAGAAGAAACGAGTTGAGGTTGTCATTTCATTTTTTCTTTATACAAACAAAAGCGGTCCCAGTCTTGCAGAAGTGGGCACATGAACCCAGTGTGGAGGGCGTTTTTTTCTTCTTCTGTACAGTTTCATGTGTGTGTGGTTGCACCCACACATCCCCTGCCTTGGATGGGTTGGTGTTTCTGCAGTCAGCACTGTGTCCCACGGACACGAGAGGCAGTCTCTCAGAATGCGCTAAGGGCCTCCAGAGCAACTTCATAGCAGAATTTATACTGTTCCTGGAAAAGGGAAAGACTAGTCACACATTGGCATCATTTTTTCATATCATCTCTCAGAAAGTGAACTTAGACATCAGGCTCATGGATCATTTTTACATTTTTTATAATGGATAAAAAGGGAAACTCAAGCACACTGGGGATCTCTATGCTTCCAACAATAATATTATCAATCTCTTCCATGAGTAGCACTGGTTCGTAAATTCAAGTGGGAAAATAACATTCAGAGACAATGTAACAGTAGATAAACAACAAAGATAATCAAATCATCTTTGATCTAAATACAATAAATTCCATGCAGGATTATGACAGCATCTTCAAAGTCTACAATAACCTTTTTACTACGGTAGTTGTCTTTTGCCACCAAAATCTGCTTTAATTCTAAGTGAACAGCTGTGCCCAACATGAGATAGTTCTGTGAAATTGAGCATCTTGTTTCCGAGGCTATATTAGAAGGTAGAGACATCTGCTAAACAACACCTGCCATAGCAAGTCATCAGCCTGAGGATATGTGTGTGTGGTGTGTCTTACTGTCTATGGTCTAAAACCTGTCCAATAGAGCCACAACTGTGTGTCCTACGTTGCTTATATAGTAGGTACGGATAGAAACCGTCCTCAAGCCTCTTATACAGTACCATATCACCCTAACTGTTGTGGTCAGTGGAATGTACCATAGTCTCCACCATGTTGGATTTGTTGTTCCTCAGCGTCTTGACGGTGTGGAACACGTCTACAATGTTCTGCTGCTGGATCATCTCACTGATGCTGCAGATGGCACAGAAGGTACCACTCCGCCCACCACCCGTCCTGTTGGAGAGAGGTTAGGTAGCCTAGTGGTTAGAGCATTGGACTTGTAATCAAAAGGTTGCAAGATTGAATCCCCGAGCTGACAAGGTAAAAATCTGTCATTCAGCCCCTGAACACTGATCCTAGGCCGTCATTGAAAATAAGTTGTTCTTTTAACTGACTTCCCTAGTTAAATAAAGGTAAAAAAATATATAATAATAATAATAATAATGTATATATATATATATATATATATATATATATATATATATATATATATATATATATATATACACTGCGTAAAAAAATAAAGGGAACACTTAAACAAGACAATGTAACTCCAAGTCAATCACACCTCTGTGAAATGAAACTGTCCACTTAGGAAGCAACACTGATTGACAATAAATTTCACGTGCTGTTGTGCAAATGGAATAGACAACAGGTGGAAATTATAGGCAATTAGCAAGACACCCCCAATAAAGGAGTGGTTCTGCAGGTGGTGACCACAGACCACTCCTCAGTTCCTATGCTTCCTGGCTGATGTTTTGGTCACTTTTGAATGCTGGCGGTGCTTTCACTCTAGTGGTAGCATGAGACGGAGTCTACAACCCACACAAGTGGCTCAGGTAGTGCAGCTCATCCAGGATGACACATCAATGCGAGCTGTGACAAGAAGGTTTGCTGGGTCTGTCAGCGTAATGTCCAGAGCATGAAGGCGCTACCAGGAGACAGGCCAGTACATCAGGAGACGTGGAGGAGGCTGTAGGAGGGCAAGAACTCAGCAGCAGGACCACTACTTCCGCCTTTGTGCAAGGAGGAGCAGGAGGAGCACTGCCAGAGCCCTGCAAAATGACCTCCAGCAGGCCACAAATGTGCATGTGTCTGCCCAAATGGTCAGAAAGAGACTCCATTAGGGTGGTATGAGGGCCCGACGTCCACAGGTGGGGGTTGTGCTTACAGCCCAACACCGTGCAGGACGTTTGGCATTTGCCAGAGAACACCAAGATTGGCAAATTCGCCACTGGTGCCCTGTGCTCTTCACAGATGAAAGCAGGTTCACACTGAGGACATGTGACAGACGTGACAGAGTCTGGAGACGCCGTGGAGAACGCTCTGCTGCCTGCAACATCCTACAGCATGACTGGTTTGGCGGTAGGTCAGTCATGGCGTGGGGTGGCATTTCTTTGGGGGGCCGCACAGCCCTCCATGTGCTTGCCAGAGGTAGCATGACTGCCATTAGGTACCGAGATGAGATCCTCAGACCCCTTGTGAGACCATATGCTGGTGCGGTTGGCCCTGGGTTCCTCCTAATGCAAGACAATGCTAGACCTCATGTGGCTGGAGTGTGTCAGCAGTTCCTGCAAGAGGAAGGCATTGATGCTATGGACTGGCCCGCCCGTTCCCCAGACCTGAATCCAATTGAGCACATCTGGGACATCATGTCTCGCTCCATCCACCAGTTGCACCGCAGATTGTCCAGGAGTTGGCGGATGCTTTAGTCCAGGTCTGGGAGGAGATCCCTCAGGAGACCATCCGCCACCTCATCAGGAGCATGCCCAGGCGTTGTAGGGAGGTCATACAGGCATGTGGAGGCCACACACACTACTGAGCCTAATTTTGACTTGTTTTAAGGACATTACATCAAAGTTGGATCAGCCTGTACTGTGGTTTTCCACTTTAATTTTGAGTGTGACTCCAAATCCAGACCTCCATGGTTTGATCAGTTTGATTTCCATTGATCATTTGTGTGTGATTTTGTTGTCAGCACATTCAACTATGTAAAGAAAAAAGTACTTAATAAGAATATTTCATTCATTCAGATCTAGGATGTGTTATTTTAGTGTTCCCTTTATTTTTTTTCGAGCAGTGTGTATAGTTGAAGAAAAGGGGATGAATGAGGATAGAGAGAGAGGTTAAAACAGGGGGATGAGAAAGGGACAGATAGAGCTAGGAAGAGGAACAGAAAGGTATAAAGAGGTAAAGGAAGAGAAGGAGACATGGAGAGCAGGGGAGGGAGAAAGATACAGGTAAAGAGAGGTGAAAAGGATAAAAGGGATAGTAAAAGGACAGAGAGAGTGAAGGAGGACAGAACGTTAACGACAGCTGGGCCTAAAATGACCCCTCTTCAAGCTAATGAGTAGTCATTCTGACTGCAACATCCTACATTTTGAAACATGCTATCAGAAAAATAATAATTTGGTTGTTTTTATGAATGTCCTAGGTAACAGATTTGATAAAATCAGCACAAAAGCAATAATAAAATTTGAATGAATATAAGTCTTTATATGACACCAGTCAAAATAGTTTATTGCCAGCTCATGCTTAGATGGAATATGCAACGGCATCGTTTGGAGCATGTCCATGTCACATAAATAACAAAAGCTTGTGAGTGCGTTGCTGGTGTTGTTTTTTTGCTTGAGATGTAGGGTCTGCTCTCTCATTGATGACATTTTGTGCTGATAATTAATCGGCACTTAGCATTGTCACCGGCTTGTTCTATCCCTTTCTCTCTCCTGCTCGGGCACCAGCTCACTGCGCACTGTTCTGGCATTTTTTTGCGCTCAAGTCTCAGAGGTGTAGATTCAGGCTCAGAATCAGACTCAGAATTAGAAGAATAAACATAAGATATGTTATGATTCATTTCATCCCCACCATCCGAGGAATTTTCATTCAGAATTTGTAGCAATGCTAACGCAGCATGTGCATCCGTTTGTCTTGGCCTTCTTGCCATTGTAAATTAAGCACACTCTCACAGTGTACTCCAAGTAGGCCAGAGTATACTGATAAGACTGCTTGGATTCGGGGGACTGGTATGAGACTGACCGCTCAAATTGGCCTTATGTAGCAAAATGTCATATTATTATTTTTTTTTTTTTACCTTCGATAAGAGTAGTAACTCATAGCTACAAAATGGTATATCATACACTGCATTTCTGAGGAACAATGGGAAGGTAATTCTGCTTTGAAAGTTGATAAACTTTTGTGTTTGAGAAAAGGACTTTTGAATTGTTTGGAACCAACTGGAGAGCTCTCCTTTACCTACACCCATTCGGCATTGTTCACACCCTCTTAAGCCAGCCCTACCCATCTCTTTAAGGATTCACATGAGGTCATGTGCTAAACATAAAACGTAAAGTAAAGATTAAGACTAAAAGTAGTAGTAGTCTACAATAAGGGAAAATTCCAGGTAAACAGAAAGTGTCCAGATAAAAATATGTAATAAATATTAGATGACGCTTACCCAGACACACTTGTCTAAATTGATGGGTCATGTGAAATAAATGCTATAACCCCCAGCCACATCCAGTGGTGGAAAAATTACTAAATTGTCATACTAGTATAAATCATTTCAAATTCCTTATATTAAACCAGATGGCACAATTCTTGTTTTTCTTATTGACGGATCGCCAGGGGCACACTCCA
The DNA here is from genome assembly GCF_045791955.1 of Oncorhynchus clarkii lewisi. Classification (NCBI taxonomy): domain Eukaryota; kingdom Metazoa; phylum Chordata; class Actinopteri; order Salmoniformes; family Salmonidae; genus Oncorhynchus; species Oncorhynchus clarkii. The sequence continues at coordinate 30,952,427 of NC_092163.1, read as the reverse complement.
ACACGCAGAATTGACAAACAAAGCATTTGTGTTTAGTGAGTCTGCCAGATCAGATGCAGTAGGGATGACCAGAGAAGTTATCTTGATAAGTGCATGAATTGGAACATTTCCCTGTCCTGCTAAGCATTCAAAATGTAACGAGTACTTTTAGGAGTCAGGGAAAATGTATGGAGTAAAAGGTACATTATTTTCTTTAAGAATGTGGCAAAGTAAAAGTAGTCAAAAATAAAAAAGAGTAAGGTAAGGTAAAAAATGACTTAAGTTGTACTTGGAAGTATTTTTACTTAAGTACTTTACACCACTGAGTGCAGTTTAGTAACAGCCAAGCTAAGGCGTAACAAACACTGATACCCTGACGAAGACAGCTTGTCTGTCGAAACGTTATTATTATTGCATCTTAGCTCCTAGAGTTGTGAGGCTCTCCTTTTATTTTTCAAGTGTTCTCCTCCGCTAACCAGCACCTCACCTAAACAGGTGTGCGTTTCTTTTGCCTCAAGAAATCAATGGGCACTTGATTAGACTAGCATCAGTGAACTGTTACAAAATAGGTTTTGTTTGGTATTTTGGGCAGTGGGGAGAGAAATCACATCCAGGACTTATCGTGTTTTGTTATCGTTGGGGCTGGTCCTTGAAATCAGTCTCCACTATGGATTTTCATCCTCACTCTCCCTAATTTAAGCTTCATAATAGGGTCCATAATGTGGCTAAATCACTATGAAGCCAGTGATTATGAGAATGGGAGAGGTGCTGTTTGCTTGGCTATAGCTGACAATGCTGTTAACTTCTTGGTGACAGGGGGGCAGTATTGAGTAGCTTGGATGAATAAGGTGCCCTCTGGTCATAGGAACAACATGAATGTGTGCATGAGGCAGAAAAAATGTGGTGGGACTCGAGTTTTGTCATCAGGTGGAAAACGGTGTCCCCTCTCTCTGGTCAGTCTCACCGGAGGAAAGGAGAGAGCAGGGACCTGAGAGGCAGACCCTCTGCTGCTCTCTCCATCTGCTGACACTGACCATCAGATGCAGGTACCATCAGTCCAGTGAAATAAAACATACAATTATTTCAATTTATTCTCAGCTGTGCCTCACACATTGTACAACTGATCTATTTTGTTATGAAAGCTTGAGTATTGAAATATAATATGGTCTGAGAAGAACAACATTAGCATAGCCAATATGCTGTGATAATGTATTAGGCCTACGGCACAAACCTCATTCCAACATATATTTGTTTATTAGGTTATTGTTGCATTTTTTAAGTCAAGTTAAAACAAAATCTGAGCGGTGGATCTCAGCTTGCCTTTTGACTTCCAAAGTTTGACTCAGAAAAGGTTGGTGACCACTGCTCTAGAAGAAAACAGCACTAAGGAAGCATGCAGTGATGAATACATTCATAGAGCACATTCCCTATTGTCATCCTGTCTGAGATGAGTATAGTGTAGAATATGAGTAGGGCCAGCCAGAATATATACAGGGAAGTTCTTCCACCACTACCTTAACAGTAAGGTAAATGTCTACATGTTGCGTTGTTTAAAACTAAAACTAAACTTCAATCATTCAGTAGCACAATTTGTTTTAATTTGAGTTAATCACAGGAATTTATTCCTTTTTGTTTTTATAGTTTCTGCACTTTCAGAAACTCTACCCCTCCACATCCTGTCTGGGTTTAAATATTAGGCCCTTGTATCCAATGTCCATGGACGTGTAACTGTCCTAATATGGACATCGTATAGGTGTACAACTTCCATGAATGTTTGAGTCTGTCCTAATACTGACACCGCAATACAATGACTGAACTCCTTCTGAGCCCCTTTAACTACTCACAGGCAGTGGACCACAGTGCGTCCGTCTCCCCCGTCGTATTGCTCCTGCCACTTGGCCAGACGTCTCACCAGCTTCAGGATAGAGCGCTTGGACAGGGGCGTGTCGCGGTAAGCGGGCCAGCCAATGAACTGGAAATGCTGCACCAAACGGTAACCGTCCTGGGGCTGCCAAAGACAGTGAGAGAGAGAATCATAAATTAATGCCATCGTCAACATCATTGTTGTCGTCAACATCATCGTCATTGCCATTATCAAAACATCCTCAGCATGGACAACATCACAGTCAGCATCCTCATCATAATCATCAATCTAATGCTAATCTTCCTCCTCATAACCGTCACGAAAATGTGTAGATAAATCAAGTTTACCTCTGTGTCCACTGTAAACCTAAACCACTCAAGTTATTAAATTACTGCTGATGCAATCCCAGTGTCTTTTGGCTCATTGTGGCTATGCTTTCCTTAGCCAGAGCAGAGCCAACGACTGGCAACTACAATAAAGACGTCAGCTGGGAGGAGGGAGGGTGGGGGTCAGCTGAATTCTGTCGTGCATGAGCCGTGTCATCCGCTTGTGGCGGTGGTGATGGAACCATTTCATGGTAAATTGGAGATGCCGCCACTGTGGCTTTTCGCACCGGCACAGAGCAGAGCGTTGATTAGCTGGCCAGCAAAGCCTGCTTGTGATGCTGGTGAAAGTGGGAGAACCATGAGTGAAAGAGAGGCAGAGAAGAGGAGAGAGAGAGAAGAGTAACCATGTGCCACGAACACAGGGATTCGCATTGTGGTGATTTAAATGGGGTCTAATGAGTAGTACCGTAGAAATCAGTCTGAACCAGCCACTGCTCTGCCAGGCTGGACCTGTCTGTTAGCGCCATCTGCATTGGCAGGGCTCAAAGCAGAGGGTGAATATTTACAGGGTGATAAACATGATACAGACCCTGGCCATGTTACAGATCCTGAAGATGCGGTTGATGATATCTTCGTCGATGTCAGCTGAGATGAACTCCACCTGGATGGGGCCATAGCAGCAGGAGCTCTTCTCGGGCCAGTACTGCATGCACAACTAGGGATTGAAGAGGGGTTTAGCCATAGAAAAAGAGTTTAGAAGTAGTTTTACTCCTATGGGTACATTTAATATCGCTGTCGTTGCACCGATCACAGGATATTGACTTGAAAGGGAATGTCTGTTCTAGTTGTAGTTGTAGTTCTGGCATGAGCTACATCACGTTAGGTACACCACATACTGGTGTGGACACTGTTGTTGACTACTTGAGGATTTTACCCATTGGGGAGCACTGGAAAAATTACATAAACTACACATCACTTTAGCCATTTGAACAAAACCATCTGAGTTAAAATGCAAGGTCATACTGCTGGGCATAAGCAATTGAAGGTCATGTGCATACAAAAGAAAAGCCTTGACCTTATTGGCCTCTGCACGGTACACCTACATCTTAGGGCCATGATGGGTTATCCTCCAGTCTACAGCTTTTGAAGGGTTCCAACCTTTCAAACCAGTCAGTTGGAAAATGTCACTACTTGGGAACAAAATCTAGATTTTTTTTAACGTAAATGGGATGTTATAAAGGGTCCAGACACGTTTTTAGCAATTTCCCTTGGTTTGAGAAACTTGCTACAGCAGATATTGACTTCCTGAACCTCATTCTGGAGTTCAAGGGCATCCCAAAAACTTTTTTTTTTTTAAAGACACAAAAAAAGTGTCTGGACCCTACTATAACATGCCATTTATATAAAAAATACAGATTAGGTTCCTAATAGTGAAATTCTCCTCCTAATATGGGAGGTATTGATGTGCTCTTTGCTAGATTTCAATGTTGTTGTCTGAGTGTTCTGGGAGCTATGTTGGATAGCTAAACCCTGGGCAGAGAAAAGAGCAGCTCTCCTATGAGGCTTATCCTGCTCCATGAAACTGTGTGTGTGAGTCAATGAAGGAAATGACAATGGAGGGATAGAGGGAGATGAATAGAGAGAGATAGAGCATGTGTAAGAACCCCGAGCAGACCGACAGTCAAAAAGATTATTGGTCTGTGTGTATGTCGATGTATGTACACCCATATGTGTGTGCGAACCCCGGGGGTCAACAACACACACCTGTGCGGCATCCATCTCGTTGAGCATTACTATCGAGGAGCAGTTGTAGTCGAACACCAGCCTCCAGAAGTCGGCCACCGTGTTGGGCAGTGGGTGCTGGGTTACGATGAAGGCTGCTGGCTGTTTATGGCTCTGGAAAAAAAAATCAATGACAAACACCACAACACTTCAGCCCCTGGTAGCGAGAGAGAGAGACAGATGAGAGAAAGAGAGCGAGAAAGAGCAGAGACGCTGGTGGGACCGCTAAAACAGCCACGGGTCACGGTGGGTTTCCAATGCCTGATCAACTCGTGGCGAGGACAAAGAGCCCGGCAAACTCCCACGGACAGTGTTAACCTTGCATCGTGATGCATTGACAAGAGAAATCCCACTGCAGGTTATTACGTTGTTGCCAGACAAGCAGGCCGGGTCTGAGAAAGACACTGCAGGTCATTACGTTGTTGCCAGACAAGCAGGCCGGCCAGGCCGGGTCTGAGAAACCCCGCTGCAGGTCATTACGCTGTTGCCAGACAAGCAGGCCGGGTCTGAGAAAGACACTGCAGGTCATTACGCTGTTGCCAGACAAGCAGGCCGGGTCTGAGAAAGACACTGCTGGCTTTATTTGACGCCACCTCTGTGCTTGTTATTGCCTGCCGTTCTTTTCTCATCAGCACTGTGTGGCTTATCTGGATCTGCGTGTGTGTCGTTTGGTAGATCTGCTTACGAGGGCCTAGAGTATGACGCTGCTTTCGCAGCCATTACTTATCATTTACCACAGTGCTATCACTTAATGGTGTGTTGGTTGATGATCAGTTGTCAAATGATGTTGTTGGTTATTTTTTTATTGCTGTTGCCCTTTGACATTTCATTTTTGTAACCTGTTATCTAATTGAGTTGCATTTGCATGTACCCAGTCACTGCCTCCCCATTTCCCACAAAAACAATGCAGTAAATACAAAACATAACATCCCTATTCTAATTAATAACGCAACAGAACCGAGGCATATCTCAAACTAACTGATCTGTGTCTTTTCCAGGTTGGATTACATCAGCCAAGCTAAATCCAATGGTTTACGCTACTTGGCAGCCTCTGACACAATTTGCCTCAGTCATGATTGGTGTTGTGCAGACCTGCATGGGTTCAAATAGTATTTGAAATCGTTGAGCGTTTGTTTGAGCCTGGTTATAGATGGGTAGGGTTTGCACATTTGGGACAAGGCATGTTCAATCAAAGAGACAGACAGACAGCGAGAGAGAGAGAGCAGGGAAGAGAGAGAGCAGGCGAGAGAGCGAGATTAATTTACGTCCATGAGGGCAGCGTTGATGTAGTTACTGGACTCTCCGTCCACGGAGATGAGGAAGGGCAAGCATCGATCCACAGACAGGACATCCATGCTGCGGTTCTTGTCGTGGTTCCGGGGGAGCAGTCCCACGCTACAGTCTTCAGGCCGGACCCGGGGAGTCACGATGTTCAGAGTCTGGAGAGGGAGGATGTTATTTTGACAATTATTATAAGGTTTAACAAACATATTTTTTGGGGGAAGGAAACCTCCATTTACTTACCAAGAGTTGCTGAATATTTTCATCTTCGACACCTGCATTTTTTTCTGTCATAACTCCTCATGTAAACGACAGGGTATCAACAATCAAACCAGAGTTGTTCGCAAGACAAGACCATATTAGCTAAAGCCTATAGGCTAGCAACGCTCACCTGAGGATCTGTCTATTTGTATTTCCTTTGTTTGAGGGGTGCAAAATCCACTTGTCACTTAAATATTGCTAGATTGATTGCTTTCATTTTACTCCTGCAACTCTTTCATACTCTTGCTTGTGCCTGTCGTTTTTTCCCCATTACGCTACGACCACAGAAATGTTTGTAATGACCTGTCAAACAATGGAATACATTGTCTTTCTGATGCATCTATAAGAACGCTAAAGCATAGTCTGGGATTAAACGCATCGTCTTGATACTTACATCACAAGAAAGAGACGAAAGAAAACTATTTTGATGGGTGTACAATTGATTTGTAATTAAAAAGTAATAATTTAATACAGTTGAAATGTTTACAAAATACCCTGAAATGAAAGCAACTTCCAAAGATGAACACTCGGATTATAGTGATACCATGTCCGATCTTGCAAACAATATAAATAATGTTTAGAAAGGTGTAATCCAGATCCAAAAGTGTTGATTTTTAATCCAAGGTTATCCTGCTATTGACACACTTGTTGAATTATGCAACTGAACATGACAGCAACAGTAATCAATGAAGCAGTCTAGACAGTGCAGGTGAGTGCAGATAGGCCTATACAGAACAGGTTTTTGGTGGATGCAGGCCTGCTCCACCCCTTGATGTTAATGTATTCATATATGGAAATACATCCAGTGTGTTTATGCAAATGGCTCATATATGATTTGCTTTAAAAAAAATAATTATAAAATACCTGACACCATTAGAAAATGTATATATATATATATTTTTTTTTTGCCCCTTTTCCTCCCCAATTTTGATCTTGTCTCCTCGCTGCAACTCCCAAACGGGCTCGGAAGGCGAAGGTCGAGTCATGCGTCCTCCGAAACGTGACCCTCTAAACCGCGCTTCTTAACACCCGCCCGCTTAACCCGGAAGCCAGCCGCACCAATGTGTTGGAGAAAACACGACCGAGGTCAGCCTGCTACGATGAGCCAAGTAAAGCCCCCCCCCGGCCAAATCCTCCCCTAACCCGGACGACGCTGGGCCAATTGTGCGCCGCCCTATGGGACTCCCGATCACGGACGGTTTTGATACAGCCCGTGATCGAACCCTGGGTCTGTAGTGACACCTCTAGCACTGTGGTGCAGTGCCTTAGACCGCAGCACCACTCGGGAGGCCCATATGCATTCTAAGAAAAAAAAGGGATACTTGAATTCCCACAAAAATCCCTGGATTTTTGTGCTATAATTCAATATCAGTCAATATCTGGATTTAAAAAATGTATTGTTCTTGGGGAAAGCAAATGTAACTCCTTTTAGTTGGAAAAGGCTAATGACATGCCTCTTAGGAAGAAAAGCGAAGGACGGACAAACAGACAGACAGACAGACGGACAGACGGAGAGACGGACAGACGGAGAGACGGACAGAGGGACATAGACAGGTAGACAGACAAACGTACCGAGAGTTTAAGAGTTAAGAAGTGGAGGGTGCTAACCTGAAATTCATCCTTAATTTGGCTGGAGTTGGTCTGTGGGTCAAGTCTGCTGATGTTGTAGTATATGGCTCTGAATTCACAGACTGGGATGGCTGTGTTTCCACACAGGCAGGCTTCAAGGATGGCGTCGTGGACAAAAACATACTGCTCCTGGGGTAGGAAATGATGAGATAACAGGTGTAATGACATACAGTTAGATGTTCATGTACTTCTACCCTTTAGGTCAACCTCAAAACACTAACCACCTACTTTATCACAGCACTTCAACCAGTAGTTAGACCCGATTCAAATCCATTAGTCTCAATTCACATGTACTGTTGAAAAGTGTCGAGAAGCAGAGCAGTGCATACAGGTACCGAGCACAGCTGTAGAATTTTGATTGTACACAGCGACACAAAAACATAATGTGTAGCCATTATTGAACGTCAATACGTCATATCTAACACAGTTCTGCGAAGGCAGCCCTGCATTTTCAACACGTACTCTCGTGCTCTGATGAAACGGATTTCATAGCCTGAAGAGCGCTTCGCATAAATTTGCATTTTGAAGCATGTAAAGTAATATCCTGTGGAGAAGTAAATGAACCACAGGAAAAAAGGCAGCCATGTTACAGCCTTAAAAGGAGATCAAGAGGCTGTGTGCGGTTCAACAGCGGATGCATTGTGCTCATCAAGTAGCCAGACATATTAATTCATCTCCAAAATCCCAGCCATTCGCCTGTGAATAGAAATATGCATATTTTCACTCAACAATGCAGAAGGCTCAGGGTTTAGAATGTTAATTGCGGCCATGAGAGCCGTCCGGGGCTAAATCCATCCAGAGTTGACCTCCGCTATCCATTACCTTGATAGCTGGTGCTACTCGGGAGCAGAGAAAGCCTTTTAAAAGATGAATTGCTTTTTGTTGTTTTGTGCCGGATTATCTTTGAATAGTGCTTTAAACTGACACAAATTGCCCTCTACCCATTAATGCACCCGGCATCCATTTTTAGCCATTGAAGTGGCATATATAAACACTGTGTATGACATACTGTAATTCTATCTACTCATCATTGTATTCATACGAGTACGAGTTGGGACTAACCTAAGAAAAGTTTGCTGTCGTTTTATTATTTTAGGGGGGACTGCAAAACCGAGTGGCAGACTGGACGCAGGGTCATAACCCTAAGACCCTAAGCAAACACACCTGCAAACTCATTTGCAAAAAAAAAAAAGTGTGCAGGACAAAGATATCTATTATTCAGCGTGTATGTAATATTAATAGGAACATTGGGATGGATGATGCATGACTGAGCACACTCCAGAGGTAGCTAGGCTAGTCCGACATGGGAACTCTTCCAGAGGAAGATCAGTTGGGATATCAAGTGTGGTGATGGTGTGTATGAACGGTTGCTAGTCGTGGAGTCGCTGAGAATATACAATGTATTCGGTCTAGTGGGTACAAACATGGTTATGGAGGATACTGATGCTTATTCCTGTTGACAATAGCCGGTTTGTCGTTATGGCTATTGACCATGGACTAGCAGTCAGAGTGATTGAGGAGAGCAGCTTGAGCAAGATGAGAATCGCAGAATCGCTAATCTTGATCAAATAATGAGTAGTTAGTTGGATGCAAGGTGATTTGTAGAGCAGTGATTCTGCGTGGCCCGACTGCAATGTAGTTGATCTCAAACACACACATTATCTCACAATAGTTGTTTCCCCCATTCTCTCCACTAGAGAGAAGATCTTGGAATGGCTAGTGTTAGACTTGAGTAAAGACCACTGTTCTGTGGAAGCCATCGCTTACTGCATGATCCAGTGGGAAATTTAACCCTAATAACCTGGCTTGGATGTCTGGCAGCTGAGGCCCAGATCCCTCTGTCTCAAAGGCTTAGAGACAATAGAAGTAGAATCTGGTCTGAAGGTCTGAGTTACTTTCCTGTTCTAGAGATTCTATTTCTATGCTTTACATTCTCCCTCCATAGGACTCACTTCTTATCTAGGCTTTTAGACCAGTAGCCACCAACCTTTTTGGGTCAAGATCACTTTGAGTCAAACATTAACGAGTTAAAAACAGTTCAGTAGCAGAGGTCTGTGCAGTAGGCTATCGGCCCAATACATGCTTGTATTGCCCTGCCAATGTTTTTCCTTCTCAGACCAATTTGAAATGATATTTTTTTTTTTTTTTTTTTTTTACTGGACTGACGGCCTGCATCTGATGGTCAGTTTGAAGGGAGGGGGGGAGCAGCAGTGAGGCTGCCTCTCAACCGACTCACCATCCCTCCGCTTTCCCTCCCTCAGCTGAGAAAAGTTGACAGTCTTCTGCCTCATGCACCAATTCATGTTGTTACTCCTATGACCAGAGAATGTAAAATATTCCTCAATAAAAAATAAAAACCACGAGGCACTAATTACAGCGCTAGCTTATCAGAACCGTTTGTTATACTCATTCATTGCAGCTGAAGTGCTGGTTGTAGAGTGAGTGGAATTAGGGATAATGCACATTTTACAGCGTATGGGTTATAAAAGTGTTAACCGTGCTGAATAATAACTTAAACATAAACACTTATTCATAAAAACAGCAGCTCTTTGCTATATTTGTTAAGTCTCTCTCTAGTCATGGTTTTGAACTTTTTGAAATCTCACAATATCAACTTTGCTGTGTGTTCGAGGCGTATTTTTGTGGTCTATGGCTCGAGGAAACTGTGCAGACACAGTGTTCGGAGCTATCTGATTGGCCAGCAGTAGTCCTATAGGTGCACTTGATTTGCTCTCTGGGCTTGCCACGTAGTCGGAGTTCTACCTTCAGACAAGTAAAATGGTTCAAAATGGGAACACTTTGCCTTTCCGGCACTAGGGTTGCTTAATCAAGTGCACCTACAACCAACAGCGTTAAACAAATAAAATAAAATAGTAATGGAAGGCTTTTTAGTTTTTTTCCCCCGAAATGTTTGGTGATCGACAAGGAATGCCTTGGTGACTACTTGTGACCACTGCTTTAGACCATATAAATATAATCTGGTCTTGAAGGGTTTTGTCCATGCTAGAGATTGTATTTCTATGCTTTACACCCTTCCTCCATATGACTGATTTAAAAAAATCCCTGTTGAATATTTCAGGCAGAGCAACTGTGAGCAGTGGGCTGTGACATAGGATCAGTCTGGTGACCGGCTGGGAAAGGCCAACGCCAGCAGGCTACTGTCTGAGTCTTGTCAATCCTTCCGCCATGGCGATGGCAAATGCTACGCTAAACAGACTTGCTGTGTCTGAAAACTCTAGTTGCACTCTCTAATTTTATGGCTAATGCTAGCTGTGTGAGTGCTAGTAATCACTATGAGCACAATTGAACCAAATAAGGAATGCCTAATGCTAACCTCAAAATTGCATGATTACGCGAGGTATAAGGGTGGCTAATGCTAAGCTAATTAGCTAACTGCACTTTTATTCCTTTTGCATGGCACTGTAATGACTAATGTTCAAGCTATAATACAATATTGCTCTCTTCTCTACCCACTATCCGCACACAAGCTAATCAGTATGCTGCTTCACCAACCTCGGTTTGCACCATGTTAACCCTTTGTGAGCGCAGCTCCCGGATGCAGTTGAAGATGTCCACCACTCCCTCGTTCTCAGCCATATCCAGCATGATGTCCACAGCTATGAAACAGCCTGTCCTTCCAGCCCCGGCACTGGAAAGAGAGGGGGAGGGAGAGAGAATACAGAAACAGAGACAGAGCGCATTTAATTTCTCCAGTATGTTCTGTACAGTAGCGAGGGCAGCGACACATGAAGACACATGCTCCGGCCCTATAATAAACAGGCCGGGGGTTATATTGAACCGCGCTGAGCTCCCTCGGTTATCCAAAGGAGGCAGGACAGCCTTACAGCGCTGACAAACAGCATACTCCAACCCCCCAGGTAGGGGTTAGAGCTATTCCCCCTGACCCTGGTGTTAGGTGTTAAGGAAATAAACCCAGCAGAGTGGCTGGGTGGAAGGGAGGGGGCAAGGGAGATAGTGGTGGAGAAGAGATAGAGGTAGGAGAGGGGGGCTGCTCAGCCATCATTCACTCGGCAGCTTCTTGACAGGTCCCAGCTCCGGAGCTCAGGAGCCAGGGGCCGCTCAGTGGCTCGGCAGCCCGACAGATTGCCTGTCAGCCGCCAGTGATTAATGGAGAGCGCAGCGAACAACTAGGTCCTGGCAGGGGGATAACGGCCAAGGAGTGCCCCAGGAAATTAGAAATTACTCCGCAGTCTGTCAGTAGGGCCTTCGCTCTGCGGGCCAAAGCTCATCCTGTTGTCCTTCATTCCATCTATCGTTCAGTTCAGTGGGGGGAATGGCTGACAACCTATAGGCAGCTCCATGGGACATTCGTTGTCAAACCTCAATGGGGGAATTGAGGTTGGGGAGCAATCGGGAAGTTGTACGTCAAAAGCCAGGCTGACTTTTTTAGGAGAACATGAACCGACCATGGTTTGGGTTGTGGAAAAGCGACGATGTACTGAATGAGAGGTACAGGGAGGTTAAATATTGTGGGTTGCTAAGGGGATGCAAATGCCATGCCTATTAGGAAGAAAAGAGTGACAAACAGACAGAGGGACAGAGACCGAAAAACAGACAGACAGATAAAGTGGATGTCACTCTCCTGCGACAGGTGGTTCATAAAGGTTAATGTCATCGATTAATGTCATCGACGAGTGGGCGAAGATAAGGGGCAGGAGATAAAGTGGCGGTAATAAACTTTGCCATCGTCTCTCCCCATCTCGTCCTCTGGGTTATTAGAGGGAGCAAGGCGCCCAATGCTTCATGAGAGCAGAAAGAGCAGCGCTTGGCACTTGAGCTAATCCACTCTGAAAATGTCTTAGTCACATCTGCTTTGTTTTGAGAGACCCGAGCCAAATGTAAAATTGCATTGTGCCATTTAGCAGCTTCTCCCTGTCACATCTCATTGTGCACGCTCACGCACTCCATCCTTCTGTCCCCTCCCCTCTTCTCCACTCTCCCGTGCCTCCCCCTTCACCTGTCTGAGCTCAATGCCTCTGTTTCAAGGGGTGGGTGTTTGAGTGGGCTGGGGAGGGGTAGATGAGACAAGGAGCAAGAGAGAGAGGCCTTAGTCTCCCATCGCTCTCGCTCATTCATTTTTTGACCTAAAAATGTACGTGAAGGCCCCCAGCTACATTTTTGTCATTTAGCAGATGCTCTTATGCAGAGAGACTTACAGGAGCAATTAGAGTAATAATGCCTTGCTCAAGGACACATTTTTTTTACGAAGGCAGCTCAGGGATTCAGACCAGCGACCTTTTGGTTACTGGCCCAATGCTCTTAGCCACTAGGCTACCTGCAGCTAGCTACTGTTGTTATTTCTGATTAAATAAAGTATAAATAAATACATAGACAAAAGCCCTGAGTGTCAAATATGTCATCCCAGTAGTCCTGTGTTATGTCCCACAATCCCCCTCAGTGTGGACAGTATGTACCTGCAGTGGGCCACAATGGGGCCAGCGTCGGGCGGGTTGAGGAACTTGACCTGGCGGACGAAGCCCAGGAGGCCGGTGGCATAGCAGGGTACCCCGTGGTCAGGCCAGCTGGTGAAGTGGAACTGACGGATCTCTCGAATCTCGTGGTGGCCCTTCTGAGAAGAAACAAAATGGAGGCTTAAATGGAGACAAATACATGACACGTTGGAAGTTAATAAGTTATTGGCATAGAGCTTCCTATTGATTGATTCTGACACTTTCCAAGTGGGAAACTTGGGCCTACTCTTTCTACAGCAGGTTTCTAAGTTAGAAATGTCTGAGTTTCCTGGAATTCCTGGAAACTGCGGGCTGACTAAACAAAATGGAGACTTAAATGAAGACGTATGGGGCTTCCTGGAAACTGAAGATCTGACGGGCTCCCATTCCGGCTCAACAACTGAATATACAGTAGCTATCGATTTGTTTCTTTTAAGAAAATACATTATGACGACTTGAGCATACAGGCAAGTATTGAGGGGAACAAAACAAAAGGTGATTTGATAACTGGAGGCCTATTGATTTCCTTTCCTTCGATGTTCAAATTACATTCCGAAATCAATATGGGGTAAACATCTAAGATGGGAAACAACAAAGCCACAAAATGCAGTAAATCACAGATTGGGAAAAAAGGTAGGTAGGGCCTAGCTCATGTTTACCATGGCAACGTGAACTTGGCAGAGTAGAAAGTAACTGGTTCTCACTCTTAAAGGCACGTGGCATGATACTAAAAACCCACTCCAATAAGGATATCAGCGAAGGCAGCAGCACATAAAGGGAGTGGATGTGCGGAAACTGGAATAAGGCCATTTACAGAACAGTAGAGCGCTGGGCTTCAGTAGTAATAATAATCACAGGCTTCACACCTCCACTCCCTGTGCTAATGCTAAGCGGTTAATTGCCATTCGGGTTGGTGAGCTGTTTAATCCCTGCCTGCCAGCTTTGATATGCCAGCAAAACCCACATAACAGTTAATACCGCAGTTAAAATACCTTCACTGTTTGGAGTGTATGGACACATACCACCTTTAATAGTGCATTGGAGTGTAACAGTGTAAAGCGGGGGTAAACTGTGTCTAAGCTTGCCAAACCAGTGGGCTCTGGTTTAACATATTCTCAATGGATTAAAGTGAGAGTGTGTGTGTGCGGGCCTAAAGATCTATCTATCTGCGTGGTGCAGTAAAATAATCCCCTTGGACTCATCATTAATAATGCTTTTCATAATTTCAGAACTCATTATTTTCTGCAATTAAAACAATTTAATACGCTATATTTGAACGCATACGCATCTGAAGCGTGATTCCCGGCCATCACAGTGCACTGCTTTTTAAGGCACAGGAATTAAGGTTGTGGTGTGATGGTGGCGTTTTGTAATGACAATGTCCCGTTTCCCTTTCAAATGAAGAGTGTGAGCAGGTTAAAAGGAACTTTAGCTTTCTTGCAAAACAGATGGATTAAAGCATTGCAAAATTAGTTGACTACTAGCTCGTGTTGTCTGCCTAAGTGGCTTTCACAGAGCCACAGAAAGATGCATTTCAAGCCTATCAATGCTTGCTAGTTTCGTGACTGTTCCTCTGATATTTCCCTTTTAAAGGGAGCCAACAGAACAATAGCGTCGCATACGGAATCCTGCATCCCAACTGTATTGTTCTTCTTTCAATGCAAATCCTCACTGATTACCAGTGTTCAATTATACTCTAATTTCCCAGTTGGACAACATAGCTTCACCTTGCTGTCAACCACAATGTTAATCCGGCAAATTGGAATGAATGAAAACTAAACAAGCAAGCCTGGCTATTGACTTAGTCCGTGTACCTTCTGTACTGTGAAGGTGCGGATGACATACTCGGCCAGTGGCTCTGTCTCGATCAGTGTCACCTTGACATCTCCGTACACTTCGGTCTCGTCAGGCCAGTACCTCACACACTTCACCTGGGCAGAGAAACATATATGGTCAGTGCTTAGTCTATTACAGAGGCTATATGGGACTTTTGCCTCTGGAGGTGCTGTTGAGCCAAAAGGGGTCCCTGAAATGGACAGAAATAATATTATTAAACATAACATTAAAGGACCAATCAGAGGAGTTGATAGCATATAATACATACAAAGAGGCCTGATTTAATGGCATTGAATTACATTTTGTCGTCACATATTTGATGTTGATTTGTTTTAACTATTTGTTATCGCATATATTTGTTGTGAACATTAATGGTATGAGGTGTAGGGAAGGGGAATACGAACTATGATTGACACACCCTGATCTATTAAACAACTGGCTTTTGCAGCGGGGAAAGAAACAGCACAGAATTCCATTCAGTATAAGAACTTAGCCGCTTGCTCTAACACCTTTCAAATCCTCTTTGATGAACTCACCCTGCCCACTTCCACCAGGTTGGTAACCATGACAATACTGCCGGAATTCTCCTGCCAGATCATCCTCCAGAAATCTCTCACTGTCTCCTGCATGGGGCCTGGAAGGAGAGAAGGAGAGCAAGGATGAGATCATGCAGGATTGGACAGAGATAATGTCATAACAGGAACCAGGAAGTACACAGGAGCAATGACTGTGTATATGAATAGGCAAAGTCATCGATCACTCTGTACCATTCATTCCTATGTGAAGACTCAAGTGTTTCTTAATCCTGGGGACCCAAAGGGGTGAACATTTTAGTTTTTGCCTTAGCACTACACACCCGATTCAAATCATCAAATATGATGAGTTGACAATTGGAATCAGGTGTGAAGTGCTAGGGCAAAAACTAAAAATGTGCACCCTTTTAGGTCCATAGGACCAGGATTAA
Organism: Oncorhynchus clarkii lewisi; assembly: GCF_045791955.1. Taxonomy (NCBI): domain Eukaryota; kingdom Metazoa; phylum Chordata; class Actinopteri; order Salmoniformes; family Salmonidae; genus Oncorhynchus; species Oncorhynchus clarkii. The sequence goes on along the minus strand of NC_092163.1, from coordinate 30,937,034 downwards.
GAAGCACTGAATTGAAGCCAAATTAAGTCAGTAAAGATGGAGACTCGTGGTGACATAACATACACAGTTTGAGCTGCTCCAGGAAGTGACATTGCAGGTTAGCTCAGTGTTGCCCCATCTCATTGAGTAACTCAAGTTGAAGGCCAACTGGGGTACTGCAGGATGTCATTAGCAACTAAATAATCCTGGTACCATGATTGTCTTTGAATTATACTATTTTTTTTTACACGAAGATTGATCACAAAGATTGCACATTTTCTATTCACAATTGGGGATCCTGTTTTTTGCTAACAATGCCTGCAGTACCGTGGTCGGCTTTGAACTTCTGTGGCGCCAATGAGAGGGGGCAGTCGTTCTTCCCTGCATAATGTTAAAATTGTGTCATTCGGGCCTCTTCTAAAATGATACCCTATCCCCGGAAATGGCACATTGTATCCCCAATATAGTATATTACTTTTGACCAGAGCCCCCATTGACCTTCCAGTGCAGTTATACTTCCCAAATAATATTCAGACATCACTGTCTCATCATTATTTGGTCGCGTTCCCTTGCTCAGACGTTGCATGCATCAACCAATCATTGTGTGCCATGTCATCAACTGTGTCATTGACTGACAGATTTCTAAAACGTGGTTAGCCCGATACTTAAAATACCTATCCAGGCGTTAGCAATGTCTGAGCAGAGGAACGCGCCCTTTATCTTATCCCAGAAGGAGAGCGACTTGTCCAAATCACAACCATGCCCAGGATCAGTTAAAGAAAAGCCCCAGTTTGTTATGGAACAAAAGGAATGGGGTGTTAAATTTTTGTCATTGGCTTTAAGAGTATTATTATTATATATATATTTTTTTTACATCTGAGTAATTGCCTCCCCCATGTCTGGGGATACTTTTCCAGGTGTCTTGCGTCTTACCAGCCCCCCCCCCCCCATCCAATTGAATTACCTTGTGTAGCGATGTAATGTCTTGGTCTATGATACCCCTGTGAGAAAAAGAAGAGAAAAAATAAAACCCCCAGGCGTACTGTAACAGCTCAAGGTCCTTTCAAATCAGATCAAATCAAATCCGAGAACCTTCATTTTCCTATCCGCCAAAATGGAAATGCTTAGTTCAAATGAATACAGTATATACATTCCATATCCTTAATAGGACATTGCCATTTCACCATATCAAGTGGGAATGTGTGCGTGAAACAAATTCTACAAATTCATTACTATTACAACCGGTATGAGAGAAATAAAAAAATCAACACAGTTGAGGCTCCTAGAGCTGGGTATAACAATACATTTTACCAGCGGATCTTGGCACATCGACCCAGTAATTGTTTTATTAGAGGAAATGGGGCTCGATGATATGATTATACACACAGCTATAATGCCGACTTGTCCCGATGCTGCTTCTTGGAGTACAGGGCATTCCCTGCAGCATAATAGAGACAATCATATCTACACTGTCGTTATGGTAGTTATGTCAATGCAGAATTCTTTCATCCGAAGATGAGCAAATGCATGCTCAGATGCAGTACGCTGTGTTTGCAGCAGATATGTCAATGTTACAGGCACATTGCCTCGTAATAAGCGTATATGTTTTCTACTGTATATATAATCTCCGTTTGTGTGATGATGGTGTGCCATATTTTGAGTCCATCCTTGTAAAATCAGTCTTCACTGACCATTCATAATAGTAATGTTTGTAGCGTGATGTACTACAGCACCCGCAATGCTCTATGCAATATTTGATTTTATCTTAGTAAAGATGTCATGAAGTGAAATGCTGTCTCATCTCCTTACTAATACATGGTGTCAGAAGGCTAAATGAGACCTTGTATTAAGTCAAATTCAAAAGCAATCAGATAAAAATTCAATTCCCCTTCACATCTCCGCCGCCCCATACTTACGTCTATGTAGTTGGCGTTGATGTAGTCTGAGTGGGGGTCTCCGTCCAGCAGTTGCAGCCTGACTCGAGTGTGGTCATCTGTGGGGTCAAAAATTCACAAAAAGCAGGCCTAAAGTTACATTTACCCATTCAAGGTTCACACAACTACACCTCAACATCAAATGTCTGAGGACTTCGGCACCCTATTCCCTGCATAGGGCAGTGGTCAAAAGTAGTGCACTATGGGCCCTGGTCAAAAGTTGTGCACTATGGGCCCTGGTCAAAAGTAGTGCACTATGGGCCCTGGTCAAAAGTAGTGCATTGTACATGGAAAAGGATGCCATTTGAGATGCAGCCTACAGTACATGTGCCACTACCACAGCTTTAATGCAAATCACACCCTAGCGCGAGAGACCGATTTGCAGTATTTTAATGGCAAAAGTATTTTAATGGCAAAAGTATTTTAATGGCACGATATCTAAGGAAGTCTCGAGCTATTGCTCGCCTGAGATAGAGTATCTCATGATGAACTGTAGACCACACTACCTACCTAGAGAGTTTTCATCTGTATTTCTTGTAGCCGTTTACATATCACCAAAGTTGTTGGTTAGGGGCTCGTAAGTAAGCATTTCACTGTAAGGTTGTCACCTGTTGACTAATAACATTTGATTTGAAAATACGTATTTGTAGGCATCTAAATACAAAGGAATAGAACAGGCGTGGAAGCTCTAACTCTGGCAATTGACTGTTAAACTCATGTGTACACTCGCAATGACTGCCTGGTATTGTGATGCAATCATTTCCATGGTATTTTGGAATGTTCTATCAACTGATGCTGTATTGCCATGGTAATGTAGAATGTTCATTCAAATGATGCCAACTGATGTGGCGTAAGCAATGGAATGTATTTTTTGTAATGTCAGCTGAGTTGACTCAACAAATCACAGCACAGGTTGAAGGGTACACTTCCTGCTTTTACTTCCTGGCATGGAAACACTTAAAATGGCTGCCAGTCCACCCAATATGCCATCATTGACTTGAGTGGAGACGCTTTTTCTATACATTCTTATTTCTACGTTTGTAGGTACCATAGGAGCATTGTCACTCTATATAGTACATTCAATTCATGGGATGGATTAGAGAGACGTACTGCGTTTTATCACCTTGTCAGCGAGATGATTTCCATCTCGAAATTGCCAAATGCGCAACTATGTCTGTACACACAGAGCACATGACTAATCTCACTGCATGATTGAATTAGTTACTTCTGTGGGGGGGAAAAAATAACAAATTAGACATGCTATGCTGTTTTTACTTAGAGAATTGTCTTTTGTTATATCCTAGTGTTTTTTTCTAACCTGATACAAACTTGTCTTTGTGCGACTTAGTCATAAGACTTGACGTATAGCTAAGATCGCAGCATGTGACACATCCTGTGTTTTTACTATCTGCAGGAACTCAGCTGTGTGGAAACTTGCAGAAAGGACCACATTTATAGTGTGAGCTGTGGCAAATGCAGTTAGACTGTTGAGCCCTCGTGCCATCTTAATCTGCACAGACCAACTAATCGCCTTTTACACACTATGTTCCCTGACCCTGTTCACACACATCTGCTAACTGCCATATAGACAGAGGTTGTACTTTTCTATTAAAGCTGAGATCCAACTCTGTTCGTTGGGCCCTTAACTCTGCACCATTGAGTGATTGTTAACTGCTCCATTTTTGCAAATAAAGTAGTTGATTTAAGAATCTACAGTCTCTCTTCCTTTTGGTTATAATTTCCACAACACTTCAACCACAACATCTACCTTTCGCTCTACAAACACATGACCCATTACTGTTATTTTGACATGTGAAATCTTGAGCTGGACTCCACAGGGCTTCTGCTTGGCAATTAAGGGAGTGATGGCGATGGTGGTGGCGGCGGGGCCCATGAGAGGAGGAAAAAAAGGACGTGATGATGATGATGGGATGATGTGTAACACACTGATCCCTTCTCACTTTGATCTGTGGTATGCAAATGTAGGAGCGCTGCAGCACATTTCCTGACTGATCTGACGCTCCTGGATGATAGGCCTAGCAGCATTCCAATAAGGCATGTACTGAGGACGATAACTTCATATCTGCGCTTATCAGAGATGTCAGCCTATACTCCAAGGTTGTGTTCTTGCTGATCTATATTTACTGGGTGATGACAGTTAAAAAACAAAATTCCATTGGTTGGCTGAGCGACCATCCTCTCCCTACCTCTCCTCTCGCGTGAGCCAGGACACTGGGTGAGGGCTGGCAGGGGGTTGTGTGAAGGTGGCGCCACAGAGGACCCTGCCCACACAAGGGTTCCCTGTGCAGGCCTCCAGGCTATAACACCTATACATCTTAAGCACCACAGGCCTCAAGCACAATCCCAATAAAGACATCCCTAGCCCAGTCCTCAAACGGAAGGTTTGTGAACTCATTACCGATTTATGCTACCGATTCCTCAGCTGAACTCTTTTTGTAAAAGTTTGGTGCAGGCCTGCAGGGGGCATGTTAACTTTTCTAAAACTTTAATTCTGCAGAGCAGCTTGGACCATATGAACTTGAGTAAGAGGCATATCTGATTTTGTACACTAAATATCTATCGTCGTTGACTATTGTCGATCAAAATCTGTATTTTACTGAGACCAACAGATTATCATAATCTCTGTTTCACAGTCTATGTCATGGAGAAAGGATTACAGTGAAAACGTAGACACGTTAAAAACACAACAGTATCGGATTTGAATTGCTGATCGAGTGGACCTGCCTTCTCCCGGTAACGCATGGTATGTCACAGCTCCATTAATCATTAAAGCCCATGTTTTCCCCACAGAATTTATAGATAGCCACTAAACTGTCAACGTGGCTGAATGCATTATGGACTTTAACCTGTTAAGCTCTGACGCCTTCTGGCAGCATTTTCTAAACCACACATAATATTGTATACTACCTTCATAAAGTAAATGTCGGTTTCAAAAGTCCTACAAACACATATGACCTAATGGTGACGCATGCACAAATTCCCATAGGAACACAGCCATTTTAAAAGTGCAGGGCTTGTGCAAAGTCGTTTTTCATATTGCAGGAATGACATGAGGAGAAAGCTGAAGTCTCTACCTATTTATTGATGTAAATATATCCTCTGTCTGATTCCCAGTTCGTCCACGAGATAGCAATAGGAGATCACATGACGTCTCTTGGCCACTTGAAACCAGTTGTGTCTGGTTTGGGTAGTGAGACATTGTGCCATAATGGCTACTCAGATGTTCAAGCCTGACATCTTAAAATCACTCAAGCAATCAGGGCTTTCAAATCATCTCAAAAAAGACAAACCGATGAGGAAACTTCAAACCTCTTTTCCCATGTACTTTTCCTATTGTAGACATCTGTGATAGATCAACGGTGCATGTGGAGGATACATACACGTTGGAGAAGGAAATGCATTGCTTTACAATGACCATCAAGGTGTACCCTTTCAATGCAAACTAAATGTTTACACTTTTGGTGAATTTAGCGACATTGCATATGGGATTTATGGCCTTTATGTGGAGGCAGCGGGGGGCTAAATTCGGATAATTGCGAGCAGAAAGATTTGAGTTTGATTTACAAAAAGACAAGGGCTGTAGCTTTCAAATGATATTTCACGGTACTGGGTCCAAAACAATTGCTCAGAGTTTAACAGGGTTGATTTAAACTATTAAAGTCAGACCTCCTGGAGGTTCCACTGTCAAACTGACAGAATGTTGTTTGTGCCGCATGCTGGTAGTTGGATGATCCGGTTTAACCCTATTCTGCAGTTCAGAGATTAGACTGCCATGAAGTGTACCTGAGAGATGCCGCATGTTTCATCAACAACACTAACTGTTGACTTTGACCCCATTCAACGAGAAGTCCATGTTTGGACAAGTACAGTATCATTCAGATCGGGAATGGATTACAGCCAAGGAAGTGTATTAGCAAGAGAAGGAGGTGGGGGTCTTTGCCCAATAGGAAATATATAAATGTACTGTTAAAATATACTGCAGGAAGATATATTAGACTCTTTTGTAAGCTAGACAGTCTAAGGGTCAAGTTTAGAGTTTTATTCGCCACGTGCACAGGATTCTTAGCGCGAACCATCGCATTTAACCACAGAAAGGTGGCTGGGAATATGGCCGAATACAAACACTGCAGTTATTCCCTCCGTAATGCAATCAAACAGGCAAAACGTCAGTATAGAGACAAAGTGGAGTAGCAATTTAAAGGCTCAGACACGAGATGTATGTGGCAGGGTCTACAGACAATCATGAACTACAAAAGAAAAACCAGCCAAGTCACAGATACCGACGTCTTACTTCCGGACAACCTAACTTCCTGACGGGCCGCTGCCAGGTGGTGAAGGTAGGAAACAACACCTCCACTTCGCTGATCCTCAACACTGGGGCCCCACAAGGGTGCGTGCTCAGCCCCTTCCTGTACTCCCTGTTCATCCATGACTGCGTGGCCACGCACGCTTCCAACTCAATCATCAAGTTTGCATATGACACAACAGTACCAGCCTGACACAGCCTGATTACCAACAATGACGAGAGCCTACAAGAAGGAGGTGAGGGCCCTGGGTGTGTGGTGCCAGAAAATAACCTCTCACTCAATGTCAACAAAACAAAAAAGCTAATTGTGGACTTCAGGAAACGGCAGAGGGAGCACCCCCCTATCCACATCAACGGGACCGAAGTGGAGAAGGTGAAAAGCTTCAAGTTCCTCGGCATACACGTCACTGACAAACTGAAATGGTCCACCCACACAGACAGTGTGGTGAAAAAGGCGCAACAGCGCCTGTTCAACATCAGGAGGCTGAAGAAGTTTGGCTTGTCACCTAAAACCCTCACAAACTTCTACAGATGCACAATTGAAAGTATCCTGTCGGGCTGTATCACCACCTGGTATGGCAACTGCACCACCTGCAGCTCTCCAGAGGGTGGCGCGGTCTGCCCAACGCATCACCGGGGGCAAACTACCTGCCCTCCAGGACACCTACAGCACTAGATATTACAGGAAGGCCAGAAAGATCATCAAGGACAACAAAGACCCGAGCCACTGCCTGTTTACCCCGCTATTATCCAGAAGGCAAGGTCAGTACAGGAGCATCAAAGCTGGGACCGAGAGACTGAAAAACAGCTTCTCTCTCAAGGCCATCAGACTGCTAAATAGCCATCACTAGCACATTAGAGGCTGCTGCCATATACACAGACTTGAAATCACTGGCCACTTTAATAATGGAACACTGGTCAATTTTTTTAGATATTTTTTTTAACGTATTTTGCATTACTCATCTCATATGAACAGTTGAAGTCGGAAGTTTACATATACCTTGGCCAAATACATTTAAACTCAGTTTATCACAATTCCTAACATTTAATCATAGTAAAAATTCCCTGTCTTAGGTCAGTTAGGATCACCACTTTATTTTAAGAATGTGAAATGTCAGAATAATAGTAGAGAGAATTATTTATTTCAGCTTCTATTCCTTTCATCACATTCCCAGTGGCTCAGAAGTTTACATACACTCCATTAGTAGCATTGCCTTTAAATTGTTTAACTTGGGTCAAACATTTTGGTTAGCCTTCCACAAGCTTCCCACAATAAGTTGGGTGAATTTTGGCCCATTTTTCATAGCTGGTGTAACGGAGTCAGGTTTGTAGGCCTCCTTGCTCACACACGCTTTTTCAGTTCTGCCCACAAATTTTCAACAGGATTGAGTTCAGGGCTTTGTGATGGCTATTCCAATACCTTGACTTTGTTGTCCTTAAGCCATTTTGCCGCAACTTTGGAAGTATGCTTGGGGTCATTGTCCATTTGGAAGACCCACTTGCGACCAAGCTTTAGAAATTACCTCACTGCTGGAGCTAGAAACACAAGCATTTCACTACACCAGCAATAACATCTGCTAAACACGGGCATGTGACCGATAAAATTTGATACAACAAGTGTTTTTTAAATTTTCATTTAACCCTTATTTAGCGAGGGAAGTCAGTTATGAACAAATTCTTATTTACAATGATGGCCTACCGTCATTGAAAAAACAGGTGTAAAACAGTGCAGTGAAATTCTTACATTGATAGCTTTTTTCCAACAATGCAGTGATAATAATATAGACAATAGAAAATGTAATAAAATAAAAAAATAAAAAAATGTCAGGTCAGTGCCAGTATCTTATTCAATGTGCAGGGGTACTGATGTGGTTGAGGTGGGTTTACATATAAAGTGACTGGTAGTAGGATATACACGGAAAAACGGCTGAAAAGTGACTGGTAGCAGGGATATATAAAAACTTACGGTAATATACAGAGGGGCAAAAAAGTATTTAGTCAGCCACCAATTGTGCAAGTTCTCCCACTTAAAAAGATGAGAGAGGCCTGTAATTTTCATCATAGGAACACTTCAACTATGACAGACAAAATGAGAAAAAAAATCCAGAAAATCACATTGTAGGATTTTTAATAAATTTATTTGCAAATTATGGTGGAAAATAAGTATTTGGTCAATAACAAACGTTTCTCAATACTTTGTTATATACCCTTTGTTGGCAATGACAGAGGTCAAAAGATTTCTGTAAGTCTTCACAAGGTTTTCACACACTGTTGCTGGTATTTTGGCCCATTCCTCCATGCAGATCTCCTCTAGAGCAGTGATGTTTGGGGGTTGTTGCTGGGCAACATGGACTTTCAACTCCCTCCAAAGATTTTCTATGGGGTTGAGATCTGGAGACTGGCTAGGCCACTCCAGGACCTTGAAAAGCTTCTTACGAAGCCACTCCTTCGTTGCCCGGGCGGTGTGTTTGGGATCATTGTCATGCTGAAAGACCCAGCCACGTTTCATCTTCAATGCCCTTGCTGATGGAAGGAGGTTTTCACTCAAAATCTCACGATACATGGCCCCATTCATTCTTTCCTTTACACGGATCAGTCGTCCTGGTCCCTTTGCAGAAAAACAGCCCCAAAGCATGATGTTTCCACCCCCATGCTTCACAGTAGGTATGGTGTTCTTTGGATGAAACTCAGCATTCTTTGTTCTCCAAACACGACGAGTTGAGTTTTTACCAAAATGTTCTATTTTGGTTTCATCTGAACATATGACATTCTCCCAATCTTATTTTGGATCATCTAAATGCTCTCTAGCAAACTTCAGACAGGCCTGGACATGTACTGGCTAAGCAGGGGAACATGTCTGGCACTGCAGGATTTGAGTCCCTGGCGGCATAGTGTGTTACTGATGGTAGGCTTTGTTACTTTGGTCCCAGCTCTCTGCAGGTCCTTCATTAGGTCCCCCCGTGTGGTTCTGGGATTTTTGCTCACCGTTCTTGTGATCATTTTGACCCCACGGGGTGAGATCTTGCATGGAGCCCCAGATCGAGGGAGATTATCAGTGGTCTTGTATGTCTTCCATTTCCTAATAATTGCTCCCACAGTTGATTTCTTCAAACCAAGCTGCTTACCTATTGCAGATTCAGTCTTCCCAGCCTGGTGCAGGTCTACAATTTTGTTTCTGGTGTCCTTTGACAGCTCTTTGGTCTTGGCCATAGTGGAGTTTGGAGTGTGACTGTTTGAGGTTGTGGACAGGTGTCTTTTATACTGATAACAAGTTCAAACAGGCACCATTAATACAGGTAACGAGTGGAGGACAGAGGAGCCTCTTAAAGAAGAAGTTACAGGTCTGTGAGAGCCAGAAATCTTGCTTGTTTGTAGGTGACCAAATAATTATTTTCCACCATAATTTGCAAATAAATTCATTAAAATTCCTACAATGTCATGTTTCTCATTTTGTCTGTCATAGTTGAAGTGTACCTATGATGAAAATTACAGGCCTTTCTCATCTTTTTAAGTGGGAGAACTTGCACAATTGGTGGCTGACTAAATACTTTTTTGCCCCACTGTACATACTCATGGTAATATATACTGTACATGTAAACAGGAGTAAGTAACCAGAAGCAGGATAAATACTAATGGTAATGGCAATCAATCAATGGACAGCAGCGTAATGGAGTAATACATCTAATCAAAATTAAATTTTAGCAGCAGTGTAGGTTGTGTTTGAGTTGGTAGAGACCTGTGGATGGGCATAGAGTCAGTGTGGATTGTCTGTGGGAGAGAGAAAGCAGTAGTTGTTAGCCATTTAACAGTCTTATGGCCAGGGAATTAGAAGCTGTTTAGGAGTCTGTTTGAACCTTGAGGCACCGGTACTGCCTGCTGGTAGGGAGCATGGAGAAACAGACATGTCTCGGTGGCTGGAGTCTTTCGCAAATTTTCAGACCTTTCTCGTACACCGCCTGGCATGTACTGTACATCCTGGATGGCTGGGAGCTCGCCCCCAGTGATGGGCTGGGTCGTCTAAATCTCCCGGTCGCGGGTGGTGCAGTTGCAATACCAGACGGTGATACAACCAGTCAGGATCAGAGTATGTCAGCGGAGCTGGAGCAGAGTGTGCCCAATTTCACTGGAGCTTTGAAGCGGAATTCGCAAATGCTGGAGCGTCTGCCTTGTCGCCCGCTCCAATTTCACTCCAGTATCACTCGATTCACGAGCTCAGGGCATGCCCACCCCAGGATGCATTTGTAGTCTACTTGTGTGCTGCTATAGCTCCTTGCTTTAGCTACTGTCATGGAGTTCACAAAATATTTTCATAAAGAAACACACAGGTGCTAAATCAAGGTGACTTACAACGATGAGGACCAAGAGCAAGAGAGAGAGTGCGGTGATGTAATGTATTTGTTTGTTTTTATGTATTGTTTCTTTGTATTGGGAAAGAATGCCTTTACTGAAAAGCTATTTCGATGCGTTTATACTACTGTTGGCCAGTAGGGGGCAGTAAGACCTGTTTTCTTTGCACTGGGACCATATGCGATCCTGCACCTGTGTGTTCTCATAATTGAGAGAACCTTTCAAAGAGAAGCCATGTTCTCCTGTTTCATAATTTATCCTGTGTTACAGGTCAGTAAAGTGTGAAAATACACTGAATAGCACAATATAGTTGTGTAACTTGCCTGTTGAAGTGAATGTAATGGTTTTGAACAACATAGTAATTATATAACTTCATACTAGACAGAAAACAAGCATGTTGAGTGTAAAATGAAATGGCGGTGCATTCCTTTGATCTAGAAAAAAATGAATTGTTAACTCCTGAACATTTTTTTTTTTGAAAAAGACACTCCTGACAATATCCTTAGGGTTTAGAGAATTTTATGTTGTAACTGTGATGTTTAAGAACATTGTAATTGTTGTACTGTAAATGTTAGATAACCTCCAGATAGCTATTAGCTGGCTCCGGTTAGCTGTTTGTTAGCTCCGGTCAGCTGGCTTCGATTTGTGCTATGCTAGTCATGATCCAATAAATAGCATTAATGTCATTTGCAATAGTCTTGTCTTTCCATTAGCCCATCTTTCACTGGGTAAATGTATTTTGAGCATGGGTATAAAATAACTGAGTTATACCAGTCTTAAAGGCTTTCATGTTTTAGAGTCTATGGGGCTAGAGTTGGCAACAGTCAACAACATACAGTACCAGTCAAAAGTTTGCACACGAGTGCTCATTAAAGGGTTATTCTTTATTTTTACTGTTTTCTACATTGTAGAATAATAGTGAATACATCAAAACTATGAAATAAACATATGGAATCATGTAGTAACCCAATTTTCTTTTTAAAATATATTTATATTTGAGATTCTTCAAAGTAGCCACCATTTGCCTTGACAGCTTTGAACACTCTTGGCATTCTCTCAACCAGCTTCATGAGGTAGTCACCTGGAATGCATTTCAATTAACAGGTGTGCCTTGTTAAAAAGTTAATTTGTGGAATTTCTTTCCTTCTTCTGGCGTTTGAGCCAATCAGTTGTGTTGTGACAAGGTAGGGGTGGTATACAGAAGATAGCCGTATTTGGTAAAAGACCAAGTCCATATTATGGCAAGAAAAGCTCAAATAAGCAAAGAGAAATGACAGTCCATCACAGATGATCTCATCATGTGTGGTTCCCACCGTGAAGCATTGAGGAGTTGGGATGCTTTGCTGGTGACACGGTTGGTGATTTATTTAGAATTCAAGGCACACTTAACCAGCATGGCTACCACAGCATTCTGCAGGAAATACACAATCCCATCTGGTTTGCCCTTAGTGGGACTATCATTTGTTTTTCAACTGGGCAATGACCCAACACAACTACATGCTGTGTAAGGGCTATTGTACCAAGGAGAGTGATGGAGTGCTGCATCAGATGACCTGGCCTCCACAATCACCCGATCTCAACCCAATTGCGATGGTTTGGGATGAGTCAGACCACAGAGTGGAGGAAAAGCAGCCAACAAGTGCTCAGCATATGTAGGAACTCCTTCAAGACTGTTGGAAAAGCATTCCAGATGACGCTGGTTGAGAGAATGCCAAGAGTGTGCAAAGCTGTAACTATTTTGGATAATAATTTACATGATTCCAAATGCGTTATTTCATAGAGTTGATGTCTTTACTAGGTGGTCATCCAAGTATTTTTACTTAAGTACTTTACACTACTGGATCAGATGTACATAAAGAGCCGATTCGAAGTTGAAGCAGAAATGGAGGTTAGTAACTAACGATCTGATGTTCAAAAGTTTTTGATGATCATAAGAAATATAAAGGATATATTTTGTGCAATCAAAGTAAAGATAAACACCAAAATAATCACAAAATAGCAAAGTTGGGTCGGAGCTCTTAAGATGGCAGCCATACAGAGTACAGGACATCATAGCGGGTTCCTTTAAATAAGAATGTTTTTAGGTCTAATAAATTTGTCAATCATATATATTGTAGCGCTTAAGCATGAATTACATCCTATTAATAATAATAATAATTCGTAATTATACCCAATTACATCATATAGTTGTTAACACCCAGCATTTAATAACCTCACTGAATTGGAGCCTGTTTGTCTTGTGGAAATGTAATCAATGTTTCCTGAGAGTTTCTTTCTTTCTTCACATCAATGCCAGGTGCAAAAAAGCACCCAGTAAACATTGGGGAGGTAGAGAGTCAAGAGAATGCTAATCGTCAGTCTTTGGTCAATACATCAAGGGATTTCTACGGCAACGACTTCAAGAGAACCTCTGAAGATACTTCAACGTTACGTGCCGGGAATTAAATGGCAGTTAAGATATGAGCGACTTCCAAAGAGCTTGTGCTTTGACAGACGTGCACACATATGCAGCCCAACTTGAACTGAATCGACTACCGGTGAGCCGCCAGAGTGGCAGTTACCTCTTTTTTTTACGGAACTTAACTGGGATACTTATCATTCCGGGAGCACTCCTTCACACAACACCTTCTGACTGAAGGTGTTACGCATGATTCCAAACACAAGCTGACTCTAGTGAGTGACAGTTTGTGTAATAAAGCGCACAACACTCATAACTCAGTGGGGGTTGTGTTGTTGCCTCAGTCAATGGCAAAAGTGCAGTATTGGTTCATGTCTGAATCAGATTGCATCAGGCAAAGCCTACTCGATTGCTTTTCCCGGAAAGAGACGATATCATTGTAATGTCAAATTATGTTGATTCTTTACCCTTCAATGTGAACATACTATTTTCTTGACAGCTAAACATCTTTGCTCCCTCTAGTTTCTTGTAAACCAAAGTTCTATTTACTTGAGAAATCAATAATAAAATACAATATACCCAAAAAGTTCCAGGCCTACTGTATGTGATGACAACGGTCTGCCTGACAGTGAAGTTTCCTTCAACTTCATTTCAAAGGGTGTCCCATACATTGATCCAACTGCAACAGGATGTGGTCCTCTCTGAAAACACCTACTAGCGATAGCAACCAGTACTCCATTGCAATTAAATATAAACCACACAGAGTGAATGAAAAGCAGCCAACAAGTGCTCAGTATAAGTGGGAACTCCAAGAGGTGAAGCTGGTTGAGAGAATGCCAAGAGTGTGCAAAGCTGATAAGTCTGCCAAGAGCATTTTACTGTATGTACTCAGCTTTAAGAACTCCCCAAACAAATGACACTGTAGCAAGGGACTATTCCTGAAAAGAGGATAAAGACAATTTAAAGAACATAAAGGAATCTAAAAGATTTGTGTTTTGAGTGGTTCCGGTGGGCAGCTCTGCTTTACAGGATCGCCACCGATTCCTCCAGTCTCTCTGATATGTAAATGTTTGCCAATAACTCTGTTTATTTTGGTAGCAATGTCTACTGAATTATAAATGACCATATGGGAGGCTTTATGTTTACACAGTGTGTGGGGGGGAGCAAAGAAGAAATGTAATTGAAAGTGCTTCCCTTTTCCAGATCAGATAACAATCTGTTACACAGTGACTGTTCAAGTTCGCAGAGTGAAACTTTCTAAAAAGCATTTTTTGGGTCTAACAATTAACTGTCGATCGCTCTTGGCAGACTTATGTTAAATGAAGATACCTACTGTACTCTGTGGTTTTTCCAAACTTTAATGAGGAGCATGCAGTAAGATGGACAGTTTCCATTACAAGCCCATGAAATTAAAACGTTTTGACCAACAGCAAATGTATCATAATTCCTGTTGGCTATCAGCATGTGACAAGCTTTTTCATTTTAGAGCAATGTTTTATTTAAAAGCCTTCACTTGTAGGAAGTGTCTTGCCAGTGACATCTAAACCCTTAATAAAAAAGTTATGTCCTTGGGACAATATGCTTTTCTTGTATCACATTAATTGGGGCCTTGGGTTCTCTAACAATATGACAGTGTCGACGGCCTCGTAGACTCCACTGTTTTCAAAGTCTGCGGGCTTAATTACAACAACCTTAAACGGTTGCAAATATCTTCTCTTATGAGAGAAGATTTAACCATTTCAAAGGAGTAGAACACATCTAGCTCAAGTCTACTATGAGTACAGGAGACTCCTCAGCTCTGAAAAGACTTGCGCAAATACACTTGTCTAGCTCAGTATCTGTGTCACTTCAGTACTCACAAGCGATGATGTTGCCATATCGGTTCTTGTTGCGGTTGTCATCCTTCTTGGCGGTCTCCCATGGGGCCGCCTGTCCTTCGGTCAGGCCCTGAAATCACATCACACACACTATCAAACATTGCTGCAGGCCAGTATGCGCGCACACACACAAACACACAGAAAATATCAACCTTGCAGTTAAAATAATCTACATGAGTATGTACAGTAAAACCATACTATAGCATTATCCAAACATTAGAGGGACAACAAGTAAGCAAAAGGGCCATGAAATGTTAAACAATGATTACTGATATAACTTTGTTTTGATGCAGTGGGTTGTATCATAAGATGAAAGTGTTACAAAGTGTTAGAAGACAGAAAGTCATAACATGAAAGGTGCCATTCTTCCAGCCACAATCTATTTATCGGTTTGAAATCTTTTGATTTGTTGACTCAAAGAACTGAAAAGAGTCTTGCTCACCATGTATTGCTCACTTTTCACTAATGGGCCCTGATAGAGGACTAGAGGTCGACCGATTAATCGGAATGGCCGATTAATTAGGGCCGATTTCAAGTTTTCATAACAATCGGCAAGTCAGTTAAGAACACATTCTTACTTTCAATGACGGCCTAGGAACGGTGGGTTAACTGCCTTGTTCAGGGGCAGAACGACAGATTTTCACCTTGTCAGCTCGGGGGATCCAATCTTGCAACCTTACAGTTAACTAGTCCAACGCAATAACGACCTGCCTCTCTCTCGTTGCACTCCACAAGGTGACTGCCTGTTACGCGAATGCAGTAAGCCAAGGTAAGTTGCTAGCTAGCATTAAACTTATCTTATAAAAAACAATCAATCATAATCACTAGTAACTACACATGGTTGATGATATTACTAGATATGATCTAGCGTGTCCTGCGTTGCATTTAATCTGACTGAGCATACAAGCATACAAGTATCTAAGTATCTGAATGAGCGGTGGTAGGCAGAAGCAGGCGCGTAAATATTCATTCAAACAGCACTTTCGTGCTTTTTGCCAGCAGCTCTTCGTTGTGCGTCAAGCATTGCGCTGTTTATGACTTCAAGCCTATCAACTCCCGAGATTAGGCTGGTGTAACCGAAGTGAAATGGCTAGCTAGTTAGCGCGCGGTAATAGCGTTTCAAACGTCACTCACTCTGAGCCTTCTAGTAGTTGTTCCCCTTGCTCTGCATGGGTAACGCTGCTTCGATGGTGGCTGTTGTCGTTGTGTTGCTGGTTCGAGCCCAGGGAGGAGAGGGACGGAAGCTATACTGTTACACTGGCAATACTAAAGTGCCTATAAGAACATCCAATAGTCAAAGGTTAATGAAATACAAATGGTATAGAGGGAAATAGACCTATAATTCCTATAATAACTACAACCTAAAACTTCTTACCTGGGAATATTGACGACTCATGTTAAAAGGAACCACCAGCTTTCATATGTTCTCATGTTCTGAGCAAGGAACTGAAACGTTAGCTTTCTTACATGGTACATATTACACTTTTACTTTCTTCTACAACACTTTGTTTTTGCATTATTTAAACCAAATTGAACACGTTTCATCATTTACTTGAGGCTAAATAGATTTTATTGATGTATTATATTAAATTAAAATAAGTGCTCATTCAGTATTGTTGTAATTGTCATTATTACAAATAAATAAATAATAAATAAAACAAATAAATACTTTTTTAAATTTTTATTTTTATTTTATTTTTTATTTTAAATCGGCCGACTAATCGGTATCGGCTTTTTTGGTCCTCCAATAATCGGTATCGGCGTGGAAAAATAATAATCGGTCGACCTCTAGTTAGGACTCGCCTGCTAACCATTTTGGATTCTGAATACCTCACGAGTAGGTATATACAGTACCAGTCAAAAGGTTTAGATCACCTACTCATTCAAGGGTTTTTCTTTATTTTTAAAATTTGATACATTGTAGAATAATAGCGAAGACATCACAATCATGTAGTAACCCAAAAAATGTTAAACAAATCAAAATATATAATATATATTTATGTTTCTAACTGACTGAGACATTGACAAGGATGAATATTCAAATATACAGTCTGTCAGAAGGACTCCAATAAATACATGAGCACATGATATCCCATGGTGTAACGGGACTTAAATGGAGTTGTTTGTCCTTCTCTGGATAATCTCAACTGTACAGAGAACATGACAATGTGACACGCTTGACAGCAAAAATTTGCTGAGAAGAGAGTGTTTGTCTGGTTAACAGGCTGCACAAGGGAGGCCATATGGACTGTGTGCTATTTTTGCATTCCTGTATAAAGGTCATAGGGGAAAATCTGTCACTGCCGCCTAATTTAAGCCAAATTGTCCTTTAGCGTCCATTAACGGATATCTGTGCTAAGATGCCGATACAACAAGCTTTCATTTGCACAGCTTTCACTTGCATACAACATACAGTTTAACCCATTTACCAGATGTTGATTCCTCATCGCCCAGTCAATTGGAAAATGGATTTGCTGTCTATCCCCCAAACAGGGAGTTTATATTAAGGTTAAATGTGAATGCTTTCACAGGGAAGCCTCCAATCCACTCCTTATGTTTACTTCCTGTTAGAGCTGTAATATCCTGTTGCCCATCTCTGTCTGGTTTGGCCTTGGCATAAACGGCGCTCTCTCTACCCTCTGTAATAACGCTGGCAGCTGTGAAGACCCTGAGACCTCTACTCCATCATGGCACATCGGTCTCCTTATTGAGCGTAAAATAGAGCTACTCCAACACTTGCTCAGTTCCACACCACTCTGGTCTGCACTGACAGACCGAGGATGATTGATGGGTACATTCTCATAGCTCTCTGTTTCTCTATATACTTCTGGACATTTCTCATATATACAACAGATTTGAGAAAGAGCTTTGCATGGAACAAGACCTATGGCATTCCCTTAGTCCCGAGAGCATATGTTACTGTTAAAGAAATAGATGAATTTGTGGCAGTTTGAATGTGTGCTTAACCTGGAATTCACCATAATAGCTGGTTAAAAAATTCATTGCTGTTAATCAACACAGGAAGTCTATGGTTTTACAAAGGAAAGCAGAGCCTTTTGGCATGCAACCTAAATCTGACTGCCCCCTACAATTGAGGGGTTAGATTGCAGTAAGGCCAAAGTGAGGAGCACCAAAAGAGAAACAGAGAAAAATGGGAGGGAGAAAGAGTGAGAGGGAAAGGGAGGGAATGCAAATGAGAGAGAAGGGGAGAAGAGATAGCAATTAAACTACATCCAACAGGATGTAGAAGACAAAACACTGTGCCCCATAATCACTATGTGGCTAATTGACCATTTAAATTGATCAGATAGGTTCCTGTGCTTGGGCTCACCATGGATTAAAGCAGTTAGTTTGTGTGTGTTGGCGGGCTAACAGCAATCACCCCCTTGAAAGAAACAGTGGGAACACAGTGGGAACAAAGCAAGGACAAATTTAGTGGCCTCCCTTATCAGATTATAGCGTTCACAGTGGAAGTCAGACGAGAGCACACAGACACTGGGATCAAAGGCAGAGAATGTAAAAAGTTATAGATACAAACAAATGGCTCAGTACTGCACCCCTCCAGACACAGACAGTGCGAGACAGAGAAAAGAAAGTGCTGCTTTCCCACTCCTGGAATAAAAAAAGACCCCCTGGTTACAGCTCGGCTTTTGTGCTTCCCTCTGTTCAAAACTGACAATAATACAAAGAGGCGGATGCTTGTTCAAGAACATTCAGCCAGTCAAGGTTTTCCCTTCATTCAAGCTCTAACTGTGTGCAAAGTAGTTCAGGTCGGTTGTGTATATTACAGTATGCATACAAGCTATACTTTTTTAGCCATGGGTATGGGTTCAGGATTCAATCCAAATGAGGAAATTATTGTAATAGAAATTAATGAATGAGGTAAATATGTATAAAAAATGGAATCCAACCATAGTCTCGAGCTCATATTCCTTTACAGCTAGGCTGGCTATCTGTAGAGAAAAGAAGGGTTGTATTAATTAATCTTGGTCTGGTCCACAGAATTATTACTGACTCAGCCCCCAGATATCTGGCTCAAATTTAAGTGTCTATCCGGTAAGAATAACTTTCTATACACCAACGCTGTTAGGTGGATCAAACTACCACAAAAACTTAAAGCCATACCTACCAAAACTTATTTTAAATCTAATGTCAAAAGCTGACTGATGACAACCATAGAATCATTTTCATGTCTGTATCTATGAAATGTATCTGTATCTATGAAATGTCTGTACCACAATGGAAGTAAGTAATTTACTTTAATATCACTGTCAACTTTTTAAAATGTGTACATTTGTATTTTTTTTTTACTGTCAGATAAATCAATCAATCAACTCCAAATCCATGACTCATGTAATAATGTGATTAAGTGTTTAGAAACAAAGATATCAGTGCCATGTTCATTAGGCACCAAACAAAATAAAACAGACCGAAACATGGTCCCTCGCTACCTGGACTTCAGTAACGCTTGTTTTTCTGCTGCATGCCCTAATGAACATGACCCAGGCCTGTACGCCAGTGTTTTGCAGTCCCGTGGCTCACTCTGGCTAGTGTTTATCCATTTATCGTTTCCCATCCGGTAATGAGAGCGAGTGGGAGTGAGGTGAATAATTGGATGGGGCTCTGTGGCCCCCTGCGGGGAAACGTTCAACTTCCCTTTTAGTTTGTGTTTGGGGAAGGGGGTATTGATGCTCTCTTCAAAAAGAAAACGTCCTAAAAGGAATCCCTTTCATCTACAATCAGTCTTTTTTTGCACATATTAATATTCTTAAAAAAGAATAAGAGAAAAGCTAGAGAAGAGGGAGAACTCCCACACTCTCATCCCCTGGTAGACGGTGGTGATAAGATGATGAGGCAGGGGTGTGGGTGGGAGACAGGGTCACTGAACGCAAAGAAATGTAGACAGGCAGAACATCCCTAGAGGAAGCATTGTTTCACCTGCAGCCTCATCATCATCATCATTATCACACGTCCGGACATAGTCAACACATACGCACACACAAATGCACACACAAAGGATCATATTCATAGTATTACATACATAGACACTTGAACCAAACCTTTGCAAAGTTTACATTAAAAGCCAAGAGGTTGGTTGCTCCGAGATGCAAAAACATTTATGCAGTTCTTCCACTTGTTCCAGTGAGTGGGTACTCCATGACCTTGTGTTTATCCACAGATGCCTATTACTCTGGGGCCATTAACGTCTTGGTGACTGGGGGGCAGTATTGAGTAGCTTGGATGAATAAGGTGCCCAGAGTAAACTGCCTGCTACTCAGCCACAAAATAAAATAGAATAGAATATGCATATAATTAGTATATTTGGATAGAAAACACT
The DNA here is from genome assembly GCF_045791955.1 of Oncorhynchus clarkii lewisi. Lineage (NCBI taxonomy): Eukaryota > Metazoa > Chordata > Actinopteri > Salmoniformes > Salmonidae > Oncorhynchus > Oncorhynchus clarkii. The sequence continues at coordinate 30,916,834 of NC_092163.1, read as the reverse complement.
CTGAAGTTTCTAAAACTGTTTGAATGATGTCTGTGCGTATAACAGAAGTCATATGGCTTGCGAAAACCTGAGAAAAATTCAACCAGGAAGTGGGAAATCTGAGGTTTGTAGGTTTTCAACTCATAGCCTATCGAAGATACAGTGAGATATTGGTCATATTGCACTTCCTAAGGCTTCCACTAGATGTCAACAGTCTTTAGAACTTTGTTTGATGCTTCTACTGTGAAGTGGGGCCGAATGAGAGGGGAATGAGCCAGGTGTCTGGCAGATTGCAACGAGCTCATGACGCGGGTCATGTGAAAGTTAGCTTGCGTTCCATTGCTTTTCTACAGACAAAGGAATTCTCCGGTTGGAACATTATTGAAGATTTATGATAAAAACATCCTAAAGATTGATTCTATACTTCATTTGACATGTCTCTACGACCTGTAATATAACTTTTTGGACTTTTCGGCTGGACTTGCACTCGCGTTTGGATTTGTTTATCAAACACCCTAACAAAAGGAGGTATTTGGACATAAATGATGAACTTTATCGAACAAATCAAACATTTATTGTGGAACTGGGATTCCTGGGAGTGCATTCTGATGAAGATCATCAAAGGTAAAGTGAATATTTATAACGCTATTTCTGACTAATGTTGACTCCACAACATGATGGATCTTTGGCTGTTTTGGTCTCTGAGCGCAGTACTCAGATTATTGCATGGTATGCTTTTTCCATAAATGTAAAAAAAAATCTGACACAGCGGTTGCATTAAGGAGAAGTGTATCTAAAGTTCCATGTATAATAGTAGCATCTTTTATCAATGTTTATTATGAGTATTTCTGTAAATTGACATGGCTCTCTGCAAAATCACAGCATGTTTTGGAACTATTGAACATAACACGCCAATGTAAAATTAGATTTTTGGATATAAATATGCACTTTGTCAAACAAAACATACATGTATTGTGTAACATGAAGTCCTATGAGTGTCATCTGATGAAGATCATCAAAGGTTTGTGACAAATATTTATCTAGATTTCTGCTTTTTGTGACTCCTCTCTTTGGCTGGAAAAATGGCTGTGTTTTTCTGTGACTTGGTGGTGACCTAACATAATTGTTTGTGGTGCTTTCACTGTAAAGCCTTTTTGAAATCAGACATTGTGGCTGGATTAACGAGAATTTATCTTTTATCTTTAAAATGGTGTAAAATACTTGTATGCTTGAGGAATTTTAATTATGATATTTTTGTTGTTTTGAATGTGGCGCCCTGCACTTTCACTGGTTGTTGGCGGGGTGGGGCACTACCGTCCCAAATATCCCAGAAAGGTTAACCGGCCCTTGTTATGAGGTAGCATCCAAAATGGCACCCTATTCCCTATATAGTGCATTACTTTTGACCAAAGCTCTATGGGCCCTGGACTATATAGGGAATGGGCTGCCATTTGAGACGCAGCCTGGGATGAGGTCACATTGTCTTTTTCCATATTTAAAAAATAAATAAACTGTTCACACGCTGCATTAACATACAGTTGAAGTCAGAAGTTTATTTACACCTTAGCCAAATATATTAAAACTCAGTTTTTCAAATTCCTGACATTTAATCCTAGTAAAAATTCCCTGTCTTAGGTCAGTTAGGATCATATGTGAAATGTTGGAATAATAGTAGAGAGAATGATTTAATTCAGCTTAATTCAGTTTACATACACTCGATTAGTATTTGGTAGGATTTCCTTTAAATTGTTTATCTTAGGTCAAACTTTTCAGGTAGCCTTCCACAAGCTTCCCACAATAAGTTGGGGGAATTTTGGCCCATTCCTCCTGACAGAGTTGGTGTAACCGAGTCAGGTTTGTAGGCCTCCTAGCTCGCACATGCTTTTTCAGTTCTGCCCACAAATTTTCTATAGGATTGAGGTCAGGGCAATGTAATGGCCACTCCAATACCTTGACTTTGTTGTCCTTAACCTCTTGAGTGTAGGGGGCTGTATGTTGATGTTTGGATGAAAAACGTACCCAAATGAAACTGCCTATTTCTCAGGCCGAATCTAGAATATGCATATAATTGTTAGATTAGGATAGAAAACACTAAAGTTTCCAAAATTGTCAAAATATTGTCTGTGAGTATAACAGAACTGATAATGCAGGCGAAAACCTAAGGAAAATCCAACCAGGAAGTGCTGTTTTTCATGCCTTCCATGCCTTCCCTCCATTTAAAGGGATATCAACCAGATTCCTTTTCATATGGCTTCCACATGGTGTGAACAGTCTTTAGAAATAATTTCAGGCTTTTATTCTGAAAAATTAGCGAGAAAGATCACATCGCGTCATTGGATGGCTGGGTGCCAGCAGTGTTTTGCATGCGCGAGCAGCTTGGAGTAGACATTTTCTCTCTCACTCATATTGAAAAAGATATGGTCCGGTTGAAATATTATCGATTATTTATTGTAAAAACAACCTGAGGATTGATTATAAAAAACGTTTGACATGTTTCTACGGACTTTATGGATACTATTTGGAATTTCCGTCTGCCCCGTCGTGACCGCTCGAGCCTGTGGATTTCTGAACATAACGCGCCAACCAAATGGAGGTTTTGGTATTTAAAAATAATCTTTATGGAACAAAAGCAACATTTATTGTGTAACTGGGAGTCGCGTGTGTGTAAACATCCGAAGATCAAAGGTAAGCGATTAATTTTATTGCTTTTCTGACTTTCGTGACCAATCTACTTTGCTGCTAGCTGTTTGTAATGTTATGTCTGCTGAGAGAGATGTCCTAACATAAACGCTTGGATAGCTTTCCTTGAAAAGCTTTTTTGAAATCTGACATGCCAGGTGGATTAACAACAAGCTAAACTGTGTTTTGCTATATTGCACTTGTGATTTCATGAAAATTAAATATTTTTAGTAATTTAATTTGAATTTGGCGCTCTGCAATTCAGCGGACGTTGACGAAAATGATCCCGCTAACGGGATGGGTGCACCAAGAAGTTAAGCCATTTTGCCACAACTTTGGAAGTATGCTTGGGGTCATTGTCCAATTGGATGACCCATTTGCGACCAAGCTTTAACTTCCTGACTGATGTCTCGAGATGTTGCTTCAATATATCCACATAATTGTCCATCCACATAATTGTCCCGCCTCATGATGCCATCTATTTTGTGAAGTGCACGAGTCCTTCCTGCAGCAAAGCACCCCCACAACATGATGCTGCCACCCCCGTGCCTCATGGTTGGGATGGTGTTCTTTGGCGTTCTTTGGCCCCCACTTTTTCCTCCAAACATAACAATGGTCATTATGGCCAAACAGTTCTATTTTTGTTTCATCAGACCAGAGGACATTTCTCCAAAAAGTACGATCTTTGTCCCCATGTGCAGTTAAAAACTGTAGTCCGGCTTTTATATGGCGGTTTTGGAGCAGTGGCTTCTTCCTTGCTGAGTGGCCTTTTAGGTTATGTCCATTTTTACTGTAGATATAGATACCTTTGTACCTGTTTCCTCCAGCATCTTCACAAGGTCCTTTAGCTGTTGTTCTGGGATTGATTTGCACTTTCGCACCAAAGTACATTCATCTCTCGGAGACAGAACGCGTCTCCTTCCTGAACGGTATGATGGCTGCGTGGTCCCATGCTGTTTATACTTGCATACTTCTGTTTGTACAGAGGAACGTGGTACCTACAGGCATTTGGAAATTGCTCCCAAGAATGAACCAGACTCGGGGAGGTCTACAATTATTTTCCTGAGGTCTTGGCTGATTTCTTTTGATTTTCCCATGATGTCAAGCAAAGAAGCACTGCATTTGAAGGGAGGCCTTGAAATACATCCACAGGTACACCTCCAATTGACTCAAATGATGTCAATTAGCCTATCAGAAGCTTCTAAAGGCATGACATAATTTTTCTGGAATTTTCCAAGCTGAAGTGAAATAATCTGTCTGTAAACAATTGTCTGTAAACAATTGTTGTAAAAAATACTTGTGTCATGCACAAAGTAGACGTCCTAGCCGACTTGACAAAACTGTAGTTTGTTAATTAACAAGAAATTTGTGGAGTGGTTAAAAAACCTAAGTATACGTAAACTTCCGACTTCAACTGTATGTGAGCTGTCGGCACTGACACGTGAGTTGTTGGCTGAATCCCAAATAGCACCCTATTCACTTTAAAGTGCACTACTTTTGACCAGAGCCCCTAAGTGGCCTGGTTAAAAGTAGTGCAGTATAAAGAGAATAGGGTGCCATTAGAGATACAGACATTGTTTGCATGCACTGTCACACACAGAGAAGGAGGCAGAGGGCTCTATCTCAAATCAGTGTGCTATCAATGAGGTCAGGTCCCTTTATGAAGGCAACCAAATGTCCAAACACTTTTGATTAAATGATTCCCCTCCTTGTTCTTCATGTGTTTCTAGATGTCCTCTGTTATGTGATCCGTTCCTCTGTTTGACTTTGTGGGCTGTCTCTGTGTGTGTGTATGTGTGTATGTGTATGTGTGTGTGTGTGTGTGTGTGTGCGCCAGTGAGGGCTGGCTCCCTCTCTCAATGCATCTGTCAGGATGTGAGTAATGGGCCGATTATGCTGACAAACGCACACAGGTGGCTGCTATCGCCTTTAATCAGAGTCCCCAGATCTCCATTTCTCCCTCCCTTCCTTCCTTCCTTTTGCTCTCCCTTTTCTCTCTCTCCTTATCTCTTTGGTCCTTTCCTCTTCTCACACCCACAGGTTCACACCTCCACACAACCATTGAACAAGTCATAAACCATACTGTAGCTTCAACACAAAATGGAGAGCACACTGACAGAACACACATGAAAACATAATGTATGACATGTAAGGGGCATCATTTGAAATGAGTTGGGGCCTTCTTCACCATAATACAAAGCAATGAGTATGTATGTCTCTTAAGATATTCTCACATCACCGTAGTCACGATCCACCAACCGCAAGTAGTGTTTGGGAATGCGTGACAATTTGACTTTCCCCATGGACTGTATGAAAAAAAACATGACCTTTATATTTCATAAGCGAGCATGGAGTAAAGTGACAACTTAATTTTCAATGGGATAGGGGCTGAAATTGTGAGGCAAATCAGGTTACAGGGGGAAGGAATAACAGAAAGGCGTTATAAAAATTTCCCCAGTGATGGATGATCCTTTAAATAAGAGGCACAATTGCTGGCTTTATCAGTGCAGGCACAGTGAGCGAGAGGAAAAGGCAATGCATCTCATGTTTACAGCCAGGCAAAGGGAGGCTACCGGAGGCCTACAGCCAAGAAGTTGAATAGAACCTTCACAGCCTTCAGTTCACTCCACTGACCAGACATGAACAAAGCTCTAACATTCTTCCTTTTCAACTCTATGAACTTCTTCCCTTATGAACCAAGAAGGGGAAGAAACTCTTAATTGACCTACTCTTATATGGTAAGTACCAGTAAGAGATTGCCTTAGGGATGGCTTTCTCTACAAGACGTGTCTATAGACCTAAACTCAGCAAAAAAAGAAACGTCCTCTCACTGTCAACTGTGTTTATTTTCAGCAAACTTAACATGTTTCAACAACGGAGACATAAACTGAACAAGTTACACAGCCATGTGATGAACAGAAATGGAATAATGTGTCCCTGAACAAAAGGGGGGGGGTGTTTTCCCTGTAACGCACAGCATTGAGATTGAGCTTGTTGTCATTGCAGGCAATCTGATGATGCTGTGACACACCGCCCCAGACCATGACGGACACTCCACCTCAAAAATCGATCCCGCTCCAGAGTACAGGCCTGTGTGTAACGCTCATTCCTTCGACGATAAACGCAAATCTGACCATCACCCCTGGTGAGACCAAACAGCGCACTTTTTGCCAGTCCTGTCTGGTCCAGCGACAGTGGGTTTGTGCCCATAGTCAACATTGTTGCTGGTGATGTCTGGTGAGGACCTGCCTTACAACAGGCCTACAAGACCTCAGTCCAGCCTCTCTTAGTCTATTGCGGACAGTCTGAGCAGTGATGGAGGTATTGTGCGTTCCTGGTGTAACTCGGGCAGTTGTTGTTGCCATCCTGTACCTGTCACGCAGGTGTGATGTTCGGAGCTGTTAGTGTCTTAACGACCGTTCCACAGGTGCATGTTCATTAATTGTTAATTGAACAAGAATGGAATTCAGTGTTTAAACCCTTTACAATAAAGATCTGTGAAGTTATTTGGATTTTTATAAATTTTCTGTGAAAGACAGGGTCCTGAAAAAGGGGCGTTTCTTTTTTTTGCTGAGTTTAGATACAATAGTCAAGTACCTACAGCAGAGGCAAAGCCACGGCAGGGCCAGGTTGCCAGATTGAACACTGACCCACCCAATCAGGATGGCCGAAAATAAAAATAGGCTTTAAATGAAAACGTATTTGATGTTTGTATTGTCTCCTGACTAAATCAGAATAGCCTGCCTTGGTAGGCCAGGTTTATGTTTGCTGATTCAAGTGAGTGAGTTTGGGGACCGCGTTTATCTGGTCCCCAAACATATCAGCAAAAAGGGCTAGGCCTACTTTTTAATTCTAGATATCATGGTGGATGTTTTTCACATTGCCATGATTTTAGGTAATTCAGAGTAGCCTATATCTGTTTCTCATATTTTTCGCCAGGCAGGCTATTTTGGCAAAATTAGAGTATACCCACTTCTCAATGCACCACAACTGATGTCAGGGTATTTTTGCTGTTATTTTGCTGCAAAGTGTTGGCCCAGTCACTTTTACTCAGGCCCAGCCACACAGCAATTTCTACCTATGCCTCTGACCTACAGCATAGTGTTCCTGGAAGGCTGACTTTTTAATGAAAGGACTACGTAGCATAGTGTTGAGTGACCTTTGTCAATTTGAATAGGGAAAATAATCCTTGGTCCGGATATTCCGGAATGTCCATCTGTGGATGCTCTACAGATTGTCAAACTATCTGTAGATAAGCAATTGTTTGCTAAGGTTACTGTTAGGTTTAGAATAAAGGTTAGGGTAAGGGTTACAGTTAGGGAAAGGGTTAAGTTTAGGGTTAGTAGATAGTTGAAATGTGATATCTACAGATGGACTACCCAAATAAAGTTTTACCGAATCCTTTGTTTGTTAGATAAAACAGGCTTTACATGAGTATTTTTCTATAAAGCTTAGAAAACCCAGGTGGTGTCTGCAGACTCGTTTGAGTTAATAAAAGTCTGAACCCAGAGGTAAGTCTAAAGTAGAACACAAACTTGCAGCAATATTGAGGGTTAAATTCTTCCAATCTCAGGTTAAAAGGACAAATAATTGGTTGAGAGTTTTGGCATTAGGAATACGACTGTTGGCGTTATTTGTAGTTTCGTGATACCCAATTGGTAGTTACAGTCTTGTCCCATCGCTGCAACTCCCCTACGGACTAGGGAGAGGAGAAGGTCGAGAGCCATGCGTTCTCCAAAACATGACGAAGTCAGCTTGCAGGCGCCTGGCCCGCCACAAGGAGTTGCTAGAGCACGATGGGACAAGGAAATCCCAGCCGGCCTAACCCGGACAATTGTACACCGTCTCAGGGGTCTCCCAGTCACGGCCAGCTGTGACACAGCCTGGGATCGAACCAGGGTCTGTAGTGATGCCTTAGACCACTGCACCACCCGAGAGGCCCAAAGTGACCTAACTTAAAAGGGGGCACCAAAGTGGCACAAACTTTAAGAAAAAAACTAAATTAAAATACTTTACTGGACTTAATTAGGATGCAATGCGTGAGTAATTCAAAAGTTATGGTCTTTAGTGGAGAAAAAACACTCATATTCCGAGACGACTCAAACGTCGATCAATAGATGGGGTGGAACTGAGAATTCATTGTCTTTGATTTGTTTTGGTAAACTATCGATATTAATTATGTTTTCAAATGTGATTTTCAATAAATATTTGATAAGTGCACCACCAGTGTGTTTCCCTTATTAAAAAGATGGGAAGTGCAAATTAGATTTCATCATATCATTCAAACAAAGATGTGCCGTAATCAAATAAACTAAAACAGATCTCAAACAACAAAATTATTCCTTCAAGGCAGAAAGTCAGCAATGCAACTGGACATAATGATATCTGGTCGAAATGGAAGATGTCATGTAAAAGAGGAAACTGACGATATTGGAAGTTTGAATAGAACATCAAAGTTATCTTGAAAATATTATTATCTTACAAGTTCCTGGGAGACAGTCTAGCGACCACAATGCCACGACTTCCTGTCAAAAACCACACATAATTCCCTGTGATGTTGATGAAACTGTACTAACCATTCTTACCTCATACTCTTCCTTAAAGCCGTATCCCTGGCCACACTTCATCTGGGTAATGTGTTGGAGGAGGTCGGCTACACGGATGGCCGGCTGGAACTGGCCGGCCTGGTAGGACATCTCCACTGACTCACAGCCCCCGTACGGGTACGTCTGGATGGTCAACGATGGCTGGGCCATCTCACTATGGCTGCTGTCTGTGGACCAAGGAGAAAACACTCAGTATCCACTTACTCTGTGACATCATCGTGAGAGAGTGTTGGGTTTGGAAGTGTTTAACCGCATAGTGAACTATCTTTGTGTTAGAATGATTCAGTGGAACATTCATTAGTATACACTACATGCCCAAAAGTATGTGGACACCTGCTCGTTGAACATCTCATAAAAGAAAATCACAGGCATTAAGATGGAGTTGGTCCCCTCTTTGCTAATATAACATCTTCTTCTGAGGAGGCTTTCCACTAGATGTTAAAACATTGCTGCAGGTACTTGCTACCATTCAGCCACAAGAGCATTAGTGAGGTCAGGGGACTGATACTGGGCGATTAGGCTTGACTCGCTGTCGGCATTCCAAGTCATCCCAAAGGTATTCAATGGGTTTGAGGTAAGGGCTCTGTGCAGGCCAGCCAAATTCTTCCACACCGATCTCGACAAAACATTTCTGTACGGACCTTGCTTTCTGCATGGGGGATTTGTCATGCTGAAACAGGAAAAGTCCTTCCCCAAACTGTTGCCACAAAGTTGGAAGCACAGAATTGTCTAGAATGACATTGTATGCTGTAGCGTTAAGATTTCCCTTCATTGGAACTAAAGGGCCTAGCCCGAACCATGAAAAATAGTCCCCGACCATTATTCCTCCTCCAGCAAATTTTACTGTTGGCACTAGGTATGGGACAGGTAGCGTTCTACTGGCATCCGCCAAACCCAGATTCATCCGTCGGACTGCCAGATGGTGAAGCATGATTCATCACTCCAGAGAACATGTTTCCACTGCTCCAGAGTCTAATGGTGGCAAGCGTTACACCACTCCAGCCGACGCTTGGCATCGCACATGGTGATCTTAGGCTTGTGCGCGGCTGCTCGACCATGGAAACCTGTCGAACAGTTATTGTGCTGACGTTGCTCCCAGTGGCAGTTTGGAACTCGGTACTGAGTGTTGCAACCGAGGACAGACGATTTTTTACACACTACGCTTCATCACTCGGCGGTCCCTTTCTGAGCTTGTGTGGCCTACCACTTCGCGACTGAACCATTGTTGCTCCCAAACGTTTCCAATTCACAATAACAGCACTTACGGTTGACCGGGGCAGACATTTGATGAACTTACTTGTTGGAAAAGTGACATGCTATGACGGTGCAACGTTCAATGTCACTGAGCTCTTCAGTGAGGCCATTCTACTGCCAATGTTTGTCTAAGGCGATTGCATCGATGTTATATACCTGTCAGAAACGGGTGTGGCTGAAATAGCTGAATCCACTAATTTGAAGGGTTGTACACATACTGTTGTATATAGAGTGTATAATGAAATCTCTTGTTTTCATGAAATGTTGTTCTCCCAAACATTGGGATAATTCTGTAAGTGAAGACCTCTCTATCTCTCTGGAATGTCTAGAAAAACTCATCATATTGAAAGCATGAGATCTTCGAACTCTTACAGTTGACTCTCCACAAACCCTGTTGCTAGACAACGGCCTTCCTCTATCTCGCTGCTACTCAATCATTAATGATGATACCTCAAAGTTAAATGGGTAATCCAAGAGACACTTTGCTTCACTATTCGATTGGATTGAAAGACATTCCTGCAATTGAGTCTTCCACAGATTAGGATTGGAGAGATTGAAGTAGTTTATTGCTTCTAATGAGTCCATTAAGAGGAGAAATGGGGACCTGAATGGCAGAGAAATTCTCAATATTACAGGCATTAAATACCTAAGTACCATTGCGAATGTGTTAGGGTAATATTACCCCATATTTTATTAATGTGCCTATTTGCATCTTAATTATCAAAAAAATTACACACTTAAAGTGATTCTCTGCTTGAAAAAGTGCAATCCATTCAAAACATTGTGTGCTGCCACATAATAAAATGTGAGTAATCTTGCAAGACTATTACCGCTATATAACTCCTAGTAAATACAAGCCACAAGCAGTGAGCAGACGAGCAGTATTACCATGTGTTGTGGTGGAAACAATTACTTTGCAGACAGCATCTTTTAAAATATCTCAAAGGTTTCTAAAAGAATACACACAATTAAAGATTATGAGTGTAAATATTAGTAGTCTATGACCTTAGGAACCTCGCCAACAGTCTGTATAGGGTTGAACTGATAATTATGAAAATGGAAACAAGGTTATCACTTATACCTAACACAAAATTATGCAACCAGAGCACAGTTTCATCTCTCTAATTAATGTTATTTCCTGGTAATATTCTATCAGGCCATGTTTACATTTCTGCTCAATACTCACACATCTCCATTTCCCATTGCTCCGTTTCTCCATAATTATGACTGATGGGAGATGGAGATAAACACGACACAAATCTACTCAGCCATGTAAAGGGGTAATGTTGGTTTATCGTTAGCATCCGTGTACATTGAGGTGGGTGAGGTGGGAGGCCTAGCCGTCGGAGAGGGAGCAGGTACTGACTGTACACTGGAGACGGTAGAGGTCCACTTAATCCTACCAAAAGTGCCCCCTCTACAGCCCTATCAGTGCAGACCTAATTCATTATTCATGTGTTTTTGACTCTGCAGCAAGATAATATCTCAAAGTGGCAGCCCAGAGGGTATATTATGTTCTAAATATTATCAAGAAACAGACTCAATCCCATTGAATGCCACCGAAATACCGAGCTGTTAATGCTTGGGGCTGTGTTGTAAGGTCAAATATGCATTTAGCCAGCCATGAAATGTATTAGTACCGTGTCCCCGCTTGGTTGTAACTTATGTTAAGATATCTTCATGCTAATCATTTGATTGACTTTTGAAGGAACTTTTTGTTGCTTGAAAACGTATGCTTTTCATAACTTCATTATTATGGCTCACAGACGCATGAGCACCAGTCCTGGCCTCGTGTGATCACATGCCGTGGCTAAGTGAGTTATCAAATGAAACACGGGATACACACAGACGTTGGCATGTTTGAACTAGAATGGCGCTGGAGGAATAGTGTTCGTTTTATGGGCTCCTTACCAATTGTGCTGTATTTTTTTTGCTATCACTAATGTTGATTTGGACGAGGACTTCTACTTAAATGAGTCAGAGGCTAAAGACATTTATTATCCCGGACCAGGCCCAAATCCCGACACTTGAAGAAGGAAGAGACGGCACTAGAGTCCGGCGTGCGGGAACCCGATGATTAATTGCGTCCATTGGCGAGCGTGCAATCACTGGAGAATAAACTGGATGAGCGTCGTTCGAGACCAAGAGAGTTTTCATCTATATTTTTTGTAGTTTTGTGCATTTACCATCACAAACTGATGCTGGCACTAAGACCGCATTCAACAAGCTGTATAGGGACAAGCAAACAAGAAAATGTTCACCTAGAGTCGACGCTCCAAGTGGCCAGTGACTTTAATGCAGGAAAACTGAAATCCATTTAACCTAATTTCTACCAGCATATCAACTCTAGATCACCTTTACTCCACACACAGACAAAGCTCTCCCTCACCCGCCATTTGGCAGGTCTGACCATAACTCTATCCTCATGATTCCTGCTTACAAGCAAAAACACACAGGAAGTACCAGTGGATGGTAAGCTACAGGGCTGTTTCACTAGCACAGACTGAAATATGTTCCGGGATTCATCCAATGGCATTACCACATCAGTTATCGGCTTTATTAATAAGTGTATCAATGGTGTCGTCTGAACAGTGACCATACATACAGATCCTACTACATCGGCTCTGATGCTCATCGGATGTGTCAGGGCTTGCAAACTATCACAGATTTAAAAGAGAAACCCAGACACAAGCTGTCCAGTGACGCGAGCCTGCTAGAAGACTTTAATACCTTCTATGCTTGTTTCAAGGCTAGCAACACTGAACCATGCATGAGAATACCAGCTCTTATAGACAATTATGTGATCACGCTCTCCATAGCCAATGTGAGTAAGACATTTAAACAGGTTAACATTCACAAGGCCGCAGGGCAAGACAAATTACCAGGACGTGTACACAGAGCATGCACTGACCAGCTGGCAAGTGTTTTCACTGACATTTTCAACCTCTCTCTGACCCAGTCTATAATACCTACATGTTTCAAACAGACCACCATAGTCACTGTGCCCAAAAACGGCAAGGTAACCTGTCTAAATGATTATCGCCCCGTACCACTCACATCTGTAGCCATGAAATGCTTTGACTTCCTGACAGGCCGCCCCCAGGTGGTGCGGGTAGGAATCAACAAATCTGTCACACTGACCCTCAACACAGAGGCCCCTCAGGGTTGCATGCTTAGTCCCCTCCTGTACTCCCTGTTCGCACACGACCCCATCACCATAATTAAGTTTGCAGATGACCCAACGGTGGTAGGCCTGATCACCGACGATGATGAGACAGCCTACAGGGAGGATTTCAGAGACCTGGCAGTGTGGTGCCAGGACAACAACCTCAACATCAGCAAGTCAAAGGAGCTGATCATGGACAATAGGAAACGTATGTGCTGAGCACTCCCCCATCAACGTTCCTCAGTGTCCACATCACTAAGTTATTATCATGGTTCACACACACCAACACAGTCGTGAAGAGGGCATGACAATGACTCTTTCCTCTCAGGAGCCTGAAAAGATTCAGAATGGGCCCTCAGATCCTTAAAAGGTTACACATCTGCATCATTGAGAACATCTTTACTGGCTGCATCACTTCTTGGTATGGCAACTGCTCGACATCTGACAGCAAGGCGCAACAGAGGGTAGTGTGTACGGCCCAGTACATCACTCAGGCTGAGCTCCCTGCCATCCAGGACCTCTATACCAGGCAGGGTCAGAGGAAGGTCCTAAAACTTGTCAAAGACTTCAGCCACCCAAGTCATAGACTGTTCTCTCTGCTACTGCATGACAAGCGGTACCAATGCACCAAGACTGGAACCAACAGGACAATGAACAGCTTCTACCCCCAAGTCCAAAGACTGTTAAATAGTTAACTAACAGCTACACAGACTATGTGCATTGACCCTTTCTGCGCTAACTCTTTTGACTCATCACATGCTCTGTTACTTTGTTTGTCTATCCTGTTGCCTAGTCACTTCATCCCTACCTAAATGTACAGTAAGTATTAACTAAATGACCACGTACCCCTGCACATCGACTCGGTGCTGGTACCCAGTGTACAGTATATAGCCAAGTTATCATTTCTCATTGTGTATTTATTCGCTGTGTTATAAAAAATGTTATTATTTCAACAACTACAAAATCTCTGTATTGTTGGGAAGGGCCCAAGCATGTGACAATTACAATTACATTTTATGTTAAAAGAGTCAAGTGAAAATCAATCCTCTTTCCAGAAACGTCTGTTCGTTCTTTACTTCCTTCTGAAGGCCAAACATGGCAGAAAAAATATAAAGAAAATAAAGAGGTTTCCCAGAGCAAGGTTCTGTTGTGAATATTGCTCTGTTGTGAAGGGAGGGAGGACAGCTTGGCTCAGGTTACAAGGGGGCATGGTTCGTAAAACGCTATACTGAGAAATATTATTATGTCCTAGCAAAAGAAGAAATCACTACCAATCATTTTTCTAACAGTGTTGGAAGATACAGTCTGGGAGAGTCCCTGAATCTCAAGACAGCTTGAATCTCTATTTAGGTGTACAAAGCGATATTGACTCACACCTTCGCAGCGTCTACCAACTGTGTCACAATATGGTAGAACATTGAGCACAACATGATGCTCAGAGATAATGTGGAGACATACAGGGGAAAAAAATACTTCAAAATGAACATCCTATTTTGCAGAAGTTCTTCTAATAAAGGACATTGCCTTTAAAGTAATTTTGCCATTTTATTGTGCAGTACTTCCATGAGGTGCAGACTAATGATTAGTGCTGAAATCGCATTAAGCTCAATTATTAGCAGTGCAACATTATCACTAAACAACCATTTTTGACCATTAGCAATAATTACCATCCATACAAAAATACATTGGACAGCTCTTTGAGCGGGAACAATATAATGCCTTTTGAAATTACCTAAAATGTACCTCCATTCTAAAGACTAAATATAGCTGGAGAAGATTTGAGATAATGTGCAGTGATTTTCCAAGTGTAGAAATCAGTCATTCTCTAAAACCCTTAGGAACATTTAAGTGTTGTAGGAACCAAATATACCTAGCTCCTTCTTTTAACCTGAACCAGGATCCATCCTGTTTTATGTGTTCAAACATGGCATTCATTATAAGTTAAGCCAATGCAAATTAAGAACTTCGGCTTCCTCTGCTTTTGGCAGATATACAGTATCTGCTGCATTTAGAGATGTGAATGGCGTAAATTATGCAAGAGGCTAGATGCATTCTAAACTCATGTCAAGTCATGTCTGCTGGTAGCATATAGGCATCTACTCTACTAATGGACTAATAATCTTATCAATACCATTTTGCATACGCTGATAAAAAAAACTAAGTATGGATTTCATTTAACACTCCCAAATGTAACAGTATTCGCTAGCTAAGACTCTGCTCCTGGTGATGGATAAACAAGAGAACTGTGCCAGTCCCAGAGCACCCCTCAAAGTTCTCCACCACCTGTGAAACTGAAGCCCTCCCTTCAGCAGGACCAATAATCCTGCTCACCATGTCCTCTGATCCAGTCAGTCCGTCCAGCTTGCCTGAAAGCCCACAGCCAGAAGACAGACTCTATCCTGCCTCTAGCTGTCGGTCTTCTTCGGTTTCTGGTGAAGCATTGATACCTCTGGTGCTGATAGCAAGTAACATTAAAGCAACAAGCCCAAATGCAGAGCGACGGAAATGCCTATGACTAAGTAAGAGATAGAGAGGCAGGGGGGGAGGAAAAATGGAAATGTACAGCATCATCGGTCATATCTAATAGACTGCCTTCAGTGTCAGCTAAATATATTACACAGGACTTTATAAACTGGCCTATGATCAATATCCAGTGAATTGACTCAAGGCCGCACTACTACTAGCTAAGCATGTACATGAAACAGCTGTGATCTCATTCTTTCTCTGAGACAGTGAATGAAATTGCATCACTGATTGGAATGTAACGCTCAAAAAAGGATGCCTATTTGCATCGCAAAAGAAACACCTAAGCCATCAAAACCCAGACTAATATAGAAAAACAGCTAAGCCTAGCTTTGCACGAGAGGATTGATTTTCTAAAGCTCCTTCCTCCACACTAAGACATCTTGCTTCTCCCTCTCCATCTCTATTTATTCCCCTTTTTTTTGCCTGGCGGTAGCCGGTCAGGCTAGAATGAATAGGCAAAGCTAAATTATTGACTGTGAAACTTGATGATTATGGCATGTACTATGGGCAATTTACAGATTTACTGCTGAAATCAATAAATGCTGCAGATGCTTTGGACTTGCTTGCTTGCCTGCCTTCCCCTGCCTCCTGTAATGTTTGACAAGACTCTTTCCCCCCTGCCTGGGCTCTGTTTGCTTAGAGCTGGCTTCCTCTCCCCTGGCCAGTAAAGAAGGGGGTTTGTCGGCCATTACTGTGATTTGCTCAGTCAACAACAGTGCTTGAGAAAGGTATACTTGGACTTCAACCAGCTTTGGAGGAGAGGATATATGGCGGGCTCAGACCTTCCCTGTCTTTTACATAAGTGGTGACTTTAAGATAAACACTTGAATAGATTAAAATCACAGTACAGGTAGTTCCACTTAGTGGCTATGAATTGGGTGAACAAGGACCCTCTAGGAGTTTTAGGGGATACCATTTAGAATACATGAGATTGTGAGAATGAGGGGCTCAGACGGCTACTTTTAAGCAGGAGTAACAATGCTGAATGTGTAAAAAACGAGGTTGTGAGAATGTGGGCTCAGAGTAAAACATCTTCAGGACCCAGCTAAGTTCCACTCCATCCCTTTGGAAATCCATAGGTCAGAGGAAATTTTACAGACAGCCTCAAGATCAAAGAGTGTGTTTACAGTACCTTTCTGTGACCCAGGGGGCAGACAAAACAAAACATGTGCCCCATTAAACAAAAAAAGGACTTAGACCACACAAAATACCTACCATGAAGCCAGTTGCTGACCAATGGCGGGTGGGAAATCTGTGAACCACCTACTAGAAATGGAGCACATAAACCAATGAAATGGTGCCATTTGATTTGAGGCGGATGAGGAGAAACAGTTGAGAGTGGAGATAACTCTACCAAAACACTTGACATATTTTAGTTCGCAGCAAATCTACTTGTCAAAGAGGTGGTCAATCTGCTTCGAGAAGATTTGGCATTTCAATCTGGCTGTGCGTAAACTGAAAGGGCAAGATATGATCCGTGCTGTTGCTCTCAAAGCTTTCCCAAATCTAAGCATTAATATTCAACCGGTTGCAACACACTATATGTGATTCTCATTACACTCCAGTGCATGTACTGTAATTATAGGCAGTGCCATCCATGACACAGCAGACCTCCATTAGACCTTTCACAGCCTGCCCTGGGTCAGCAGCATGGCCTGACACTGGGAGAGTGCTGTCTGTGTTGAATAAGTAGTGATGTATGATAGTACGTTGCTGTAACTTTGTAGAATCCTGCTAACGTGCTGTTTGGTTTGATTTATTAGCTCAGTGAATGGTCTTCAATTTGACATACGTGAACACCATGTTTGGATTTAATTTGTGTATGTTAAATCCATTACCAGATATCTAAACAACAAGATAAGTAAAAGCAAGATAATGGAAGGAGAAGCAAGAATAGATGGAGAGGAGATACTTACCAATGGATGCTGTTGCAGGGACTGGCTCCTTTGACACTACAGAGGTGAATGACACAGGGAAAGAAGACAGTGAATATGGAGCACGTTGAAGTTTATTGTCATGAATCTCACCCTGGGAGGCAGAACTGAGTGATTTCCACTAGATGGGCCACCTGCAAAGTCTAAATTTGCTATGTCGTAAAAATGTATGGAAAAAAATGCTTTTTAGTCTTAAATTAAGGTTAGGGTTAGCAGTGTGGTTAAGGTTAGGTTTAAAAATCAGATTTTATTGACTTCGTGGCTGTGCCAGTTAGTGACCACTCTGAAGAGCTGCCTCCAGGGCAAGATTCATGACAAATGCCAACCTGCGAAAATGAATTCTCCAAGCGTCAAACAATTTCCACCAAATAAAATGTCTCCCGTCTTCAGATTGATTTCTCAACATGTTCTACTTTGAAGAGACCTGAAAGAGCAATATGGCATTGCCTTATGTAGATTCACTACAAAGCAGACTTCTTCAGAGTTGTATGGCTGTACCTGAGTAGTAGGAATTCAAGAGGGATTTGCTTTGCAGCGTTTTGCCTTGCAGAGAGAAGGAGCAGGGAGAGGGGGATGCTGAGGGGAGAAATACAAGGGGGAGATATTAAAGACTTTGAAGACAACAGCACAGCAAACGGGATGCAATATCCAGACACCATCTCTACACAAAAACAAGATGGGTCTGTATCAAACTAAAATAAGGCGGGTCTACAGAACATTAGCCCACTATCACCACTACAGTAAGACAGAGAAAATGTACCACAGGTGAACAGACCTGGATGGGTGCACGTTATACCACCAAACGGTAAAATACATGAATTCTCCCATTCAACAATTCACACTACCAGCCCTATCCTACATGAAACGTTGAACAATGCCCATGGGATTCTGACACATGGAGTTTCTAGAGTAATCAACATGTGATATTACATACTGCTATGCAGACCATTTTCCCACAGGCTAGCTCGATCTCACTCTGAGCATGTGCTCTGGTGAACCACAAGGTATTGCAGATACGGCTATGTAGTACTTTACATTTTAATGCACAACTGAGTATCTCCTCTGCTCAAATATAAACCCTTACCCTTATTCATACTGTATGCTAATATAGCCAACTTTATTCTACTACCTGCGTGTGAAAAGTGCTTTCGCAGCAATGTTTCACAAGAATGCAATAACAGAAAAGGTTATTTCACTGTGTCCGTGTAAATATTAGATCTCCATGCTTGGCATGGAGTTGGCATTTCTCATTAGGCATAACCTGTGCCCAACACCCACGGAACTGTCCTATTCTGATGGCCACATTAATAAAGAAATAATTATAGGGAGGAATAATGAACAAGTTGTTGTACAGGAAGAATACTGATATGAGAGGGAGAACATTCTGTGTTGGAGGCTTTGCATACATAGATGTATGTGATGGAGCAGGGATTTTCTTTTGTCACGTCTCCAGAGACTGTTTGTCATTGATTTGACTAAACTAGATGGAAAATTATGGAATTTACCAAAAATTATAGTAGAAAACAAAATATGAATTTGGGAGCATGATGACCAAAATATTAGAATACAGGTAATGATGGACTTGTAGTGAAGGTGATACTCGCGACTAGCAACTTGCAGGCGCTGAAGCCCAGCGTGATGACTCATTCACTATTTATGACATTGTTTGGAAGGCTGATCATTTTAGGGCTATCACAGGGGTCAAACAAACCTTATTTATGGTTTTCTCTGGGGGTGGGGGGGTGGGTAGTTACCACAGAACCCTGGGAGCACAGACAACGTTGGTGGTGTGAAGACTGATGAAAACTTTTATTGAGGAAATTAATGTTACTGTGTGAATTAAATTGTTATGTTTCGAATGTTTCAAGAGTTCATAAAGAACTATGAATTTTGATGTGTTTTATTGTATTGTAAGTGGTAAGCATTTATTGTTACAGGGAAACTTATTTTGTTCATTGGCCGGTGGATAGATCATTGAGGACGCGACACAGCTCCTATCATTTAAATTGAGTTGATTAGATTAAAATATTTTCCTGCCTATTGTTTTTTTTACTAGCAAAGTGCAATGAAAAGTTCATTCGGGTTGCGTGTGAGTGTCTGCTTGAATTTGGTTAAAAGGACAGTGAATTTGTGGGCCTCCCGAGTGTCGCAGCAGTCTAAGGCACTGCATTGCAGTGCTTGAGGTGTCACTACAGACCCGGGTTTGATCCCAGGCTGTATGACAACCGGCCGAGACTGGGAGTCCCATAGGGCGGTGCACAATTGGCCCAGTGTCGTCCAGGTTAGGGGAGGGTGTGGCGCTCAGCGACTCCTTGTAGCGGGCTGGGGGCCTTTAGGCTGACTTCAGTCGGTGGTTGAACAGTGTTTCCTTCGACACATTGGTGCAACTGGCTTCTGGGTTAAGCAGGCGGGTGTTAAGAAGCGCATGTTTCAGAGGATGCATTACTCGACCTTCGCCTTTCCCGAGCCCATTGGGGAGTTGCAGCAATGAGATAAGATTGTAATTGGATATCACGAAATTGGGAAAAGGAGGTAAAATACAAAAAAATATAACAATTCTGAACTGAAGACGCATGTAACCACGTTAAGTATTAAGCCTATTGTTGATAGTCATTTACTCAGAGTTAATCTGTAATGTATCATGTATTTCATGTACACAGTAATTGAGTGTTAATTCTTTAATGACTCATAAATTATATTAGTTGAATTGAAATAAATGCATTCCTCGATTTACAGAGTAATTTTTTGATTGACTACACGTTAATAATTAAGTAGGTCTATTGGCAGTTGTTATATACTACACATGCTTGGGTACCACCTTGACAACTCTGATCTGCTTGCCTCAAATTAATGCTAGAACATCGGTGGCCAAGATTAACTGGTTGTATCTAGTTTTATAATAATTGCATAACAGCGCAAGTTAGACACATGTTCAATATAGTCATACTGAGAGGTGAGGTACAGGGCTGTTGCATTTATTCACATAATATTGGGAGTCAGATTGATAAATGTAGATTATTATTATTTTTAACATAATTTCTACATAAAGGTTGGATAATTTCCACACAAAAATACAGACTTGTTTTCTCACAGAATCGACACCTAGATAACGTGCATGGCACATTTTCCTTTTCTTCTAAAGTTTGAATCGCTATTAGGGAATTTTCTTAGTTGGGTTAGATGCAGAGCTGAAGGCAGTGTAGTGAAGGCAATTACTGTATATATTAGTTGAGACTTTTGTTCTCCAGCTGACCCGAACTTTCAAAAAAGTGTGACATTTTCCCCAGAAAAAGCTTCTGAGAGGGCCTTCCTAATTACTGCTGCCACACAGCAGGCTGGACCCCACTTACAGCTCAGAAGAAATGGCCAAAATGCCACTCGCCTTTCTCTGAAGTGTCTTATTGAAAAGTATATTCAGTGGAGATGCTACAGTAACTTGATTTGGAATAAGATGGAATCATTTTGGAAAAGAGCAATTGGTATCCACTCATGGTCTTTACGGCTTTTACTAGATGGGTGCCTAAGAACCTTGTATACAGTGCTATAATATGTTGGTGGATTCATATTACACTGAATTGAAGTGTTTGCAATCCCGCCCCTAATGTTGTATTTTCAGATATTGTTATTTGTAAACGCACTATGGTTATTGGCTGAAATATTGCTCCATATGTGGCACTGTAAATGAATATGGTCGACCAGTATTGTGCAATGGCAGTGAGAATGACAGAAGGCTACCAACAGCTGCCTAGCTAATCATCATGTGGGGACCAAATAAGCACACAAAGGAGACTTTAAAGGAGAAGTTTACCCAAAATCCAGAAACTCTCAAGTGATTCCACACATTAAAACTAGTTCAGTGGAGTTTACCCTCTACCCCTCGCTCTCCCTGTAGTGCTGCACTGAAACAGCTGCAAAAAATGGGTCACATGACTCCTGCCATTGCTGGTTTCAGGCCTCACTTGTTTGATAAAATCAATTTTTATATTCAAATGTAAGAACTGGGTTCTACAGTTTGAACCCCTGCTGTTTCTTGCCCCACCCCGCCATCTAGATCTGTGAAGTTGCATCTTTTCTGTAGGGAAGCTAATTCTCCATCATGTATGACCTTCCTGTGAGTTTGTAAACTTAAATGTTTTATTACCATATCATGTTTGTATGTTCTCTATAGTTATGTACCCGAAAATGTATAAATTGACCAATTCGGCACATTTGGGAAGAATTGATTCAAAATGTTGTGCAGTAATGTAATGCTTCACTGGATCTGTCTAAATGTTGCTGCCATCTGGTGGCGCCTAAACTCGTGTGTCATTTTATGGCCATTCTCTTGCATTTCAAAACATTTTTTCAAAACGCAATTTTTTTTGTATTATCTTTTACCAGATGTAATGTGTTATATTCTCCTACATTCATTTCACAAACTGCAAAGTGTTTGCTTTCAAAGGGTATCAAGAATATGCATATCCTGACTTCAGGTCCTGAGCTACAGGCAGTTAGATTTGGGTATGTCATTTTAGGTGAAAATTGAAAAATGGGGTCCGATCCTTAAGTCAAGAAATGCGTACTTTTCGACATAAAACATTTCCGATTATTTTAGCTCATTATTTTATGTAACCGACAGCCACAGCAGCAGCGCTCTCGCGGAAATCCCTGCTATGTAGAAACGTCAGTTTATGCCCTTATTCACTGTTTTTTTAAATTCCAAACTTGAATCTGTAATACAGCTGCACGCTTTCAATAAAAAACGAATTTCTGATTCATGAATTCACTGGCAACGGATCAGAGCGATGCCTGGATCCAGCAATGCCAGTCACGTGACCTGTTTTTGTAGCTGTTTCAGTACAGCACTACAGTGAGAGAGGGGGAGAGGAGAAAAACTCCACTGAACTACTTTCAATGTATGGAATTCACTTGGAAGTTTCTGGATTTTTGGTAAACTTCTCCTTTAAAGGAAATAACGATGAAAGAAAACAGAACAGCTCACAAATTGTGAGATTAAGTGAGAATTAAACTCCAGGCAAAGGAAACAGCATTTTGTTAAATTAGAGAAATAGGAGTGGGACAGGGGGTATCAAGAGATTAAGTCGAACACAGGGAAGTGAGAGGAGAGAAAAACAAGCTAGGACTGACAGGAATTGGTACAGACTAGTAGGAAGGGTTGCAAAATTCCCAGGATTCCCAGAACTGGGATTTCTGAAAAACTTCTGGGGAACTTTGGGAATGTTTCGGGAATTTTGCAATCTTGGTAATAGGTCCTATTTGACTCACTGAAACCGTTGATGTCCTGGCTGCTGGTGGAGAAGGGGTCGTCCTTGTGCAGAGTGCTGACTTTGGTGGTACTCTTATCAGCCGTGCTCACCAGTCCCATCTCCCTCTGGGTGCTGCTGCTGCTGGCTGTCTCCTTCTGTTTTTTGGCCAGTTTCCTTCAACCGCCACCCAAAACAAACAGTGTCACTCAGAGACAATGGTGCAGTTGTACACACATCACACATCATACAACAGACTTGTACTACACCATAAAAGGTAAAGAAGTAAAAAGTGAAGAGTGGCCATGTTACACATTGTTCAGTATCTAGTATTTTGTAACTAAATCATTTGGGCTAATTTGGTGCCTTTCAGGCAAAAGAGAATGCTTTCTGTTCAATAATCTGCAGTGATTTATTCCATGTGGTGAAATAACTATTTCTGGACTGTGATTGGGGAATAAAAACCTCGTAGTCATAGTGACTGATGATAGATTTATTTTTTGGATGTCTCAATGATATTCTAAAGAAACATGTGGATTTCAAAGTCAGAAGTTTGCCATGTGGAACAAAGCAAATCAGGAACTTAATTTGACAGTTCTGAATGCGTAGAAAGCAACAGTAGCTTACCATTTTACTTGAGCTTGAATGGTATTCTAACAAATACTTCACTGTAAGTCAGTCTATTTCAAAGAACAGTTTGAGACTACAGAATGTAACCTCTATAACGACCTCACTCTAGAATTTCAGACTGACTAATAACTGCAGTAGGCTTCAGAAGTTGAACACTTAGTCAAAGCTTCCGTTATTGTAAAAGTATAGGTCTGTGTAAGGCCTGTTGATGACTATACTGTAGCGTTGCGTGAAAAAATATTCCTTGAAAATCAGTTGGAAGGACTAAAGTTGATGCTTTAGCTCTTGTAGGTAAACATATTCAACATAATTAGTTAAGGAAATGCTGTAATTTATGAGCTGTCTTTAAAAAGAGGGCAGGCCTTGTGGAATATGGAGGTGTGGTAGTCGGTCTCCAGTACACGGTCTCCATTTGCAAACAAATGCAGTCCTTTGCTTCTGGGGTTGAGGACAGAGGCAGCTGGGGTTGAGGACAGAGGCAAATGCTGCATCGGCGAAACCTCAGTCAAGAAGCAATAACAGAAGGGTCAGATCTGTAGGCACCTCCACTTTTTTCCAATTACGTTTCCAGGTCTTAAAATTGTGGCAATAAGGAGCTGTTTCTGATATTGCTGTCTGTTTGTGTGTGCGAGCGAGCGAGCGTGTTTGTGCGTCTGTGTTTGTATGTGTGTGAGAATTTTTTTTCTGTAATCATTTTGCCATCATTATTTCAGGCAGACCTTTCCTCCAATTTACAATGTACTTGTACAGCTGTGCTTCAAATTTCAAGCATTGATTGGTGGCTATAGTGCTATTCTTACTTTGAAAGTGGGCATAGGAGGAATGGTAGTGGTGTGGAAGAAAAATAGAAGAGTCGCAGAGATGAGGACATGGGGCTCTTGTATTAACGAAAAGGAGTGAATGATGGAGGCAGAAAGAAGAAATATACTCTAACAGGCTGACAGATAGAGGGAGATATTGGGAGTGAACTAGAAAGGGAAAAGAAGGTGTGATGTAGTGTGGGAGAGAAAAAAAGAGAAAGCCACATATCATCTTTTGGGTTCATCATATTTTATTAAAATATGAACCAGCAAAAAAAACAATACAACGAACGAAAAGCTTCGTCGTGCAAAATACAGGCAAACAAAGACAAAATCCCACAACAGAAGGTGGGAAAAAGGGCTGCCTAAGCATGATCCCCAATCAGAGACAACGATAGACAGCTGCCTCTAATTGGGAACCATACTAGGCCAACAAATAAAAAGAAAACATAGATATACAAAAACTAGAGTACCCACCCTAATCACACCCTGACCTAACCAAAATATAGAGAATAAACAGGGAACTCTAAGGTCAGGGCGTGACAGTACCCCCCCCCCCCCCCCCCCCCCCAAAGGTGCAGACTCCAGCTGCAAACCTGAACCTATAGGGGAGGGTCCGGGTGGGCATCTACTCTTGGTGGCAGCTCCGGTTCGTGACGTAGCCCCCGCTCCCTATGCTGATCCCTCCACTTCTGTGGATCCGGACTGTGGATCGTCGCCGGAGACTCCGGACCGTGAATAGTTCCTTGGAGGAACCGGATCGCGGATCATTGCCGGAGGCTCTTAACTGGGAACCCCCGCTGGAGGCTCCGGACTGGGGACGGTCGACCGGAGGCTCCGGACTGGGGACGGTCGACCGGAGGCTCCGGACTGGGGACCATCGACCGGAGGCTCCGGACTGGGGACCGTCGACCGGAGGCTCCGGACTGGGGACCGTCGCCGCAGGCTCCTTGCCATGGATCGTCAATGCAGGCTCCGGGCCATGGATTATCACTGGCTTTGTGCCAGGGATCATCACTGGAGGCTTCGGACCATGAATCATCACTGGAGGCTTCGTACGTGGAGCCGGAACAGGTCTCACCGGACTGAGGAGACATACTGGAAGCCTGGTGCGGGGAGCTGCCACAACACGTCCTGGCTGGATACCCACTTTAGCTCAGTGAGTGTGGAGAGCTGGCACGGGACGCACTGGGCTATGAAGGCGCACTGGAGGCATAGTGCATAGAGCCGTCGCAGGATATGCTGGGCCGTGGAGGCGCACCGGAGGTCTGGAGCGTAGACCTGGCACAACGCGTCCTGGCTGAATACCCCCTGCAGCACGGCAAGTGCGGGGAGCTGGCACAGGCCGCACTGGGTTGTGCTGGCGAACTGGGGATACCTTGCGTAGAGCTGGCGCAGGATATCCTGGACCGAAGAGACGCACCGGAGGCCAGGAGCACTGAGCCGGCACAATCCGTCTTGGCTGAATGCCCACTCTAGCACGGCAACTGCGGGGGAGCTTGCACAGTGCCCACCGGGCTATGGATGCGCACTGAAGGCATGGTGCGCAGAACCGGATAACACGGTGCTGGACTGGTCACTCGCTCCCCACGGTAAGCACGGGGAGTTGGCTCAGGTCTGAACCTTGACTCTGCCAATCTCCCCGTGTGCCCCCCAATTTATTTTGGGGGGCTGCCTTGTGCTTGCTTTGTTAATTTAACTTCTCGTATCGTCGCCGTTCCGCTTTCGCTGGCTCCATCTGCTCCTTCAGACGGCGATACTCCCCGGCACTTGTCCAGCGTCCTGCCCCCTCCAGGATTTCCTCCCAGGTCCAGTCCTCATGACCACGCTGCTTCCTCCGTTGGTGGTGGGATCTTCTGTAACGTACGTCGTTAAGGGTAGACCAAGGCGCAGCGTGATTTGGGTTCATCATATTTTATTAAAATGTGAACCAGCAAAAAAAAAAAAACAATACAACGAACGAAAAGCTTTGTCGTGCAAAATACATGCAACCAAACAAAGATAAGATCCCACAACAGAAGGTGGGAAAAAGGGTTGCCTAAGTATGATCCCCAATCAGAGACAACGATAGACAGTTGCCTCTAATTGGGAACCATACTAGGCCAACAAAGAAAAATGAAAACATAGATATACAAAAACTAGAGTACCCACCCTAATCACACCCTGACATAACCAAAATATAGAGAATAAACAGGGATCTCTAAGGTCAGGGCGTGACAGTTCTCTAGTGTGCAGCACACCATTTCGTCCTCTTTGCTATGGGTCTGATTTCTCTCCCTCTCTACACTGTCTATATGGCCTTCTGTTGTCTCTAAACATGATTGCTCCACCACATTTTATAAGGCGAGCATCCAATCTTTAAATATTGAACTAGCTCAATAAAATGTATGTAGTGGAGTTATTATTTACCTTAATGTATACAGGTATGTCAATTCAGAACTAATTATTATTTATGTCCAATGGCAACCTGTCATGTGTGCGGACCCTAATTCATCTGTAAGTTGTCTTCGGCCCAGCACTTCTTAAAACAAGTGATGTGCATTTAACTACACAAACTCCCATTCCCAAATCTAGGCTTCCATCATATGAAGAACCTTCGATAATGTAATGATGTATAGCTTAAGAGGCCAGGAGGCCTCCCTATCATGTCTGTCTGTCTTTTATCATAACAAATCAGTGCTCAGATTCCTCTCACTTCCCTTCCTGCCATCGAAAGGTCAGCGATATCTCCTAATTACAAGAGTTCTCTCAATTGTTCAGCCTATTGGATATTCCTATAATAGACTAATTTAAATGACAAATTCCTTGCATATTGGTAAGTGGCAAAGAAGTAAAGATAATCCATATTTAATTAATGTCAAACCAACACTTCATTAAAAGTGAGGATGGCCTGCATATCATATTGTGCTTTATGGTACTGGCTTTGCTATTTATAGGTTGCACCTCCATCACTTGCGTTATGCCATTGTTATGAACGTTCTTATGCCATTGTTATAAACGTTCTCAAGCCGCCCTCTATCGGCGGTGCCCTAAAGTGGTGATAAACCCAGTCATTCTGGACAGAGGCTAACTACTGTTTAGTCTAAATTAAATTGCCTGGAAATATGATTGCATTGCTAAAGTAGTCAAATATTTGAGTAGGAAACAACTTTGCCAGCATTATCATGTCGTCAAATTTACTTTAGACAGATGACAATGTTGTTATTAGCTAGCAAAGTTCGTCAAAAAATAGCTAGCTATGCTAACATTAGCTAGCTAAAATCCGGTGGCCTCCCCTCAATCTTAGCTAGCTAGCGTTATACTGCATCTAAAGTCAATCTGGTGACATCAAAATTATGACAAAAGCTTTTCCTACTAACTGTTAGCCTCCTTTTGAATGTCATTGTATTTCCAAGCCACTAATGCACTTGTGATGAAATCTTCATCAGCGCTCATTGACGATGCATTGAGTAGAATGCTCAGTCTGAAATCAGTCCAGAACTAACATTCAAAACAATATTGTGATGAAACATGCAACCCACCAAAACTCAAATTAGAGATGGGCAAAAGAGCTTTTAGTTTCAGGGCAGTGGAGTCCTGGAACTCCTTGCCAAAAGGTTCCAAAAAAACTTGCCAAATAGTTGTCTTAAGAGACTGATTCATAAAATGTCTTGAGCGACTAGAGTGGTTCTAGGAGCTTATTGTAGTCGCAAGCTCTCAATATGTTACTGTATGTTGTACTTAAATTCATATGTGCACATTATGTATGTGGGTGGGGGAGGGGAAGGCGTAATATGTACAGATAATAGGAATGTGGTTATTTGTGTTTTTATGCTTTTACTTTGCTTTTGTTGTTTTTCTAATTTCTGTATGTTTTTTTAAATATTTTTTTTTACATTTCTTAAGGACTCTTGGAAGATTAGTCATTGGGCTAAACAAGATCCTTATAAAACAAAATAAATTACAAATGTGTTATATCATTGGTCATACAAGAATATCAGATCTCATCTGCTTCTGACATCCGACACATCATACAAATTATAATGTAAAACTCTAATATTCAATTTGATCACAGGAAAGCAGTTATATTACATTCGTCTTATAATGCATGTGTAGGACATGAAGTATGCTCACCGAGAAACATATCCAGCTAAGTTTTGTAAATGTTCATTACAAAACTCCTTTGAGAGACAGTGAGTAAGCGGCCAGCCCTGTGGGTGAGGTGAGTAAGTCAGCATGCGCTTTAGCAGGATGGGTGACGCGGATGGGTCTTCACAGCATGGTTAACATGCAACACTCACTCAGTCACTTGCGCGCGCGCACGCACACACACACACACACACACACACACACACACACACACACACACACGAAAGGGATAAATAGAGGTCTGAAGGAATGCCTTTTGGAAAGAGTTAGTGTGTGAATTAAGTAATCAGGTTTCTTGTTTTGTAACTTCTCATGGCATTGGAAAGTAAGACTGAAATCTCAGAATGGGTGATGCAAATCGTTTTAGGGCTGTTTTTCAAGCAAAGACTTGCTTACAAAATTAAGAGTCGTGCAAAGATTGAGGCTAGTATATTTTATTCTGTGAAACACTATTGTAAGGACCCCAAAGAGAAGGCTCAAAATAGAGAAAGGTTTGACTATATTGATATTGTTAACAATATTAATCATGTGAATAGGAAAATGTTGATTCAACTACATGTCCGAGAAGAATGTCTCAGTGTTGTGGCCTTTAATAGCCTGTGGGCCTCCTACTCAACCTGCAAGACTGCTGCTCAAGAGTAACGGCTGCTCCAGGCAATGGCTGCTGGGAATGGATGCATCAATGCATCAACATTTCAAGAGCTTCAAGGAAAAAATAGATACAGCTGCAGAACTGTGTTTTCCAAAACCCTTTAAATGCTTGAAACATCCCAGATCCATGCTTCTGTACACTCGGCAATAAGCAAATTAAACAATTCATACGTTTTGAAATGTAGCCTGCATTGTAATAGCCATCAATTTAATTCCATATATTAATCGTAAAGTAGTAATTTCTTTGAGGGTTAAAGATTTCTGGCAGTTAAGTTTTCATGATTACTGTTTTGCTATGTTAGGAACTGAACATTGATATGTCTACTGCAGTTAAGCATTTTCGCTAAAGACAGGAAAGTGGTCTTTGCACCATGCAGATATAAACTACATAAAACCTTGAGAAATTGGGAAACTATTTTCAACTAGCAGCAGTAATAATAATGGCAAACAAGATGTGCAATCTCTTTGCAGCATGAAGCAAAAAATGAAAGGTCTCCATAGAAACACTATTTGACCATGGGCTGATGTCCTGGGCTGATGCTTAGTATAATATACACGCACAGCTTGTTATTGACTCCCCATCACAAAAATTCCTACAAAGGACAAGTTACAAAACATTATACATGGCTGAAGATGTTCTTTTTGTAGGTGCTGAGATGCTTTGTCCACCATGGCATTTCTGATTGAGAAAAAAACATAGTATTGAAGAACTGGCCATGAAAAAGGCCCTAGATCTAAACATTAACACTAACTCTAGTTGTAGAGTCTGTTGTATTCAATTTTGTTCCATAAACAGTAACTGAACAAGTGTATGTCTATAGGGCTAAGAGGGGGAATTAAAATAGGCTCAGTGGTTTAGTAATATAAGAACATGAGAAACAATGATAATAAAAAAGATAAATATCAAAATTGGGAAAGGGTCTTTCCTTAATGCTACTTACAGGTAATAAGAGTAGGAATATGCATTTCTTCTGAAACATGAAGGTAGACCAGTGGGACAAAATTGAGCACCCAAAAAAGGACAAACAGATTACATTAGTTAGTTCTTTAGCACCCAAGGAGAGCTGATGGAGAAAAATGTCAAGAACGGGTTAAAGACATTGATTTGCTGCTGGCCTCGTTTTTTTTTGGTCTGCCTGTCTGTCTACAGTCTAGTTCTAGTTAAACCAACCTTCCCATTAAGCTCTGCATGTGCCTATGGTCCACCAGTCTATAGTAAAGGCTGGACAATTGGGTGCTCCGATACAGTTGCACATATAACCAACAGTACGCTACTCAAACCCCTGCAGCCATTTCATCAAAGAAGAAAATACACATAATTCACCCGCATTTAAAGAAGAAATAACACATCTGGCTCCCAATAAAATTGAAACTCCTTGAGAGATGGAATTGTCTGAACAGAGAGTGGGTGGCTGGGGAAACAAAAATAGGAGAGTAGGGATGGGAGGAGGAGTGGGAGTAAGAGGAAGGGGGTATGTTTTAATGACATACTGTTCAGCCATTCTGTTTAGTGAGATGGAAAGAGAAAGCGATGCTACTGTTGACACTTTGACTGCTTTAGGAACTAAATCAAACCTGAGTGTTGAAATTAGAGTAGGCTTGCGTGTGTGTGCATGCATTCTGTTGGATTTCTCTAGGAAGGGTTCTTTTGAGAGGTAGAACAATCACAAATGACATGCAGCGAGCAGTGAGGAGTTAGCAAGCAGAGATGAGACTGAAAAGCAGATGGTATCTGTTGTTTCTTTTAAAGGTTTGTAGTTCCCAAACGTGTTGACAT
Organism: Oncorhynchus clarkii lewisi; assembly: GCF_045791955.1. NCBI lineage: Eukaryota > Metazoa > Chordata > Actinopteri > Salmoniformes > Salmonidae > Oncorhynchus > Oncorhynchus clarkii. The sequence goes on along the minus strand of NC_092163.1, from coordinate 30,886,461 downwards.
CAGATATATCAAAGGAGTAAATGTGTGACAAATACCTACAGCATTCAGCACAACACTAGTCTGTTCATAATAAGCAGCAGTGTGTTTAGCAGTCTTTTTTTTATACAATTTGATACCCACTAACTACTAGTTTTCTTTAAACAGGCACAAACTTCAGCTAACTTTAGTCACCGGTAGCTAACAATCAATGGAAGTGATAGGGGCAATTGTAAAACAATTTGTAAATGGCCAAATCACCTTCATGCAACATCAAACCAAATATAGAATTAATTTCAGTTGACTTGGCCATGGAATTTTGACAATTGCCCCTATCACTGGGAAAAACCCAGTGGTGGTTAAGACGTGTCGATATCCAAGGTCTTAAAGGATATAATCAACATAATAGAGCTGTATGTACTGCAGTCAGATATAGTATTTGATTCAATGGAAAATTAGCCTCCAATCCTTTCCTCTGTTTGACAGTCCTGTTAATAAGTTTGCGGTCACTTAGAAATGTCCTTGTTTTTGAAAATAACATCAAATTGATCAGAAATACAGCGTAGACATTGTTAATGTTGTAAATGACCATTGTAGCTGGAAACGGCAGATTTTCTATGGAATATCTACATAGGCACACAGAGGCATGCAGCATCCCAGAGTCGCCTCTTCACTGGTGACATTGAGACGGGTGTTTTGCGGGTACTATTTAATGAAGCTGCCAGTTGAGGCCTTGTGGGGCATCTGTTTCTCAAACTAGACACTCTAATGTACTTGTCTCCTTGCTAAGTTGTGCACTGGGGCATCCCACTCCTTCTATTCTGGTTAGGGCCCGTTTGCACTGTTCTGTGAAGGGAGTAGTACACAGTGTTGTATGATATCTTCAGTTTCTTGGCAATTTCTCACATGGAATAGCCTCCATTTCTCAGAACATTAATAGACTGACAAGTTTCAGAAGGAAGTACTTTGTTTCTGGCCATTTTGAGCCTGTAATCAAACCCACAAATGCTGATGCTCCAGGTATTCAACTAGTCTAAAGAAGGCCCGTTTTATTGCTTCTTTAATCAGAACAACAGTTTCAGCTGTGCTAACACAATTGCAAAAGGGTTTTCTAATGATCAATTAGCCTTTAAAATTATAAACTTGGATTAGCTAACACAACGTGCCATTTGAACACAGGAATGATGGTTGCTGATAATGGGCCTATGTGGAAATCAGCCGTTTCCAGCTACAATAGTAATTTACAACATTAACAATGTCTACACTGTATTTCTGATCAATTTTATGTTATTTTAATAGACAAAAATGAGCTTTTCTTTCAAAAACAAGGAACTTTCTAAGTGACCCTAAACTTTTGAACGGTATGTTTTCATCCACAACATGAGACACATTCATATGTCTGGTATACAGATACTGTCTGGCCTTACTTTGTTTTCAATGGGGCTCATTTATAATTTCCATAAAATACTGTATGTAAAATTTGTCCTCCCAATTTGTTCAGCTCAAAACATAAAACATCAATAGTGATGAAAACCTTGTTTCAATTATATTCCACCCATGTCTGGATTATACATTTAATAAAAAAAAAACAAATAGCACTTTTATTGATACACGTGATCTAGCAGAGGTAAATGGCAAATATTAACCATGTATGCTGTCTATATTGCTTGTAATAGATTTAAGTCATCGAAGAATTAATTACGTAAATTGTTATAGCTGTATTGTTTTAAAAACAATAATGTTATGGGTCCATCAGACCTTCGAACATTGGGTGCATAACAAAAACGAACACCACACAAGGGTTAAGACATGAAGGTCAGTCAATACGGAAAATATACTTCAAAGTTACTTAAAATGCAGTTGCAAAAACCATCAAGCGCTATGACAAAACTGGCTCTCATGAGGCCCACCACAGGAATGGACAACCCAGAAATAACTCTGCTGCAGAGGATAAATTCATTAGAGCTACCAGCCTCAAAAATTGCAGCCCAAATAAATGCTTCAGAGTTCAAGTAACAGACACATTTCAACATCAACTGTTCAGAGGAAACTGCGTGAATCAGGCCTTCATGGTCGAATTGCTGCAAAGAAACCACTACTACTAAAGGACACCAATAAGAAGAAGAGGCTTGCTTGGGCCAAGAAACATGATCAACGTGTCTTTTGGTCTGATTAGTCTCCGCATGTGTGGTTCCTACCATGAAGCATGGAGGAGGTGGTGTGATGATGCTTTGCTAATGACACTGTCAATGATTTATTTAGAAATCAAGGCACACTTAACATATATGGCTACCACAGCATTCCGTAGTGATACACTATCCCATCTGGTTTGCGATTGGTGGGAGGCTGTGTAAGGGCTATTTGACCAAGAGGGAAAGTGATGGGGTGCTGCATCAGAAACTGGCCTCCACAATCACTCAATCTCAACCAAATTGAGATGGTTTGGGATGAGTTGGACCACAGAGTGGAGGAAAAGTATCCAACAAGTGCTCAGCATATGTGGGAATTCATTCAAAACGGTTGGAAAAGCATTCCTTATTAATCTGGTTGAGAGTATGCCAAGAGTGTGCAAAGCTGTCATCAAGGCAAAGTGTGGCTACTTTGAATCTACATTTTATTTTTAATCGTTTAACACTTTTTTGGATACTACATGATTCCATGTGTTATTTCATGTCTTCACAAGTATTCTACAATGTAGAAAATATTTAAAAGAAAGAAAATCCCTTAAATGAGTAGGTGTCCAAACTGCTGACGAGTACTGTATGTTCATGCAAAAAAAGGCAGGGCAGTCAAAAACATAACTCTATGGAGCTGGAAACAACACTGAAATTGTGAAAATGATAATATACATTTGAGAGTAAGAGCATTCCGGTCTTTGTCCTGTTGGAAAGTAAATCTGAGAACCTGCTTCAGACTGCAAACAACATTAGACTTGGGAGAAGATTTACAGTTGAAGTCGGAAGTTTACATACACTTAGGTTGGAGTCATTAAAACTTGTTTCTCAACCACTCCACAAATTTCTTGTTAACAAACTACAGTTTTGGCAAGTCGGTTAGGACATCTACTTTGTGCACGGCGCAAGTCATTTTTCCAACAATTGTTTACAGACAGATTATTTCACAATTCTGACCACTGTATCACAATTCCAGTGGGTCAGAAGGTTAGATACACTAAGTTGACTGTGCCTTTAAACAGCTTGGAAAATTCCAGAAAATGATGTCATGGCTTTAGAAGCTTCTGATTGGCTAATTGACATCATTTGAGTCAATTGGAGGTGTACCTGTGGATGTATTTCAAGGCCTACCTTCAAACTCAGTGCCTCTTTGCTTGACATCAAAAGAAATCAGCCAAGACCTCAGAAAAAAATTGTAGACCTCCACAAGTGTGGTTCATCCTTGGGAGCAATTTCCAATCGTCTGAAGGTACTACGTTCATCTGTACAAACAATAGTACACAAGTATAAACACCATGGGTCCACGCAGCCTTGCTGCGAAAAGTGCAAATCAACCCCGGAAGCAGCAAAGAACCTTGTGAAGATGCTGTTGAAAACAAGTACAAAAGTATCTATATCCACAGTAAAACGAGTCCTATATCGACATAACCTGAAAGGTCGCTCAGGAAGCCACTGCTACAAAACCGCAATAAAAATCCCAGACTACAGTTTGCAACTGCACATGGGGACAAAGATCATACTTGTTAGAGAAATGTCCTCTGGTCTGATGAAACAAAAATAGATTTTTTTGGCCATAATGACCATCGTTATACTTGGAGGAAAAAAGGGGAGTCTTGCAAGCCAAAGAACACCATCCCAACCGTGAAGCACGGGGGTGGCTGCATCATCTTGTGTGAGTGCTTTGCTGCAGGAGGGACTGGTGTACTTCACAAAATAGATGGCATCATGAGGTAGGACAATTATGTGGATATATTGAAGCAACATCTCAAGACATCAACAGTTAAAGCTTGGTCGCAAATGGGTCTTCCAAAAGGACAATGACCAAGTATACTTCCAAAGTTGTGGCAAAATGGCTTAAGGACAACAAAGTCAAGGTATTGGAGTGGCCAACACAAAGCCCTGACCTCAATCCTATAGAAATGTTCTGGGCAGAACTGAAAAAGTGAGTGCAAGCAAGGAGGCCTACAAACCTGACCTAGTTACACCAGCTCTGTCAGGAGGAATGGGCCAAAATTAAATTCACACAACTTATTGTGGGAAGCTTGTGGAAGGCTACCCGAAACGTTTGACCCAAGTTAAACAATTTAAAGGCAATGCAACCAAATACGAATTGAGTGTATGTAAACCTCTGACCTACTGGGTGAAAGAAATGTGATGAAGGAAATAAAAGCTGAAATAAATAATTCTCTCTACTATTTTTCTGACATTTCACATTCTTAAAATAAAGTGGTGAACCTAACTGACCTAGGACAGGGCATTTTTACTAGGATTAAATGTCAGGAATTGTGAAAAACTGAGTTTAAATGTATTTGGCTAAGGTGTATGAAAACTTCTGACTTCAACTGTATGTTAATGCAGCGTGTGAACAGTTTATTTATTTTTTAAATATGGAAAAAGACAATGTGACCTCATCCCAGGCTGCGTCTCAAATGGCAGCCCATTCCCTATATAGTCCAGGGCCCATAGAGCTTTGGTCAAAAGTAATGCACTATATAGGGAATAGGGTGCCATTTTGGATGCTACCCCATAACAAGGGCTGGTTAATGGCCCCAGAGTAATAGGCATCTGTGGATAAACACAAGGTCATGGAGTACCCACTCGCTGGAACAAGTGGAAGAACTGCATAACTGCTTTAGCATCTAGGAGCAACCAACCTCTGTCTTTTAATGTAAACTTTGCAAAGGTTTGGTTCAAGTGTCTATGTATGTAATGCTATGAACATGATCCTTTGTCTTTGTGTGTGTTTATTTGTGTGTTTGTGGGAATTTTTACTAGGATTGAATGTCAGGAATTGTGAAAAACTGAGTTTAAATGTATTTGGCTAAGGTGTATGTAAACTTCAGACTTCAACTGTACATTCCACCAAAGATGCTTCTACAAAGTATTGACTCAGGGGTGTGAATACTTATGTAAATTAGATATTTCTGTATTTGCAAAAAAAAGTCTAAAAACACTTTTCACTTTGTCATTATGGGGTATTGTGTGTAGACGGATGCGAAAATATATTTAATCCATTTTGAATTCAGGCTGAAACACAAAATGTGGAATAAGTCAAGGGGTAGCAATACTTTCCGAAGGCACTGAACAACTTTAAAGGTTATACTATGTAAACATGACACAGAAATACCATTGCTGTATAAACACATCGAACGCACATGCTACGCATCCATATGAATTGTAAACATTTAATTATACCACGTACGCATGCAAACATGCAGTGACTGAATGGACACTTAACTCACTCCGCCCATGTTGGGTGACCACATGTCCCGGATTGTGCCAGAGTCCTGCATTTTGGCCCTTTGTCCCACAACCAATCAAGTCCCACATTTCATCAACAAATTAAAACATCTAATTACAAAAAAAGTTAGATTTGTCCCGTATTTCAGTCAGACATTCTAACCTGTTTCTTTTGCAGTCACGATATATACACCGAGTGCACAAAACATTATGAACACCTGCTTTTTCCATGACAGACTGACCAGGTGAACACTATGATCCCTTATTGATGTCACTTGTTAAATTCACTTCAAATCAGTGTAGCTGCAGGGGAGGAGACCGGTTGAAGAATGATTGTTAAGCCTTGAGACAATTGAGACATGGATTGTGTATGTGTGCCATTCAGAGGGTAAATGGGCAAGACAAAAGATTTAAGTGCCTTTGAACGGGGTATGGTAGTAGTTGCCAGTCGCACAACTGCAACGCTGCTGGGTTATTCACGCTCAACAGTTTCCCGTGTGTATCAAGAACGGTCCACCACCTAACGTGGGGTGCACCTCAATATTACCAAGGTGTTCTTGATGTCCAGTACACTCAGTGTATATCATAAAGATATGGTACTAGTGATGTTAAACCCTTCTCCAATCGTTGTTGAGATCTGATATTCTGCGCAGCGCAAGACTAGATGTAGGCCAATGTCATATGGTCAAACACATTTGTCAAATCCTTTTGGTCTAATGATGCATTTACATCATGTCGGAAATTCGGGACCGCAGAGTTAAAATGAACGGAAATTTGCGTAGCGCTTCCTATTGGTTGATTCTGGTACCTCCCAAATGGGAAACTTGGGATCCGACTCTTCCGCCTAGGTTAGCGAGTTTGAGTTTCCGACATGACATGAACGCGAATTCCAGCTAAACTTGGAGGACAGTTAACTATTTACAAAAAAATGATGAGCTAAAAACGTAAGAAAATAGCCATATAAGGTGATTTTGTCAAACCTGTGAGGCTCTCCATGTGCATTAGTTGCTTATTCAAAATATGTGCTGCTACTTCTCTCAATATGGCTTTCCTAATTATTTTAAATTTCCTGAGACAAACCAGAAATGTTTCCTTTGCTAAATATTCCCAGATTTTCATAAAAACAGCCACACGTGGTCTGTCATTTCTGTATCACCAAATTTTGTGCGAGGCAAAACACATTGTAGTAGCCTGCTTCAATTAGCTTGTTGGGTGCAGTGGTATTTCTGTGTGTGTGTGTGTGTGTGTGTGTTGCAAAAATCATCCCTTTGTCCGGCATTTTAAATGTGATCGCTCTGAGCCCATGACTGAATGGCCTTGCAGAGCATTCATCTGTAATCTTAACTGCCTACGTTTGCACCAAGGCACCAATAAATTACTAATTGTATTTGGTTACACCGTCTTAATGTTCTGAAAGGTATATTGTCTGGACTAAAGTGGTATTGAATGTGAGGATTTGAAATTGGAAAAAAGGAGTATTGGTAGGGCGATGGGATCTGCTAAGGACGCGAGGCTGAAGTTCATAGTTTTGGAGAGTCGGTGTGGGTGAGGATATTTAAAATACATTTTGTTTACGGAGAAATATTACAAGGGGTGGAGTGCTGCCGGAGCTCAGAGGAGCAGCAGTCTAACTTTTTTCAATTTGAGAATACACTGATCTAGTAAAACAATGGTAAAATTCTAAATACATTTTATTTAACTACCACTAAAATTCCATCAAAAACAATAAAATGACAAACTAAATAAATATGTATAGCAGCCTAGAGGAAGGTAAATGGTGGTTTCTTCCCTGTCTTCTCTCTGGTGGTGGCGAGAATGATGAAGAACTATAGGCGACAGCAGAGGCCTGTCAGAGGCTTGACCACCTTGATGAATCAGAACGTTGAAAAAACATTTCACTTCACCGTGTGTCTGCCTTGATGTTCATGAAACGCCATGGACCCCTCTTGCACAGTGGAACCTAAAACAATATGTGACCACTTGGTTACGGTGACACCGTTCTGCCGAGGACTCCAAACCAGAGTGGCCACCGCAAAGCCCAAGTAGACTGACCTGCTTGTTTGTCATGATTCATACGGTGACACCGTTCTGCCGAGGACTCCAAACCAGAGTGGCCACCGCAAAGCCCAAGTAGACTGACCTGCTTGTTTGTCATGATTCAATTCATAGCTTTAGATTATAATAGGATAGACTCACTATAACAAGCTTCTAGTTGAACCACAAAGACACAGACTCATGCCTATAGGTGAATAAATATGTGTGTATACGAGAGGCATAGTTTAGAGTAATGAATACAACCCACTCACCAAAAAAAGTGCTATTGTGGTAAACACTTAATGAATCCGAATTAGTGCACCACTCCAAATAGGTTGTGACATTATTAGTGAAAATTACTAGTTTGACATAGAAAGTGGAGCAGAGTTAAGCCTTCCTCTTGGTGGGTAAGTGCAGGTAAAGAGTAACAACAGTAGCTGCAAGGCCAGTTCATTGTTGCACCAGGGGGGTTATGCAACCCAAAACAACAGAATATGAATGAAAACCCTTACTGAAAGGTGTACTTATAATGCAAGACATAAAATTCACTATAGATCATTGCAGATAATGTATCTAATATTCAACTGACAATGCATAGGAGGCTAGGTAAAAAATATCAATAATAAGTCAACGAATAAGACTGACATTGAGAGTGGCATTTTGTACAATCACAGTGATGCAGAACAAAAGCTAGAAATCCAAAATGGTGCAATCGACAGTGACGGTCTGAGTATCAAAAAGTAATGGCCTCGTGAATTTTCGTGCATGTGTTGGACATGAATGACGTATCTGATCACAGATGAGTCCCAACAAAAATGGTGAGGCACAATCTCAAGATGCGTAGCTAAAAATAAACATACAATACCCCACACTCAGAGTTCTCCATGTGTGTATCTCTCTAGCGGGCGCAGGCCAAAAGAGGAAGAAGATAAGAGAAGGGTGTGAGACTAGTATTAGAAAAAGAGTGGACAACAGTGGTGGATTTGATCAAGTCAATAACTGGTACAGATGATTTATTAAGACGTTTTGTTATACCAACATATAACGTATGTCTAGAGATGAAGTATAGATATTACACCTAAAGGCTAAATAGTCTATTTCAACTGGAAATGCATGCAGAGGAATTCAGATGATTAGAATGATTGCGTTGACCCTAAAGCTTTCATTGGGATGAATCAGCTGAATAATGAATATTACACCTGCCCTTATATGTTGATACAGTTGAAGTCGGAGGTTTACATACACTAAGGTTGGAGTCATTAAAACTAGTTTTTCAACCACTCCACAAATTTCTTGTTAACAAACTACAGTTTTGGAAAGTTGGTTAGGACATCTGCTTTGTGAATGACAAGTAATTTTTCCAACAATTATTCACAGACAGATAATTTCACTAATAATGCACTTTATCACAATTCCAGTGGGTCAGAAGTTTACATACACTACATTGACTGCGCCTTTAAACAGCTTGGAAAATTCATGTCATGGCTTCAAAATCTTCTGATTGGCTAATTGACATTTCAGTGAAGTTTGTACCTGTGGACCTATTTCAAGGCCTACCTTCAAACTCTTGACATCATGGGAAAATCAAAAGAAATCAGCCAAGGCCTCAGAAAAAAAACTGTAGACCTCCACAGGCCTGGTTCACCCTTGGGAGCAATTTCCAAACACCTGAAGGTACCACATTCATCTGTACAAACAATAGTACACAAGTATAAACAGCATGGGACCACGCAGCTGTCATACCGCTCAGGAAGGAGACGCGTTCTGTCTCCTAGAGATTAACGTACTTTGGTGCGAAAGGTGCAAATCAATCCCAGAACAACAGCAAAGGACCTTGTGAAGATGCTGGAAGAAAGAGGTACAAAAGTATCTCTATCCACAGTAAAAGGAGTCCTATATCGACATAACATGAAAGGCCGCTCAGCAAGGAGGAAGCCACTGCTCCAAAACCGCCATAAAAATGCCAGACTACGGTTTCCAACTACACATGTGGACTAAGATCACACTTTTTGGAGTAATGTCCTCTGGTCTGATGAAACAAAAATAGAACTGTTTGGCCATAATGACCATCGCTATGCTTGGAAGAAAAATGAGGAGGCTTGCAAGCTGAAGAACACCATCCCAACCGTGAAGCACGGGGGTGGCAGCATCATGTTGTGGGGTGCTTTGCTGCAGGAGGGACTGGTGAACGTCACAAAATAGATGGCATCATGAGGAAATAAAATGATGTGGATATATTGAAGCAACATCTCAAGACATCAGTCAGGAAGTTAAAGCTTGGTCGCAAATGGGTCTTCCAAATGGACAATGACCCCAAGCATACTTCCAAAGTTGTGGCAAAATGGCTTAAGGACAACAAAGTCAAGGTATTGGAGTGGCCATCACAAAGCCCGGACCTCAATCCTATAGAGCATTTGTGGGCAGAACTGAAAAAGCGTGTGCGAGCAAGGAGGCCTACCAACCTGACTCAGTTACACCAGGAATGGGCCAAAATTCACCCAACTTATTGTGGGAAGCTGGTAGAAGGCTACCTGAAACATTTGACCCAAGTTAAACATTTTAAAGGCAATGCTTCCAAATACTAATTGAGTGTATGTAAACATCTGACCCTCTGGGAATGTGATGAAAGAAATAAAAGCTGAAATAAATCATTCTCTACTATTATTCTAACATTTCACATTCTTAAAATATAGTGGTGATCCTAACTGACCTAAAACAGGGAATTTGTACGAGGATTAAATGCCAGGAATTGTGAAAAACTGATTTTAAATGTATTTGGCTAAGGTGTATGTAAACTTCCGACTTGAACTGTATATGGGTATGTGCATGATAATAAGATGGTTAGAATTTGGCAGGGACTCTTACTCGCCCAGCCATTGGGATCAGAGGTGGCCATTCACAAATTAGCGGGTGACATAAGCAAACAAATCTTGTAACTACATGCATAATTAACATGGGGGGCTTGGCTTGAAATTTAATTGGTTAAGTTAAATGTCAAATGAAGTGGCTGTACAAATAGTGCTCTCCCTCCACTTCAGCCATCTCAGTCTAAACTGCCAAAGTCAACACTGATTTCAAGTGGAGGAGAACCAGCTCTTCCACGCGCGCACAGACACACCGACTGGGACAACATGTGCACCTGTCCAAATGGAGAGAAGGATTGGGCCTAGCTGGTGTTGGTCTGGCACTCAACCACTGATTGCACATGAAGGTTGTCTGTGCATATGCCATCACAAAACTGCAATGTGCGGATGTATTCTGTGATTTGTTACTACAATAAACCTCTACTTTATAATACATTTAGTCTGATGTTTTTAAAGAAAAAAAACACATTAAGCCCCAAGAGAAAAATCTTTGAATTTCTACAATTCTCTACAATACTGTTGAGAAGCTATGTGGAGTAGTTTTGAGCGGTTAGCGAAATTCCAAAGCCACAAATGGTGAACATTCCATTGTCTCTGTCAAGTCCACATCAATAGAAAAAAGGGGTTACGATGAAATAACATCATATTGAAGTTGTGTGTATTTCTTAGTTTTTATTTGATGACTTATTATTATTTTTCATTCCTTAAAGTCCTCATCTCATCTCTGCTCAGGCAGTAGCAGTCAGCCAGCCCATCTTTTGTTATCTGTGTGCGCCCCATACTGTACTGTCTTTAGTCATCCTGTTTAGCTAGCTTGCCTAACTACGCTGCCGTTCTGTCTGACTAAATAATTTAACTAGTAGAAAAGGCATACTTCCCTGTAGGTCTAAGCCCTTAGATCGCAATATCTACTAAGCTAACATATGGAATTGTTTTAAGGCGGTCATCAAATGTATTATTTAACCATTTGATTTTGAGGTATAAAAAAAGGGCATTTACTACAAATTCATAAATGGCAAAACCAAAAGTATGATAATAAGGAACAAGGTTCTGAGACACATTTCTGTAAAATGTAGACATATGTTTGGTCACTTTTTGCAATTTTTACAGCCTGGTACTGGGTCACTTTCAGATGACTCCACTGAAGCTTGTGTGGTTGTAGAGCAGAACAACCGACATGTTTGTGTTTGTGAGTGATATTGGTGACAGTTTGTAGGTCCAACGGTGCAGTCTGGACAGTTGGTTTTGTGAGAAGACCTCTTCGAAATGAGAATGTCCACGACAGAGTTCAAGACAACTGCCGTAAAGCTTGTGGATATTGTAGAGTCAAACAACTGACACTGTCGTGTTCGTGAGAGTCTAACCTTTCAATATCAGTGACATACAGTATTATAGTTCATAGCTCACACAGTTCGGGTTGGACAGACAATTGTGACGATTTTCTTGTCCAGATCCTCCGCTTTCACAAGCCCCATGTCAATCAGCTCTAGAGGGGTTTAATGAAGGCTCTCTGTTCCTCTCTTCATTGTGTTGTGTGCATTCCTCTCCCATACGGTCTGTGTGTATCTATAACCTAACATAGCAGGTGTAAAAGTGTATACGTCCAGAGATCTGTATATAATGACGAGAAGCTGATGTCTCCGCTCTAACAAAGGGAGTCGTTATCCTAAAGCCGGGAAGGAAGGCGACAAGCTTAGGGCCAAAATAAGCCAATAGAAACACAGGTTTTTTTTGGGACAGATTTTGGCAACAGTGAAACCTCTAGTTTCCCCTATTTGTCTTTGTCGGAGCCAGGGGAAAAAGCTGCAATGGATTATGGTCATTGTAGTTAATTACCACGTTTCTGTGCTGAACTATGTTAAATATTTGCTTAATGAAAATGTATCTCCCATCATGGAGATGGCCCATCATCCGACATATTTCTTGGCTTGATTTCTCTCGTGAATGATTTGTTTTCTCGCTAGAGAAACGGTGATTTGGGCTCACAAAAAAAACTAAATGGAATTCAAGTAATTGAACCGACATTGGTCAATTAGTTGTTTAATAACCAGGAAAGAAATGTCATGTTAGTTCATCCTTAAGAGTCCATTGACGCACCCGTGTAACATCATACAACAATAATCTGCCAGTTTAAGCTTGAGATATAAGTATTTTTGCATGGGCTGTGTCTCAAACCCCCATATCCGCCTATACAGTGCCTTGCGAAAGTATTCGGCCCCCTTGAACTTTGCGACCTTTTTCCACATTTCAGGCTTCAAACATAAAGATATAAAACTGTATTTTATGGGGAAGAATCAACAACAAGTGGGACACAATCATGAAGTGGAACGACATTTATTGGATATTTCAAACTTTTTTAACAAATCAAAAACTGAAAAATTGGGCGTGCAAAATTATTCAGCCCCCTTAAGTTAATACTTTGTAGCGCCATCTTTTGCTGCGATTACAGCTGTAAGTCGCTTGGGGTATGTCTCTATCAGTTTTGCACATCGAGAGACTGACATTTTTTCCCATTCCTCCTTGCAAAACAGCTCGAGCTCAGTGAGGTTGGATGGAGAGCATTTGTGAACAGCAGTTTTCAGTTCTTTCCACAGATTCTCGATTGGATTCAGGTCTGGACTTTGACTTGGCCATTCTAACACCTGGATATGTTTATTTTTGAACCATTCCATTGTAGATTTTGCTTTATGTTTTGGATCATTGTCTTGTTGGAAGACAAATCTCCGTCCCAGTCTCAGGTCTTTTGCAGACTCCATCAGGTTTTCTTCCAGAATGGTCCTGTATTTGGCTCCATCCATCTTCCCATCAATTTTAACCATCTTCCCTGTCCCTGCTGAAGAAAAGCAGGCCCAAACCATGATGCTGCCACCACCATGTTTGACAGTGGGAATGGTGTGTTCAGCTGTGTTGCTTTTACGCCAAACATAACGTTTTGCATTGTTGCCAAAAAGTTCAATTTTGGTTTCATCTGACCAGAGCACCTTCTTCCACATGTTTGGTGTGTCTCCCAGGTGGCTTGTAGCAAACTTTAAACAACACTTTTTATGGATATCTTTAAGAAATGGCTTTCTTCTTGCCACTCTTCCATAAAGGCCAGATTTGTGCAATATACGACTGATTGTTGTCCTATGGACAGAGTCTCCCACCTCAGCTGTAGATCTCTGCAGTTCATCCAGAGTGATCATGGGATTCTTGGCTGCATCTCTGATCAGTCTTCTCCTTGTATGAGCTGAAAGTTTAGAGGGACGGCCAGGTCTTGGTAGATTTGCAGTGGTCTGATACTCCTTTCATTTCAATATTAACGCTTGCACAGTGCTCCTTGGAATGTTTAAAGCTTGGGAAATCTTTTTGTATCCAAATCCGGCTTTAAACTTCTTCACAACAGTATCTCGGACCTGCCTGGTGTGTTCCTTGTTCTTCATGATGCTCTCTGCGCTTTTAACGGACCTCTGAGACTATCACAGTGCAGGTGCATTTATACGGAGACTTGATTACACACAGGTGGATTGTATTTATCATCATTAGTCATTTAGGTCAACATTGGATCATTCAGAGATCCTCACTGAACTTCTGGAGAGAGTTTGCTGCACTGAAAGTAAAGGGGCTGAATAATTTTGCACGCCCAATTTTTCAGTTTTTGATTTGTTAAAAAAGTTTGAAATATCCAATAAATGTGGTTCCACTTCATGATTGTGTCCCACTTGTTGTTGATTCTTCACAAAAAAATACAGTTTTATATCTTTATGTTTGAAGCCTGAAATGTGGCAAAAGGTCGCAAAGTTCAAGGGGGCCGAATACTTTCGCAAGGCACTGTATCTGCCTTCCGCATCTACAGTGGGAGGTGACCGAGCTACAGCGGTGTTTGCCAGACCATGAAACATCCCGGAAATCTGTATTTTCACAAAAACGTATGTAGTGTCCGAACGACCACTCTATGGAATGACCACTGTATGGAAAGGGGAGACTCTGTTTTGCTCTACGACCTCCAGAAGTGTCAGGGGACTCGTCTGAAGGTAACCCATACAAACGAATGGAAGTATAAAGGTAGTTTTGTGCCAACAAAAATAAGGGGTTAAATATTTGTCCAAAAAATTATATATATTTCCTTAGCTTTCTTAAATCACCTAGATATAGGACAGACACTTCAAAACCTTATTCCTTATGATAGATTTTTTTAATGTCTTTTTTGCCATTTCTGAATGTGTTATTCAATGCGTTTTTATGGGCTATAGTAGAAAAGGTCAACATTTTTATACCTAAAGAGGTCCTAAAATTCAAAATCAAATAGCTAAATGATCCATGGTATGACCATCTTAAAACAATTCCATATGCTAGCTTAGTAACCCCCCGCTCAACACTACTGTGGATTTCTACAACTCCCATCTTGTTATAGAAACAACCGTTTTCTTAGTCTGATCACAATTTAAATAGACTCCCCCACGACCTTAATAATCCTCTTCTCAGTGCAGGTACAAAATGCTACCGTTTTTGGAACTTTCACCATTCATTTAAGGATTTTTATCTTGGACTTGCACATTTGACAGTGCTGTAAGAGCCCTAAAGGTTCAAGCTACCGTGCAGGAAAACAGTCACCATTAAGTCTTTGCCTGTCCATTCAATTCATTCGTATGTTAGTACAAAAAGCTCTAAAACACGCAACACTGCTTTGAACGATTAAATGGACAGTGTATACTCGCTTCCAGCATGTTATCTATGACGCAAGAATTAAATATAGATGATCCAGCAAAGCCAGGCATGTTAGGATATTGTAGACTAAGCACTTCTCCCTCTCCTCGATCTACACTGAGTATACCAAATATTAGGAACACATTCCTAATATTGAGTTGAAAACTTTCCACAGAGATGCTGGCCCATGTTGACTTCCATGCTTCCCACAGTTGTGTCAAGCTATCATAGTTGGTATATATACTAGTTAACCCATGGCCCCATAACACCCACGGTTTCATCTACATATTGATTTGCAATTCATATATGCCCTGCTTAGGAGGCCATCTTTGTTGTTGACATATCCACTTATTTCTGCAGAGGTTGTCTGATTTGAAATAATTGTAAAGCCTCATTGCTCATGGGTGCAACTGTATGTTGAGTCTAGGATTTCTTATTGATTTGTGTACGTACAGATTTCTGTGACTTATTCGCCATAGGATTGTATAATAAAACCATGACAACCAGAGCAGCTTTTTTTCTGGAATATGTCATTAATAGGATTTTAAGTGAACAACATTGTAACAAGAGAAGGTTAACAATATTATATACTTTTTTAAACAGTTTACGTAAAACATCTGAGCGTGTTGTAATTGTGCTCCCTCAACTTAATGGTAACACTTTATAATAATTTTCATGAAGAAGCCATTCAAAATGCAATGTTTATAAATGATTAAAGAAATTATCAAATAGTACTTATCAATAGTTTATTCATTCATGAAAGTTATTATAAATTGCTGCCCTGTTTATTTCCAAGAATATTTGTGATTGTGACATACAAGTCATTTTGTCTCAGTAGCATAGCCTACTCCTACAATGACAAATGGTTGGTCATGATGTACGGTATTAAGACACTTCAAAGTTGAGGTAACTATGTGTGGAGTGGTAAGGTGAACCAATTTTTTTTATTGTTATAAAAATAAATAAAAAACTGTGGGTCCTAGCATAGAAAAATGGCATGGGGATGTGATTAGGGTGATTTAGGAAAACAAGAGACAGGACGGAAACATAGATGTGATGGAAGTCAGCCAGGGTGCATGTGAACAAGACACAGAAAGCTGTGTATGTCTGTAAAGTCCCCCTAAAAACATACCTCCTTATGAGTTAGTCCCAATGGTATTTTCTGCTCAACTGAGCAGTAATATTGTGCATGGGACATTTGGGTCACACTATGGTGTTACGACTGTAGTAATATAGTCCGACATATTTACGCTTACACTTGCTGCATCGGGGACACACTACGGGTTTCTCTACTGCTCTTTACCTGCGTTTGAAGGTGAGAACCACTCCCAGTAGAATGATGATGAACATGAGAATGCCCGCGATGACACCGGCCATCTTGACAGTGCTGTCCACCTGCTTTTCGGGCTCCACAGCGTCTGAGTCCTGGGTGGACGCGCCTATAAACAGGCACAGACACATCACAGAGAGGAGGAGGGAGTTTACCCTGGAGCAACCATCCTCCACACACACACACACACACACACACACACACACACACACACACACACACTATCACAAAGTCATGCAAAGAAATGTCAGGATCATTATTAGTGATGAAAGGGAGACATTATTTGAGTGAAAAGGTAAAGGTGATTAGATATAGTGTTGTTGTTAAGGGTATTGGCAGACATGTTGGCTATATCCTGCCTGCTAAACTCCAAATGATAACAAGACAAAGTTCAATAAAGATTCAGTAAACTTGTGTAAAGGTGCTTCTCACACAGGACAGATGAATGGTGAAAATCAACATGCAAATAACCGACTGGAAATACACAAGTAAAAATAAGGTCAGTTTCTCTTGCATCAAAGGACTTGTGGTTGAGTTACATATGAGTTGTTCATTTCAACAGGCTTTGCATCTAACACAGCAGTTGCACCACAATGACACACTGAAGACATGCAGTGCACTAATGTTGAACAAAACATTGATTTAGGAAGGACATGCAGGAAAATGTTAGCATGGGTTGTGACTGAAGTAGCTTGGACATACAGTGCACCACAGAGAGGGAGAGAATGTATAGGTTGAGTGAGTTAATAGTACTGCTAGTGACTCCAGCGCCTTACACAACTTACAAAAGTACTCTTACCTTATCAACTACAACTGAAAATCCTTGCTTTGAACAATACAAAAGACTGGGAATTGCACCCTAGTGTTGCTGTCTGTTTGGAAACATTAGAGTAAAACAATGTGCTGCTTCTATGTTCAACCTCTTATAGATGCTATATTTTCACTCGAGGTATTATTTTCAGGAGGTGCATTGAGGTGTTATAGAAACACATTCATTTATATTTTATTACCAACCAAACACCATCAATGAATGTTTGTAGACCTAATTAGTATATGTAGCTTATTCATCTTGACTATGTTGAAGATCAATACAAGTATGGCTCTTATTGGTGAAGGGTGCTCAGAAAAAAAGCCTTAAATAGAAAATATATATATATTTTTTAAACATAGCAACAAAGCCATTTACAATTTGATGAATGCAAACTTCCAATGACATAACGAAAAGTGACTGTTTCAAATCCAATGAAAGAACTCTTGCCGGATCTCCTGAGCTATTCCACTGTACTGCAGAACAGCGTTGGATAGATGTACACATGCCAAAATGAATGAGCAAACTTGATAAACAATTAAGGCATGTTCAAACAAACTGGGTGTCTTATTTCTAGCCTCTCTTTTACAAATGCCTTTGTTCAAAATATCCTTTGAACCAACAGATTAAGAATATAACCTTGGCATGTTTTCGACTTCAATTTATGGAACCCTTAACACCATGTTGACACAGTTATCAATCTTACTTTGAATTTAAATTACATAGACCTCACCTAAAAATGTGGAATGGGTAAACTGCCCCATTCAGTTTACTGTATAGAATAAAGACCCTATTTGTGTGTAGCCGTAGAGCTTGGGGAAAGGGGGATACCTAGTCAGTTGTACAACAATACATTCAACTTAAATGTGTCTTCCGTATTTAACCCAACCCAATCACTATCTACACTGAAGTTATATTGATACCCATCTTGTCATTTATGGGGATATCTGTCGTTTTAAGGAATGTCGCAAATCTGTGTTTTTAATTCCTGCTTCAACAGTGAAGATCAAAACTTCAGGTGCAGAGTTCCCGCAAGACTTGAGTCATTTGACACCTAATCAGAACCCTTGATCCATCATCATAAAAATCATAATCTTCCCCTGATTAAATTCTCACTGTGCTTTCCTGCACACCCACAAACGTGGTTGTTCGCTTAAAAAAATATGTAAAGCCTTTTACTTTGGGCTGGGGTAAAAGTTAACTATAAAAAAGGAATTATGACTAAAACCCATGATATTAAAACTTAATCTCATTCATATATGGATGGATTGATTCCACAGACTGGGATGAGTGACACTGGTGGCAGCAGTGGGATTTGGCAGGAAACAGCGCTGCATGGGAGCTATTGTCTGGCAGACGGGGCAGCCCTGTGAGATTAGAGCAGCAAAGCTAAGTGTCTCTAATGGGATTACAATCTGAGCACTGCAGCGCTGGGTCAGATGGGCTCAGATTAATGTGATTTATCGGCACTGTAAACAATGTACAATGCTAATGGTACCAAGACTAGGCCTCAGAACAAAATGTCAACACTAATGTTTGTTTAGGTCAGCAGTGCACGCAGTACTTAAAGGCTTTAAAATACATTATTTGGGTTCTTTTTTTGTTTGGATAAAAAGGAAATACCATACATTTATCTGCTTTATTTGCAATATATACCATAACGTATGGTCAATGTTCTATCCTGAACTGAGTGCTTGCCCTCAACAAAGAGAGTGTCACTATTATGAAACAGGCTTCTTTGAACATAAAAAGTTTGGGTGGTCCAGAAACATGACATCTACATCATTCTTTCACTAAGCAAAGCCCATTGGTACAGCGCTATAGACCTGGTCATATAGTGGAAAATAGACCAGATTCTATCATATTGTCGCAAATACTCTAACAACTGTCAGACCAAAATCATACCCAATACAACAAGATCCCCAAGGTTGCTAGGTTTTGTACTGCTAAGGGCACTTCCGTATGATATTTTGGCTCACAAATATCATCCAATTGTAGCTAAAACTCAACATAAAGGGTAATTGTGCTAAAAAGGCAAATACAAAATAAATGCCCTTCAACAATCAATTCAACTGATTCTGTACTATTGCATTACTCATAAAATGGTCTATTCATTTGCCATGATGTCTTTATAGTCATCGTGTTCACCTAACCCTGCTATTCTTCTCCCCAGACACCAGAAAGTGATTTCCTGCAACTGTTTTCCGATTTGAGTCAGGGCCATTGAACGGTTTGTTGCTGCACATCGAGGTAGATGGAAATTCATCAAAGTGTTATAAGGGCAACATTTGCATAAGACAACACCAAAGTCTACCAGGTCGGGCTGTCTACATACACAATACATTGCCAGATTTCCCTCCAAGATCTCCATATATCCAGGCAAAGCTACGATGCTAAGGAAAGCAACACCAAACACAGTGCCACAGAGCAACACAAATATAAAATGGGCACCACCTCTAACTGAGACATTTCCTCTGATTCAAGAGCAAGCGAGCTGTACTCTGTGTTAAGGTTTTTTTTTGTGTGGGGGGGGGGGGGGGGGGGGGGGGGGTATTGTACCTTTTGAAGTGCACACAGCAAGCAACTTATCATAATTGCATGACACTAGCAGCAAACACTCTATATACAATCTGTATGGTAAGTTTGTAAATCTGTATGGTAAGTTTGTAAATCTGTATGGTACATCTAAATGGTAATCGACAGTCACAGACAGTGTATGGATGCACAAGGTTAGAACTTGATTCCTTGTGGACTATAGCATAGATGTGTATAACATGGAGTGTATGAACATTACAACAGTACATTGATCTCTATCTAGCCAGACAGGAGAGTAGCCACCTCTCTAACTGGTATGACGTTCCATTCAGAGGTTAGCGCGACAGACAGTGAGTGTGGAGCATAGGCAGGGTGCAGGACAGTTGTATAGGGGATGTTTGGGTGAGTAAATGCAGACTCAACTTGGAAAGGAAGGGAGTGGGTTGACATCGTGTGTCTCGTTTTTGTATATTTTGCTCAGAGACATATTACAGCTCATCTTGACTCATCCCTATTGTAAAGCAAGGACTATACTGGCTTGCGTTCTTTGCAGTAATTCAGACCTAAAGAAGTTAGATTTGAAGATAAAGTTCACATTTTGCACTCTGTGGCATAATAACAATAACTTAGTTGACGGTCTTGCTTTGCAGTTAACAATTGTTGAATAGGGCGCGTGGATGATAAACGAGTATCATAATGTTCTTGCCACTTAAGAAAAGACAAATAACAATCAATCATAGAGAGATCATGGTGGATGAAAATATCAAAATGTTTGTCAGATCTGTGTTTAAGCCACTTTCTACCAAATTGGGATTACAGATGCACATTCAATACAGTTTAAAAAGCTTAAGTCCATGAGCAAAACTACAAGACAACTATCAAACAAATCTCAGGGATTGTCAAAATAGTAACAAACAATGAAAATAATAAGAGGGACGATAACCATACATATTTGGGGCACCAAGGTACAGTAGTCTCAATGGAATCAATGACAGCCAGCTACACTTTTGTGGACCAGACATGCAAACAAATGCATTAAGATGAGGAAAGAGAGAAAATAAAAGAATACAAACAAAGTAATGTATATAAAAGAACAGAATAAAGAAATCTGGCTATGGAGCAATAATCACCTTCACTGGGGATGACAAGTATGTACGGCGTGGTATTTTGTCCCCTACCTATTACCACTAAGAACAAGGTTTAAAGTTCCCGGTTAGCATGCATGAAAGAAGAAAGAAACAAAGAAAAATTGTCTAAAAAAAAGACGCCTTCATTGTTTCAATTGAACATTAATCACAGTAAGTAGGTAAAAATTCAAGTGATATTGCTATAACATTTTGAAGAAAACTATGGGCAGTATGATTATATAGATGGCTGAATATATGAATTTCAACAAGAGTCGGATAGCTTCCATTAACGGAAAATGGAAAAGTAGTAGAAGTGTTCCTAATAGCATCTTCGGATCCATAAATCTATTTCAGAGGAATGTTTTCGAGGTTTGATTCTCAGTGCACGTGAATGGGACATTGGAATGAAAGCATTGATATTAACCTTTGATTCTGACTGGAAGAAGAAAAATAGGAGATGGAGTAAAAAAAAAAAATGTTTTTAAATGTTTGAACTTTGTGGGAGTTTTGATCCAAAATTAGATCTCTAAACTTTTACGATATCCATATTAGGACAGCTTCAATCTCAGCAACATTGCCATGGTTTATCAAATAGGAAACTCAAATTCCATGTTAACAATTATGACCCCCAAATTTCCATACAGATTCTATACAGTATTTAACTATCAAATACAATCATATTGAAATAGTCAAGCTGTGTATTCGTACTAGAAGAGATGAAGGGCCACAAAGTTTAAAGCACGTATTTTCCAAAGCAGACATGCAATCAGTGTGTCTACAAGTGTAGACTCCAAACACGGTAAAGAGATCAATTCAGAACAGGAGCATGGTGAGAGAGAAGAACGGAAAAAATAGAGCCCACTGATGAGAAATATTTGACTTAAGACAAAAAAATTACGTGATAATCAATAACTACATCAAAAGAATATTGTCTGTGCAAAAATGTATGTACAGTATGTCTAAAAAGATAAACAGCAACTTAAATTAGGGAATGGGAAGAAAAGAAAACAGAATAATGAAATGGTATTCTCTGTGGGTGAACTGTTTTTTTCACCATCAATTACATTAATGGAGGTTGTCCTTCGATACTACTGATCCTTAATGTGTTCTTTTTATAAAGATGGTTTAGAGAAAATAAACAGAATGGAGAGAAAATTAAAAGCTGAACAGAATCTTGGAGTGTATAGATCGAAAAAAAACATGCAGGTTCAACACTGACAAGAGTTTGGGGCTTATGGTCACTTATACCTTTAAAATAGGGACAGTCTACTTCTATGCAGGTGTAGCGCTCCAAATACATACAAGTAACATTCATTGGGCCCAGTTGACTTGTTAAATATGCATCTCTTTGATTTCATTGCATTTAACAGTTTTACAAAATATGACTATGAGTATTTTTTTAAAGGTCCAATGCAGCCATTTTCAGCTCAATATTAAATCATTTCTGGGTAAAAAATTAAGTACCTCACTGTGATTGTTTTAAATTAAAATGGTCAAAAAGAAACAAAAGTAGGTTCTTAGTAAAGAGCAATTTCTCAAGCAAGAATTTTGCTCGGACTGTCTGGGAGTGGTGGGGAAACTGTAACTGGCAGAAAGGTTTGGAACTATCCTTCTTATTGGTCTATAAAACAATTTGCTGCCCGGTGATGTCACCATTCAGACCAAAACTCCATCCCACCACAAGCTGGAATTTCAGGAAGTCTTTTTAAACAGCTCTTATACTAAAAGAGCATTATCATAATTTTCACAGTATTATTCCAACCTCGTGTATAAAACACAATAAATGTTTATTTCTACTGCACTGGGCCTTTAATCCATGAAGTAATGTATTTCCTATGCATGGGACATATTAAAAATGTTCTCATACCTTTAGTAGCCAGTCTCACACAGTTGATTTTGGTTTCCTGAAAAGACAGAGAGAGTTATTCAATTATATTGTCCCAACACAGTGATTTCCATCACTCTCCTCGTGTTCTAGTGTAGGAGTAGGCAACCCTGGTCCTGGAGTGCCGCAGGCACTTCATGTTTTTAATTTAAACGACCTGACCAGTTGTGTTGAATTTAGGCAAATCACTGATCTGATCAATTAGCTCAGTTGGTCAGGTGTGGTGCCTAGTTGGAACAAAATCCTACAGTACCTGCGGCATTCCAGGAACAGGGTTGCCTAACCCTGTTCTAGTGGATTTGGGATTGAAATAACAAGACAGCACAAGAGAAGAATGGGAATGGGTTCAGAAATCCAGACATTTCAGTCATAGTACTTCATACACTTCAAAAAACGATTGACCCCAAAAGCAGTGAGGGCATTTGCTCTCCAAATGGCATCTACTAGGTGGTTCTCAATCTTTTTTGGTTACTGTACCCTAAATCACATTTTGCTCTGTTGGGAGTACCCCCTAAGTACCCCCTCATGTGCTGTTTTCCAGTAGTCCTATATTCTTATGAGTCTTCCCAAGTACCCCCTGTGGATAGCACTATCAATAATAGAGGTTAATAAGCAGAAGCTATGTAGTAAGTATTTAAGGCCATTTCCCCCTCTTCTCAGCAGCAGCACTTAAGCAGCACTTAAGCACTGACTATGTCAGCCAACCTCAAAACGTGGGTCTTTGCTTGGGTCTTTGCTTGTAGCTGGGTTACCTTGTTGTTTTGTTTCGCTGTTGTTTCCTATTACTTTCCAGTCGTTACCCAGTTATTTAAGAACTGTACTTAAGCAATTGTTATGTAACTTACTGGTCATGTCTTTGTAGTTTCACCATAGTTTAAGTGTACCTATGGAGCCTTGACACTATATTATAAATAATATTTTCCCGTTACCATGACAACTACTATTACTTTCTTAATAGTTTCATCCAGTTGCTTTGTACCTTACTGTTACTTTCTTTAAAACTTTACTTGTATCTAAATCAGACTTAATTCCATGCAACATCTCCCATATAGATGAACACAACCACAAGTAATTAAGCTACTATTTATTGTTAGTGTAGCCGGTCTGGGCCTATGTGTGAATGCGCAGGCTACTGCGCTCTGGGTTAGCTTCTGCATTGTGTTGTGGTGCATGTAGATTGACTGGACACAGGACACACTGCTGCCGGTTCTTCTGCTAGCTAGCTCTGGTCCGCACTATTTCTGGTCCAGGGCGTAGCTAGTAGCTAGCTAGCGCTGGTCCAGGGCTCTGGTCCGAACTAATTAGCTCTGACCCAGGGCGTTCTCTAGAGATAAATCAGATCAAGCCCAAACTGTGCGATGTAGTAGAGACCGTAATCCATTGCTCATACTTGTCCGATCTGTGTGGGCATAGATCTGTATATAATGACAAGATGCTCATGTCTCCGCCCTAACAATGGGAGTTGTTGTCCCAACGGCTGGAAGGAAGGCTTAGGTCCAAAATAAATAAAAATCTAACTTTATTTGTCACATGCGCTAAATACAACAAGTGTAGACCTGAAATGCTTACTTACAAGCCCTAACCAAAAGTGCAGTTCAAGAAGAGTTAAGAAAATATTTACCAAATAAATAAAAGTAAAAAAATATATAAATAGTAACACAATAAAATAACAATAATGAGGTTAATGGCTTGGGGGTAGAAGCTGTTTAGGAGCTTTTTGGTCCTAGAATTGGCGCTCCAGTACCGCATGCCGTGCGGTAGCAGAGAGTCTCTGACATTTTTTGG
The DNA here is from genome assembly GCF_045791955.1 of Oncorhynchus clarkii lewisi. NCBI lineage: Eukaryota > Metazoa > Chordata > Actinopteri > Salmoniformes > Salmonidae > Oncorhynchus > Oncorhynchus clarkii. Next base: position 30,862,017 of record NC_092163.1, on the reverse strand, counting down.
GGCTTTCCTCTGACACCACCTACTATATAGGTATGTTATGGCAGGAAGCCTGGCCCCAGTGATGCACTGGGCCATACGTACTTCCCTCTGTAGTGCCTTACGGTCAGATGCTAAGCAGTTGCCATACCGGGCAGTGATGCAACCCGTCAGGATGCTCTCGATGGTGCAGCTGCAAAAAAAATTGAGGATCTGGGGACCCATGCCAAATCTTTTCAGTCTCCTGAGGGGGAAGAGTTTGTTGTGTTGTGCCCTCTTCACAACTGTTTTGGTGTGTTTGTACCATGATAGATAGTTTGTTGGTGAGCACTCAACCTGCTCCACCTCAGCCCCGTCGATGAGAAGCATGCTTGATCCTCTTTTTTCTGTAGTCCACAATCTTCTCCTTTGTCTTGATCACGTTGAGGGAGAGGTTGTTGTCCTTGCACCACACGTTCAGGTCTCTGATCTTCTCCCTATAGGCTGTCTCATTGTTGATCAGGCCTACCACTGTTGTGTCATCAGCAAACTTAATGATGGTGTTGGAGTCATGCCTGGTCGTGCAGTCATGAGTGAACAGGGAGTACAGGAGGTGACTGAGCACGCCCCGTGTTGAGGATCAGCGTGGCGGATGTGTTGTTACCGACCTTTACCACCTGGGGGGCAACCTGTCATGAAGTCCAGGATCCAGTTGCAGAGGGAGGTGTTTAGTCCCAGGGTCCTTAGCTTAGTGATGAGCTTTGAGGGCACTATGGTGTTGAAAGCTGAGCTGTAGTCAATTAATAGCATTCTCACTTAGGTGTTCCTTTTGTCCAGTGGGCCGTGTGGAGTGCAATAAAGATTGCATCATCTATGGATCTGTTGGGGTGGTATGCAAATTGGAGTGGGTCTAAGGTTCCTGGGATAATGGTGTTGATGTGAGCCATGACCAGCCTTATGAAGCACTTCATGGCTAGTGAAAGATGTCTTATAATAGTGTAATAATGACATTTTTCTTTGACAGACCCTTTATGAGTGCCCCTTTAACGTGTCTCTTTCTTGAGATAAAAGCATCTGCTTAGGTCCGAAAAGATCCACACTCCACACAAAAGCACAGGCATATACATTGAGTGTAGAAAACATTAACAGGTTGCTATAAATCACATTAAACCGTTATATAAGAGATTCTCCTAAATTTGAATTGTCCAATCATTTATACACTGAGTGTACGAAACATTAAGGACACCTGCTCTTTTCATGACCAGGTAAATCCAGGTGAAAGCTATGATCCCTAATTGATGCCACTTGTTCAATCCACTTCAATCAGTGTAGATGAATGGGAGGAGACAGGTTAAAAAATGATTTTTAAGCCTTGAGACAATTTAGACATGGATTGTATATGTGTGCCATTCAGAGGGGGAATGAGCAAGAAAAACATATTTAAGTGCCTTTAAACGGGGTATGTAGTAGGTGACAGGCGCACCAGTTTGTGTCAAAAACTGCAATGGTGCTGGGTTTTTCACGCTCAACAATTTCCCATGTGTATCAAGAATGGTCCACTATCCAAAGGACATCCAGCCATCTTGACACAACTGTGGGGAGCATTGGAGTCAACATCCCTGTGGAACGCTTTCAACACCTTGTAGAGTCCATGCCCGACGAACTGAGGCTGTTCTGTGGGCAAAGGGGGGAAGGGGTTCTTAACATTTTGTACACTCAGTGATACCATAACCCAGACACTGAACTTTGGGGGAGAATTGAACTTTGGAATGAATTGCTTATGCCTATCCACCGCAATGCCATTTCACTTCTGATAGTCACATCAATTCAGCATCAGGGCACACTCAGCAGCCCTATGATTCCTGTATTTTTCTCTTTCCTTCCTCTTTCCCTTCGTCTCTGTTTCTCCTTCCTCCCCCTCTATCGCTCTCTCGCTCTCATCTCTCACTGGTGTGTAAACCTCCCACAGTCTGCCTTCACAAACCCAGCCTTGCGTGGAGCCCAGGGGAGAACAACCCATCGCCTGCCCCTTCGGCCTCAAATCATCCATCCACAGGCACCCCACCCTATTCCAGCTCTGTGCACGCGCACACATGCACCCTCTTTATCTTAATCAGACACCCAGTGTGTGTATCCCCAAACTGGGCCAGGTCTGGAGCCTGTGGGCACAGGGGTGGAATTGAAACCCCACCTCAGCATCAAGCCAGCTTATAAAAGAAAGGTGAGACAGATAGGAAGGGGAGGAAGGGGGAGAGCAGTGGCCAAGAGCTGATAGAAAAACCTGGAAAATAGGGGGAAATAATAGTGGCGCTTGCCTATATCATTGAGATATTCTTGTTCCATTTCTATGACACAGAGAGAGAGAACATTTGGAATAATCTAAGATTTTAGGTTCTAAAAGCAACTCTTAGATGATCCTGATATGGCATGTGTAAGAATCCCTCAGAGATTAAATTATTATAGGGCAACTCCAACACTAACATTTAGGTTGTTACTATGAAGTATTTAGTGATGCCCTACATTGTTTTAGTTTTCTATGATTTCATGTCTATTGACTGTTTAGAACGGGCAAAATCCGGAGTAGGATCCCCGAGATGACAAATAAAATAAATGATGGACAGTAATTTTCAGCTGTCGATACAACCCATCTGTAGTTTTCTGATCGTATTGGAACTCCTTGCTACTGTATATGTTGCTCTGGCTGTCTTGGTCTAATAACATTTGTAAATATTTTAAATAGGCACTCAAAAATCTATAGAATGATATTTATAGTCAGCTTACTCCAATATTTTTCTGTTGTTCAAGGATCAAACACCCATGATTCCATTCGGCAAAACCACCATCACCAACGAAGTTGCAGCTCCCTTGGCTTTTCCAAATAGCCTACATTTTCAAAGTGAAGAAACATCTTACTTTTATTTGTTCCAATAGGCCTACAGTGTTGTTGGGTGGTTGCTTTGACAGGTGCAAAGGCTGTATTTGGCTTTTAATGTTCAAACCACTTTATTTCAGATGCAGCAGGGTAAGCTACTTGGCTATCTAGCATTGTTAATGTTAGAATCAAAAGACACAGTCTTCAAATCATGAGAGACAGGATTCCATAGTGATTTGCCTGTATTTCATAATAAATGTGGTTCAGGCCTACATGTTATGTGGATGGTTGCTTAGGGATAGCCCTCTTTTAAAAAAAATCTAATTACGCCTAAAATGACATACTAAATACTGTTGCTCAGGCCCTGAAGCAAGGGTATGCATATTCTTGGTACCATTTGAAAGGAAACGCTTTGAATTTTGTGGAAATGTGAATTGAATGTAGGAGAATAAAACACAATAGATCTGGTAGAAGAAAATACAAAGAAAAAAACAACCGTTTTTTTCTACCACCATCTTTGAAATGCAAGAGAAAGGTTCCAGTTCTAGCCATCACTCTGGTTGAAATTCCGATGGTGTCCACAAGACGGCAGCATTGTATGTGCAAAGTTTCAGACGGATAACTTGAAGTATGAGCGAACTACATGACATTTAGTGTGAAGTCACCCAGGTACATTTGGCAAATCATGAAGGAGACAGTTGCATTCATATTACATTTTTCTGCAAGAATATCGTAAAATCTGTATACTTTAACTATTATTGAACTTTTCCATTATTAGCAGCCATATTACAAGTTAAACATTGGCAAAACAACCAGTTTTCATAACTCTGAATATTCGTATAATTTTTGTCCAAAAGGAAAAAGGCACACAGGTTTCTGTATACTCCCATAAAGCGCAGCTCATTAGCTATCTAGCTAGCTTTGATTGACACCGATTGGTGCTTATTTGACAAAGATACAGTAGATCAAATGAAGACCGGCCGCGTCATCAAATTTGGTGTCCTATAGGATATACTACACCCCTAATGATATAGTGATGTCTGGTTACATTCTAGGATCTCTGAGGAATACATACGAATGTGATTTGACTGGTTGAAACTATGTTTAGGGTTAGATTTTCACAGATTCCTTTCTTTGCAAATTGAACAAGTGATAATACAAAATCAATTGTGCATGTTATATGGACCTTTTTAGGATTTTAAAAATGATTTTATCTAACAAAATTAAACTTCATGTTATCTCTGGGACCCTTTGGATGATAAATCAGAGCAAGATTTCAGAATGTAAGTACACATTTCACCTTCAGAGGTGAATTTTTCAAACCTATCAATGTGAAAAAAGTGTTTTGTTGTAAGGAGCTCTCCTCAAACACTAGCATGGCATTTTCTCCCGAGTTCTAGGGCATTCTTGATAAGCATGCTCTCCATTTCAAAGCACCTGGCCAACCATCAATTTTTTTTTATGAAAGCCAGAGAATTCCCCATTCACCATCGCTAACCTGTTTGACAAAACTTTTTATGCATGGCCTAGACCTGAAAGGAGGCAGCCATATGCAAAAGCTTTTTCACTGGAATGTTAATTAGCAAGCCACAACAGTATGAAGCAGTAATGTTAATAAAGCAGCGTTAATTTATAGTCTTATCCTGGAACGTTTTTTAAATGTTGTTTAAATTCTGCTTGGCTGAGTTGCAGATGCAGGTCTCTAGTTGGAAGACATCTTGTGGCTAAGAGCGCTAGTCTGAGCTGAATACCAAGTCCCTGTGGTGCAGCTGGTTGAACCGCTGTAGGAGACACAGACATCCACGGTGTCCTAGAGAGCTCACATCACCAGTCTGTCTAAATTGTGGTCCGACATGTCCTAATTTAGCCTTTCCAGGAACTAACGGTAAAAATTTGCAGTGAAGCTACATTTGGTATACTGATTGATGTATTGAAATTACTTCATAATTACACCTTGTCCCTGAACAAAAACAAGAGACAGAATAAATAAAAAAAATAAGTTGACTAGCGACAACAATTGGAACCTAAAAGATACCCACCATGAGCACCCACTACATTTGCCCAAAAGGCAAACAGAAGAAAAACCCACAACGAATTTAATGACAGGAAACAAACCAAAATGGTGGCACAAAACAAAATCAGATACAGAATAGTTTGTCTAAAAATCTAAATAGGAAGCACGAGCTAAAGGTGTTAACCCTCCACATCTATTGAGACACTGGAGCACTGACCCAGCCACTCTTAAATAGCACCTGGACCAGCAAAGGTGAAACATCTTCCCACTAACGAGATGGTAACCAGTACAGGTGACTAACGAGGTGACACCCATCGGTGTGCCCTATGTGCTAACGAGCTATAGGTGTTAAGCCCAACCTCAAAACACACATGGAAAAAACAAAATTTGTAATAGGAGAGAGGCATTGTGCTGTGAGATGTTGCTTTATCTGTTGTTTTTTCAAGCCAGGCTTGCTGTTAACTGTACCTCAGCATTTTCAAAGCCAACACTACTAGATGTTGGCCAAAAGCACAAAAAATTGTTTTCATTCGCTCCCTGGTGGTTGGTACCACAGGAAATGGAGTAGGTGTGTTGTCTCCTAGTTGTCAAGCCTCAACATCACATTCTGGGGGGGAAACAACTGCCAAAAATATGACCAGTCAGTCAATATGACCGCCCTCCTCGCCACTGCTGTGTAGGGCATCAAATCAAATGTTATTTGTCACATTCAACAACCGGTCTAGACAAACAGTGAAACGCTTACTTTTGAGTCCTTTTCCAACAATGCAGAGTTAAAGTCTGGTCACTGCGGCTGGTCTCAAGAAAGGAGCCTGGGGGACTTGATAGGCGAGGGAGGAGGGTTGTTTCGAGTGCAATTGGCAGTGCCAGGAGAGATGGAGCCTGCAGTTGGCACCAGCATGGGCTGAGGTATCAGCTGGCAGCTCGTCTGTACTGGGGGACAGAGCGTCCCTCTACCCGTCTCTCTCTCTCTCTTCCACTGTCTCTCCCACTCTCTCTCTCTCTCTCCTACTACGTTTTTCACTCTCTCCCTCCTTCCCTCTTTCCCTGTCCAGACTTAGACTCTCCTCCCTAAGGCAATGCCATTTTTGTTGGGGATCTTGGGTGGCATCACATAGCTTTGGAAAAGCCCGCTCTGGCTCATTTGATGTGTACTCTTTCTAATTGGCACAATGGAAGGATGAAAGAATGGCATCTACAGGATGCCACCCATGAAAGAAGACTTGATGAGCAAACTAGGGGCTGCCATCATGCACAACTCAATCTCATTGGTATTTCAAGCTGTAGTAGAGGGTAAGGGAAAATGCACAGTACTGTCAGTATGTACATTACGCAGTCTCTTAAAAGATGGAGAGTATAAGTGAGCAACAGTAATCAACATGTTTACACTGAGCATTTACATTTGTAACACTGGCTAAATGGAAAAAAAAACTTGCATGAAATAATGATGAGCTGCCGTACCTTGAAGCCACAGAGTGACAGTTAAGCTTGATGTAAAGCTAAAAAAAATCTGTTCTCTAACCTGAATTTAATGGGGCAAAGTATAATGGAAAATAGTCACATACTCGTCCCTCTAGAGGTTTCGACAGAGTAACAAATTACTGAACAAGAGAGGTGGAATAAATGCCTTATCTTTGATGGCAGGTCTAAACTACCAAGCTAAATCCATATTTTATGCATTACTTTTTATTTATTTATCTGGGTCATGGTCTAATGTTGTTTTGAATGTTTTCTCACTGAGTCTGAAACTCAGATTGAATTGACTGATATCCAATCAAATCATGAAGCCGATGTGACCAACGCTCAGGCAAGCTAAACTGCATTCTGGGAAAACTTGAGCGTTGGGAAGGTGCTGCTTGTAACGCCAGCTGATGCCCCTGTCAAACAAAGTCGCAGAGGTGGAAAATTATTTAACAGTCCTCTGGTCTTAACCTATTTTGAAATCAATTTTATAGTCAAATCTTGTTTTTCGATTAAAAAGAGCTGGAGAGCCATACATATTTGCATGCTGTCTACGAAGAAGAACCTTTTGCCATTTTACTGTACATTCACTAGACTGGTAGGTATGTATTATGTTAGGTCTGTTCTAGACACAGGAGCCTGCTGTGGGGAGGACGGCTCGTAATAATGGACGGAAAGGAGCAAATGGAATGGCTTCACCCACCTGGAAACCATGTGTTTGATGTATTTGTTGCCATTTCACTTATTCTGCTCCAGTCAATAGAACGAGCCCATACTCCCCAATTAAGGTGCCACAAACCTCCTGTGGTACTAGATCATATACTGAGTGTACAAAACATTATGAACACATGCTCTTTCCATGACATAGACTGACCAGGTGACCAGCTATGATCCCTTATTGATGTCACTTAGATTTTCTTGAGGCAGATTTTAGAATATTCACATGAAAATCTGTCGCCAATTGGATGGAACCCGAGTTAATGAAAGACGTTTGAGTGTAATAATGAACATTATTCTTTGTCAGCCCCTTTATGAGTGCACTTTAAGTGCCATTGAACGGGGTATGGTAGTAGGTGCCAGGCGCATCAGTTGATGTCAAGAACTGCACCACTGCTGGGTTTTTCATGCTCAAGCCATCTTGACACAACTGTGGGAAGCATTGGAGTCAACATGGGCCAACATCCCTGTGGAATGCTTTCGACACCTTGTAGAGTCCATGCCCCAACGAATTGAGGCTGTTCTGAGGGCAACTCAATATTAGGTACATTCAGTGTATATCATCTTAGTTGTATTTAAAAACAGAAATAGAGCGTGCATGCACCCCGTAGTAAATTACACCTTTAAAGACTGAAATTGATATGATTCAAGATAGCATGAAAAAATGTGGTCTTTCAAGATTCAGCACTGCGCACAAAAGGTGAGTAATACTAAAAGGTTGAACATCTGTATTAGGGGTGTCATGATACCATTATCACAATACTACAATACTCAATGTCTCATGGCAAAAAGAAAATCACGATGCAGACTAAACTCTGTCGTATAAAAACCTGCTTTATGTCAAATATGGTGTGTTATAAATGGGATAAGGACCCCAAATGACAAGGCTTGTTTTCCTCAAGAAATTAAGCCGTTTCATGTTTTATTTACTTGTCATGATAGTTCTGAGTACCATGATTATAGTATCGTGACAACCCTAATCTGCATTTAGACATCATACAACAGTGAGGGACATTGAACAGTGATGGACCTTGAAAAGATTGTATGACTACTCACCCCATTGGCTTTGCTCAGGGCTTGGAAGTAAATGCTGTAGCTTTTGGCTGGAGAGAGAGGGGGGTTCCAGTAGCCATTGTAGGTCTTGTTGTCACCTACGCTGAAAGGCTGCACCACAGTCAGGTATGTAGGCGGGAGCTCCGCTGCAAAGTAGTGGGGCAAATCCAAGATGGAGGCATTCTTGAAGCTGACCGGGACGGAGAAGCACTCCAGCACGTCGGCCGCCCGCCGCACCTTCTGCTTGCGTTCCTCTTTCACAACCAGCTGATAGACACTGGGGAGAGAGCAGAGGGCAAAGGTCCTCAGAGGGCTCACCAGGGGCTCTATTTATCAAGCGTCTCAGAGTAGTAGTGCCGATCACAATGAATAAGATTACATGGACACCTGATCCTGTATCATCACTCCAACTCTGCGATGCTTGATACATAACGGCATCAACTCAACGCTGGGTTTCCAGAAATGGCTTCAATGTTAATTTAAAAATGTATTCATAAAAATGATTACATTTAATAAGGAACCACCTAATGTGTGACTATAGCCATACTGTTGTGTATACAGTAGGGGTTTGTAGTTTGTGTCAGGTCAGTTCAAAGCTTCATACAAAGTATTTCTGAGCAGAGGCAGGAGTGTTACTGCTGCTCTGTCTTAACCAGCCAATGAACAATTCATACCACTCCAAATTGACCACATTACTGTTTCCCAGCAATAGTTTTGCTTTATGAATAGTACGCTAATATCTCCAGCGTGAACTACATCACCTACTGAAGAAGCATTTCTTCATTTAAAAAAATACATCATAATTTAAAAAAAGACTCAGCGGAAAACAATGTACTATTTTAATTTAGAACAGAAACAAAAATATAAACTCTGACTTGTCCAGGGGGAGCGCAACCATTGGGCAGTCATTTCTGTGAGGGGCCAGTAGATGGAAATCTACCCTAATTGGCCAGTGGGAGCGGTCTTCAGACTGGCCTTTTTGAAAGGCCCTGTCAATTTTATTTTGAATTATACCTTTATTGAACCAGGTAGGCAAGTTGAGAACAATTTCGGATTTACAACTACGGCCTGGCCAAAATAAAGCAAAGCAGTGCGACACATACAACCGAGTTACACATGGGATAAACAAACGTACAGTCAATAACACAATAAAAAAAATCTATATACTGTGTGTTCAAATGGAGGTAAGGCAATAAATAGGCCAAAGTGGTGAAATAATTACAACTTAGCAATTAAACACTGGAGTGATAGATGTGCAGAAGATGAATGTGCAAGTAGAGATACTGGGGTGCAAAGGAGCAAAAAAATAAATAACGATATGGGGATGAGATAGTTGGGTGGGCTATTTACAGATGGGCTGTGTACAGGTGCAATGACCTGCTCTGACAGCTGATGCTTAAAGTTAGGGAGGGAGATATAAGACTACAGCTTCAGTGATTTTTGCAATTTGTTCTAGTCATTGGCAGCAGAGAACTGGAAGGAAAGGCAGCCAAAGGAGGGTTTGGCTTGGGGATGACCAGTGAAATATACAGTTGCAGCCGGAAGTGTACATACCTTGGCCAAATACATTTAAAAACTCAGTTTTTCACAATTCCTGACATTTAATCCTAGTAAAAATTCCCTGTCTTAGGTCAGTTAGGATCACCACTTTATTTTATGAACGTGAAATGTCAGAATAATAGTAGAGAGAATGATTTATTTCAGCTTTTATTTATTTTATCACATTCCCAGTGAGTCAAAAGATTACATACACTCAATTAGTAGTTGGTAGCATTGCCTTTAAATTGTTTAACTTTGGTCAAACGTTTCGTGTAGCCTTCCACAAGCTTCCCACAATAAGATGTGTGAACGCTGGCCCATTCCTCCTGACAAAGCTGGTGTAACTAGGTCAGGATTGTTGGCCTCCTTGCTCGCACATGGTTTTTCAGTTCTGCCCACAAAATCTCTATAGGATTGAGGTCAGGGCTTTGTGATGGTCACTCACATACCTTGACTTTGTTGTACTTAAGCCATTTTGCCACAACTTTGGAAGTATGCATCCGGTCATTGTCTATTTGGAAGACCCATTTGCGACCAAGCTTTAACTTCCTGACTGATGTCTTGAGATGTTTCAATTTATCAATATAATTTTCCTCCATCATGATGCAATCTATTTTGTGAAGTACACCAGTCCCTCCTGCAGCAAAGCACCCCCACAACATGATGCTGCCACCCCCGTGCTTCACGGATGGGATGGTGTTCTTCAGCTTGCAAGCCTCCCCCTTTTTCCTCCAAACATAACGATGGTCATTATGGCCAAACAGTTCTATTTTTGTTTCATCAGACCAGATGACATTTCTCCAAAAAGTACAATCTTTGTCCCCATGTGCAGTTGCAAACCGTTCTCTGGCTTTTTATGGCAGTTATATAGCAGTGGCTTCTTCCTTGCTGAGCAGCCTTTCAGGTTATGTCGATATAGGACTCGTTCTACTGTGGATATAGATATTTTTGTACCCGTTTCCTCCACCGTCTTCACAAGGTCCTTTGCGATTGTTCTGGGATTTATTTGCATCTTTCGCACCAAAGTACATTAATCTCTAGGACACAGAACGTGTCTCCTTCTTGAGCAGTATGACGGCTGCTTGGCCCCATGGTGTTTACACTTGCGTACTATTGTTTGTATAGATGAACGTGGTACCTTCAGGCATTTGGAAATTGCTCTCAAGGATGAAACAGACTTGTGGAGGTCTACAATTTTTTTTCTGAGGCCTTGTTCTCAGTCACGCGCTTTCACTTGAGAAGTAGCTGTCGTTGCATTGCTTTTCAACAGACAATGGAATTCTCCGGTTGGAACATTATTGAACTTTTATGATAAAAACATCCTAAAGATTGATTCTATACTTAGTTTGACACGTTTCCTCGACCTGTAATATAACTTTTTGAACGTTTTGTCCGAATGGACCAGATCGCTCATTTGGATTTGTTTACCAAACGCCCTAACAAAAGAAGCTATTGGACATAAATGGACATAAATTATGGACATTATCGAACAAAACAAGCATTTATTGTGGAACTGTGATTCCTGGGAGTGCATTCTGATGAAGATCATCAAAGGTAAGTGAATATTTATAATGCTATTTTTGAATAATGTTTTATGGCGGATATTTCTCTGGCTGGTTTGGGCTCTGAGCGCCGTTCTCAGATCATGCTTTTTCCGTAAAGTTCTTTTGAAATCTGACACAGCGGTTGCATTAAGGAGAAGTTTATCTATATTTCCATGTCTAAAAATTGTATTTTCATCTACATTTATAATGAGTATTTTTGTGAATTCATGTGGCTCTCTGTAATATCACTGCATGTTTTGGAACTACTGAACATAACACGCCAATGTAAAATAAGATTTTATGATATAAATATGAACTTTACCGAACAAAATATACATGTATTGTGTAACATGAAGTCCTATGAGTGTCATCTGATGACGATAACCAAAGGTTAGTGATTCATTTTATCTCTATTTGTGCTTTATGTGACTCCTCTCTTTGGCTGGAAAAATGGCTGGGTTTTTCTGTGAGTTGGTGGTGACTTAACATAATCGGTTGTGGAGCTTTCGCTGTAAAGCATTTTTGAAATCAGACACTGTGGCTGGATTAACGAGAATTGTATCTTTAAAATGGTGCCTAATACTTGTATGTTTGAGAAATTTGATTTATTTATTTCTGTTGATTTGTATTTGGCGCCCTGCAATTTCATTGGCTGTTGGCAAGGGGTTCCGCTTTCGCAACGGGGTTCCGACAGGTTAAAGGCACAGTCAACATAGTGTATGTAAACTTCTGATCCACTGGAATTGTGAATTGGGATACAGTGAATTATAATTGACATAATCTGTCTGTAAACAATTGTTGGAAAAACTTGAACAAATTAGATGTCCTAACCGACTAGTCAAAACCATAGTTTGTTAGCAAAAAATTTGTGGAGTGGTTGACTCCAACCTAAGTGTATGTAAACTTCCGACTTCAACTGTATCTGCTGGAGCGCATGCTACGGGCGGGTGCTGCTATGGTGAACAGTGAGCTGAGAAAAGGCGGGGCTTTACCTAGCAAAGACTTATAGATGACCTTGAGCCAGTGGGTTTGGCGACAAATATGAAGCGAGGACCAGCCAACAAGAGCATACAGGTCGCAATGGTGGGTAGTATATGGGGCATTGGTGACAAAACGGATGGCACTGTGATAGACAATAGAGAGGAAGGTAATTTATTAATTTACATTTACATTTACGTAATTTACATTTATTTAACCTTTATTCAACTAGGCAAGTCAGTTAAGAACAAATTCTTATTTACAATGACTGCCTTCCCCGGCCAAACCCGTAAGACGCTGGGCCTATTGTGCGCCGCCCTATGGGACTCCCAATCACGTCCGGATGTGATACAGCCTGGATGAGAGGGTATGTTGCTGCGCCGGGGTTCATGATTGGATAAGGAGTTATTTTGAGCCGTTGGACGCTATAGTGGTTGTCCGCAATTACATCCAGCTATGCCAAGAACACACTTCACAATTATATGCAATTAGGGAAATGTATGTTTCTGTAAAGACTAGGGAAAATTATCCCAGCCTCTAATTTGGAATCTTTCATATGGGATAATTGCTGATGACCAAAGGAGAGTGCACTTTTGTCTTCTCTGACAGCAAATATCTAATTCAAGCTAATGGCTTTCAGATAAAAAAACAAGTGCGGTGGAAAAATAGCGTGTTTGCGTCTGTGTGTGCAGGATGGACGTAACAACATGCTGTCTGATCATGTCGTGACAATTTTTGCAAACATGAAACATTTTCATTAACCCCTTACACTCATGGAAATTGGCCTATATGGATGAGGCCACATTTAAATGTTTCTAACAGAAGAACTATAAAAAGCAAATGCATGACCATAGCAGAGAACTGAATTGAAAGAGAACACTTTGGAGATTATCAGAAAATTATCAGTTCACCTGAAACAAGACTGAATCCAAACATTAAACTGTTGATTTTATGTATATACATTATCTGTACTTTTCACTGAATTTGTCAATAACAAAATCAGAAAATAATCTGGATATATTCAGTAACATAATAAGAATATTCATTGACATCTTGGATTGGGTGCAGAAAAAAGTATTATAAGGGTTTGAGTGAGAAGTCTAACTGGTGTCTCCAATTGGCCACACACCTCTCCAAAGTGTGCACAGTTCCTAAGTAATTCCAATGCACTTTTATGACTCAAGGAAAGAGCCTTCAACAATAAGGTGTTTTTTTTTTAGCTCTCCTAGCTTTGCCACTGACCAACTGAAGCAAGGACACTTGTAGTTTTTGTTTGGAACACAGGCCTTTTGTTGTTCACGAAATCCAAAAATGTTCCATTATAAATCGCAATTGGGGTGCATAGATGTTGGTGTGCATAGAACGGAGTCATGAGAGCATTCAAGTGCAAGCTCCGCTGGGAATTTTCTTCACAATATCACAAACATCAGCTCATTCTGTTTGGGACATGTCATCCTTATAACCGCGGATCAAACATAGTGATCATAAACCTTGATACTGTAAATGCTATAAGTTTTCAATTATGGAAATGTGAAGTTTACATTTGGAATCACGAGTGTTTGGTTTGCTTGTATAAAATTAGACCGGTATTCATTTTGATGCTCAATGTCTCATCTTTTAAAACACATTGACTCCTCTCTATTTACAGCATTTCACTCAGGCATAACAAATGTGCAAAAGTAGCCCAATTAGCAGGAGGGATGGGAGCATCTTCTTGTATCGCGCGGTGCTCAAGTTTATAACGGTTGTCAATCAAAACCCATACAATGCTGTGAAGCCGAAAATGTCAGCTCTGACGTCATGTACAGCATGTTACCGTACAGCAACTGCATTCCAATTTAGGCGCTTATCAATGATAAAATCAGACATTTTCAACCCGTATTCGAGATGGCAAGGTCTGTGAGTGGAAAGGGCTACAGCTGTAGAGTCCAGAGCTTTTACGTTCTAGAAACAATTTAAAGTATTATCTGTTTGTGAAATTTAGGCTACCGTATTTACCATGTAATGACCTGTTTTCAACATGAGGCAATGAAGCCCATGCACATCTGGTAGCACTTACGGGCATATTTAAAGTGTTTATAAAATGACTTAGCAGTTGATACATCAAATAATTAAATAGAGCATATGAATAACATGTATTATATTTAACCTCTATGATATACAGTGCATTCGGAAAGTATATCGACAACTTCCCTTTTCCACATTTTGTTACGTTACAGCCTTATTCTAAAATGGATTAAATAAAACATTTTTCTCATCAATCGACACACTATAATCCACAATGACAGAAATACATTATTTGCATAAGTATTCAGATCCTTTGCTATGAGACTCAAAATTGAGCATCCGGTTTCCATTGGTCATCCTTGAGATGTTTCTACAATTTATTTGGAGTTCACCTTTGATGAATTCAATGATTTGGAAAGACACAAACCTGTCTATATAAGGTTCCACAGTTGACAGTACATATCAGAGAAAATACCTAGCTGTGAGGTCGAAGGAATTGTCCGTAGAGCTACGAGACAGGATTGTGTTGAGGCACCGATCTGGGGAAGAGTATCAAAAAATGTCTGCAGCATTGACGGTCCACAAGAACACAGTGACCTCCATCATTCTTAAAAGGAAGACAATTGGAAACACCAAGACTCTTCCTAGGGCTGACCGCCCGGCCAAACCGAGCAATTGGGGGAGAAGGGCCTTGGTCAGGGAGGTGACCAAGAACCCGATGGTCACTGACAGAGCTCCAGAGTTCCTCTGTGGAGATGGGAGAACCTATCATAAACCAGGCCTTTATGATAGAGTAGCCAGATGGAAGCCACTCCTCAGTAAAGGCACATGACAGCCCGCTTGGAGTTTGCCAAAAGGCACCTAAAGGACTCTCAAACCATGAGAAACAAGATTCTCTGGTCAGATGAAACCAAGATTGAACTCTTTGGCCTGAATACCAACAACACGTCTGGAGGAAAGACAGCACTGTACATCTCCCCAAAAATATATTTTTAGAGGTACTATGAAAATGAAAGAATATTGTATACCCATATTGCATTTTTCCCTTCAGATATTTAAATTCCATAACGCCTGAAAATATTGTTAGCCCAATAGCAAGTCAATTAGCCTTTTCTTTCTAACCAAATTTGAGGTATTCTGACAGTTAACACTGGGACGCAACTTCCTTCTGAGATGTTAGGTAGAGCGTAAAATGTCCTAATTCAATATGCACACACTAAACACATTTTCATGAATGTCAATGCAGTTGATGTTCCTAAAGCGGTTAAGCTGTTGTTCCAAGCCAATGGCCAGTAGTCTTTAATTGGCATAGGCTAGTATGTCGTGTCTGTTTCATCAAGGTGCTCCCAAGTGGCGCAGCGGTCTAAGGCACAGCATCTCAGTGCTCGAGGCGTCACTACAGACCCTGGTTTGATTTCAGGCTGTATCACAACAGGCCGTGATTGGGAGTCCCATAGGGCGGTGCACAATTGGCCCAGCGTCGTCAGGATTTGGCCAGGGTAGGCCGTCATTGTAAATAAGCATTTGTTCTTAACCTCTCTAGGACTGGAAAAAGCATACCATGCAATAATCTGTGTACGGAGCTCAGAACCCAAACCAGCCAAAATAAATATCCGCCATGTTGCGCAGTCAACATTCGTCAGAAATAGCATTATAAATATTCACTTACCTTTGATGATCTTCATCAGAATGCACTCCCAGGAATCCCAGTTCCACAATAAATGTTTGATTTGTTCGATAAAGTTCATCATTTATGTCAATATACCACCTCCTTTTGTTAGGGCGTTTGGTAAACAAATCGAAAAATGCGCGTGCAACTTCCAGCGGAAAGGTCGGACGAAATATCAAAAAAGTTATATTACTGGTCGTAGAAACATGTCAAACTAAGTATAGAATCAATCTTTAGGATGTTTTTATCATAAATGTTCAATAATGTTCCAACCGGAGAATTCCATTGTCTGTAGGAAAGCAATGGAACGAGAGCTACCTCTCATGCGCGTGACTGAGATCGAGGCTGCTGCCACACCTCTGACTCAATCCCCTCTCATTCGGCCCCCCTTCACAGTAGAAGCCTGAAACAACATTCTAAAGACGGATGACATCTAGTTAAAGCCTTAGGAAGTGTGAAATGACACAGATCCCACTGTGTATTAGATAGGGGTTGAGTTCAAAAACTACAAACCTTAGATTTCCCACTTCCTGTTTGGATTTCTTCTCAGGTTTTTGCCTGCCATATGAGTTATGTTATCCTCACAGACATCATTCAAACAATTTTAGAAACGTCAGTGTTTTCTATCCAATACTAATAATAATAGTTGAAAAATACTTATTATTAGTAGTATTGGATAGAAAACACTGAAGTTTCTAAAACTGTTTGAATGATGTCTTTCATATTAGCATCTGGGACTGAGTAGGAGGCAGTTTACTCTGGGCACGCTTTTCATCCAAAAGTGAAAATGCTGCCCCCTATCCCAAAGAAGTTAACTGACTTTCCTAGTTAAATAAAGGTCAAATAAAATTTTTAAAAGGTTGTGTTTTCAAAACTTGCACTGAAGGAAATGTTGAATATAACTGTGTTGCTCCGCCTACTACAATACAAATGTAACATGATCCCCTTAATACCTTTTGCATACCATTTGCACTTATTTGAATGACTGCTACTGATACCTCAAAACACCCACCACACCAAAAATAATTATATTTTACATTTAATAGATTCTGTGGACTTTGGTGAACCATTTCAAGGTTGGGATACATGCGAAGTGGATGGACTTTCTGTCTTGATTTTTCTTTGTATGTATATTACATTTTTATTGGCCCATTCACCCTCTCCGGAGGACAAAACATACTTTGTTTTACATTTGTTTTTTTACAGCTATTTGTTACATATTCGTTATTCAAACATGGCACTTTTATACACAGTATTACACGAGAGAAATATAGTTTGAGATACACATTACACATTAAAAGATACTCAGATAAATACGGTTGACATAATAAATAGCGTTTTCAGTCCTAACTCTTGCAGATCATGAACTTTTAATCCCAACCCTCAGCTACTCTCAGCCCATCCTACCTATCTCCGTAGACCACCCTTTCTTGATTTCCATGTGCCATATACAGTATTTTTCAACTGTGCTGTGATGTCTTAAATTAATTCTGAACATTTCTAATTTCATAGTATTTATAGATTGTAAATTAAATATGAATATGTTTGCTAAGAGCATTACTTTATTAATTGATTGACTAAGGCTTTCCAAATTACCAAACAGTGCTATTTGTAGGGTCGGTTTAGGTGAATGTTGTGATTTTTCAGCCACTCCTGAAACTGTGACCAGAAACAAGCTAAACGGGGGCAATACCAGAATAAATGATCTAATGACTCTGTTTCAGCAGTGCTGAAAGTGTTATATACTCCATATATATAATATTATGTTGGTGGCGAGAATTGTGTATAATTTAAATAAAAAAACCTCAGTGTTCAATCAAGTGTTGTTTTGAGTGTCAGTTCATAAACTATGTGCCATGAACTTGGAACTTCGAAAATCTCTTCCCAGGTATTTTTCAACCTGTATGGCGCAGCTGTCAACATTTTGATCCTCAAACTAAACTGGTATATTTTTCTATTTATGCAAAGAAAATCTGCCTAATGTGTTTTGTAATATAGGGCAGACAAACAAGTTCCCAACCTTATCCCCCTTTCACTGACCTCCTCAATTTATGCGGTAATGTTGCAATCAGTTGGTTGTAACTTTGGACAGAGCAAACATGATAATCCAAGATGGCGTAGCAGTCGGACGTCTGTTTTGTTTTCGTCTTGTCCCGTCCCAGGTATATATCGTTTTTCTTCTTATATATACATATATACATACTCTCCTGCAAACCGCCTCAACCAATGTGGTATGGATCTGCTATTTTTCATACTTTAGAACCGGAACCCCCTTCAGAAGCTAGCCAGCAAACTAGCTACTAGCTAGTAGTCAGTTAGCCACTGCTAGCGGTCATCACCGTTAACTCAGACATCTGCCAGTCTTAGCCCGGTCAATTCCTGCCAGTCTGCACAGCGTGATATCAACCCAAAGCATATCGGACTGCTTTTCTCTACCACATCTCCAGATTCCTACCGCAAGCTCTGAACCTTTACTCCGGATCATCGCAGCTAGCTAGCTGCTATCCTAGTGGCTACTCCTGACTAACGTCTCTGTCCCGAAGCAAGCACCAGTTAGCATGGAGCTAGCCTCGAGCTAGGCAATTCTCCCAGCTAGCAGATGAGTGCCATCAGACAATTCCTGGGCTTCAATAACTCTTTTGCCAATTGGCCTGGACCCATTGCTGCTGGAGCCCAGCCGATCCATCACGATTGGTCTGCCAACGTAAACGTCCGAGGGGGTTTCAATAAGCTCTCCCGTTGCGACGTCCCCCTGAGGCCCATCTGCTAGTCCTGGCCTGCTAGCTGTCTGAATCGGCGTGCCTCCAGCTCGCCTAGCTATTCACTCACGACCCTATGATCACTCGGCTACACATGCGTCTCCCTAATTTCAATATGCCTTGTCTATTGCTGTTTTGGTTAGTGATTATTGTCTTATTTCACTGTAGAGCCTCCAGCCCTGCTCAAAATGCCTTAGTTAGCCCTTTTGTTCCAACCCCCACACATGCGGTGACCTCACCTGGCTAATATGGTGCCTCTAGAGACAAAACCTCTCTCGTCGTCACTCAATGCCTAGGCTTACCTCCACTGTTCTCACATCCTACCATACCCTTGTCTGTACATTATGCCTTGAATCTACTCTTCTGCGCCCAGAAATCTGCTCCTTTAACCCTCTGTTCCAAACGCACTAGACGACCAGTTCTTTTAGCCTTGAGCAGTACCCTTATCCTACTCCTCCTCTGTTCCTCTGGTGATGTAGAGGTTAACCCAGGCCCTGCAGCCCCCAGCATCACTCCCATTCCCCAGCAGCTTTCATTTGTTGACTTCAGTAACCATAACAGCATTGGTTTCATGCATGTTAACATTAGAAGCCTCCCCTCTAAGTTTGTTTTATTCACTGCTTTAGCACACTCCGCCAACCCGGATGTCCTAGCTGTGTCTGAATCCTGGTTTAGCATGGCCAACAAAAATCCAGAAATTTCCTAACTATAACATTTTCCGACAAGATAGAACTGTCAAAGGGGGCGGCATCGCAATCTACTGCAGAGATATGTCATACTATCCAGGTCTGTGCCCAAACAATTCGAGCTTCTACTTTCAAAAATCAACCTTTCCAGAAACAAGTCTCTCACCGTTGCCCCTTGTTATAGACCCCTTCAGCCCCAAGCTGTGCCCTGGACACCATGTGAATTGATCACCCCCCATCTATCTTCAGAGTTTGTACTGTTAGGTGACCTAAACTGGGACATGCTAAACACCCCGGCCGTCCTACAATCTAAACGTGATGCCCTCAATCTCACACAAATTATGAAGGAACCTACCACGTACAAACCTAAATCCGTAAACATGGGCACTCTCTTTGATATCATCCTGACCAACTTTCCCTCTAAATACACCTCTGCTGTCTTCAACCAGGATCTCAGCGATCACTGCCTCATTGCCTGCGTGTGTAATTGGGCCGCGGTCAAATGACCACCCCTCATCACTGTCAAACGCTCCCTAAAACAATTCAGTGACCAGGCCTTTCTAATCGACCTGGCCCGGGTATCCTGGAAGGATATTGACCTCATCCCTTCAGTAGAGGATGCCTGGTTGCTCTTCAAAAGTGATTTCCTCACCATCTTAAATAAGCATGCTCCATTCAAAAAATGTAGAACTAAGAACAG
Source organism: Oncorhynchus clarkii lewisi (assembly GCF_045791955.1). NCBI lineage: Eukaryota > Metazoa > Chordata > Actinopteri > Salmoniformes > Salmonidae > Oncorhynchus > Oncorhynchus clarkii. The sequence goes on along the minus strand of NC_092163.1, from coordinate 30,842,063 downwards.
ATATAACCCTTGGTTCACCCCAGACTTGACTGCCCTTGACCAGCACAAAAACATCCTGTGGAGTTCTGCATTAGCATGAAGTAGCACCCACAATATTAAACTTTTCAGAGAAGTCAGGAACCAATACACCCAGTCAGTTAGGAAAGCAAAGGCTAGCTTTTTCAAAGAGAAATTTGCTTCCTGTAGCACTAATTCCAAAAAGTTTTGGGACACTGTAAAGTCCATGGAGAATAAGAGCACCTCCTCCTAGCTGCCCACTGCAGTGATGATAGGAAACACTGTCACCACCGCTAAATCTATGATAATCGATCATTTCAATAAGCATTTTTCTAAGGCTGGCCAAGCTTTCCACCTGGCAACCCCTACCCTGGCTAACATCTCAGCACGCCCTGCAGCAACTTGCCCAGCCCCCCCACTTCTCTTTCACCCAAATCCAGACAGCTGCTGTTCTGAAAGAGCTGCAAAATCTGGATCCCTACAAATCCACTGGGCTAGATAATCTGGACCCTTCTCTTACTAAAATTATCAGCTGAAATTGTTGCAACTCCTACTAATAAGGGTTGCATCGTCTGCATCGTCTGAGATCCCTGAAGATTGGAAAGCTGCCGCGGTCATCCCTCTCTTCAAAAGGGGAGACACTCTAGATCCAAACTGTTATAGACCTATATCCTTCCTGCCATGCCTCTCTAAAATATTTAGAGCCAAGTTAATAAACATATCACCGACCATTTTGAATCCCACTGTACCTTCTCCACTAAGCAATCTGGTTTCCGAGCTGGTCACGGGTATACCTCAGCCATGCTCAAGGTCCTAAACGATATCATAACCGCCATCGATACAAGATAGTACTGTGCACCTGTCTTCATCGACCTGATCAAGGATTTCGACTCTGTCAATCACCCCATACTTATCGGCAGACTCAATAGTCTTGGCTTCTCAAATGACTGCCTCGCCTGGTTCACCAACTACTTCTCAGATAGATCGGAGGGCAAATTGGAGGGTCTGTTGTCCGGACCTCTGGCAGTCTATGGGGGTGCCACAGGGTTAAATTCTCAGGCCGACTCTTTTCACAGTATATATCAATGATTTTGGCTTGCTGCTGGTGATTCACATCCACACAGATGACACCATTCTGTATACATCTGGCCCTTCTTTGGACACTGTGCTAACAAACCTCCAAACGAGCGTCAGCACGATACACCACTCCTTCCGTGGCCTCCAATTGCTATTAAATGCTGGTAAAACTAAGTGCATGCTCTTCAACCGATTGCTGCCCGCACCCTCCCGCCCGACTAGCATCACTACTCTGGATGGTTCTGACCTAGAATACGTGGACAACTACAAATACGTAGGTGTCTGGTTAGACTGTAAACTCTCCTTCCAGACTCACATTAAGCATCTCCGAATCCAAATTTAAATCTAGAATCGGCTTCCTATTTCGCAACAAAGCCTCCTTCACTCATGCTGCCAAGCATACCCTCGTAAAACTGACTATCCTACCGATCTTTGACTTCGGCGATGTCTTTTACAAAGTAGCCCCCAACACTCTACTCAGCAAACTGGATGCAGTCTACCACAGTGACATCTGTTTTGTCACCAAAGCCCCATATACTACCCACCACTGCGACCTGTATGCTCTCGTTGGCTGGCCCTCACTACATATCCTTCGCCAAACCCACTGGCTCCAGGTCATCTATAAGTCTTTGCTAGGTAAAGCCCCACCTTATCTCAGCTCACTGGTCACCATAGCACGCGCTCCAGCAGGTATATTGCACTGGTCATCCCCAAAGCCATCACTTCCTTTGGCCGCCTTTCCTTCCAGTTCTCTGCTGCCAATGACTGGAACGAATTGCAAATCTCTGAAGCTGGAGTCATATCTCCCTCTCTAACTTTAAGCATCAGCTGTCAGAGCAGCTTACCGATCACTGTACCTGTACACAGCCAATCTGTAAATAGCACACCCAACTACCTCATCCCCATAGTATTACTAACCCTCTTGCATCCCAGTATCTCTACTTACACATAATCATCTGCACATTATCACTCCAGTATTAATGCTAAATTTTAATTATTTCACCTCTATGGCGTATTTATTGCCTACCTACCCCTACTCTTCTACATTTGCACACACTGTACACAGATTTTTCTCTGTTGATTTTCTATTGTGTTATTGACTGTACGTTTGTTTATGTGTAACTCTGTGTTTGTTTTTGTCGCACTGCTTTGCTTTATCTTGGTCATGTCACAGTTGTAAATGAGAACTTGTTCTCAACTGGCCTACCTGGTTAAATAAAGGTGAAATCAAATCAAGTAAAATACATTTTTTAAACATTCCCATAATTTCTGTGTGTGTGACAACTCCACCATTCCTATTCATAATATCATGAATGATCTAGACCCTCAATGAGACTGTGTAGTATTGCAGACTTAAGAGAAAACTTGAGTCATTGGCATACATTGACACGTTTGTTTTAAAGCCCTGGATCTTTAACCCCTTAGTATTATTCTTAGATCTGATTTAATAGCTAACAAATAGAAAAGGAGAAAGTGGACAACATTGTTTAACTCCTATTGACAGTTCAATACTTTCTGAGCAGTAACCATTATTCACTACTTTACACCTGGGGTTGCTATAAATAACTTTAACCCATTGTATAAGAGATTCTCCAAAATTATAATAGTCCAGGCATGTATAAACTGAGCATACAAAACATTAAGGACACCTGTTCTTTCCATGACCAGATGAATCCAGCTGAATGCTATGATCCCTTATGGATGTCACAAAATCCACTTCAATCAGTGTAGTTGAACGGGAGGAGAAAGGTTAAAGAAGGATTTATAAGCCTGAGACAATTGAGGCATGGATTGTGTATGTGTGCCATTCAGAGGTTGATATATTCAGAATATTTAAGTACCTTTGAACAGGGTATTGCAGTAGGTGCCAGGTGCACCGGTTTGTGTCAAAAACTGCAATGATGCTGGTTTTCTCACACTCGACAGTTCCCCGTGTGTATCAAGAATGGTCCACTATCCAAAGGACATCCAGCCAACCTGACACAACTGTGGAAAGCATTGGAGTCAACATTGGCCAGCATCCCTGCGGAACGCTTTCGACAGCTTGCAGAGTCCATGTCCAGATGCATCGAGTCTGTTCTGAGTAACCCAATATTAGGAAGGTGTCCTTAATGTTTTGTACAATGTACACAAATTGTAGTCGTACTTTATCAAAGGTCTTTTCAAAATCTACTATGAAGACAAGGCCTGTTTAAAAAAAAGTTTAATAGTTGTCATTGTTTCAAGTAATTGTCTTATACAGTATTATCTCCAATGTATTGGAAATGTAAAAATACCTGTCTAATTAGGATGAATAAAATCCAATAAAACCTTTCTAATTATATGTGCTATGCATAGAAGTGTAAAGGGCTTCCAGTTTTATAAATGGACTAGTTCTTTACACTTACCACCTGGGTCCTGTTTTAGTAATATTTAAATCAGACCTTCTTGCTGTGTATCTGATAGTCTACCATTTTTATAGACGGTAAAACATGTGAATAGTGGATCTTTGAGTATATAATTTTTTTGGTTGATATACTGTAACTCAACTGGTATTCCATCAAGCCCTGGAATTTTTCCAGACCGAAAGGAATTAATTGTATCAAGAAATTCCTCCTCTGTAATTTGGCTTTCACACAAGTCTTTCTGTACAGTTATTAATTTTACACTATTATTAGAAAAAAAAGTTCATTCAGTGGAGATGGAGGAGACTGAAAAGAGAAAATATACTTAAAATATTTAGCTTCATCTTTCAAAATATAATTTGGTGATCAGAAACACTCCGTCATTTGTAACATGTTTTTGTTTTTATTTGATTTTTATTTAAACTTTATTTAACTAGGCAAGTTTAACACCTAGCCCTAACAAGTTAGTATTGAATTGCATGGCCTCTGAAGGCACATTCGAAAGTATCCCATACAATAAGGGGATCTGCTGTACCTAGAGTACACTACCGTTCAAAAGTTTGGGGTCACTTAGAAAGTTCCTTGTTTTTGACAGAAAAGCACATTTTTGTCCATTAAAATTATATCAAATTGATCAGAAATACAGTGTAGACATTGTTAATGTTGTAAATGACTATTGTAGCTGGAAACTGCAGATTGTTTTATGGAATATGTAAATAGGAGTACAGAGGCCCATTATCAGCAACCATCACTCCTGTGTTCCAATGGCACGTTGTGTTAGCCAATCCAAGTTTATCATTTTAAATGGCTAATTGATCTTTAGAAAATCCTTTTGCAGTTATGTTAGCACAGCTGAAACTTGTGTTTCTGATTAAAGAAGCAACTAAACTGGCCTTCTTTAGACTAGTTGAGTATCTGGAGCATCAGCATTTGTGGGTTCAATTACAGGTTCAAAATGGCCAGAAACAAAGTACTTTCTTCTGAAACTCATCAGTCTATTCTTGTTCTGAGAAATGAAGGCTATTCCAAGCGAGAAATTGACAAGAAACTGAAGGTCTCGAACAACAGGAGTGATGGTTGCTGATAATGGGCCTCTGTACGCCTATTTAGATGTTCCATAAATATATTTAGATATTTCCAGCTACAATAGTCATTTACACCATTAACAATGTCTACACTGTATTTCTAATCAATTTGATGTTATTTTAATGGACCAAAAATTTGCAGTAAAAACAACCAAATATACAATCTTCCCAAACGCCATTATTTTGTCAATCTGACACCTCCATAATGCCAACCCCCCAAAATTGTTAGGCTTTATGCACGAGTTTCCACATTTGAAGCAGAGAAAAACAGACTAGGTTGAAGTAAACACTTCCAAAATGGAGACACCTGGACCTGTTACTAACTTACCGTACTGCAGACATAATGGACCTGACTGAAGTGATGGCATAGTATGGTACCTGACGGGAGCTCCTCTGGACTGCGCAGGCTTCAGCAGAAGTGTGATGGTGGTGTCCGTCTCATTCAGAGGGGGAATGTCTGTCTCGTACTCCGGCATTGATGGGGCTAGTGGGGAAAGATTCAGAGGGTATGAGATAGAGTTGTGTTCATAAGGGCATGCAATGGAAAAATCTAAAATGTTTTGGAATAAAAAACAAATATGATTGAGTCTGTTTTGTTACTTTTGTTTCCTAATGAACACAACCCCTTTCAAATTATTATCTTTAAAACACACAATCAACACACTTGGTCCCCTGACATGAAAATAGTGGATTCAGCTCTGATTTCTAAAGCTAATGCACAATAGAGTAAAGATTGACCTTTTTAAAGATGTACCCTAACACAAGCGTGTTGGTGTGAAAACCTTGCCCTGTACACGTCACGATAGTGCCATCTCTCTAAAATGTCACGTCTTCCCCAGTCTTCATTATCTCCAAAACATTCATAGGACAACCTTGATTAGATAAATCGCAGCAGACTGAAATTAGAAATGCCAAAACGTTCAGGGATTCAAAGAGAATGGTGTTGATGATGTAGGCCATCAAGGATCTAGTCTATTGTATGACTGACAACTAAGACAGGGAATGTTTACTTTCAGAGATAAGAAGATACATCCTTGATGCTTGTGTTACACCATTTCTCTATATGAATGTCAGTGAATGACATGGTTCAAATGAATGATGCACAATGATAAACAATTGCTCACCGTTTGGTTGCTATGTTGTGTGAATGTACAGTACCGTTCAAAAGTTTGGACACACCTACTCATTCAAAGATTTTTCTTTATTGGTACTATTTTCTATTATTGTAGAAAAATAGTGAAGACATCAAAACCATGAAATAACATATGGAATCATATAATAACCCCCCAAAAAGTGTTAAACATATCAATATACATATTAGATTTTAGATTCTTCAAAGTAGCCACCCTTTTCCTTGATGACAGCTTTGCCAGTCTTGGCATTCTCTCAACCAGCTTCACCTGGAATGCTTTTCCAACAGTCGTGAAGGAGTACCCACATGTGACCAGTTTCAGTTAACTAGGCGTATGTCGCAAGTCACCAGAGAGGCGTTTGAACATAAAACACATTTATGTGTTTACCAACAAGCCTAGTTGGTTTAGTAAACAAAAAGACAGGAACCTTCCCACTAGCCAAGATTGGCTGAGATAATGAGTGGGCTGCAGTGTAGCATCTTGTGTCTATAAAATGAGCTGCTCGTAATGCATAGATAATCCTTTCTACTGCAGTTTGTTCAAAAGATATAGCCATGGAGAACTGCAAATATGTTGCAACTGCTCTCAATAACATTGCTCCCCTGAATTTATCAGGCTGTAGACCAAGGTCAGTGGGGAAAAGTTGTAATTAACTATTTTCTGGAGAACGATCGTGCCATGCTGACTCTCTCTGAGCTGTGCAAACTAAATGGGAAGGAGCTGCAGTCTCCCGTGAAGCTTTCATCCATGTATACAAAGAGTTGTAAGAGTCTAGCAACAGTTTCAAATATTATACGTTTCTAATTTTGTCCGAAAGTTGTTTTCATTGCAAGTTAAAGCTTGCTGTTATCTAGCCTGCTAAAGTTCGATGGCTGACTTGCTAGCTAACATTGAACCTATTTGGTTAACTTTAGCTAACTATTACAATCAGTTTGTTTTGCTAGTACTCTATGGATTGGGATTATAGTTCATTGTTTAGCTAGCTAGCTAACGTTAAATGTCTAAACAAAAGATGCCAAATTAAAGCTTGCTGTTAGCTCGCTAACCTTAGCTGAGGTTAGATTGCTGGCTTGCTAGCTAACACTAAGTTACGTGTATGAACTGTGTGTAACATTAGTGATGTTTTCTCAGAATGCCATTTCGCATTGCTAATTATAGCCTAATGTTTGCTAACTAACATTGAACCAATTTGGTTAACTTTAGCTAGCTATGACAATCAGTTTGTTTCACTAGTACTCTATGAATTGGGATTATATTTAATTGTTTAGCTGGCTAGCATGCTAGCTACATGTCTAAACAAAATACCCTAAGTTGAAGCTTGATGTTAGCTGGCTAACATTAGCTGACGTTAAATGGCTGGCTAGTTAGCTAACATTACGTGAAAGAACCGTGTGTAGTAATGTTATCTCAGAATGCCATTTCGCATCTATTTTATAATAGTGCAAAAATATTTCTATCTGGAATTCATCTTTTAGCATCAGTAGAACACGCTTCACTCTCCTCCACTAGTGATACAAGGAGAATGGTCTAATGCCACCCATCAAAATGAGAGCTGACCCAAGCAAACAATTTCAGTAAGTGGTGAATTTCATCAACAATGCAATAGTATTACCAGGATGCCACTCAGGACACAAACACTTTGGTGGAAAGCTGCTGCCATTCCATGTGACAAAAGCAGCAATGTGGCGTCTCTACAAGACATCAATGACTCAAACACTTGATCTGACATTTTTTCTGTATTTTCCAGAGGTACGTGTAGTTGGGCTGTCTTCCTTCGGGCTGTGGAGAAGATTTCTGCCCCACATCTCAAGCACTAAGCTTTGGACAGACCTGTGCTGGCAGTGCCAGAGGAACAACTATCATGTCTTCAGATCTGCCAGAAGCTGTTAAGTCAGCCAAGCTGAAGAAGCAAGAGCAGCATCACCTGCTTGTTCTGAGTGAGCGGTCTGTCTACCAGAAGAGGTTTGCAAGACCAACTGTTAAGACCTGCAGTTGTCTCTGGGGGCCCCTACTGAACCAGCAAACAAAGCCATCAGGATGCATTACAGCTTTGATTTTGAGTAAGCAAAATGTCCTCAAATACACTGATTAACCCCTAGGGTAGGGGGCAGCATTCAGAATTTTGGATGAAAAGCATGCCCAAATTTTTAGATTTGGTTAGAAAACACTCTACGGTTTCCAAAACTGTTAAAATAGTGTCTGTGAGTACAACAGAACTGATTAGGCAGGCAAAAACCTGAGAAAAACCAATTCCGAAAGTAGTTTTTTTTGTGGTTTTGTAGTTTTCTATTCAATGCCATTACAGTATCCATTGACTTAGGACTCCATCTGTAGTTCCTATGCCTTCCACTAGATGTCAACAGTCTTTAGAAATCCTTTCAGGCTTGTTTTCTTATAAATGAAGGAGTAAGACCAGTCTGAACGAGTGGACCTTAACGTGTCGCAGAGTTTTTTCAGGCGCATGTACATTTCTTGTTTACCTTTTATATTGACGACATTATTGTCCGGTTGAAATATTATAGATAATTTAGGCTAAAAAATAACATGAGGATTGAATATAAACATCGTTTGACATGTTTCTATGAACTTTACGGATACAATTTGGATTTTTTTGTCTGATTGTTTTGACTGAGTTTGAGCCTGAGGATTACTGAAGAAAACGAGCTAACAAAACAGAGGTTTTTGGATATAAAGAGACTTCATCGAACAAAAGGAACATTTATTGAGTAAACGAATGTCTTCTGATTGCCACCATATGAAGATCATCAAAGGTAATTTGCAAATAAATTCATTAAAAATCCTACAATGTGATTTTCTGGATTTTTTTTTTTTCATTTTGTCTGTCATAGTTGAAGTGTACCTATGATGAAAATTACAGGCCTCTCTCATCTTTTTAAGTGGGAGAACTTGCACAATTGGTGGCTGACTAAATACTTTTTTGCCCCACTGTATGTATGTATGTATGTATGTATGTATGAGGCAGGCAAATACCTTTTACTGAGCTGTGTAAAGACATGCGTGAGACAATTAATTGTAATTTATCTTAATTATCTTTTGTTGTTTGCAGGTGCACTGTCCTTCTATGTAGCCAGGTCCCATCTACTTTTTAACTCCTCGCAAGTGTGGCGTGTTTGTGTCTGCTGTGAAGGAATACCACAACAAGTCAACTACTTGATTGATGAAGTCATGTCATCCAGCAAAGGCAGCAGCACATTCATCAAGTACACACACCATTTCTTCACCAACTACGGAGTTGGGGAAACACGTGTGGAACTGAATTGTGATAACTGCAGTGGCCAAAACAAGAACACGTTTGTGCTCTGGTATTGTGCCTGGCGGACGATGCACAAGCTCCACCAGATTCTCGACATTCACTTCCTGATCACAGGCCACACCAAGTTTGCCCCCGACTGGTGCTTCGGCCTCATCAAGCTGCGCTTCAGAAAGACCAGAATGAACAATTTGTCTGAGATTAATTAACATTTAACAAGGCACACTTGTTAACTGAAATTCATTCCAAGTGACTACCGCATGAGGCTTGTTGAGAGAATGCCAAGAGTGTGCAAAGATGTAATCAAGTCAAAGGGTGGCTACTTTGAAGAATGTCAAATATAAAATATATTTTGATTTGTTTGAAACTTTTTGGGTTACTGCAGTACATGATTCCATTTGTGTTATTTCATAGTTTTGATGTCTTCACTATTATTCTACAATGTAGAAAATTACAAAAAATAAAGACAAACCCTTGAATGAGTAGGTGTGTCCAAACTCTTGACTTGTACTGCATGTATCACAAAGGTTATATAAATTAAGCATATAGGAGTACCTGTATCTTTGTTAACCACTCGACACAGATTAGCCTCATGTGCACCCCACCTCAAATCATTTGGAGGAATATCCTTTATTTTTTATTCAGCTATGTTCAATTGTATTCTTCATACTAAAAATAATATAAAATATTGCCACGGAATTCTAGGCAAATATTGTCTGCTAAATTAACTAGTATAGCACACAGCCATATGGCATAGCCAGATCAGGGCCTAACATAAGGACAAGTTTTCTTCATATCATGTTTCTTTTGACCCATCTAAAATAAATAATGGATTTATTGTGATGGTGTAGGCTATATTACATGTATTTATTAGACTTGCAGCTGTTCCAATGGTCTACATCAGTGGCTTGTATGCTACGCGTGGAAGCCAGGCGATGCTAAATGTGTTTATGTTAATTAACGGTCAATTACCGTGAGACCGGCAGTTATTTGCTTGACCATCACCGGCTGACAAAATGTCATGACGGCCACAGCTCTAGTCAGATGTGGCATTTGACAATGTCAGTGTTTTTTTTCTTTCTTTTTTCTACAAATCAAATAAACAAATAATGAAAAGAATAAAACTGCTATATTACAATGGTGCATGTATCATGTCATTTATGTCATATTGCTTGCAGCTGTATGTATGTGAATTTAGGATACCAATGAAACATCACTACTACGATCTGCTCTGAACAAGTATCCCTCACCTGCTATCTTGGTGGCGATGCGGGTGGTTACAGGGGGTCCAAAGCCTTTGTTGGTGCTGGCTTTGAGGGTGAAGAAGTAGGTGGTGCCCGGGTAGAGCCCCACGAACAGGTGTTGGGTCTCGTTGCGTAACTTGAACACCCTGCCACGCTGGGTGGTCAGGTCTGCACTGGGGTCCAAGGAGCTCAGAGCCTTATAGGTGATCTGTAAGAGCAGAGTGAAAAGTGTAACACCATATATAAACTCCTCAAAAAAAGGAAATGTCCTCTCACTGTCAACTGTGTTTATTTTCAGCAAAGTTAACATGTGTAAATATTTGTATGAACATAACAATATTTAAAAAATTAGACCAACTAAACAAGTTCCACAGACATGTGACTAACAGAAATTGAATAATGTGTCCTTAAACAAAGGGGGGATCAAAATCAAGAGTAACAGTCGGTATCTGGCGTGGCCACCAGCTGCATTAAGTACTGCAGTGCATCTCCTCCTCATGGACTGCACCAGATTTGCCAGTTCTTGCTGTGAGATGTTACCCCACTCTTCCACCAAGGCACCTGCAAGTTCCCGGATATTTCTGGGGGGAATGGCCCTAGCCCTACGATCCAACAGGTCCCAGATGTGGTCAATGGGATTGAGATCCGGGCTCTTCGCTGAACACTGACATTCCTGTCTTGCAGGAAATCAGGCACAGAACGAGCAGTATGGCATTGTCATGCTGGAGGGTCATGTCAGGATGAGCCTGCAGGAAGGGTTCCACATAAGGGAGGAGGATGTCTTCCCTGTAACACACAGCGATGAGATTGCCTGCAATGACAACAAGCTCAGTTCGATGATGCTGTGACACACTGCCCCAGACCATGACGGACCCCCCACCTCCAAATCAATCCCGCTCCAGGCCTCAGTGTAATGCTCATTCTTTCGACAATAAACGCAAATCTGACCATCAACCTCGGTGAGATGACAAAACCGCGACTCTTCATTGAAGAGCACTTTTTGCCAGTCCAGTCTGATCCAGCAACGGTGGGTTTGTGCCCATAGGCGACGTTGTTGCCGGTGATGTCTGGCGAGGACCTGCCTTACAACAGTTACAAAAGCCCTCAGTCCAGCCTCTCTCAGCCTAATGAGGACAGTCTGAGCACTGATGGAGGGATTGTGCATTCCTGGTGTAACTCGGGCAGTTGTTGTTGCCATCCTGTACCTGTCCCGCAGGTGTGATGTTCGGATGTACTGATCCTGTGCAGGTTTTGTTACACGTGGTCTGCCACTGCAAGGACGATCAGCTGACCGTCCTGTCTCCCTATAGCGCTGTCTTAGGCGTCTCACTGTACGGACATTGCAATTTATTGCCCTGGCCACATCTGCAGTCCTCATGCCTCCTTGCAGCATGCCTAAGACACGTTTATGCAGATGAGCAGGGACCCTGGGCATCTTTCTTTTGTTTCTTTTAGAGTCAGTAGAAAGGCCTTTTTAGTGTCCTAAGTTTTCATAACTGTGACCTTAATTGCCTACCGTCTGTGAGCTGTTAGTTTCTTAACCTCCATTCCACAGGTGCATGTTCATTAATTGTTCATGTTTTTTTTTTGTTTTTTTACCTTTATTTATACAGGTTTTTCTCAATGAGATAACATCTCTTTTCCAAGAGAGACTTGTTCCAATAGCAGCAGGGGGAACAATGTTTAAGACAAAACAACTTACATACAATAACCGAACATGAAACAAAACTATAAACACAAGTGATACATCCTAGACGTTGAGTTATCAGCTGCAGCTGTAAACGTACATGTCCTAGGAAAGGACAGACAATCTCCTAAGAACGACAAGGTACTTCAACTTATCCGTTGTACAACACTACGACCAGAAAGATTCTTCAAAGAACAATGGGGATCTATTCTGGGCAAACCAGTCTTCCATCTTCGACCGATCTATCGAAGCACAGCTCATAGTAAATATATATCTTGCATTTTCTTTTTCCGAATGGGCAGTTATTAGAATGCATAAGAGTCTGTGTTTACGCTAAAATAGCTTCTCAAGGTCCGATAGAGACCCAATTCCTTTGTCTCTCAGCCTTCCCGTTCTTTCATTCAAACCCAACCCCCTTCCTTTGTGTAACCAGCCGTCATATTGGGTTAGTCATGTAGGGACTTTCCCTGACATGATTATAAATCAATGTATGATCTATCCTGTGTATATACATGTATTTCTGTGTGATTATTTAGGTATTTAGTAAATAAATAATTAAGCCAATTTGTGTATTGCTCAAAACTTGTTAGCCATGGCTAGTGCAGATAACCAAGTACTTTACGACAATCAGAATGAGACTTAATAAGATGACGATTAATAATTGACTGCTATTGATATAAAAGATCTTCAGAAGACAGCAACTCTATAAACACTCTTCCGTGGTGCCCCAAGTTATTAATTAGTTAATTGTTGCATGGTTTAATTCTATCACAATCAATTAAATGTTAGGTAATCAATTTGATACAATTGACTGATTAAATTATATGACAGGCTGAGACATGACAACTGTTTTATATAGAAAAATGTCAACCTTCAAGCTACTTTTTCCAGTATTTCTGGTACCAATGCCAAAAATAGTATTCAATTTAAGGTATTATTGTTATGAACAAAACACAATATTGTCATTTTCGGGCATTTGCAATGCTTTGCAATAGTAAAGAAGAACAGAACGGTATTGTCAGTTCTGTTGGTCCCACCAGTACATTTCCGGCTGCATTTGAATTAGCTACACACTGCTGTGTGCCACAGCCATGAAATATTGGCAATGCATTACAACAGAAATATTGACTGGGTCAAAACAAACAGAAAGGGCTTCCATAGCCACAAACGTCCAAACTCATGTCCTGCATTTGTTTTGTTATTTTTGCCGGAGATTGATGTTTCTGTAAATTGATGTGTACAGGGTTGGGGGCAATCAAAACATTTTAGGCTGACGTTTCACAGCTCACAACTCCATTAGAAGAATTCAAATCAAACCAATTGACAGCTCAGTGCCTGCTGGCAGCTAGGCCAGTTTCTGCTTGAAAGGCTTTCATGGTTAAGTGCTGGATCCGGCATGGCCCCTAGACCATGCTGCACTGACCACAGGCAAATAAACAGTAGGGGCAATCCAAGCCACCACTCAAAATACAATTTTAGCTGAAAGTTAAAAAAACGAAAAGATGATAAAATAAGGGAAAAAGTAGTGGGGGGGGGGAGCCTCAGCCACCTCAGGGCAGCTGCATCCTAGGTCGTGAGGAAGTGTGTCCTAGATCAGCTTTTTTCAAACCTGTCATTGGGGACCCCCAGACAAAGCTGGACCAAAATGATGTAAGGTGAATATAGGTCGGGAGTGGTATAGACTTGGGCGTGTGATTGGTGGATGGTTGGCTGTGTGAGACAGTGAGACAGAGTGAGTCAGACATCATCCAGCCACAGACAGCTTTCAGAATTTTTGAGTTGATAAAGAGTTGGAAAGGAACTAAAACTGAAACAAATGGAGCCTTCCTGTAGACATGGAAGATTCTGGTCATTTCTTAATTCCTTTCCTAGCTGTTATTCATGTAATTTTGGTTGGGTTCACAACACTTCACCAATTGTTTAATCATTCAACTTTGCAAGGCATCCGTTTGAGGTGACAAGCATCCACTATTCAGTGCATGGCAAAAGAGATAGCCAAATACATTGTTACTTTTTGTTGTGCTCAATGTTGGTCCATGCTGACACGATGGCATCACGCACTTGCTGCAGATTGGATGGCGGTAGATTCAGGCGGAGGTGTTGCTAACATCTTTGATAGCACATTTCAATTTATCCCCCCCAAAAATGACGTTTTCGTCTTTTGAGCTTCTTGTCATCAAATCTATGCAGTCTACTCAATCCCTTTTTATAGCTATTGTTTACAGGCCTCCTGGGCCATATACAGCTTTCCTCACTGAGATTCCCTGAATTCCTATCGGACCTTGTAGTCATGGCAGATAACATTCACATTTTTGGTGACTTTAATATTCACATGGAAAAGTCCACAGACCCACTCCAAAAGGCTTTCAGAGCCATCATCGGCTCAGTGGGTTTTGTCCAACATGTCTCCGGACCTACTCACTGCCACAGTCATACTCTGGACCTATTTTTGTCCCGTGGAATAAATGTTGTGGATCTTATTGTATTTCCCCATAATCCTTGACTATCGGACCACCATTTTATTACGTTTGCAATTGCAACAAATAATCTGCTCAGACCACAAACAAGGAGCATCAAAAGTCGTGCTATAAATTCACAGACAACACAAAAGATTCCTTGCTGCCCTTACTCCCTCTGCCAAGCCAAGGACGTCAGAGGACAAAAATCAGTTAACCACCTAACTGAGGAACTCAATTTAACCTTGTGCAATACTCTAGATGCAGTTGCACCCCTAAAAACTAAAAACATTTCTCATAAGAAACTAGCTCCCTGGTATACAGAAAATACCCAAGCTCTGAAGCAAGCTTCCAGAAAATTGGAAAAGAAATGGCTCCACACCAAACTAGAAGTCTTACGACTAGCTTGCAAAGACAGTACAGTGCATTATCGAAGAGCCCTCACTGCTGCTCGATCATCCTATTTCTCCAACTTAATTGAGGAAAATAAGAACAAAAGAGATAACTAAAAAGCAGCATTCCCCAAGAGAGGATGGCTTTCACTTCAGCAGTGATAAATTCATGAACTTCTTTGAGGAAAAGATCATGATCATTAGAAAGCAAATCACGGACTCCTCTTTAAATCTGCGTATTCCTCCAAAGCTCAGTTGTCCTGAGTCTGCACAACTCTGTCAGGCCCTAGGATAAAGTTTTTTAGTAATATATCTCGACACATTGATGAAAATAATCATGGCCCCTAAAACTTCAAGCTGCATACTGGGCCCTCTTCCAACTAAACTACTGAAAGAGCTGCTTCCTGTGCTTGGCCATCCTATGTTGAACATAATAAATAGCTCCCTATCCACCGGATGTGTACCAAACTCACTAAAAGTGGCAGTAATAAAGACTCTCTAGAAAAAGCCAAACCTTGACCCAGAAAATATAAAAAACTATCGGCCTATATTGAATTTCCAATTCTTCTAAAATATTTTAGAAAAAGCTGTTGCGCAGCAACTCACTGCCTTCCTGAAGACAAACAATGTATATGAAATGCTTCAGTCTGGTTTAAGACCACATCATAGCACTGAGACTGCATGTGTGAAGGTGGTAAATTACCTTTTAATGGCATCAGACCGAGGCTCTGCATCTGACCTCGTGCTCCTAGACCTTGGACCTGCTTTTGCCACCATCAATCACCACATTCTTTTGGAGACATTGGAAACCCAAATGGGTCTACATGGACAAGTTCTAGCCTGGTTTAGATCATATCTTTTGGAAAGATATCAGTTTGTGGATGGATTATCCTCTGACAAATCAACTGTAAAGTTTGGTGTTCTTCAAGGCTCCGTCTTAGGACCACTATTGTTTTCATATTCTTATTAACTACTTTTTTCTTTACATAGTTGAATGTGCTGACAACAAAATCACACAAAAATTATCAATGGAAATCAAATTTATCAACCCATGGAGGTCTGGATTTGGAGTCACACTCAAAATTAAAGTGGAAAAACACACTACAGGCTGATCCAACTATGATGTAATGTCCTTAAAACAAGTCAAAATGAGGCTCAGTAGTGTGTGTGGCCTCCACGTGCCTGTATGACCTCCCTACAACGCCTGGGCATGCTCCTGATGAGGTGGCGGATGGTCTCCTAAGGGATCTCCTCCCAGACCTGGACTAAAGCATCTGCCAAGTCTGTGGTGAAATGTGGCGTTGGTGGATGGAGCGAGACATGATGTCCCAGATGTGCTCAATTGGATTCAGGTCTGGGGAACGGGCGGGCCAGTCGATAGCATCAATGCCTTCCTCTTGCAGGAACTGCTGACACACTCCAGCCACATGAGGTCTAGCATTGTCTTGCATTAGGAGGAACACAGGGCCAACCGCACCAGCATATGGTCTCACAAGGGGTCTGAGGATCTCATCTCGGTACCTAATGGCAGTCAGGCTACCTCTGGCGAGCACATGGAGGGCTGTGCAGCCCCCCAAAGAAATGCCACCCCACACCATGACTGACCCACCGCCAAACCGGTCATGCTGGAGTATGTTGCAGGCAGCAGAACGTTCTCCACGGCGTCTCCAGACTCTGTCACGTCTGTCACATGTGCTCAGTGTGAACCTGCTTTCATCTGTGAAGAGCACATGGCGCCAGTGGCGAATTTGCCAATCTTGGTGTTCTCTGACAAATGCCAAACGTCCTGCACGGTGTTGGGCTGTAAGCACAATCCCCACCTGTGGACGTCGGGCCCTCATACCACCCTCATGGAGTCTGTTTCTGACCGTTTGAGCAGACACATGCACATTTGTGGCCTGCTGGAGGTCATTTTGCAGTGCTCCTCCTGCTCCTCCTTGCACAAAGGCGGAGGTAGCGGTCCTGCTGCTGGGTTGTTGCCCTCCTACGGCCTCCTCCACATCTCCTGATGTACTGGCCTGTCTCCTGGTAGCGCCTCCATGCTCTGGACACTTCGCTGACAGACACAGCAAACCTTTGATGTGCCATCCTGGATGAGCTGCACTACCTGAGCCACTTGTGTGGGTTGTAGACTCCATCTCATGCTACCACTAGAGTGAAAGCACCGCCAGCATTCAAAAGTGACAAAAACATCAGCCAGGAAGCATAGGAACTGAGAAGTGGTCTGTGGTCACCACCTGCAGAACCACTCCTTTATTGGGGGTGTCTTGCTAATTGCCTATAATTTCCACCTGTTGTCTATTCCATTTGCACAACAGCATGTGAAATTTATTGTCAATCAGTGTTGCTTCCTAGGTGGACAGTTTGATTTCACAGAAGTGTGATTGACTTGGAGTTACATTGTGTTGTTTAAGTGTTCCCTTTATTTTTTTGAGCAGTGTATTTTACCTCTTGGTGATGTCATTCGGAAACATCATGTTAACTTTCACTGCTATGCGTATGACACACAGCTGTACATTTCAATGAAACATGGTGAAGCCCCAAAATTGCCCTCCCTGGAAGTCTGTTTCAGACATAAGGAAGTGGATGGCTGCAAATTCTCTACTTTTAAACTTGGACAAAACATAGATGCTTATTCTAGGTCACAAGAAACCAAGAGATCTTCTGTTGAATCTGACAATTAATCTTGATGGTTCTACAGTTGTCTCAAATAAAACTGTGAACCTGATCTCTCTTTTGACAAACATATCAAGACTGTTTCAAGGACAGCTTTTTTCCATCTACATAACATTACAAAAATCAGAAACCCCTCCTGTCTCAGCTTCCAGTATTTATGCTGCAGTAGTTTATGTGTCGGGGGGCTAGGGTCAGTCTGTTATATCTGGAGTATTTCTCCTGTCTTATCCGGTGTCCTGTGTGATTTTAAGTATGCTCTCTCTAATTCTCTCTCTTTTTCTCTCTTTCTTTCTCTCGGAGGACCTGAGCCCTAGGACCATGCCTCAGGACTACCTGGCCTGATGACTCCTTGCTGTCCCCAGTCCACCTGGCCGTGCTGCTGCTCCAGTTTCAACTGTTCTGTCTGCGCGCTATGGAACCCTAACCTGTTCACCGGACATGCTACCTGTCCCAGACCTGCTGTTTTCAACTCTCTAGCGACAGCAGGAGCGGTAGAGATACCCTGAATGATCGGCTATGAAAAGCCAACTGTCATTTACTCCTGAGGTGCTGACCAGTTGCACCTTTGACAACCACTGTGTCATGACATTGCCCTCTTTGGGTACAGTGAGCACCATCCCCCTCTCTCTCTTCCCCCTACACCAGGCTCTGTAAGGCAGGTCATAAATTCCTGGAGGAGATTCTTCCGTATGGCCAGACATTATAGAGAGACAGTGAGTTTTCATAGAGAGAACAAGGGAACTTCTTCCACCTCACAGAACTTGAGAACTGAACAATATTAATGTTCTGGAGAATGTATAAACGGTCAGTGAAGTAGCCAGCTATGAACTGGTCCGTTTGGTACAATTTTGTGAAACTCATGAGAGACAATACAGCCACATTACCATAACTCAGTTTATACAAGAGTCTCAGTTGTGAAGCTTGCATCTAATTGTTGTATAAAATGAATGAGTAAAGATGAAACTATTTGTGAAATTATGTAATGTGATTTTAAACTGTTTAATGAAGAAACTCCAATTCCCTTTTGAGTTTAACTAAATCATAGGCCCGCCCCATGAGCACAGACATTGATCTGGCGTCGTGGGACAGCCCCTTTCTGCTCTTCCGAATATAACCCCCACCTTGGGAATTTATCTTTAGACCATGCTTCTCTCAATTACGAGAGGACTAAGGTTTGAGTAGAGACCAGCTTACCTCGATAGCCACGAGAGGGCTAATGTTTCAGATGATTGCTGAATTATTAACCATACCACGTGGTTAAACTCGGAGACTATCGGACGGACAGAATAAGAACAAATCTTTGATACTAATTACTAGTCTGCAGCTAGGAATTCGGTATCATTGAACGCGTAGACCGACAACTGCCGAAACATCTATCCTATAACATCATTGCTGAATGTTACTCTGAACCAACAATTCTAAACACGGCAGAGGGCGGACAAACTCTCCAACAGAAACAAACCTTCCAACAGAGATCACGACGACACCCTGAGCGTAAATATATATATTGATTGCAAATATTCCCGAATGAGTGAGCGTTCACGTGTTAGCATTCATGAGTGAGCGTTCATGATTAGCATTTCAATTGTTATAATTATTACTTTGTAGTGTCTTTTATCTGAGTCGACACCCACTATCCCGCTAGGGAAACTCCGGTATCATTTCCTTGTAACCATATCTACTTGTTTGTTTGTGTGCATTTCTGGGATTGATTATTTAGTTAGTAAATCAATTATTTAAGACAATTGATGTATGGGTGACTCATAGTGAAGACTGGGTTTGTGCAGATAACCAACAATTTATGACGTTTGGAATGAGACTAATGTGAGGTAAAGAATAATTCATTAATTAGAAGACTAATTGATCAGATATTAAAATACCTGAAAGTCATATTAGGAAAATTATAACTTTGTAATCTGAATATTTTCCTTGGTGCCCCGACTTCCTAATTAATTACAGTTACATGATTAAGTTAGTTTAAATCACGTAATAATAATTACAGAGAATTTATTTGATAAAAATAAGTCTTCAGTTTAATGATGCCAAAGACACGACAACTGTGATGATTATTATTTGAGCCTGCTGGTCATCAATGAACATTTGAACATCTTGGCCATGTTCTGTTATAATCTCCACCTGAACAGCCAGAAGAAGACTGGCCACCCCTCATAGCCTGGTTCCTTTCTAGGTTTCTTCCTAGGTTCTGGCCTTTCTAGGGAGTTTTTCCTAGTCACCGTGCTTCCACATCTGCATTGCTTGCTGTTTGGAGTTTTAGGCTGGGTTACTGTACAATACTTTGTGACATCAGCTGATGTAAGAAGGGCTTTATAAATACATTTGATTGATTGATGCTGCAAACAGCCCATTCCATCTCATCCCAAAGATGCTATATTGGGTTTTGTCAGCATCAATGTTCAGATACTCTACTCTGTGGGGTTCAATCGTTGCTCATTTGGTATCAAGGGACCTAACGTGTGCAGGAAAATATTCCCCACACCAGTACGCCGCAAGCCTGTACCGTTGACACCAGGCATAATGGGTCCCTGGACTCCTGCTGCTTACGCAAAATCCTGAATCTGCCATTAGCATGACGCAACAGGAACCGGGATTGATTGGACCAGGCAATGTTTTTTTCCACTCCTCAATTGTCCAGTGTTGGTGATCCATCTCCTGTCTCAACGATAAGTTGAGAGACTTCTTCTTGCACTGGAGCCACTTCTTCTTGTTTTAAGCGGATAGGAGTGGATCCTGGTGTGGTCATCTGGTGAAAAATCCCATCCTTGACAAGGATCGATAAGTTGTGTGTTCTGAGATACTGTTCTGCACACCACTGTTGTACTGTGCCGTATATCCTCGCAACAGGACATTAAAAACTGCAACATCTTATGTTTCACTGAGTTGTGGCTAAACGACGACATGAATAACATACAGCGGGTGGGTTTTAAGCTTTTTTGACAGGATTGAACAGCAGCCTCTCGTAAGACAAGGGGTGACGGTCTATGTACATCTGTAAACAGCTGGTGCACGAAATCAAAGGAAGACTCAACGTTTTGATCACCTGAGGTAGAGTAGCTCATGAAAAGCTGTAGACCACTCTATTTATCAAGAGAGTTTTCATCTGTATCTTTCGTAGCTGTCTACATACAACCACAAACCGATGCTGGCACTAAGACCGCACTCAATGAGGTTTATACGGCCATAAGCAAACAGGAAACCGCTCATCCAGAGGCGACGCTCCTAGTGGCTGGGGACTTTAATGCAGGGAAACTTAAATCCGTTTTACCTAATTTCTACCAGCATGTTAAATGTGCAACCAGAGGGAAAAAAACTCTAGACCACCTTTACGCCACAGACAGAGACGCACACAAAGCTCTCCCTCGCCCTTCATTTGGCAAATTTGACCATAATTCTATCCTCCTGATTCCTGCTTACAAGAACAAACTAATGCAGGAAGCACCAGTGATTTGGTCAATAAAAAAGTGGTCAGATGAAGTAGATGCTAAGCTACAGGACTGTTTTACTAGCACAGACTAGAATATGTTCCCGGGATTCTTCCGATGGCTTTGAAGAGTACACCACATCAGTCACTGGCTTCATCAATAAGTGCATCCATGACGTCGTCCCCACAGTGACCGTACGTACATACCCCAACCAGAAGCCATGAATTACAGGCAACATCTACTCTGAGCATGCAACTGGCAAGTGGCTTCACTGATATTTTCAACCTGTTCCTGTCTGAGTGTTTCAAACAGACCACCATAGTCCCTGTGCCCAACAGCACTAAGGTAACCTGTCTAAATGACTACCGACCTGTAGCACGTCTGTAGCCATGAAGTGCTTTGAAAGGCTGGTCATGGTTCACATCAACACCATTATCCCAGAAACCCTAGACCCACTCCAATTTGCACATCGCACCAACAGATCCACAGATGATGCAATCTCTATTGCACTCAACATTGCCCTTTCCCACCTGGATAAAACACCCATGTGAGAATGCAATTCATTGACTACAGTTCAGTGTTAAAACCCATAGCGCCTTCAAAGCTCTTCACTAAGTTAAGGACCCTGGGACTAAACACCTCCCTCTGCAACTGGATCCTGAACTTCCTGACGGGCCTCCAGGTACCTACAAGGGTAGGTAACATCTGCCACGCTGATCCTCAACATGGGGGCCCCTTAGGGGTGTGTGCTCAGCCCCCTCCTGTTCTCCCTGTTCATTCATGACTGCATGATCAGGCACAACTCCAACACCATCATCAAGATTGCCGATGACACAGCAGTGGTAGGCCTGATCACCAACAACGATGAGACCACTTATAGGGAGGAGGTCAGAGACCTGGCTGTGTGGTGCAACAACCTCTCCCTCAATGTGATCAAGACAAAGGAGAAGATTACAGGAAAAGGAGGACTGAGCACGCCCCCATTCTCATCGACAGGGCTGCAGCGGAGCAGGTTGAGAACTTCAAGTTCCTTGGTGTTCACATCACCAAAAAACTATAATGGTCTAAACACACTAAGACAGTTTTGAAGAGGGCATGACAAAGCCTATTACAGGAAACTGAAAATACAGGAGACTGAAAATATTTGGCATGGGTCCTCAGATCCTCAAAAGGATCTACAGCTGCACCATCGAGAGCATCCTGACTGGTTACATCACTGCCTGGTATGGCAACAGCTCGGCCTCTGACCGCAAGGCACTACAGAGGGTAGTGCGTACGGCCCAGTACATCACTGGGGCCAAGCTTCCCGCCATCCAGGACCTCTATACCAGGCGGTGTCAGAGGAAGGCCCTAAATATTGTCAAAGACCCCAGCATCCCTAGTCATAGACTGTTCTCTCTGCTGCCACACGGCAAGCAGTGCCAGAGCACCAAGTCTAGGTCCGAAAGGCTTCTTAACAGCTTCTACTCTCAAGCCATAAGACTCCTGAACAGCTAATCAAAGGGCTACCCAGACCCCTCTTTTACACTGCAGCTACTCTGTTTATTATCTATGCATGGTCACTTTAATAACTCTACCTACATATACATATTAACTCAATTACCCCGACTAACCTGTGAACCCACACATTGACTCTGTACTGGTACCCCCTCTATATACTGTAGCCTTGCTATTGTTATTTTACTGCTGCTGTATAATTATTTATTACTTCTTATTTTCAATTATGTATTTTTTACTTAACATGTTTTTCTTCTTAACTTCTAAAGCATTGTTGGTTAAGGGCTTGTAAGTAAGCATTTTACTGTTGTATTCTGACGCATATGACACATTTTATTTGATTTATTTATCAGTTTCTGGCACGCCTGTTAGCTTGCACGATTCTTGCCATTCTCCTTTGACCTCTCTCATCAACAAGCTGTTTTTGCCCACATGACTGCTGCTGACTAGATGTTTTTTGTTTGTCACAACATTCTCAGTGTCATGACGTTGGCCTGGGGGTAGGTTTATGACAGTCAAATAACTCTTCCCCCCTTTTTCCACTCTCTACCCTACTGATGGGAAATTTGAAAACCCCTTGGTTAACATTGAGATTCTGGGAACATCAGAAGGTGGGGGGAAATTAACTATATTCTGGTAATCCGACCAATTGAACATATGCGGTGGTACTTAATGAATATGATGTCAGTTCGGTTGTCATCTGAGACATTCTCATCAATGATAAGATGACAAACTCTACAGTGCAAAGTCTGCACATTGTAGTTATCGGATTCACATGGAATTGTTGTTCAATTTAAATGTTTGAATATAAAATTATTGGTGAAAAGATGAAATGTAATTTTAGCTTCCAAATGAGAGATTTGGGTTTTCATAAGGTTAGGGCTCTGCTCAATCAGTGGCCCGCCCTTGTGAAGAGACATGGGTTATAAAACTTTTCAAACACGCCCTCCTCTCCCTTCCTATATAAAGCCTTGAAGACAATATAACCTCCTGTTCCAAGTACATGAGGTCTGCAGCCTCTGCGTTAAAAGGACTAACGTCCTCCTATGTCAACTACAGAACTAAGCCAACCTCAGTGTGAGCTTCGGTTGTGAATGGTATGAACTTTGAACTCGTATTCACTACAGAAGTGATACCTCCTAGCAGTAATTTAGAATGCATAAGATACTGTATTTATGATAGCACAGCTTCTCCCTTTGTCCCTCAGTCTTCCCGCTCTTTCACTCAAACCCAGCCCCTTTTATTTTGTGTAACCAGCTGTCATATCTGTTCCGCCCGCCAGGGACGTTTTCCTTTATGACGTAATTTGTAATCAAGGTATGATTACTTCTTTGTATATGTAATTCTGTGATTAGTTAGGTATTTAGTAAATAAATAATTAACCCCAATTTTGTATTGCTGATTCAACTTGTTAGCCAGGGTTCATGAATATAACCAAGAATTTACAACTTTCAGATGAGACTGAATTAAGGTGATGATTAATATTGACTGCAATTGATGTAAAATATTACTAGGTCTTTAAGAGTTTATTCGGAAGATAACAGCTCTATAAATATTATTTTGTGGTGCCCGACTCTCTAGTTAATTACATTTACATGATTAGCTCAATCAGGTAATATTAATTACGGAGAAATTATTTTATAGAATAGCATGTCATATCACTTAATCCGGCATAGCCAAAGACACGACATATATGCAATCTATGAAAAGTCTGCAAAGTACCACTGCAACAATGGCCTGAGTCGCTGTATTGATCTATAAATTTTTTCACCGCGGGGACAAAGTTGTGGACAGTTTCGAAAGCCACACGGCAATCAACGGTCTTCCATTAGCCATGCATATCCATTCAGTTGTAAGCTTTTTCAGTTTCACATCAGATACAAATCAAGAGGGAATGATGCTGAGGCATGTGCGAATGAGAGGCTACAATGGGGGGAGGAAATGATAGGTCTATATAATATAAAAATAATAAAATATCATCGCAGCGCTAGCTGTGCCACCAGAGACTCTGGGTTCGTGCCCAGGGTCTGTCGCAGCCAGCCGCGACCGGGAGGTCCGCGGGGCGACGCACAATTCGTTGTCCGGGTTAGGTAGGATTTGGCCGGTAGAGATATCCTTGTCTCATCGCGCACCAGCGATGAGTGCACGCTAACCGTGCACTGCACCGGGCGCAGTGCACGCTAACCAAGGTCGCCAGGTGCACGGTGTTTCCTCCGACACATTGGTGTGGCTGGCTTCCGGGTTGGATGCGCGCTGTGTTAAGAAGCAGTGTGGCTTGGTTGGGTTGTGTTTCGGAGGACGCATGGCTTTCGACCTGCGTCTCTCCCGAGCACGTACGGGAGTTGTAGTGATGAGACAAGATAGTAATTACTAACAATTGGATACCACGAAATTGGTGAGAAAAGGGGGTAAAATTTTAAATAATAAAAATAAATAAATAATAATTATACTAATAAAATATGCCATATAGGAGACACATTTATCCAGAGTGACTCACATTTCATGAGTGCATACATTTTTAGGTTGTGTATGTGATCGCTGTAGGAATTGAACTGCCTGAGCACGTGATCAGTGGAGTTGGCTGCCTGGCTGCATTAGGGGCAGGCGACACGGCTGCCATATGGCTGCCAGCTCGGGGCATGGGACCTAATCCACTCCACTCAGGCCATTAGCGAACTGGTAAATGCAGGTCAGGCCTGTAATTGAGTTTAACGAGTATTAAGTGGCTTCGCTTGCACATCCATCGCTCCCTGGGAATCAGGGACACATGGGGTACCGCTTGTAACATGTTATATGTTCTGAAACAGATGAATTATTTGTGGCATGGAATTAATCAATTGCACAACATATAACATGTACAAACAACACCTTATATGGACAGAGGGTATGAGGGTTGACTGGACTGTTGGATGGTCTACTGGATACAAGCTCCAAAAATCGTACAGGAAAGACTTGGATGTAAACAGTGGTCCTACCAGGATGTGCACACAATTACAGTACAGTGAATCTAGGGAAAGATGTAAAGGGAGGGAATGTATTGACGCCCGACGTCCTTTGAGAACTGTCACAAAGTGATGCGAGACAAAGGAAGACTGTGTTCATTTGGGCACCGAATGTTTTTGTTTTTATGTACAGTTTCCAGCATTGTCATTTCATGCCTCTGTTATCAGGCCCTCTGAGCTGTCAGATATTGTGTAGAAATGGTGCTGCATATCAAGAGACAGCAGAGAAGCTGTCTTGTGACGAATGCTACGTACACAGTTAGCTTAGAATAGACAGCAGTAGAAATCGCAATTCACAATCAACTGTGTTATGCGTCAGTTATGTAATTTGTCCATGAGATGGGAGAGATAGACCACAAAGACCAGGCAAATTCTAATTTGAATACCTCTGATATACAGTGCATTCAGGAAAGTATTCAGACCCCTTCCCCTTTTCCACATTTTGTTAGGTTATAGCCTTATTCTAAAATGACTCATCTACACGGGGTACCCCATCATGACAAAGCGAAGACAGGTTTTTAGACATTTTTGCAAATGTATTAAAAATAAAAAACAGAAATACCTTATTTACACAAGTATTCAGACCCTTTGCTATGAGATTTGAAATTGAGCTCAGGTGCATCCTGTTTCCATTGATCATCCTTGAGATGTTTCAACAACTTGATTTGAGTCCACCTGTGGTAAACTCAATTGATTGGATATGATTTAGAAAGGCACACCCCTGTCTATATAAGGTCCCAGAGTTGATAGTGAATGTCAGAGGAAAATTCAAAGAAATTGTCTGTAGAGCTCCGAGACAGGATTGTGTCGAGGCACCAATCTGGGGAAGGTTACCAGAAACATTCTGCAGCACACAGTGGCCTCCATCCATTTCTGCAGTGTTGAAGTGTGGTGGTTAATATCTTTAATTTCAAATGAGGAGAGACAAACTTATCACACAAGTGAATGATGTGAGTGCTCTGCAATAACGATTGCTGGTTAACAAACCACCCTTAGATGATTTGTTGAGAGCCCCGAACCAAAGGATACAAAGATCTTTTATAGAAAAGATACACCCTCTTAGTCTACATGACAAACAAAATATGTGGGGAATGGGTCACAAGGTTAGGATTTGTATTAATTATACACAGCAGACAGTATCTGCTGTAAAGAGTGTTCTTATTGTGTGGAAACCAGGGTCTGGGCCCCAAAACAAGGTTCCCCTCATCATTATCCATACCCGAGCCATCTCCACCCTGGTACCTCCCAGTACACAAACACCGACTCTTGCTACAGAATGCATCGTAGGCATCGTAAATCCAATCTCAGCATTAAGCCCCTAGAGGCCAAACTCAGAAGACTACACACAGACGAGAGTGTTCTGAGAACACTACTCTATTCCATAAAATAACCATTTGATGCAATAACAGTATAACATAATCTTGTAATTTCGGTCTCACAAAGGTCCCCAAGAACACAGTGGCCTCCATCATTAAATGGAATACGTTTGGAACCACCAAGACTCATCCTAGAGCTAGACACTTGGCCAAACTGAGCAATTGGGAGAGAAGGGCCTTGGTCAGGGAGGTGAACAAGAACCCGATGGTCACTGACAGAGCTACAGAGTCCCTCTGTGGACATGGGAAAACCTTTCAGAAGGACAACCACATCTGCAGCACACCAATCAGGCCTTTATGGTGGAGTAGCCAGACAGAAACCACTCCTCAGTAAAGGCACATGACAGCTCGCTTGCAGATTGCCAAAAGGCACCTGAAGGACTCTCAAGACCATGAGAAACAAGATTTTCTGGTCTGATGAAACCAAGATTTAACCGTTTGGCCTGAATACCAACTGTCACATCTGGAGGAAACCTGGCACCATGGTGGTGGGAGCATCATGCTGTGGGGATGTTTTTCAGCGGCAGGGACCGGGAGATTAGTCAGGATCGAGGGAGGGATGAATGGAACAAAGTACAAAGATCCTTGATGACAACCTGCTGGGGCGAAGGTTCACCTTCCAATAGGACAACGGTCCTAAGCACACAGCCAAGACAACGCAGGAGTGGCTTCGGGACAAGTCTCTGAAAGTCCTTGAGTGGCCCAGCCAGGGCTCGGACTTGAACCCGATCAAACATCTCTGGAAAGACCTGAAAATAGCTATGCAGCAACTCTCCCCATCCAACCTGACAGAGCTTGAGAAGATATGCGGAGAAGAAAGGGAGAAACTCCCCAAATACAGGTGTGCCAAGCTTGTAGCATCATACCCAAGAAGACTCAAGGCTGTAATTGCAGCCAAAGGTGCTTCAACAAAGTACTGAGTAAAGGGTCTGAAGACTTATGTAAATGTGATATTTCCATGTTTTATTTTAAATACATTTTTTTTTTAATTAAAACATGTTTTTGCTCATTCATTATGGGTTATTATGTCGCGATTGATGAGGGGAAAAAAACTATTTCATACATTTTAGAATAAGGCTGTAATGTAACATTTGGAAAAAGTCAAGGGGTCTGAATACTTTCCGAATGCACTGCAGGCAAGCAATGTTTAAATGTACAGTACTGTTATAAAATATGTACTCTATCCGAATCTCTATCCCTATAAGCACTCCTGATCCCCAGCTAAAACCTTGCACTTGCTGTCTTCACTCCAAACATATTCCCAGCCTCTAGCACAATCCCCTCCATCTCCATCCTCTGTGATTCTATGTCAATAGACACACAACTACTTGTGTACATGCTGTGATTCTTACAACAAAATACCACATTCCACCTAGATAAAATTTAATTGCGTCGGTTGTATCTCTATAAATCTATGTATCTCTATCCTGAAGGTGAGACACAACAAGGGACAGTTGCCACCTCTGCCACTTTACACGTCCCCACAGGCCCCGACGACAGGGAAAAGCAAACTGTGTTGGCTGCGATTCTCATGAGAGAGAGCCAACCACTCAATTTAGCACATTGCTGACAGACAGATAGAAAATAAAATGTTTATCTTTGTGAGGTGCTAACTCGCCCCAATACATCAGGCCATTCACAACAGGTCCCAATTTAGCCCGGTGGCACTCTTCAGAGGTACCCTACTGCCATCAGAGGCTGTGGGAGTAATGTGTGCGTTTGTGTGGTCAAAGAGTTGGAAATAGTTGAGCTGAGCACAGCATCATCACAGATCTGAGATTGGCAACTGCATGGGATAATGTGTTTGCAGTTTCTATTAAGGGTGTATTAAGCTATGAGAAAAATTGGAAGTTGTGTTGTCCTATTCATCTAAATGGAAAAAACAGGCTTCAAGCATTAGAGAAAAATCTCATTCGCCACCTCTGAATACAGACGGTGGCTTTGGTCACTGATCGTCAAAGGTAGAAAAACAAGTTCTATCCTCACAAACTACTTCTATTTTCAACAAATATCATCAGACACCCAAAAGACTGACGAGGAGTGGGAACATGTTCAACAAAACAGAGATCAACACAAAGCATTCAATTGCTGAAGTATTTTGCATGCAGACAATGCTTGGCGAAAAGTAAGAGGGCACACTACAGAAAGAAAGCCACCTCAAACAGATTCTTCAGCACTGATTAATGCAAAGTCATTATGCGTCTTCTTTCTCTTTTTTTTGTCAGCAAAGGCAATTAATTTCAGAAAAGCCTTGATGACTCGATTGTACAAAGTTGCTTTGTGAAAAACTGTGAGTGAGAAGCCTGTGTGTGTGTGTGTGCGTGCGTATGTGTGTGATCAAAAGGCAGAATCCTAATCCTGAACACATCCTCAACCTGGCGCCCGGTGGCACTCATCTTAGGGGGCCCTGTTTATGTACTCATACAGTACATTAATGTGTGTGTGTGTGTGTGTGTGTGTGTGTGTGTCTGCATCTGCGTCTGTATGTGTGATTCAGTGCTTGAACCTTGCCATTACACTTTGCTTGAACCCGCAGTCATGCCACTGCTGTTCTACCATTAGCGTAGCTTAGAAGTCAACCCAGGTCACAGGAACTGACGGTTGCTTATAATACACATATCAGTCATGGCGCATGTATCTGTTTGACATGTCAGCTATCTGGTTTGCATGATGTGAAAAGTCAGACGGTTGTTTGTAAACTGACATCAGCATTGCGCATGGTTCATCTGTTAAGTCAAGTCAATGAGAGCTAAGAAGACATGTAAAATGCAATTGCATTGATGGTATTTTAATTTGTATGAATGATAACATAGGTGTTAGCTCCCATTGATCCAGTGACTGGGTTATATGATCATACTACCTCTCTGACTGGGAGGCAGACTGTAGCGCACTGATCCAGTGGGAAATGCTGGTTTTCGTATTCCTATGCACAATGTTACAATATAAATCCAAAGGAATACGAAAACCAGCATTTCTCATTGGATGAGTTAAAACAGCGAGCACCTCTCTGTTTTACTCATTTTCTGAGCGATCTTTCCCATTTCAAAAATAATAAACACAACCCTGGTACTAGAATGGATTACAGACGTGCTGTGACCTTTTTGTGTGGCCACTGTACTTTGATTATTTCTAGTGAGCGGGGATCAGAGCTAGCCTAGCAGGATGGGGGCTAATACTGCTGGGGATCAATATCTCGACCTGCGTTTGATTAGTCAATTGGCAAAGGACTGACAAGGGCACGATCAGTGTCAGGTCCGTAAGCCTCCCTGCAGTAGTCTTTATCATGGGTCAATATTAGAGGGCCGTGGGCTTACAGCCCAAGCAGGATTTCATTTATTTAAAATACTTCATTAACATATTTTAATATATTTAAGTTTACTGCGAAAGTATATTGCGTAAGTATTCACCCCCTTGGCATTTTTCCTATTTTGTTGCCTTACAACCTGGAATTAAAATATCTTTTTGGGGGGGTTTGTATAATTTCATTTACACAACATGCAAGATGCAAAATATTTTTTATTGTGAAACAAACAAGAAATAAGACAAAAAACTGAAAAATATAGCGTACATAACTATTCACCCGCCCAAAGTCAATACTTTGTAGAGACACCTTTTGCAGCAATTACAGCTGCAAGTCTCTTGGGGTATGTATCCATAACCCTGGCACATCTAGCCACTGGGATGTTTGCCCATTCTTTAAGGCAAAACTGCTCCAGCTCCTTCAAGTTGGATGGGTTCCACCGGTGTACAGCAATCTTTAAGTCATACCACAGATTCTCAATTGGATTAAGGTTTGGGCTTTGACTAGGCCATTCCAAGACATTTAAATGTTTCCCCTTAATAAACCACTTGAGTGTTGCTTTAGCAGTATGCTTAGGGTCATTGTCCTGCTGCAAGGTAAACCTCCGTCCCAGTCTCAAATCTCTGGGAGATTTCAGATTTCCCTCAAGAATTTCCCTGTATTTAGCGGCATCCATCATTCCTTCAATTCTGACCAGTTTCCCAGTCCCTGTCGATGAAAAACATTCTCACTGCATGATGATACCACCACCATGCTTCATTGTGGGGATGTTGTTCTCGGGGTGATGAGAGGTGTTGAGTTTGTGACAGACATAGCGTTTTCCTTGATGGCCAAAAAGCTACATTTTAGTCTCATCTGACCAGAGTACCTTCTTCCATTTGTTTGGGGAGTCTCCCACATGCCTTTTAGCAACACCAAATGTTTTTGCTTATTTTGTTCTTTAAGCAATGTTTTTTTTTTCTGGACACTCTTCTGTAAAGCCCAACTCTGTGAAGTGTACGGTTTAAAGTGGTCCAATGGGCAGATACTCCAATCTCCGCTGTGAAGCTTTGCAGCTCCTTCAGGGTTATCTTTGGTCTCTTTGTTGCCTCTCTGATTAATGCCCTCCTTGCCTGGTCAGTGAGTTTTGGTGGGCAGCCCTCTCTTGGCAGGTTTGTTATGATGCCATATTCTTTCCATTTTTAAGAATGGATTTAATGGTGCCCCGTGGGATGTTCAAAGTTTCTTTTTTTGTAACCCAACCCTGATCTGTACTTCTCTACAACATTGTACCTGACCTGTTTGGAGAACTCGCCCCTTGCTTAGTGGTGTTGTAGACTCTGGGGCCTTTCAGAACAGGTGTATATATACTGAGATCATGTGACAGATCATGTGACACTTAAATAAATTCCACCTGTGTGAAATCTAACTAATTATGTGACTTCTGAATGTAATTTTGTTGCACCACATCTTATTTAGGATCTTCATAGCAAAGGCGGTGAATACGTATGCACATACCACTTGTCCGTTTTTTTGTTTGTTTTTAAACAAATACTTTTTAAAATTCCACTTCACCAATTTGATCTATTTTGTGTATGTCCATTACATGAAATCCAAATAAAAATCCATTTAAATTACAGGTTGTAATGCAACAAAATACGAAAAACTCCAAGGGGGATGAATACTTTTGCAAGGCACTGTAAATATACTTAAGTATATAAACATTTGAAATACATTTAATGTCAATCTTATTTGTATTTATTAGTGTTTAAGTATATTAAATACATATAAAACTATCTAAATTGGGACATTTCTTGTAAATAAGTATATTCTTTGTATATTAGATAAAGAGCAAAATAAATATACTTTGAATACACCTGAAGTAAATTATGTATATTTCTCATTAATTAGGAAAATTCGAAAATGGTCATTTGAATTACAATTTCTGTATTTTCTTTGCAAAAAAAGTATATTTATAATGTGATTTAAGTATAATTTTACATGTACACTTCTAATCATTAACCACTGTAGCTAATATAATTTGCCATGTAAAGATTACCTTCATTGACCAAGGAATCTTCTCAACCAATTTGAACAAGTTATTTACAGCAGTTGTTGCTGAAGTAGCAGATTACAAATAATGCTTTGGAGAACTGTGCACCAGTGGAATTTTACACTTTAGTTGTTCACATTACGGTGGTAAATGTTTAATATGTAATGTGTAATTAAAAGTACAACATTATTCAGTTTGAAAATGAACATCAAACATTTTAATAAGCTACATATGAGGAACAATATCCTATTATAAATCAAAACTTCAGCTGCAGAAAAGGATGCTGGGGAATATGCAAACAACTTTGCATATGCATTTTTTAAAGTTTACTTAAAATATATTGTGCACATTTAAATTCAATATACCTCTTTGAAAGTATATTTAAGTATATTTTCTTGAGATATGAAAAATTGTACTCTCAGGAAACATGTTCCTCAGCTGTGCATGTTTCCTTATGCGGAATAAACAATCGTTATTAGTGTCAACTTTTTCTGCACTCTTCTGAACAGGAATTCAGAAAGTACTTCAAAACTCATTATTGGTGAAGATACAGTGCCTTGCGAAAGTATTCATACCCCTTGGATTACTTCACATTTTATTGCTACAAAGTTGGACATTTTTTTTGTCAACAATCTACACAAAATATTATAATGGAATATTTTTTTTTCAGATTGATAGAAATGAAATAACTTAATACTTAAGCAACAACTATTTTTTAGTTAAGTATTCAGAGTCAATACATGCTAGAAACACCATTGGCAGCGATTGCAATGGTGAGTTTTCTTGTGTAAATCTCTAAGAGCATTGCACACTTAGATTGTGCAATATTAGACGTTTATTCTTTTCAGAATTCTTCAAGCTCTGTCCAGATGATGGGGATCATGACAAGACAGCAATTTTCAAATCTTGCCATAGATTTGTCCACTCAGGAACATTCACTGTCTTGTTGGTAAGCAACTTCAGTGTAGATTTGGCATGTGTTGTCGGTTATTGTCCTGCTGAACAGTGACTTCCTCTCCCAGTGTCTGTTGTAAAGCAGACGGAAGAAGGTTTTCCTCTAGGATTTTGCCTGTGCTTAGCTCCACCCGGTGTCTTTCTGAATGTCCTTGAGTGTCACCAGCCAGAGCCCGATCCAATCGAGCATCTCTGGAGAGACCTGAAAATAGCTGTGCAGCAACGCTCCCCATCCAACCCGACAGAGCTTGAGAGGAACTGCAGAGAAGAATGGGAGAAACTCCCCAAATACAGGTGTGCCAAGCTTGTAGCGTCGCACTCAAGAAGACTCAAGGCTGTAATTGCTGCCAAAGGTGTTTTAACAAAGTCCTGAGTAAAGGGTCTGAATACTTATGTAAATGTGATATTTAAGTTTTATAAATTAGCAAACATTTCTAAAAAACAGTTTTTGCTTTGTCATTACAGGGTATTGTGTGTAGATTGATGAGGGTATTCTTTTTTAAATCCATTGTAGAACAAAAAAAATGTGGAAAAAGTAGTCTGAATACTTTCCGAATGCACTGTTCTATCCTACGTATTCTACAGATATACTAAATATTCTATCCACATAATGTCCATAATGGCTACACATTCCATTACACACAAGCACACATACAGTGGGGAGAACAAGTATTTGATACACTGCCAATTTTGCAGGTTTTCCTACTTACAAAGCATGTAGAGGTCTGTAATTTTTTTTATCATAGGTACACTTCAACTGTGAGAGACGGAATCTAAAACAAAAATCCAGAAAATCACATTGATGATTTTTAAGTAATTCATTTGCATTTGAACCTGTTTGTTGGTTCATATTAGATTGCTACAATACAGGCCTTTATGAACAGTGTCACGTCTCTATGCATATTAGTGTGTTTACCATCACCAAAGGTTTCAGCCCCCCACCACCCTCTGCCCACCTCGCAACATCCTCTCCCGCCTCCTTTATTTTCCGATTTGAGGATATTGTCCCTAATCTAATTTGCCCGTGGCCTAAAAGTGAGAGAAGAGTCCTTTGGATCCTCAGATCTCCCAGATGATTCCATCGGAGGCTTTTAATCCAATCAATAGGGGTAATTATAGGCAATTACACCAAATGGGAACGCATTGTACTGGACTTAATTTTTTTTTAAATATTCGGACAATCCTGTTATGGACGAGACGGCAAAAGGCTAATTTCATATTAATGATGCTGGCTCGGAAACAAAAGCTACTTGTAAATTGAAAGTCGGCCCAGATTCAGACACACAGAATAAAATGTAGAAGGAGCCTTTTGTCCATCCCTCGCCCCTTCACTCACACAAACATGCATTTAATGGACCACCAAGGTCATCTGATTTTATTTTAACAAAGTTATACGATCTCATATAGAAAGAAATGTAACAGCAGATCAATACTTAATTAGTGTGGACTGTCCATAGACTGCAGAGTCTACTTTGAAATGAATGACAAGTCTACCTTTCTAAACAATGGTTCAAAAAGGACTCCACTCACCATAAGACTTTATGGTGCCTTTTCTCTGCAGCTCCTTGACACCTTTTCAAGGCCTAGCTAAATGTCACAGCACCGTGGTCCAGAGGAAATGACATGCAAATCTGAAAATGGTCATCTGAAAATCAACTATCCCTCTAATCTGTCAGAGAGCATCTCTGGTAAGACCACAAGCTTCACGTGTTAGCCATTTTGGATAGTTCACAAGAAGGGTTGGCTGGTACACTACATGACCAAAAGTACATGGACACCTGCTTGTTGAAACATCTCATTCCAAAATCATGGGTATAAATATGGAGTTGGTCCCCCCATTGCTGCAATAACAGCATCCACTCTTCTGGGAAGGCTTACCACTAGATGTTGGAACATTGCTGCGGGGACTTGCTTCCATTCAGCCACAAGAGCATTATTGAGGTTCTTCCACAACGATCTCGACATTTCGGTATGGACCTTGCCTTGTGCACGAGGTCATTATCATGCTGAAACAGGAAAGTGCCTTCCCCAAACTTTTGCCAAAAATTTGGAAGCACAGAATCGTTAAGATTTCCCTTTAATGGAATTAAGGGGCCTAGCCCGGACCATAAAAAAAACAGCCCCAGACCATTATTCCGCTTCCACCAAATTTTACAGTCGGCACTATGCATTTGGGCAGATCGCGTTCTCCTGGCATCTACTGAACACAGATTTGTCTGTCGGGCTGCCAGATGGTGAAGTGTGAGTCATCACTCCCTAGAGGTTTCCACTTCACAATAACAGCACTAACAGTTGACCGGGGCAGCTCTAGCAGGAAAGAAATTTGACGAACTAACATGATGGAAAATTGGCATCCTATGATGGTGCCACGTTGAAAGTCACCAAGCTCTTCAGTAAGGCCATTCTCCTGCCAATGTCTGTCTATGGAGATTTCATGGCTGTGTGCTCGATTTTATACACCTGTCAGCAACGGGTGTGGCTGAAATAGCTGAATCCACTAATTTGAAGGGGTTTCCACATACTTTTGAATATATAATATATTTTAACAACTGCCAGATTAATAATAATAATTATTGATTGTATTTATTTAGCGCTTTTTGCTCAAACAACTTTAAGTAAGGGGGAAACTCACCTCTACCACCATCAATGTATGGCACCCACTTGGGTGATGCACAGCAACCATTTTTGAGCCTGAAGACTCACCACACATCAGCTAGCATGGTGGAGAGGTGAAGGTAATTTCCCATATGAAAGGCAACACCCTCGGCAGGGCAATGTTCCCTTTACTGCCCTGGTTCACTGGAATCTTCTTAGACCAAGAGTGCCCCCTTCTGACCTGCCAACACCACTTCCAGCAGCATCTGGTCTCCCATCCAAGGACCGACCAGGACCGATCCTGCTTAAAGTTAAGCTTCTTAATTTGTGAAAAAAATTTAATTGAGAGCTGGGAACTATGAGTAAGACAAAGTGTGAAATATGAGAAAAATATGTTGTGTTGTGCAAGTTGAGGATATAATTCTGAGCATATTTCCCGTGTGCTGAGAAAGTGAGAAAATAACCAAAATAACCCTATTAGCAGCTGCCATGATGACCTGTGTTGGCTGTGTCGATGAGACTCACCTCGTAGAGCGTGATGACGCCATTGGTCTCGTTAGGTGCCTTCCACTGCATGAAGATCTTCTCCTCGTACGGTCCGGTCTGGATGGATTCCAAAGGAACAGAGCCAGGAACTGGAGGAAAGGAAAGACACACACAGGTGTGAGGGAATGTTCAAGCAAAGTATGAGAGCAAGTTTGAGCACTAAAAACACACACATACTGTATGTGCATGACATGCACACACCCACACGCACACCACTGTGATCAGCCACTTGGTCAACACCATGGTCTGAGAACAATTTAACCATTCAACGATGTAGCGTAGTATCCGAGACGTTACAGCGCATTAACAACGGCACACTCCAATCATCCAAAGTGTCACACACACCAAGCAAAATAATTATTTACAACACTGCTCCAATTGCTCCAGCACTTGACAGACAGGCAGCCAAAGGCAAAAAAGCAGATGGAAGAAGGCCCAATCTAGCAGCATTCACTCCTTCAGAAAACAATTTACTGAGCATGCGAACCTGTCAGTCATTTTCAGCACACTCCTCACACTTCATTGAGCGCGGTTTACGTTTTGCACACGTGTTGACACAGACACACACTGTGTACGTGCTAGACACAAACAGTATCGAGTGAGGTCTTTGAAAGTGGTAACTCATCTAAATGTTAAAGGAGGAAGAGCGCATCGGTGGCTTAACCCTAGGACTGGTGGAGCAAGCGGTTGAAGTCGATGGAAACCTCCTCAGGGATCAATCCTCACTCCCTTTGATTTGATATTCATTTATGGCAGTCTAATGAGTTATATACCTTCCAGCCAGGAGAAAATTCATGGTAATAGCCCTGTTAAAAGGCCATTTAGTCCAACTTCAAACACACGTGTGCATTAAACACTCCCACTCCACAATAATCGGCAGGGCAGATAAGAAAAATGTGCTGGTCTGGAACGATACCGGCTTTAGCTACCTCAACAGGGCAGATGGCGGGATAGAGGGATGGTGAGCTAGAGGGATGGGAACTGGACTATTTGACACATTGCTAAGCTTTAATGAGGATGTGTTATTATAATGCAACTAAATACAGTGAGCTCCAAAAGTATTGGGACAGTGTCACATTTGTTGCTGTTTTGGCTCTGTACTCCAGCACTTTGGATGATACTATGAGGTTAAATTGCAGACTGTCATTTTTTATTTTAATTTTAAACTATATCGAAATGTAATCTATATCATTTAAAAATGACAGCACTTTTTGTACATTTTAGGGGACAAAAAGTATTATGACAAATTCACTTACATTGAGTGTACAAACATTAGGAACAGCTTCCTAATATTGAGTTGCACCCCCTTTTGCCACCCGAACAGCCTCAATTCATCGGGGCATGGACTCAAGGTGCCAAAAGCGTTCCACAGGAATTCTGGCCCATGTTGACTCCAATGCTTCCCACAGTTGTGAAAAGTTGTCTGGATGTTCTTTCAGTGGTGGACCCTTCTTGATACATACAGAAAACTGTTGAGCGTGAAAAACCGTTGCAGTTCTTGGCAGACTCAAATCGGTGCACCTGGCATCTGCTGCCATACACCGTTCAAAGGCACTTATATATTTTGCCTTGCCCATTCACCCTCTGAATGGCACACACACACATTCCATGTCTCAAGACTTAAAAATCCTTCTTTAACCGGTCTCCTCCCCTTTAACTACACAGATTGAAGTGGTTTAACATGTGACATCAGTAAGGGATCATAGCTTTCCCCTAGTCAGTCTATGTCATGGAAAGATGTGTATGTGTACTAAAGTAGTCAAAAGGTTAGTATTTGGTCCCATATCCCTGGCACGCAATGATTACACCAAGCTTGTAACTCTACAAACTTGTTAGATGCATTTGCTGTTTTCTTTGGTTGTGTTTTTAATTGTTTTTGTTCCCAATAGAAATGATTGGCATATAATGTATTGTGTCATTTTGGAGTCACTTTTATTGTAAATAAGAATATAATATGTTTGTAAAGACCTCTACAATAATGTGGATGCTACCATGATAACGGATAGTCCTGAATGAACCGTGAATAATGATGAGTGAGAAAGTTACAGACGCACAAATATCACACCCCTAAGACATCTCTCACCATCACAAAAATTGTGAAAAATTGTGTATTTTTTGGGGAAGGGGGGATATTCATGGGGTACAAAGCCAAAACAAACTGTCACTGTCCCAATACTTTTGGAGCTCAGTGTAGTTTGTGTCCCATTTGGAAGAATTGGTTCAAGATGTAATTCAAAGATATTAGTCTTGTCATTCTCCGATGAAATTATGAAGTGACAGTGTCCACTTCATAATGTAAATGTGGAATATGATAATGGACTAAGATGAAAGCACACACAATCCATACTTGTTACATGAGGGTTTTCATAAACAGGTGTTGTGTGCTGCCATACCTTGTGCACATATGCAGAGTTAAAACATTGAAATAATTTTTGGATTGGTGATTTAAAACAGGCCTTGATTAGCCTGCCTTGCCTGGTGAGAGCATATCAAATTACCTTAAAAATGAATTACATTACATGAATTACACAATTACATCTGCCTTTCAATTCTGCATCTTATAAGTTCTTCTGAGTGTGTGTGTGTGTGTGTGTGTGCTGGAGGCAGGAATACAGGCTTCATCAAAACGATATATGCCACTGTAACACATGCATCAAACCTCGATTAACTTCCTGTCTACAGAGTGTCTGAGTGGCATGTTTCATTAAGCTGGTAGCGAGGATAACATTTCTCTTGTGCTCACCCCCCCACCCCCTGCGAATTGTGACGTGAACGCATCGGCTGTTTGACGCCTTAGAAAAAAATGTGTCTCCATTGACAGTCCATGTTAATTCCTGACATTATCTTTAATGGTGCTAGTAAGACTTTACGTGATTTGGTGAGTGGTATCAATAGGCTTAATTTAGACCTGAATCACTCGCGATAACTACAGTAACTGTCCAGGGAACATGCCAACCAAAGTCTGAAGAGCTGCTGGTGTAGCAGCTAACCTAGCTGCGAGTTAGCTTTCAAGCTAGCGAGGTTTCCTTGAAAGCTTGAACACAGCCTGCAAAGCAGTTAGCCCTTGTGGCTGGGAAGGCGGATCGTTCCTGGCTTGTGGCTGTTTAAATACCTGCTGTTTGTTGCTGTTTCCATCTGCCCTGCGACCTGCCCTGTCTGGAAATAGGTGGAATACCAGCGTTAGACTAAGTTGCTACCATGTCATCCAAGGCTAAAGCCAGTGGGAGTAAGGGAGAGGACAGTGTTTATCACAGGTGAATGATCTTTCAAATGAACACAAAAGGGTTGTAGAGGTAGTTGTTTCAACAACCGGAAAATAGCTTCAAGAGCTTTGGACTCAATTATACCAACATGAGAATGAACGATCTGACCAGAGAGGTCCAGGACCTTAAGGGCAGTTAGCAGTTCTCCCAGGGAGAAGTGGATGTCCTGAAAAACTCTTGCAGCATGATGATAACAAACTGTAAGCACACGCGAGATGATATCAGCACTGTCTTTCAATCATAATTACAGGGAAAACAGACTATCTAAAGGGACAATTGAGGAGGAATACCATCGTTGTGGATGGCATACCAGAGTCTTCACAGGAGAACTGGGCAGAGGAGAAAGAAAAATTATCACTGAGAAGCTGCCGATGGATCACCAGGCCAATAGTGATCCAGTTCCTAAGGTTTAAGGACAAAATGGCTTTTCCTGAGCGAGCTAAGAACTTGAGAGGAACCAATATATTCCTTATCAAGGACTACTTGAAAGCTGTGCGCACGAAGTGCAAAGAACTTATCCCAGTCATGAAAGCTGCCAGAGAGCGTGGGGACATTGCTTCAATCTGCTACGACAGGCTCATTGTCTACCCTCCCCCTCAAAAGGTTGGGAGGAGTGAGACAGCCTAGCTTCCGGGTCAGTAGCTTAAGCCCCATATCACACATACACATAGACACCAGCCTGATTGACTGACTCTATTAGGCAAACAATGTTCTTGTCATGTGTGTTAAATATATATATATATATATATATATATATATATATATATATATATATATATATATATATATATATATATATATATACACACTGCTCAAAAAAATAAAGGGAACACTTAAACAACACAATGTAACTCCAAGTCAATCACACTTCTGTGAAATCAAACTGTCCACTTAGGAAGCAACACTGATTGACAATAAATTTCACATGCTGTTGTGCAAATGGAATAGACAACAGGTGGAAATTATAGGCAATTAGCAAGACACCCCCAATAAAGGAGTGGTTCTGCAGGTGGTGACCACAGACCACTTCTCAGTTCCTATGCTTCCTGGATGATGTTTTGGTCACTTTTGAATGCTGGCGGTGCTTTCACTCTAGTGGTAGCATGAGACGGAGTCTACAACCCACACAAGTGGCTCAGGTAGTGCAGCTCATCCAGGATGGCACATCAATGCGAGAAGTGGCAAGAAGGTTTGCTGTGTCTGTCAGTGTAGTGTCCAGAGCATGGAGGCGCTACCAGGAGACAGGCCAGTACATCAGGAGACGTGGAGTAGGCCATAGGAGGGCAACAACCCAGCAGCAGGACCGCTACCTCCGCCTTTGTGCAAGGAGAAGCAGGAGGAGCACTGCCAGAGCCCTGCAAAATGACCTCCAGCAGGCCACAAATGTGCATGTGACTGCTCAAACGGTCAGAAACAGACTCCATGAGGGTGGTATGAGGGCCCGACGTCCACAGGTGGGGGTTGTGCTTACAGCCCAACACCGTGCAGGACGTTTGGCATTTGTCAGAGAACACCAAGATTGGCAAATTCGCCACTGGCGCCATGTGCTCTTCACAGATGAAAGCAGGTTCACACTGAGCACATGTGACAGACGTGACAGAGTCTGGAGACGCCGTGGAGAACGTTCTGCTGCCTGCAACATACTCCAGCATTACCGGTTTGGCGGTGGGTCAGTCATGGTGTGGGGTGGCATTTCTTTGGGGGGCCGCACAGCCCTCTATGTGCTCACCAGAGGTAGCCTGACTGCCATTAGGTACCGAGATGAGATCCTCAGACCCCTTGTATGCTGGTGCGCTTGGCCCTGGGTTCCTCCTAATGCAAGACAATGCTAGACCTCATGTGGCTGGAGTGTGTCAGCAGTTCCTGCAAGAGGAAGGCATTGATGCTATGGACTGGCCCGCCCATTCCCCAGACCTGAATCCAGTTGAGCACATCTAGGACATCATATCTCGCTCCATGCACCACAGACTGTCCAGGAGTTGGTGGATGCTTTAGTCCAGGTCTGGGAGGAGATCCCTTAGGAGACATTCTGCCACCTCATCAGGAGCATGCCCAGGCGTTGTAGGGAGGTCATACAGGCACGTGGAGGCCACACACACTACTGAGCCTCATTTTGACTTGTTTTAAGGACATTACATCAAAGTTGGATCAGCCTGTACTGTGGTTTTCCACTTTAATTTTGAGTGTCACTCCAAATCCAGACCTCCATGGGTTGATAAATTTGATTTAAATTGATAATTTGTGTGTGATTTTGTTGTCAGCACATTCAACTAAAAAAGTATTTAATAAGAATATTTCATTAATTCAGATCTATGATGTGTTATTTTAGTGTTCCCTTTATTTTTTGGAGCAGTGTATATACACACACACATACACACAATACCGGTCAAAAGTATTAGAACATCTACTCATTCAAGGGTTTGTCTTTATTTTTACTATTTTCTACATAGAAATAATAGTG
Source organism: Oncorhynchus clarkii lewisi (assembly GCF_045791955.1). Lineage (NCBI taxonomy): Eukaryota > Metazoa > Chordata > Actinopteri > Salmoniformes > Salmonidae > Oncorhynchus > Oncorhynchus clarkii. Next base: position 30,800,194 of record NC_092163.1, on the reverse strand, counting down.
AAGACATACAAACTATGAAATAAGACATATGGAATCACGTAGTAACCAAAAATTGTTAAATAAAAAAATATATATTTGAGATTCTTCAAATAGCCACCCTTTATCTTGATGATAGCTTTGCACACGCTCTGCATTCTCTCAACCAGCTTCACCTGGAATGCTTTTCCAACAGTCTTGAAGGAGTTTCCACATATCCTGAGCACTTGTTGGCTGCTTTTCCTTCACCCTGCGGTCCAACACATCCAAAAGTATCTCAATTTGGGTTGAGGTCGGCTGAATGTGAAGGCCAGGTCATCTGATGCAGCACTCCATCACTCTCCTTCTTGGTCAAATAGCCCTTACACAGCCTGGAGGTGTGTAGGGTCATTGTCTGGTTGAAAAACAAATGATAGTCCCACTAAGCACAAACCAGATGGGATGACGTATCGCTGTAGAATGCTGTGGTAGCATGTGTGTTTTGGATTCTAAATAAATCACAGACAGTGTCACCAGAAAAGCACCATCACACCGCCTCCTCCATGCTTCACAGTGGGAACCACACGTGGATATCATCCATTCACCTACTCTGTGTCTGACAAACACACAGTGGTTGGAACCAAAATGCGAGGGGCTGAGGATGAACCCAGGTGTAGAAAATGGACCAGACGAGGAATGAATGATTTGGGATGAACATAAAAACTTTACTTGAAAAACGAGAACATAAGGATAAGAGCGATACTGGAAAAACAACAAACACTAGGACTAGTAAACACACTCTGGGACAAACACACAGGGAACCAAAACCAAGCTACTGCAAAAGGAAACAGAAAATACACCTCTCTTAAAGGGAAATCATAATTAGTAATAGGACACACCTGTCATTGCAGCAGAGATATCTCTGGGTCTTCCTTTCCTATGATGGTCTTCATGAAAGACAGTTTCATCATAGCGCTTGATGGTTTTTGCGACTGCACTTGAAGTATCTTTCAAAGTTCTTGAAATTCTTTAGATTGACTGACCTTCATGTCTTAAAGTAATGATGGACTGTTTATTTGAGCTGTTCCTGCCACAATATGGACTTGGTCTTTTACCAAATAGGGCTATCTTCTGTATACCACACCGACCTTGTCACAGCACAGCTGACTGGCACAAACGCATTAAGAAAGAAATTCCACTAATTCACTTTTAACAAGGCACACCTGTTAATTGAAATGCATTTCAGGTGACTGACTACCTCATGATGCTGATTGAGAGAATGCCAAGAGTGTGCAAAGCTGTCATCAAGTCACGGGATGGCTACTTTGAAGAATCTCAAATATAAACTATATTTTGATTTTTTGTAAAAATGTTTTGGTTACTACAAGATTCCATATGTGTTATTTCATAGTTTTCATGTCTTGACTATTATTCTATAGTGTAGAAAATAGTACAAATAAACAAAAACCCTTGAATGAGTAGGTGTGTCCAAACTTTAGACTTGTACTGTGTATATACACACGTTAGTGCCTTAGACCGCGCTCCCGTTTTCCCTTGAAACGATATAACTGATCGAGATCTAATTACTTTAAAATAGAGATTACGCTAGTTTTCTTTTTGTTTTTACACATTGCTTATTTTTTCCATCAACAGACTTGTTCAATTGTGTTGAATGGGATAAGTATGATAGGTATGCTAAACTTTAGGAAATAACATATTACATACTTTTGTATGCTTTTAATTTTCCATTTTATTGGGCATTAACAACTGAATAAATGAATCCTTGATGGATCTTGTGTATGTTTCCGACCCTAAAGGGAAGAATTGCTATTTAAAGTTGGCATACAAACATACCCTTAACTGAAAAACAATGTTTTGCTAAAGCGGAGAAGCAATGATGTTACACAGCAAATGGGAGCTTGAGATTAAAAGGAGATGAGCATTTTTGGTGTTTTGTTCAAGGGCTTGTTTTTCACATTATGTTCAAGAAACGTATGTTGTAAACAAAATTAGTCATTTTGTGCTTAAATTGGAAGTGTGTAATCAATATTTTCAGATACATTTGTTGATATATTTGACCTTGGTCGCCTATTGTTTACACTGTTTAACATTCAGCTACCGAGTGTAAATTGAAATGCTATTTATTATTTATTTTTCTATGTCCATTGTAGAAAGTTCACAAATAGAAATCAACCTATTTGAAAAGATTTGACAGATTTTTTTTTAAAGATAGCGCATGCCAAGAAAAACAACAAAAAGCAGTATTGTGTTTTTCATGCTGTGCTCCATAAAAGCTGTCTCTCTAAAGTCAGATAAATCTCTGGTAAAATGATTATTCAATCCTCACTGTTTTAAATCTCCTCAGGGACCTCACTGATTTTCTAATAATAGATGATTTAACCATCCAGGGTGCGCTCAAGACAAAACACATGCCAAATGAGAAATCGAGAACAATCCTCCCGCTCCTGTTTTTTTTTTGAAGAATTAGAGCTAACAAAGAATTCCAACATGTCGAGAAACTTTCCTTGACAGTATCAGTGTTACGGTAAAAACGTCTCTTTGGTGAAATAAACATGGTTATTTGTGTTGGGTGGGGGTTTGGAGGCTGACTGGGGATGACAAATATCTTTGGGCTAAGTACATCCAATGCTTCATCGACCATATGACGCTAAGCACTGGCATCATTGCTTTCCAATCTGATTACGAATGGCAGGATCAGTGGACAACAAGTGGATATGGACACGGACAAACACCCACACCCCGCCACCAACCCCCCATGCAACACAGGTCTAAAGGTCTAACCTGGTGAAGCAGCCTGCCTGACTGGCCAAACAAAGAGGTGGATGCTTCTGATCCTTACACTGTCCATGAACAAAGGGTTAACATGGCAGTCCATGACATTAAGAGTAAATGTAATATTACAAAATGTGCTAGAAAGTACTGTGTTGCGTGAATAACACTATATTGCTCTAAGACTAGGATCAACAATAAATGTATTGATCATTGTTGACAAAAAACTATAAAAGTACATTGGCATTACAGTAAAATACACTGAGAAGGTGTACATGTGTGACCTAAAGAAAATAGAAACATTTATCGGGTGACTTAAATCTAACCACTAAACTCCCAAATCTAATCTCCTTCTGGTAAACTGGGAGCTTAAATTAATGGGATTCAGTGTCATTTCTACCTTAATTAGAACCTCCATTGTGGCTGTAAAAATACTTCCATTTCAACAGCAAGGGGAAAAAGGAACATTTAAAATTCAAAGCATATTCGCAAGATGATGCATACTGCTTTAAAGCAAAGTCATTACCATAGAAGTGCAATTAGCACTGCTGAGCACAGTCAATGTGCACTAATTACAAAATTACAACCCAGAGATTACAGATTGTTCATGAAAAAACTATTTACACATTTCCTGAGACGTTGCTACTCTCAACTAGTTTGAGACCTCGTGGGAGGTTTGGGCTGTGATAAATGAAAAGATAACCACAGTCTTTATGGAATGAGGATGTCATAGTGCAGGGATAATGGCAAGGTCTCCACATTTTTATGTTATACGTTACATCCAATAACACAAATACAATGTTTTCATTTGTGCTTATTAATTTCCGCTGTAGTCATATTGTGTTTTGAACACTTTGATAACAGGCTGTAAACAGCATTCATTATACAGTTATTAGAAGTGAAGACAATCATTATTGTGGTTTTAATTATCAAATCAAAATCAAATCAAATCGTATTTGTCACAAGCGCCGAATACAACCTTACAGTGAAATGCTTACTTAAAACTGCATTGTTGGTTAAGGGCTTGAAAGAAAAATACCTAAAAAAATACGAAATAAAAGTAACAAATAAGTAAAGAGCAGCAGCAAAATAACAATACAGAGGCTATATACAGGGGGTACCGGTACAGAGTCAATGTGTGGGGGCACCGGTTAGTCGAGGTAATTGAGCTAATATGTACGTGTAGGTAGAGTTATTAAAGTGACTATGCATAGATAATAACAGATAGTTAGCAGCAGCGTAAAAGTGGGGGGGGGGGGGGGGGGGGGCAATGCAAAAAGTCTGGGTAGCCACTTGATTAGATGTTCAGGAGTCTTATGGCTTGGGGGTAGAAGCTGATTAGAAGCCTCTTTGACCTAGACTTGGCGCTCCGGTACCACTTGCCGTGCTGTAGCAGAGAGAACAGTCTATGACTAGGGTGGCTGGAATTGTTGACAATTTTTAGGGTCTTCCTCTGACACTGCGTTGTATAGAGGTCATGGGTGGCAGGAAGCTTGGCCCCAGTGATGTACTGGGCCGAACGCACTACCCTTTGTAGTGCCTTGCGGTTCGAGGCCTAGCAGTTGCCATACCAGGCAGTGATGCAACCACACAGGATAATCACAATGGTGCAGCTGTAGAACCTTTTGAGGATCTGAGGACCCATGACAAATATTTTCAGTCTCCTGAGGGGGAATAGGTTTTGTCGTGCCCTCGTCATGACTGTCCTGGTGTGCTTGCACCATGTTAGTTTGTTGGTGTGGAACTTGAACTTGAAGCTCTCAGCCTGCTCCACCACAGCCCTGTCGATTAGAATGGGGGCGTGCTCGGTCTTCATTTTTCTGTAGGCCACAATCATCTCCTTTGTCTTGATCACATTGAGGGAGAGGTTGTTGTCTTTGCACCACATGGTCAGGTCTCCGACCTCCTCCCTATAGGTTGTCTCATCGTTGTCAGGGATGCCTGGCCATGCAGTCATGAGTGAACAGGGAGTACAGGAGGAGACTGAGCACGCACCCCTGAGGGGCCCCCGTGTTGAGGATCAGCGTGGCAGATGTGTTGTTGCCTACCCTTACCACCTGGGGGCGGCCCGTCAGGAAGTCCAGGATCCAGTTGCAGAGGGAGGTGTTTAAGTCCCAGAGTCCTTAGCTTAGTGATGAGCTTTGAGGGCACTCATGGTGTTGAACACTGAGCTGTAGTCAATGAATAGCATTCTCACATAGGTGTTCCTTTTGTCCAGGTGTGAAAGGGTAGTGTGGAGTGCAATAGAGATTGCATCATCTGTGTATCTGTTGGGCCGGTATGCAAATTGGAGTGGATCTAGGGTTTCTGGGATAATGGTGTTGATGTGAGCCATGACCAGCCTTTCAAAGCACTTCATGGCAACAGACGTGAGTGCTACAGGTCGGTAGTCATTTAGGCAGGTTACCTTAGTGTTCTTGGGCACAGGGACTATGGTGGTCTGCTTGAATCATGTTGTTATTACAAACTTGGACAGAGAGAGGTTGAAAATGTCAGTGAAGATACTTGACAGTTGGTCAGCGCATGCTCTGAGTACATGTCCTGGTAATCTATCTGGCCCTGCGGCCTTGTGAATGTTGACCTGTTTAAAGGTCTAACATTGACTACGGAGAGCATGATCACACAGTTGTTCGGAACAGCTGATGGTCTCATGCATGTTTCAGTAGGCTTGTGACACTGGGCAACTCTCAACTGTGCTTCCCTTTGTAGTCTGTAATAGTTTGCAAGATTTGCCACATCCGACGAGCTTCGGAGCCGGTGTAGTACAATTAAATCTTAGTCCTGTATTGACGATTTGCCTGTTTGATGGTTCATCTGAGGGCGCAGCGGGATTTCGTATAAGCTTCCGTGTCCCACTCCTTGAAAACAGCAGCTGTACCCATTAGCTCAGTGCGGATGTTGCCTGTAATCCATGGCTTCTGGTATGTACGTACAGTCACTGTGGGGACGATGTCATCGATGCACTTATTGATGAAGCCAGCGACTGATGTCCTCATTGCCATCAGAAGAATCCTGGAACATATTCCACTCTGTGCTAGCAACACAGTCCTGAAGCTTAGCATCTGCTTCACCTTACCACTTTTGTATTGACCGAGTCACTGGTGCTTCCTGCTTGAATTTTTGCTTGTTTGCAGGCATCAGGAGGATAGAATTATGGTCAGATTTGCCAAATGGAGGGCGAGGGAGAGCTTTGTACGCGTGAGTCTCTGTGTGTGGATTAAAGGAGGTCTAGAGTTTTTTTCCCCTGGTTGCACATTTAACATGCTGGTAGAAATGAGGTAAAACAGATTTAACCTATGGGCTAGGGGTTGTATTTTGACGTCTGGATGAAAAGCATGCCCAAAGTAAACTGCTTGTTACTCAGGCCCGGAAGCTAGGATATGCATATAATCGGAATATTTGGATAGAAAACACTCTAAAACTGTTAATATGATGTCTGTGAGTATAACAGAACTGATATGGCAGGCGAAAACCCTAGGACAAACCATCTTCCCCAAAAAATGTCAGCCTACCACTGTTTCCAATGGCTGTCATGTTCATTATGAGGCAAAAACCTCCCAGATTGCAGTTCTTAGGTTTTCCACTAGATGCCATCAGTCTTTAGAAAGAGTTTCAGGCTTTAAAAAATGTTTTTGCCAGAATATGTGGTTTTTCTAAGTGGCTCCCATTTTGGCTGTAGTGTTTCCATGAGTGTGGATGGCTTTCTTTGTTGTTTATCTCCGGTAAAGACAATAACGATTCTCTGTCTTACATTTTATAGTTTATTTACATATTATGGTACCTGAGGTTTGATTATAAACATTGTTTGAGAAGTTTATTGGTAACGTTTGGGATTCATTTTGTATGTATTTTGAAGGAGGGAAAAAGGTTGATTATTGAATGAAGCGCGCCAGCTAAACTGAGTTTTTGGGGATATAAAGAAGGACATTATCGGACAAAAGTACCATTTGTGATGTAGCTGGGACCTTTTGGAGTGACAACAGAAGAAGATCTTCAAAAGGTAAGGCATTTATTATATCGCTATTTCTGACTTTTGTTGCGCACCAGCCTGGTTGAAAAATGTCCTCAGATAATCGCATGGTGTGCTTTCGCCGTAAAGCCTTTTTGAAACCTGACACAGCGGCTGGATTAACAAGAAGTTAAGCTTTATTTTGATGTATGACACTTGTATTTTCGTGAATGTTAAATACCGTCATTTCTGGACTATTAAGGGCACCTGAATATAAACCGCACCCACTGAATTTTTTTTAAATATGAATTTTGGATATAAATAAGCTGCACATGTCTATAAGCCGCAGGTGCCTACAGGTACATTGAAACAAATTAACTTTACACAGCCTTTAAACGAAACATGGCTTGTAACAAAAATAAATAGGCTTTTAAACGGAACACGGCTTGTAACAAAAATAAATAGGCTTTAACGAAACACGGCTTGTAACAAAAATTAAAAAAATAGTAGTAAACAGTAGCCTACCAAGAAAGTCATTGGTCACTATCTTCCTCCTCCTGTGCACTGAAACCACTGAAGTCATCTCCTTCGGTGTTGGAGTTGAATAGCCTCCAAATTGCTTCGTTCGATGTTGGATCGCTGCCCTCTTCAACACGCAGCAGTCCAGCCTTTCGAAACCCGTTGATGATAGTGGATTTTTTGACAATGCTCCACGCTGTCAGCAGCTCTATTTCCTTTTCCAACAGCCAGATCGATCGCCTTCAACTTGAAAGCTGCATCATATGCATTTCTCCGTGTCTTTGCCATGATGAAGTTGACAAAATGACTACCGTAATCAGAATGATGGGATGTTTGAGCGCGCTCGATTTACGTCACATTATGTGACGGTGCTCAGTTTTTTGGTGGCATGAATCTTGTGAAAGCGGGAAAAATCCATAAATTAGCTGTGTCATTGTATAAACTGCGAGGTTCAAAGCGTGGGAAAAAAGTAGCGGCTTATAGTCCGGAAATTACGGTAGTTATATTTCTGTAATTTGAATTTCGCGCTCCGCAATTTCACAGGATGTTGTCGAAGTGGGTCGCTAGCGGAACGCCTGCGCCAGAAAGGTTAAGTTTCCTTGCATTAAAGTTCCCGGCCACTAGGAGAGCCGCCTCTGGATGAGCATTTTCCTGTTTGCTTACAGCTCATTGAGTGCGGTCTTAGTGCCAGCATCGGTTTGTGGTGGTAAATAAACTACTACGAAGAATATAGATGAAAACTCTCTAGCTAGATAAATAGTGAGGTCTACAGCTTATCATGAGATACTCTACCTCAGGTGAGCAAAACCTAGAGACTTCCTTAGATATTGGGCACCAGCCACTCCTTTTCTTACCAGAGGCTGCTGTTCTATCCTGCCGATACAGTGTATAACCCGCCAGCTGTATGTTATTCATGTCGTTGTTCAACCACGACTCGGTGAGATATTACAGTTTTCTTATGTCCCATTGTTAGGATATACGTGTAGTTTGTCCACTTTATTATCAAGCGATTGTACGTTGGCCAATAGTACCGATGGCAAAGGCAGATTAGCCACTCGTTGCTGGATCCTCACAAGGCACCCGATCTCCTTCCGCGAAACCTTTCTCCTGTGAATGACGGGGATGAGGCCCTGTTCAGGTGTCTGGAGTAAATCCCTCTCGTCCGACACTTTAATTAGTGGATCAATTAAGGTCTTACTATGTTTCTATCAACTTGCAGTTCTATCAAGCAGGTGCCTTTACGGCAAAGCATTGTCTGTTTGAATACATGTATGAAGCAACAACAATAATGTCAACTATCTGTAGCCATCAAGGAGTCTATTCCAAGAAGTAAGCTATCGTGATCTATTTTTAAAGGCAAGATTTTGGTATAAAGACACAATAGTATGCATAGAAATATCTCTCTCTCTCTCTCTCTCTCATTGACAAATGTGTATTTTTTTGTGTCAAATTTTTGGCATGTGCAGAGATGGAATTTAGGCACCGTCCCCAGCCGGGCTAGTAGAAAGCAATTTATCCAAAACCGTGCGATACTTCAAAAGACCACATTTTACTATCTTTTGGCTATCTTTTGGCTAGTATCCCTATGTTTACAGAGAGCAGGTCTACAGTTAAACCCCTTGCATGTATTTGAACTAGGAACAGGACAAGACAGTAGAACCAAGACAAAACCACTAAAGAAACAAAGACACACACCATCCTCCTCTGTCTGCTTGACGATCTCCTCGCTCTCCTTGCTTCCCTCTGGGTTGGCGAGGACCAGGCGAAGGCGTACAGTGACAAAGGGCCTCAGGCCCCGCAGGGTGAAGTGGGATGATGTCTGGATCAATTCCTCGGCGGCAAACTCCTGCTGGTTGAACACATACTGGTACTGCACTGTCAGGTTGTAGCTGTGGCAGCGCGTCACGGCGTAGCCAAATGTCTCCCACTGCAGAGTGAGCTGGCGGGCCCGAATGTCCACCACATTGACATTCTGAGGCCCGTGGACTGGGTCTGAAGGAGAAAGAGAGGAACAGGGTTTAGACTTTGTGAACATATCCTAATATCCAACCATTGGCAAATTAAGAGGCACTGACTGCCTCACTGCTTAGGGATCCCATAATTGATTGCACAGGATGAGCCGATGTTGGATGGCATTGAGTCACATGAGGGGAAACAAACCTGAACTGCTATTGATGTATTTTGGAGATAGTTGTTTAGCACAGCACTTTGATCAAGTCTGCCTCTTTGATAAATCTCCACTAACCCCCCCCCCATGGATGTCCGGTGGGCTATCACAGCAGTATCATCCACTTGTTGCGAGTATCATGGTTAAGTTGATATACCTTGCATGAGTGAATGACAAACAGATTGCTCAAACAAAGCTCTTTAGCCTCGAGGTCATTCTATTTCCCCTAGGTTAGCTAATAACATCTAAATCATTCAAGATGGTGTGAGACAAAACCGCCCTTCCATTTTTGTTCTGTTTGGGTGCATCTGGGTGGGACTTGAAATTTAAACGTTTTTGTCTGATTTTACAAGATGAAATGCCTGTAGTGTAATCTGGATAAACCAAAGCTAAGTGCACAAACAACTGGCATTTGGCTGCAGAGCTCTTGAACCGTTTGAACTGGTTATTAAGAAGCCCCTCGAATCTTATCGATGGCATCATCCAGAAAAGCATTTATGTAATTCCTGAATACTTTATTGTTTGGAGATACAGTACAAAGTTTTGATGATGTCTACTTTATGATATGAGTGATGTTATAATATGAGTCTGGGAAAAGGAGACCAGCAAGCTCCATGTATTGCAGTTGTGGTAAACTACACAGTGATCAATATAAATACCGGTAAATCTACATTTTCATCCATCACATACTACTATTCTCCACAAAACACAAAACACAGTAACTTGACAACTTTGTGTAATACAGACTTATTATGCATGCTTAGATCAAGGCCTCACAGTGGTGGAACTGATTGAGAATAATGCTGAACAACAAAAGCCCAAATCCCCAGGTCTGAATGGGCCCGATTAGGGCTAATCTACGACTAATCAGGGTTCATTCGGAAATCAGCTCTAAGAAGATTGCTAATTTCAGTCTAGAAAATCCATCAGGGGGAACTCCCTAGGTCAGCAGACAAAAAAATAGTGACATCTGTGAAGCCTGAGTTAAAACTTTGCTTTTGCCGTTAAGTCAATGAAGGCATCTCCTGAGTTGCCCTTGATCTTGACAAATAATGACTCAGTGCTGTCGTTGTTATTTATACCCTTTCTCACCCTCTTCCTCCTCCAGCTATCTACCCCAAATGAAACAGAGGGAAGGAGGGAGTGAAGGAGGGAGGGAGTAAGGGATGGAGGGATAGTAGGGGGCTAGCATTGGGCATGACTCAAGTCTCATTAATCAGGGTACATGGCGGTCGGAAGTGTTTGGCACACACTGAGAAAGGGCAACTGAGAGGATTGCTATGCCATGGGTGAGCTGATTCCACCCCAGGTAGGGAAAGGGGGATATCTGGTCATTTGTACAACTGAATGACATCAAGAATACCTGCCGCCCCTATAATCACCAAGGCCTCAAAAGTTCCCCTCTACTTCACGACAGCCATTGTACCCTGACAGGTACTACAATGTCCAGCAATTCCCACTCACAATTGTCATACAAAAAACACGTATACAGTGGTGGGACATTGTCCATCTTTGTTCGAGAGACTGAGAGATTGTGATGCCTTCTAGCTAAGTGGAACTGAGGGTACAGTCAGGATGAGGTCGAATGGTGTTTAAGTGTGTAGGACAGGTCAAAGCGGAAGGCCGATGGAATCCGATGTTTTCATGTCGTTTCAGTGAGAGGTATTAACAGGGGTAGCTATCTTGGTGCAATAGAAGAACACACAAGTTCACCAGGTTTTCTCATGGAGCATGGGACCTGGATTTGTTTGATTTCCTTTGAGTCATTTTACAGACTAGACTACAGTACATATTCTTAACAACTCAATATATCTCTGTAGCCTACACTTTCATCAAACCAAACATTGAATTGTGTGGGTCTATCCATGAGTGCACAGAGCATGCAGGAAAATCCAGCCCCACTTATATAAGGAATCACAAATGAGTTGTCCGACCTTTAGTACAATAGCCCTGCACTTCCACCCCATGGCAAAAAGCATCCTGTTCACATCCTGTGACATTATAAACCCCCATCATTTGAAGTTTGCTATCTCAGTTCAATGAGGGATTCTGGAGTGCAACTCAAACACACACACACACACACAAATATATACACACACGCACACCCCTGGTGGTTTGTGAGGGCTGGAGAGGCAGAAAACTTCCTGACTGCTAAAGTGCCGGTGTTGGCTGGTCTGTCCATTTTCCTGTCCACAGGTCACCCTTTAAAGCAGAGAACAATTAGGGAGGAAGTGTGGTGGAGCGGAACCGAGTACAACTGTTACCTTAATTACCTGGGCTCTGCCCGTGTGGCTCCCCGCCACTCTCTCACTGCTCCAACAGGCTCCTTTTACAGCAATGCCAATATATATATGAATTTGCCTGAACCTGAGGTTTAAATTGCATTCATGTCTGAGGCATGTATCTGTGTTGAGCTAAGATTAAGTAAATACGTGATTGAGACTAATCAAAAGTGCAGTTTTATTGAGATTCCAAGATAATAAAGTATTATAGGGGCAATCTGCAGTTCACACAACAGCAACGTGGACACCCCGCCATTTCTGCGGCTAGAGAAATGTAACCACCCTAAAGTGAATACATGGGGCTATGGATGCAAGGACTGACCATCCATGAGATCAAAATGATAGTGTCTGTCTACAATCACATTGTTTACACACAATTGAGTAAAACAAGCTTATATTTTGGGTTCTGATGAAGTCTGACAGCTGAACTTAGCTAATGAGGCATTTATAAGTTATATGTGTTAATAATCCATGGCTATATGTCCTTCATTGAAAGTTAAAAACTATGTAGCAATCGCAGATTTCCCCTTTAAAAAGGTGAGGGCTACTGTATATATTATTAAAGTTCTTTGCATCCCTCTTATGCTATATACTGGCAAAATGTGGTCTCACATTGTTCTCAAGGCTGGATTCCTGTTAAGCATTGCTAAAGTGCACCGCTCTATTCAGTCGCCGCTCAATAGTCCTCAACCGCTCTCCACTTTCACCCACTCGCCAAAAGCCCCTTGCCGTTTTATCAGAGCCTTACAGCATGCAGGCTCAGGGCCCATTCAATTCCTTCCCAAGTGTGCGGCACCACCTCCATTTGGTAGACGAGAGGCGTGGAAACAGGGATAGGGGCATTCAGCCAACTGAAACAAGCCAACTAAACGCAACATGTAACAATTTCAAAGATTTTACTTTGAGTTACAGTTCATAAGGAAATCGGTCAATTTAAATAAATTAATTCGGCCCTAATCTATGAATTTCTAATGACTGGGAATACAGGTATGCATCTGTTGGTCAAAGATACAAAAAAAAATGTAGGCATGTGGAACAGAAACCAGTCAGTATCGGGGGTGACAACCATTGCCTCATGCAGTGCAACACATCTCCTAGAGTTGATCAAGCTGTTGATTGTGGTGTCACGTTCTGACTTTTATTTCCTCTGTTTTGTCGTTATTTAGTGTGGTCAGGGCGTGAGTTGGGGTGGGCAGTCTATGTTTGTTTTTCTATGATTTTGGGATTTCTATGTTTCGGCCTAGTATGGTTATCAATCAGAGGCAGGTGTCATTAGTTGTCTCTGATTGAGAATCATACTTAGGTAGCCTGGGTTTCACTGTTTGTTTGTGGGTGATTGTCTATGTTAGTTGCTTGTGTCAGCACAGTTCTCATTATAGCTTCACGTTCGTTATTCGTTTATTGTTTTATATAGTTTGTATTCAGTGTTCAGTGCTTTCTTTAATTAAAAACTTCATCATGAACACATACCACGCTGCATTTTGGTCCGTTCCTTACGACGATCATGACAGAATCACCCACCAACCAAGGACCAAGCGGCGTGGTGACAGGCAGTGGCAGCAGGAGCAGCGCAAGGAGGAATGGACATGGGAGGATGAGTTGGACGGTAAAGGACCCTGGGCACATCCAGGAGAATATCGCGCCCCAAGGAAGAGCTGGAGGCAGCGAAGGTCGGAGAGGCGCTGGTATGAGGAGGCAGCATGGAGGCGCGGATGGAAGCCCGAGAGTCAGCCCCTAAAATGTCTTGGGGGGTGGCACACAGGAAGTGTGGCGAAGCCAGGTAGGAGACCTGCGCCAACTTCCTGTGCTTACCGGAGGGCGAGAGAGACCGGGCAGGCACCGTGTTATGCTGTGGAGCGCACGGTGTCCCCAGTGCGGGTGCATAGCCCGGTGCGGTTCATACAGTGCCTTGCGAAAGTATTCGGCCCCCTTGAACTTTGCGACCTTTTGCCACATTTCAGGCTTCAAACATAAAGATATAAAACTGTATTTTTTTGTGAAGAATCAACAACAAGTGGGACACAATCATGAAGTGGAACGACATTTATTGGATATGTAAAACTTTTTTAACAAATCAAAAACTGAAAAATTGGTTGTGCAAAATTATTCAGCCCCCTTAAGTTAATACTTTGTAGCGCCACCTTTTGCTGCGATTACAGCAGTAAGTCGCTTGGGGTATGTCTCTATCAGTTTTGCACATCGAGAGACTGACATTTTTTCCCATTCCTCCTTGCAAAACAGCTCGAGCTCAGTGAGGTTGGATGGAGAGCATTTGTGAACAGCAGTTTTCAGTTCTTTCCACAGATTCTCGATTGGATTCAGGTCTGGACTTTGAATTGGCCATTCTAACACCTGGATATGTTTATTTTTTAACCATTCCATTGTAGATTTTGCTTTATGTTTTGGATCATTGTCTTGTTGGAAGTCCCACTTGTTGTTGATTCTTCACAAAAAAATAGTTTTATATCTTTATGTTTGAAGCCTGAAATGTGGCAAAAGGTCGCAAAGTTCAAGGGGGCCGAATACTTTCGCAAGGCACTGTAGTTGCTTGTGTCAGCACAGTTCTCATTATTGCTTCACGTTCGTTATTCGTTTATTGTTTTGTATAGTTTGTATTCAGTGTTCAGTGCTTTCTTTAATTACAAACTTCATCATGAACACATACCACGCTGCATTTTGTTCCGTTCCTTACGACGATCGTGACATGTGGCTTGTTTTCCCACTCCTCTTCAATGGCTGTGCAACGTTTGTTGGATATTGGCGGGAACTGGAACATGCTGTTGTGCACGTTGATCCAGAGCATCCCAAGCTATTTTTGAAAAAACAATGGGAGGTGGCTTATGGTAGAGAAATCAAAATTAAACTCTTTGGCAACAACTCTGGTGGACATTCCTGGTGTCAGCATGCCTATTGCATGCTCCCTCAAAACTTGAGACATCTGTAGCATTGTGTTGTGTGACAAAATGCACAGCACAAAGTGCACCTGTGTAATAATCATGCTTTTTAATCAGCTTCTTGATATGCCACACCTGTCAGGTGGATGGATTATATTGGCAAATGAGAAATACTCACTAACAGGGATGTAAACAAATTTGTGTGCACAATTTTAGAGAAATAAGCTTTTTGTACATATGGGACATTTCTGGGATCTTTTATTTCAGCTCATAAAACATGAGACCAATACTATCTGTTGCATTTATATTTTTGTTCAGTGTATAACAAACAAATACAAAACGAGAAACGGTGTGTATTCTTCTTCCAAAATTAATAACTTGAAAACAAAAGAATGGTGGTGGTGGGGAGAGAGAGCGAGAGAGAAAAGCAATCTAAATTGGGGTGAGAGCAGAGTGTAGACTGATGGCACCGAGACTACACAGCTAGCATCATATCCCCTCAACACCATTAGCACCTTCACCAGCATCGCCTGCCACCCACCCCTTCCCCAAAAGGGTCTGTATCGAGAGATCCTTCTGGTTATTATTATGCTCTCCCTACAGTGGAGTTGGTGAGCTGAAAAAGCAATCATCCTTCCCCCTCAGAATGAATCAAACCGGCACTCATTCCAATAATTTAGGCTCACTGGAGGAAAATATCTTACTCCACTCGCTGCTTCCCCCGGTAATGAGTTCTCACAATGAGGATCAAAATACATCAAATGCCCACAGATAGATTCTCAGGTACACTCACTCTCTCAGTCAGCGCATGGGGGAACAAACTTGTATATTTATGAACCTGGGAAGACTTGTACATTAGTATACCCCGTGTGCCCACTGCCCTTGTAAGCCAATCTGTTGCTGGAAGGAGTAGAGGCTGGGCCCTAGATGGCGATGCTTGGCGAGGCTCTGTAGAAAGTAGTCTTTATTTTGGTAATGAGGTGAAAACACTGGTTCAAAGAGATGGAGCAGACCTGTGGCCTGTGTTGTGTTACATCTGAGCCTATACCTGAACCTACGTCTGAAAGCACTGTACATCAAAGCTCAAACAAGACACGCTACAGACAGTGTCTGATGTTGAGGAAATATGGAGTGACTTCCTTTTGTCTGCAATTCAATGTGGACACCGGCTCGTCAAATATTTCATTCCAAAATCATTGGCATTATATAATATATAATATGGAGTTGGTCCCCCCTTTGCTGCTCTAACAGCCTCCACACTTCTGGGAAGGCTTTCCACTAGATGTTGGAACATTGCTGCGGGGACTTTCTTCCATTGATGTTGGGTGATTAGGCTTGGCTCACAGTCGGCATTCCAATTCATCCGACAGGTGTTCGATGGGGTGGAGGTCAGGGCTCTGTGCAGGCAAGTCAAGTTCTTCCACACCAATCTCGACAAACCACTTCTGTATGGACCTCACTTTGTTCAAGAGGGAATTGTCATAACAGAAAGGGCCTTCTCCATACTGTTGCCGCAAAGTTGGAAGCACAGCATCGTCTAGGATGTCATTGTATAATGTAGCCCCTTCAGTGGAACTAAGGAGCTTAGCCTGAACTATGAAAAACAGCTCCAGACCATTATTTCCTCCTCCACTAAATTTTACATTTGTCCCTACGCATTCGGGCAGGTAGCGTTCTCCTGGTATCCACCAAACCCAGATTTGTCCAGCGTGATTCATCACGCCAGAGAACGTATTTCCACTGCTCCAAAGTCCAATCGTAGCGAGCTTTCCACCATTTCAGCCAACGCTTGGCATTGCACATGGTGATCTTAGGGTTGAGCGCGGCTGCCCGGCCATGGAAACCCATTTCATGAAGCTCCTGACGAACAGTTCTTGTTCTGAAGTTGCTTTAAGAGGCAGTTTGGAACGATGTAGTGAGTGTTTCAACCGAGGACACTCAGTGGTCCCATTCTGTGAGCTTATTTGGCCTACCACTTCGTGGCTGAGCCGTTGTTGGTCCTAGAAGTTTACAGCACATACAACTGACTGGGTTAGCTCTAGCAGGGCAGAAATTTTCCAAACTGACTTGTTGGAAAGGTGGCATCCTATAACGGTAACAAGTTGAAAGTGACTGAACTCTTCAGTAAGGCCATTCTACTGCAAAAGCTTGTCTATGGAGATTGTACGGCTGTGTGCTAGATTTTATGCACCTTTCAGAAATGGGTGTGGCTGAAATAGCCGAATCCATTCATTTGAAGAAATGTCCATATACTTTTGTGTATATATTATATGTACAGTACCAATCAAAAGATTGGACACACTTACTTATTCAAGGGTTTTTCTTTATTTCTACTATTTTATACATATTAGAATAATATTTAAGACATCAAAACAATGAAGTAACACATATTGTGAAGTGGTGAGGGCAGAGACCCAGGTGCAGAGAAGAGACCAGATGAGGAATAAGTGGTTAGGGATAAACTTAAATGCTTTACTTATGAACAGTAGCCACAGGATAACAGTACACAGCAAAAAAGACTCAAACTCACTCAGGAAACAAACGCACACGGTAAAACAATTCAAGCTTCTGCAAAGGGCACCAGAAAACACACCTCTTTTAACAGGGAAATCATAATAATAGGACAAACCTGAGTGTCATCAATGTCTCTAGGATGGTCTCTGCCACCCTCTGGTGACAGGTGGTTCCATGACACATATGGAATCATGTAGTAAACAAAAAAGTGTTAAACAAATCAAAATACAGTTTATATTTGAGATTCTTCAAAGTAGCCACCTTTTTCCTTGACGGAAGCTTTGCACAACCTTGGTATTCACTCAATCAGCATCATGAGGTAGTCACCTGAAATGCATTTCAATTAACAGGTGTGCCTTGTTCAAAGTTAATTTGTGGAATTTATTTCATTATTACTGCGTTTGAGCCAATCAGTTGTGTTGGGACATGGTAGGGTTGGTATACAGAAGATAGCCCTATTTGGTAAAAGACCAAGTCCATATTATGGCAAGAACAGCTCAAATAACCAAAGAGACATTACAGTCCATCACTACTTTAAGACATGAAGGTCAGTCAATGCGGAACATTTCAAGAACTTTGAAAGTTTCCTCAAGTGAAGTCGCAAAAACAATCAAGAACTATGATGAAACTGGCTCACATGAGGATCGCCACAGGAAAGGAAGACCCAGAGATAACTAACTCTACTGCCCTTACACACCTCCAGTCTGTGTAAGAGCAATTTGAACAAGAAGGAGAGTGATTGAGTGCTGCATCAGATGACCTGGCCTCCACAATCACCCGACCTCAAACCAATTGAGATGGTTTGACATGAGTTGGATCACAGAGTGAAGGAAAAGCAGCCATCAAGTGCTCAGCATAAATCAGGGATTTCCTCATCGTCTGATTCAGAGTCAGAGAGAGTCAGCATAGCACGATCGTCCTCCAGAAAGCTGTCCATCACAACTTTTTCCCACTGACCTTTGTCGATAGCCTGATAAATTCAGGGCAGCAATGTTATTCAGAGCAGTAGCAACATATTTGCAGTTCTCCATGGCTAACGTTATACCTTTAAAAAAAACTGCAGTAGAAAGGATTATCTACGCATAACGAGCAGCTAATTTTATAGACACAAGATGCTTCACTGCAGACCAATCCAAACTCATCTCTCGTCATTTCCATCCCACTCATTATATCATCCAATCATGGCTAGTGGGAAGGTTGCTTACTTGTTCTGTGGCTAAACCAACTGGGCTCGCAATTTAACAATTTTATTCGTATTTACAGATGACATACAAGTTTGATATTAAGGCACATGAAAGTTCACATGTTCGAGAAGGTATTTCTGCCAAAAAACGCTGCCCGGGCGGTGTGTTTGGGATCATTGTCATGCTGAAAGACCCAGCCACGTTTCATCTTCAATGCCCTTGCTGATGGAAGGAGGTTTTCACTCAAAATCTCACGATACATGGCCCGATGCATTCTTTCCTTTACACGGATCAGTCGACCTGGTCCCTTTGCAGAAAAACAGCCCCAAAGCATGATGTTTCCACCCCCATGCTTCACCGTAGGTATGGTGTTCTTTGGATGCGACTCAGCATTCTTCGTCCTCCAAACACGACGAGTTGAGTTTTTACCAAAAAGTTATATTTTGGTTTCATCTGACCATATGACATTCTCCCAATCTTCTTCTGGATCATCCAAATGCTCTCTAGCAAACTTCAGACGGGCCTGGACATGTACTGGCTTAAGCAGGGGGACACGTCTGGCACTGCAGGATTTGAGTCCCTGGCGGTGTAGTGTGTTACTGATGGTAGGCTTTGTTACTTTGGTCCCAGCTCTCTGCAGGTCATTCCACCGTGTGGTTCTGGGATTTTTGCTCATCGTTCTTGTGATCATTTTGAGATCTTGCGTGGAGCCCCAGATCGAGGGAGATTATCAGTGGTCTTGTATGTCTTCCATTTCCTAATAATTGCTCCCATAGTTGATTTCTTCAAGCCAAGCTGCTTACCTATTGCAGATTCAGTCTTCCCAGATCTATAACTTTGTTTCTGGTGTCTTTTGACAGCTCTTTGGTCTTGGCTATAGTGGAGTTTAGAGTGTGACTGTTTGAGGTTGTGGACAGGTGTCTTTTATACTGATAACAAGTTCAAACAGGCACCATTAATACAGGTAACGAGTGGAGGACAGAGGAGCCTCTTAAATAATAAGTTACAGGTCTGTGAGAGCCAGAAATCTTGCTTGTTTGTAGGTGACCAAATACTTATTTTCCACCATAATTTGCAAATAAATTCATTAAAAATCCTACAATGTGATTTTCTGGATTTTATTTTCTCATTTTGTCTGTCATAGTTGAAGTGTACCTATGATGAAAATTACAGGCCTCTCTCATCTTTTTAAGTGGGAGAACTTGCACAATTGGTGGCTGACTAAATACTTTTTTGCCAAACTGTATATGTTAGTGTACGCACGCGTGCATGCCTGTAAATAACATTAGGCTCATCATTTTAGAAAACATTTAATTGGTTTGATATTTAGGTACAGTTGTCGAAAGTTTACATACACCTTAGCCAAATACATTTAAAACCTCAGTTTTTCACAATTCCTGACATTTAATCCAACTAAAAAGTCCCTGTTCTAGGTCAGTTAGGATCACCACTTTATTTTAAGAATGTGAAATGTTAAGAATGAGAATTATTTATTTCAGCTTTTATATCTTTCATCACATTCCCAGTGGGTCAGAAGTTTACATAAACGCAAATAGTATTTGGTAGTATTGCCTTTAAATTGTTTAACTTGGGTCAAACGGTTCGGGTAGCCTTCCACAAGCTTCCCACAATAAGTTGGGTGAATTTTGGCCCATTCCTCCTGACAAAGCTGGTGTAACTGAGTCAGGTTTGTAGGCCTCCTTGCTAGCACATGCTTTTCTGTTCTGCCCACACATGTCCTATAGGATGGAGCTCAGGGCTTTGTGATGGCCACTCCAATACCTTGACTTTGTTGTCCTTAAGCCATTTTGACACAATTTTGGAAGTATGCTAGGGGTCATTGTCCATTTGGAAGACCCATATGCGACCAAGCTTTAACTTCCTGACTGATTTCTTGAGATGGTGTTTCAATATATCCACATCGTTTTCCTCCCTCAAGAAGCCATCTATTTTGTAAAGTGCACCAGGCCCTCCTGCAGCAAAGCACCCCCACAACATGATGCTGCCACCCCCGTGCTTCACTGTTGGGATGTTGTTCTTCGGCTTGCAAGCGTCCCCCTTTTTCCTCCAAACATAATGATGTTCATTATGGCCAAACAGTTTTATTTTTGTTTCATTAGACCAGAGGACATTTCTCAAAAAAGTACGATCTTTGTCCCCATGTGCAGTTGCAAACCGTAGTCTGGCTTTTTTATGGTGGTTTTGGAGAAGTGGCTTCTTCCTTGCTGAGCGGCCTTTCAGGTTATGTCGATATAGGACTTGTTTTACTGTGGATATATATACTTTTGCACCTGTTTCCCCCAGCATCTTCACAATGTCCTTTTGCTGTTGTTCTGGGATTGATTTACACTTTCGCACCAAAGTACGCTCATCTCTAGGAGACAGAACGCGTCTCCTTCCTGAGCGGTATGATGGCTGAATGGTCCCATTGTGTTTATACTTGCGTACTATTGTTTGTACAGATGAGCATGGTACCTTCAGGCGTTTGGAAATTGCTCCCAAGGATGAACCAGACTTGTGGAGGTCTTGCCAAAACTATAGTTTGTTAACAAGAAATGTGTGTAGGAGTTGATAAACAAGTTTTAATGACTCCAACCTAAGTGTATGTAAACTTCCGACTTCAACTGTATCTATTTTAACAAACCTAACACAATTGTGAATCTTAGCACTGCCTGTAGCATTATAGTTTCAGAGGTGTGCTAGAAATACTTGAGCTATTTTCACAACCAGAATTATGGGCGCAGAAGCTGGCGGTGGCACGAAAGGGCTGGGTTTTAGTGAATAAACAAGTTGTGGGTGTGTTGAGGCTTGGCCCCTCACTGGCCAATCAGAACGTGCAACATTGGCTAAATATGTGGTTATTTAAAGTTGTGTATTCACGGTATTTGATGTATTGCATTGTCATCAACTCCAATTTGAATGTTAGTTCATTATAGCATAGTTTGTGAAATAACCTGACCCATATTTGCTAAATATGTTGAACGTTTGCAGTACACATTATTCTAATTGCATTGCTTCAATAGGACAACTGTAAATTGCAGTCTGGACATGGACAGGCCAAACATAGTCAATAAACAGGATTACATTCAATAAGCTATTGATAAGGCCTTAAAGACAGTGTATAATTGTAATCAAATTCTAATAAAAATTAACTAACAATTTGTTCTAAATAGGCTATGTCTAAATTCAGTTCCAGGTACAATACTTAATTGCTCCTCGTGGGCGTATAATACATATAAGGCCATTTAGACTATGGAAGTTTATATGCACATCCAAACTTTTCACAGGAGCTGGATAAAGATACAATATCAAGAGAAAGTTGTAATGTCCACTCACCGTTATACTGCTTGCAAATGTAATGTTTTTGAAACATTATAGAACCAACTTACAGATCATATTTGCACTTCTCCACAGAACAAAGCGACATGATACAATTTATAACCCCCAACCCTAGCCTGTGTTTGACCAATTAGAATTCCTTGCAGTAAAATTGGGCCAATGGCCAAATAACAAGTATCCTGTTTCAGGCTCAATGTATAGACTATTCAGACCAATGACATCTTGTCACATGTAGCTATGAGTCCAGGACTGAAACCCCTACACAGATTCTAACCAGATGTTGAACTGAAAAACAACTATTTCCATTGATCGTTAATTCACTATTGACCTCAAGTCCTCTACGTTGTGTATTATCTTCAAATATTTGGTACAGTGTGCACACGTAGACCTAAATGTCTTTACGCATAACATTTGCACGTCTATACAAAATATTAGGCTCCTGTCATTTGTATCGTTGCCTATGTGTGAGGCAGACAAAAAAATATATATTTTGACATTGATATGATTGGAGGAATTAATAGTTTTGAGGAGTGTGTCTTTGGTAATCGAACTAGGTCGCTCTTTGAAAATGGGGGATGGATAGCATACTTAAACAAGCGAAACGCAGGTATGTGAATTGTGAATAATGAAAAGGCTAAATATTTCTAAGCACTCTCAGTAGACCATTTAAAATCCATAGGCTAATTTTGGCTAATGGCCAGGATAAAAATGTACACCTATGCGGTGCTGCTAAACCAGCCTTGATTAACTGAGAGAACCTCTATTCTGAACTTTTTCTTGATGCAGGTGGATTATTTGATAGGGTTAAAGGTCAACAACATAAGCCCCCTGTGAAATTACCTGTCACTCCTGGGCTCTCCTTCTTCAGGTTCTCTTTCTCGCCCTTCTCTGTCTCAGTAGAGCCCTGAAAACAATTGATGTCAAAAACATTGCCTGGCCCTAATTATCTAGACCCCCACCTACTACTATTAGCTGCAGACATCATTCCTCCCCTTTAACATTAATCTTTAACCTCACCATACAATGTAATGAAATCCCCAAGTTGTGGAAATCAGCATTGTCCTTTTGAAAGGATGTGATGCCACACTACTGAACAACTATGGGCCCATATCAAAATGGTCTATTCTGGCAAAGGTACTGTAGTCCCTAGTCAATAAGCAGCTTAACACCTACCTCCAGGAAAACAATATTTCAGTGGTATTCAATCAGGTTTCAGGTCTAGCAACAGCACTAAACTTTGACATAAACTTTGAAGGTTTTGAATTATATTTGCTGTGCCCTGGATAAGAAGCTGCATTGTGTATCTGTATTCATAGACTTGTCAAAGGCATTTGACACTGAGGACCATACTTTCTTTGTGCAGATATCGAAGTGTATTGGGATTACTGGTCATACTCTGGGGTGGTTTGTGAACTACCTGTCAAATCGAACCCAGTGTGTTAACCTCTTTGATCTCTAGGGGCGCTATTTCATTTTTGGATAAAAAACGTTCCCGTTTTAAGCGCGATATTTTGTCACGAAAAGATGCTCGACTATGCATATTCTTGACAGTTTTTGAAAGAAAACACTCTGAAGTTTCAGAATCTGCAAAGATATTGTCTGTAAGTGCCCCAGAACTCATTCTACAGGCGAAACCAAGATGATGCGTCAACCAGGAAATGAGCAGAATTTCTGAAGCTCTGTTTTCCATTGTCTCCTTATATGGCTGTGATTGCGCAAGGAATGAGCCTACACTTTTTGTCGTTCCCCCAAGGTGTTAGCAGCATTGTGACGTATTTGTAGGCATATCATTGGAAGATTGACCATAAGAGACTACATTTTCCAAGTGTCCGCCTGGTGTCCCTGCGTCGAAATTGGAGCGTAAAGCCAGGTGCAATTATTTTTCCATTTGAGAGCAAGGAGAAACCAGGCTTCCACGAAGGATATATCATTGAAGAGATATGTGGAAAAACACCTTGAGGATTGATTCTAAACCACGTTTGCCATGTTTCAGTCGATATTATGGAGTTAATTTGGAAAAAAGTTTGCGTTTTGAGGGCTGAATTTTCGTTTTTTTTTTTTTTTTTTTTTTTGGTAGCCAAATGTGATGTACAAAACGGAGCTATTTCTAATACACAAATAATCTTTTTGGAAAAACTGAGCATCTGCTATCTAACTGAGTCTCTCCTCATTGAAAACATCAGAAGTTCTTCAAAGGTAAGTTATTTTATTTGAAGGCTTTACTTGTTTTTGTGATAGTTGCCTGCTAAATGCTAACGCTAATGCTAACGCTAAATGCTACGCTAGCTAGCTACTGTTACACAAATGATTGTTTTCCTATGGTTGAAAAGCATATTTTGAAAATCTGAGATGACAGTGTTGTTAACAAAAGGCTAAGCTTGAGAGATAGCATATTTATTTCATTTCATTTGCGATTTTCATGAATAGTTAACGTTGCGTTATGGTAATGAGCTTAGGTCTATAAATAGAATCCCGGATCCGGGTTTGGTCGTCGCAACAGGTTAAGGTGGATGGTTGTAAGTCGGACACCGTAGCGTTGTGCTCGGGTCTGCCTCAAGGATCAATTTTAGGTCCCCTGTTTTTGATTATATATATCAACAACATTGGGAGACATATTGAGACAGCTCAACATGTTTATGCGGATTACACTGTTCTCTAGGGCAGCAGTTTGACTTTTGAAAAAGCTAAAACATCATTCAACATAATAACAAATAGTTGAGCTTCAACCCCCATGCAGACAACCTTTCATGAAACTCAAACATTTTGCTACACCTGCAATAACATCTGCTAAAGACGTGTACGTGACAAATAAAATATGATTTGATTTTTGTATTGGGTTTTATTACCGGCACAACTCTTGTTTTTCCTTTGCCGGCAGAAAATTGTTGATTTGTTGTACTTTTCTCTCTGTGTTGCACTATAGTGAAACTATGAAAAATATATTTTTTTAAATTAACGCAACATGCAACCATTTCAAAGATTTTACTGAGTTACAGTTCATAGATGGAAATCAGTCAATTTAAATGAATTCATTAGGCCCTAGTCTGTGGATTTCACATGACTCGGACCCACCGGGGAGCCAGGCCACCTAATCAGAAATAGTTTTTCCCAACAAAAGGGCTTCATTGCATCCCGCTAACAGGGATCTAAACAACTTGGTGCACAACATTTGAGAGAAATATGTTTTTTGTGCCTATGGAACATTTCTGGGATCTTTTATATCAGCTCATGAAAAATTGACACTTTACTGCATGTTGCGTTAATATTTTTGTTCAGTATATTTATGTTCAAGCTTCCAGCTCTACACTGAATGTTTCATGCAGCCCTTTGTTTTGTCACCAATCAGAAACATCCAACACCATTGCGATCTCTACAGCGCTGTAGATCACTAACAACATGCAGTCTGAAACACTGTTTTTTTATTTATAAGGCCATTTTAGGAAAACTGCCATTTTATCTCTCCTCTAGCTCAAAATTAAAACACATACAAGCTCAGATCTCAATCTTGTTTTATTCTAAAAGTCCCAAAAATTAGAACCGAGCATGAAACAATTTCCTTCAATTACTCAGCCCCCATGGATTTCCCTCCATGTCACACCCTGATCTGTTTCACCTTTCCTTGTGATTGTCTCCAACCCCTCTGGTTGTTGCTTATTTTCCCTGGTGTATATATCCCTGTGTTTCCCGTCTCTCTGTGCCAGTTCGTCTTGTATGTTTATCAAGTCTACCAGCGTGTTTTCCCGTACTCCTGCTTCTATTCTCTTTTGCTAGTCCTTCCGGTTTTGCCCCTTGCCTGTTTTCTGGACTCCGTACCCGCCTGCTTGACCATTCTGCCTGCCCTGACCTCGACGCTGCCTGCCACTCTGTACGTTTATACTCCAAGCCAACTTAAAACTCCTGGACATGAGGGGCATCCTATGAAAAAAGCTAGATCTGCTCAGGGTTTTCTAAAGCTCACCAACATCAGTTAGCTTCACCTATCTGCGCGTGCATGTCGCACATGGCTAGTCGAAAGCCGAACTCTTCATTGAGACGATGCTGAAATGTCAATCCCATGGGTGAGTCAGTGCCACATTTTCAATGGGCCGAAATCAAAATGAAAGAACAGTTAACTTGCAAATTCAGCAGGGTATGGTGTGAAATAGGCTTTTAGTAGTGCCATCTTTATTTAATTACATATCGTTAATACCAACTTTGGTGCGCTTATCAATGCACAACCATAAGCACCTTTTATCCCAGTCCCACAATACATTTTTTGTTATACAAAAGTGTAAATGTGCGTGAAGTTTAAAATGTAATCTGTCATTACTAAATGTGTAATGTGATATTTTCGAAAATTACACAATTTGTAAAAAAAAAAAAAAAAATCCCCCCCTTTCTCTCCAATTTCGATCTTATCTGATTGCGGCAACTCCCCAATGGGCTCGGGAAGCGAAGGTCGAGTCATGAGTCTTCCAAAACATGACCGGCCAAACCGCGCTTCTTAACACCCGCCCGCTTAACCGGGAAACCAGCTGCACCAATGTGTCAGAGCAAACACATTTCACCTGATGACGAGGTCAGCTTGCAGGCACCTGGCCCACCACAAGTAGTCATTAGAGAGCGATGAGCCCCGGCCAAACCCTCCCCTAACCCGGACGACGCTGGGCCAATTGTGCACCGCCCTATGGAGTCCAGTTGTGACACAGCCCGGGATCAAACCTGGGTCTGTAGTGACGCACCTAGCCCAGCAATGCAGTGCCTTAGACCGCTGCACCACTTGGGAGCCCCAATACTATTTTTTAACACACAACATTTGATTAATAAAATATTTAATCAGTCATCTTTCTCAAAGTAAGAGGACAACGCAATCTTTGCAAGAGGGAGGGAATTTGATTTAATTGGTCCTCAACTCATGGCTCAGTCATTTCATTCAGGGTAAGTAGAGTTAGATGTGAATTAGCCTGCCCCAGAGCCAAATTTACCAGACTAAAAGGTGAGCCACTTTTGTATGACCGGTTATCTTGAGTTAAACTCATAGTTGACCAAAGTTAACTTGCTGACTACTCAAAACTGCTTTGTAACATACCCCTCTGGTGTCCCTGACGGCGTTCAAAGGACAAATAGATTAGCCGTTTGTTGAGACGTAGTTGTTTCTAGTTGTCAGGAAGCATGTTGTTTTACTTCACACACACACAGTTTGTGCTCTTGCCAGTGTCTTCTGTCTGTGTTGTCCGTTTTGTCTTACAATGTTTTTTTTTCAATCTCAGCCCATCTCCACAGGAGGCCCTTTGTCTCTTGCCAGCCCATAATTGTAAATAAGAAGTTGTTCTCAATTGACTTGGCTGGTAAATTATATACAAATAAAATAAGGGGTGGGTAGGCTGTTTGGGGGTTACCAATATTTTCAAAATACAATATTCATCAGCACATCTCTCCTTCCATGGGCACTGTGTCATGGCTGGATAGGCTACGCTTCCGCTCTCAAAATCCATTCCATTATCAATTGTGTTACTGAAAGTGTAACTTTTGCACTTGTTATTAAGGACACACTTCAAATATTGCCACCGCTCCCAACTCAGTGCAAATTAGTTGATTTTGGAAAGGTACATTGCCGAACCTGGTGTTAGTGCACCAGTTTTTACATGACAAAATTGCATACTAACGTACATTTGACACTTGTGCCTCCTTAGTGCCAGCCGGAAAAAGAGCCCTTAGTACCTAAAGCTTGTCTGGAAACCTGTTACAACTTGCAGTGTGCTCACAACCTCCAACACAGGATCATGGATAACACCATTTCAGGAAACAATAGGCTTTTTTAAACCATGACTGCATCCTGTTCATTGTAATTTCAAATTTCTCAGCAAATGAGACTGTCTAACGAAAGTGGAAGACAGCGGCTTGTGGGAGTCCCTGGAGAGTAGTGACAAGACAACATGACTTTAAATGATTTCTGGGGGGAAAGTCATGTGTGGCGAAACACAGGCTCCTGCCACACTGGCTGCCTCCTGGCAGTGCGTGACGCTGACATATATTTTAATTGAAGTTTTAATCAAATCCTGCAAAGGTTACCATATTATTCGTCCCCCACCGAGTTTCTGTAGTCCTTTCTTTACCCAGTGACCACACCACAAAGGCCAAAGAGCCTCTTATTATGCGCTAATCAGAAAGTAGTCCACATTCAACGTCGCCATGGCAACAGTCATCCCTTCGTCTTCCACTGCAATTGTCATTAGTTATTTGTGGAGGTGCTAACAAATTTAACTTGAAGCAATATTATTCTCCAAAAACAGCATTATTTAATTGTTTGAAATAATACCACACATACATTGGGTTCTACAATGTGGGAAATGTGGAGCTTGTTTGAATGGTTTGTGGATGATCGAGAGGATGTAGGGTACACAAGCAGTGTCAGGTCAACATGGTAAGGTAAATTCATTTTACAAATTTTGAATGACATTGGAGGAACACACCAAGTAGTCCATATTCTTTCAAACCCTTAACCTTACCTTTCTCAAAGACCAGGAAAGATTGGTCAGATATGAAGAAAAGTACACCCCCCAACAATAGGTGTCTGTCACTCCCTTCCAAGAGAGCCTAATCTTACGCTTTGGCTGAGAAGTGCTCTATTTTCTGTTCTCCTCTCAAGAACTTGAGACTGAAGGTGTTGGGAATGGACTGCATGCTGGACTGGACTTTGATCATACAATGAAAGGGGCATCTACCTGTCAGACATTTCTGCCCAACCTTTTATCTTCATAAATCAAGAAGTGACACAGTTGGTGGAAAAAGTATTCTGGGCATCAAAGAGCTTTTCACTGACCATGTGCTGTACTGTAGCTGGCTGCCTTCTACGAGAGCTGTGTAGATGGGTTGAGAACACGCAGTGCTCTGTCGCACACAAATTACTGGGAGAAAAGCAGTTGTAGTACTTGTCGGATCTGGAATGGAATTGGTTGCTCTTTCATCGAGTTCATTGAGTTCCCTAGAAGCTATAAGCGAATGTATGAACTAAAACATATAGTACAAATTATTCTAAATTGTTTGGCCTCTTATAAAGCACTCTTCTCAAGGGATATATTAAATATAACAGAAAAAAAGCCCATGAATTACATTCTCTGACTGGCGAATGTCACATTTTCTTTCAAACAACATGTAACTTCCATGTAACTTCGTTTCTTCATTATTCTCAGAGAAGCTTATTACCGGACTTTGCCTTCTGTACACATTTCACGGTTGAAACAGATGCAGTACTTAAGAGGACAGGATACATTTGCCACCAGAATCCTTGTCCACCTCATCTTATCTAGCCAAATAATGTTCTTAGAAAATAGTAAATACATGGTATATTTTTGCATCAAGGCTCTCAAAGTAAATGTATTGCTCATAGAATTCAACTAAACACAAGGAATTCAGATGGTGTTCTGTAAACACAATAACCAACCTCTTGATCCCTAGAACATTGTGCAGTGACCTCCCAATCAACCCTGGGATAAGTAAGCCCATGGTGGTCCTTCCTCTGGGACATGCCGGAATTAATCGTCAAATCATGAAAATTCATTAGCTAACACCTCTAGTGCAACACCATTCCCCCATCTGCTCTTCGCAGCCGAAAGATGTGTTGATTACAACTGTTACGCTACGATACGTGTGCTGAATTTTAAAATGATTCATATTTTTTTCTACAATTTTTATGACTATCATGGACTGAAATTACAAAGTCAACGCTACTCAAAGATTCTTAGATCTTATTTGAGGAAGGGATTCAGTCTTGGAATGAATACATTCACCGTCTCTACTCTCATAAATGTATTAATAGTACGCCAACATACTCTCAGGCAGAAATACTATAATGGCAGACTGTGGTATCAGGAAAAACAACAAA